>NC_088380.1:19552500-20177500 GCF_037993035.2 Macaca fascicularis
CTTGAAATACTCCCATAAAAATTGTGCAAAAATTATTTTTAAAGTATTTATATTCACTAAATTTCTAGAAAGTCTTGAAAATCAAAATTGGAGACTAGACAGTTACACACACACACACACACACACACACACGGATATATAAATCCAAAATTATACCACGGACTGTTCTGCTGGTGAAACATTTCTGCTGCTAGGGAGCACGAATATTAAAACTCCATTACAAATACTAGACTCTTAGATTCTTATATTGCTGTTAATACTGAATCTGAAAGCTGAATATCTCTTCTGCTGACCTATCAGGGTGAAATCTCTAGGTGGCCTAATTTTTCAGTTCCACTAGCACATAGATTAGGTATATCTGATTGTCATGGTCATAAGGGAGGCTAAAACATATAAAGTTTTAGTCCTAGTCTTGCAAAAGTAGGCATTCCTGATTTAGAAATTTCCCAAATATTTGGAGGTGTTCAGAAATGCTCATTGGCCAGAGAGCATGCTAAATTGCATGAAAAATCTGGCCAGCTTTTGGAAGAAACTGTATGTTCCTTAAGGGGCATATGAGGCAGTATTTATAAGGCAAAATAAATAGTTATATGAGAAGAGACAAAATGAAAGTAGGACAGAATAGCAGGAATACAGATGTATAAGGCTATAGTTATGGCTAGGGAAAATTAGGGAAGGTACCAAGGACAAGCAACAAAGCTGGTCAAGCAAGCAGCGACTTAGGTCATGCAAGGCTTCATGAGCATCACTAAGGCAATAAACGCTGAGCAATGGGAAATATCCATGAGATGTCTAAGATTTTTCTCTACCTGCAAACTGTCAAGTTTCATGAATGCCAGTTCTGTAGAAAAACACAAGATTTTCGCGACAGACATAAAGGATAGTTTAATATGCATAACCAGGACAATAAACAGAGTTATCAAAATTTCCTTGTTGGTCTGGTAAGACCAAATTCCCAGAGGACCATGTGAAAAGTGACAGATGACACCTACCCCTGTAGTGTGTTAAATGACAGTAGAGAAACGCTGAGTTTAGTGGACCAACATATTTTATCTCGGATACTAAGCTTATTTGCTTTTCCTCTGTAGCAAGACATTTCTTTATTTTACCAGAAATAAGCATGTCTTCCCTTTGTTCCAAAAGGAGACATTACCTCCACATGCCAAGATTGTTCACTATACAAATATTTTTGAAAAGATAGTGCGAAACCAAAGCCAGTCAGTTTGTCTACTTAAATGGTTTGTAGACATGTGAGGGAGCCAGGGAGAACCATTAAATAACCCCAGCGTGAAGATACTTGGTCTATAACGCCTCTTCTTCTCTTTCTTCATCCTTTTTCTAAATATTCTGTGGAAGATACAGAATGATGTAAGGGTTTGAGACCAGCCTGGCCAACATGATGAAACCCTGTCTCTACTAAAAATACAAAAATTAGCCAAGCATGGTGGCAGGCTCCTGTAATCTAGGCTACTCAGAAGGATGAGGCAGGACAATTGCTTGAACCCAGGAGACAGACGTTACAGTGAGTGGTGATTGCACCACTGCCCTCCAGCCTGGGTGACAGAGCGAGACTCCATCTCAAAATAAATACATAAATATAAAATAAAATAAAAAGTGATGTAAGGGTATCCTTGTTGAATAAAGTGAATGGGAGTTTGGGAGTTCTAGAGAACAAACTTCAAGAGAAGAGAAGGAGCAGTTGTATGTTGGGCTAAAAAAGAAGTAAAAGGCTAGGTACGGTGCCTCATGACTGTAATCCCAGCACTTTGGGAGGCCGAGGAGGGCGGATCTCTAGGTCAGGAGACCGAGATCATCCTGGCTAACACGGAGAAACGCCGTCTCTACTAAAAATACAAAAAAAAAAAAAAAAAAAAAAGAAAGAAAAGAAAAATTAGCCGGGTGTAGTGGCGGGCGCCTGTAGTCCCAGCTACTGGAGGCTGAGGCAGGAGAATGGCATGAACCCGGGAGGCGGAGCTTGCCATGAGCAGAGATCGCTCCACTGCACTCAGGCCTGGGCAACAGAGTGAGACTCCGTTTCAAAAAAAAAAAGAAGAAGAAGAAAAGAACTACATAGAAAGTATGAGAGAAATTATATATCCAGTACTTTATCAGACAAATGGTTGCATGTGTAATAATTACACACAATAATATCCCTTCATCACATATAATTTATGAATACTTGTAGTTAATACTGCAAATGCAATGACCTATTTTTGTCCAGTTAAAAAGCAATAAACGCACACCTGTATATAACACAGACAGCATAAGCTTGTGTCACTATTTTATGCATATTTATATACATATATATGTTATATGTGTATACATAAATATGTGCATATTTATTTTTTAAAATATGTACATATTTATAGATATATGTATACGTGTTTATTTATTTACAATTCTATCTTTATTAGGTGAAAGTTCGTCCCAGATCGGAAATTAAATTTTGCTACCATTAAGTTAAACATGGTACAAAACATCTTATTTTAACTGTGAATAGAATTTGCAAATGAATCATACACTTGAGACAACTTGCGACAACCATCCAACTCTACTTAATATATCAGATATTTCCAGGAGGAAATCCAGAAACCCAGGCTCTAGACACTCAGCAATTTTTTTTCCATATTTTAGTATTTGTTGTGAGAGTTGCAATTGTAAATTGCATCCAAGACTGTTTACTTTATGAACCTAGAACCAGATATAAAGGAGAAGTGTATTGCCTAGATTTGGAATTGAGTCATGATTTTAACTTTAGGTAAAGGAAAAGCTGATTTCCAAAACTCTGAGCTTTGTTTTCTCATCATTTCCAAAATCACAGCCTGGAGCTATGGCTATTACTACTACTTCTGTGGGACTGGTCTCTGTTGCTGTCTTCACTTGCTTTATTGTTTACAGTATTCATACTCTCCTTCTTCTCTATAATTTCTCTAAGGATTTTTATCTTCTGTGTTAAAAATACGCATCTTTTACAGACTCCACAGGCAAGTCGCAAATGTAATAGTCACACATATATGAACATAAATCTTGAATATTCCATTACTTCCCAAGTTTGTTGACTTAAGAAGTACATTTTTAAATCAGAAGTTTTATTGTTATTGCTATTCTTCTTCTGCCTTGTTTCTTGTACTAACAATGGATGCTTTATGCTAGAATTAGAGAATATTTCAAAAGACTGACCATTGTGCAAACCCAAAGTCATAGAATTCTACTTAAGCATTTCATGTTTTCCTAATATCACATCAGAATTCTTACAAGTAATAGAACCTGCCCTACCTCCTTTAGATTTCTGTTCTGATTGGGTGTTTACCGATTGTAAGTCAAATTTTATTCTTAACAAATTCATACTATTTTCAATGATATTCATTTCCCCAGTAAATAACACAATTGTTCTAAATATTTATTTTGACAATATAAATTGACTACATTTTTAATTTATATGAATCTTTTATATTTTCTTGATATATTAGGGTATCACTTGCATAATTTGGTTTACTTTTAGAAATAACATAAGAATTTTTAAATGTTATCTTTCCAAAAAGCATGTTTATTATTATAGGTATGGTTTGTTGGTATCGTGAATAAGACTCTTAAAAATTAATATTCTATATGGTAATATTTGAATAAGATGAAATATAGAGGAACCTAAATTTATTCCTGTGAACAGAAGATGTGATAATGTTGAATATGTGGATTACAATTCAGGAAAGTATTATTTTATATTTTTGCAGACTCTATACACCTAAGGTGCAACATTTAATTTAAAAATTTCTTTTTCAGGCAAGTATAAGAAATAATATTTGTAACCAACAAACAATCTTCAGCTATTCAAATACTTTCAAAAAACAGCTTCACTGGGATTGCTTTTCACCAATGCTTTTAGTCTGAGCAGAATGGAATATTTAAGTAAACTTGGTACCCTGAAGTGATGAGCTGACACACAGTCAGGAGTTACATTATATAACTTAATTGGCCTTGACTCTTTTTGGCTCAATTGCTTCTTTTATATTTTGTTTTATCCTTATTTTAAACCTTACATATACTTAATTATAGTTAAAAAACACGACATTCCTCTGAGCATTCCAGGAAGAGGCCTTATTTGTTTTTCTTAAATTTACATATTTTGCCCTTTAAATACCAGACTTTAGGGAAAATTGTGGTGGCAATTTTATGTGCATATATATATATATATATATATATATTTGAGATGGGGTCTCGCTCTGTCACTCAGATGGGGTACAGTGGCACAATCTCAGCTTACTAGAGCCTCTACCTCCCTGGTTCAAGCAGTTCCCCTGCCTCAGCCTCCCAAGTAGCTGGGATTACAGGTGCACACCACCACGGCTTGCTAATTTTTTTGTATTTTTAGTAGAGACCGGGTTTCACCATGTTGGCCAGACTGGTCTTGAACTCCTGACTTCAGGCAATCTGCCCGCCTCGGCCTCCCAAGTTAACTATATTTTTATTTTCCATTTGCGTTTCAGGTATGTGCAGTATGGCCTTTCTTAGCAATGTCAGCTGTCCAGCTGGAAGTCAGTTTTTTGTCACTCCTGAGATATTAGTTCATAATACTTACGATGTTCATACTCTCAGAAAATTGTACCTTTGAACAGGAACTCCAGAGACAGTCGAAGTTCTCAAGACTCCAAAGAAGGAATCATTAGTGGTGACGAATAACCAGAGAAAATACTAGGCAGTGACTCGACTTCCTGGAAGTGTTCGGATTTGGGGCCAATAATCAATTATTCAATTTAAAAGTTAAAGAAAGTGAAAAATCAAAATAATATATAATACTTTAAATATTTTATTTAAGTTTTAAATGTTTGAATAGATATTTATTTATAAATCATTTGAACTTGATCAAAGCCCTTTCTCTAAATAATATTGTAAAAATTAAATTAATAATTATCTAAAGGACAACTTAATCAAGTGTGAGAACAAAACCAACTTTCAGGAAGTGCTCTACCTGAGTGGTGAAAGCCAATGTGTACAGATGGCCAGAGACATTAGGCTATGAGCCGCGAGTGTCCATTGTGCCGTGGCGTTTATGAAAGTTACTCAGATAATGGAACTCATTGGTTAATTTCAGTTGACTAAGAGATAGTCTAAAAGAGTTTTTTACCCAATTCTTCAAAATACACTGTTTAGTGACCATTTCACAGGTCATTCTAACAATCTTTTCTATGCGTATTTCCATGCATGATTCTTCCAGAATTTTAAAATAAATTGAACAGTCAGAAGAATATTACTTAAGAAATTGCACTTCAGAGAAGTAAAATAAACTTTGATTTAGAAAAAGCTATTTTGCTTCAATTCTCAGTATACATTACAAAGTGTGAAAAACATAAGTGATTCAATAACTTTTGCTTTGGATCTACAAAACTCCCTGTTAGCTTTGTCCCATCTACAGCTCCTATCATCCTCCTCTGATCACTCTGTCTTGGCTACACTGGTCTCCAAGCTGTTTCTCCCAGGAAAGGTGGTTTGCATCTCAGGCAGGGCCTTTTCTCTTATATCCCTTCGACCTGAATTGTTTTACTTTCCACTACTGACTTACAAAGATTTGATTGAAGCTTTCTTAACTTTATGAAAGTACAAAAGCAATAAACATTCATTAGACACCACATTTCGAGTACCCATACAAGCTTTCTGCTTTTCACTTTCAGTACAGAAGTCAATAAAGTACCTGATATATTCAACAGTTTATTATACAATAGGCTTTGTATTAGATGACTTTGCCCAACTGTAGGCTAATGTAAGTGTTCTGAGCACATTTAAGGTAGGCTAGGCAAAACTATGATGTTAGCAAGGTTTGGTGTATTAAATGTATTTTTAACTCAATGATATTTTAAACTAATGATTGGCTTATCAGGATATAACCCTGTCATAAGTTAAGGAGAATCTTAATATAACCGTATCTTTCACTGCATATTTGGCTTGTGCTCTGAAGTTTTCACCCTGTAATGTACCCTTTATTATGAAGTTACAAATACTACTTATTACTACGTAGCATTTTATAATGTACAGGCTGCTTTTCTTTATTGTCCCTTACTACCAGAAGCTGAGATCCATTACAGCAATAGAGCTGTGATCCTAATGTCGTGAACGACACTTGGCATACAGTAGGTGATCAATAAATATTTGTGAATGAAATAACACTTGACTGGTCTTTACTATTACAGATATAATTTTCACTGTATTTTTAGTTTATTGCATTTATATGATTTTAAAATGTTCATTTAAAATTTTCATCATTATAACTCCATTTTTAAAAGATAATAATTATGACTATAATTATTATTCAATTTTAAGGTAATTATGAAAATTGACTGGGAGCAGTGTCACATGCCTATAATTCCACCACGTTGAGAGGCGGAGACCAGGGGATCAGTTGTCCTGGCAGGAGTTTGAGGTTACAGTGAGCTATGATTGTATCACTGCACTCCAGCCTGGATGACAGAGTGAGATCTAGTCTCTCTCTCTCTCTCTCTCTCTCTCTCTCTCTCTCTCTCTCTCACACACACACACACACACACACACACACACACACACACAAAGATAAAAAAGATTTTCTCCTGCCTAAGGTGTTCCAATAGGCTTCTTATTGTTGAATCAGTTTATTTTTCTAGAATTTTCAAATAAAATAAGTTGCTCAACTTTTCAAGGAAAGAATATGAAAAGCAGATAAAGGCCAGTTGTGTTCACTGCTTGAGTGGACTTCAGGAAGGAAATGTGCAAAGGGGCAACCTTTCTTAAAATTTCATCTTTTTTATAATGCCTTCAGAGATGTCCCATTCAGAATGATTTTTCCCCATTGAAACTCAGTTTTTCAAAGGAATAAAAGGCATTGATTAAGTACAAAATTTAGGTTTCTGGTACTTCAGTGAATGTTCTTGGTAGTTATGTTAGCAGCCCAAAAATACCTTCAAAAGACTTAAGGGATGAAGAGTTGCCTTTATCACCACTGACTACAAATAAGGAACGCCATTATGTAATTAGGCTCTTTGGATATTAGAGGAAGCATACTCCACAACTGAGAACTCTGTTAAAGTGTCTATATAAAATTATTCAACATTTGGCAAACTTAAATGAGATGGTCTATAACCAGAAGGTTTGAACACAGTTTAAGCAGCCAGAAAACGCTTCTTAAATTTGGGCTGCTTTTTCCCTCAGATGCTATGAAGTAACAGGTGTCTATAGCAAGTGTGAAGATTTGCCAATACTAATTTGTTCATAATTTCTGGTCTCTGGTTTTTAAGGATTAGGAAGTTCTGTAGATACTAAATGTAACACATACTCATATACGAATGGTTTCAGCCTTATCTGAATCAATGTTTTCCAAGTTGTGCCAAGACCCAGAAATTTACATTGTGAGATGGGAATAACTTGTCTAATCAAGTGCAATGCCCTGCCTTAACTGACTTCATAAAAAAAGTTGTGACATCTTACTCTCTAACTTCACCTCCTGTCTAATTAAACCATGAGCTTGCTTTTGTTCCTACTTAGGTGATTTGTCACTTGGCAATGAAATGGTCCGTCCAAAACACAGCCAATCTTTATAGTGACGAAATACCTAGACAACTTATGCTACTAAAAATGAATGTCATGGGCTGAAGAACTTTGGGTGTTGTTTTCATCCTTAGATAAATTTGCCTGAAGTTGACTGATACTCTTCTTTACTTAGGTTTATGGACTTTGACCAATATCCTAATTTAATATTATTTATTGTGCTACCAATTCTAGAATATTAAACATACTCAAACTCCTTTGGAAACAAATTACAGTAACTTTGTCACAAATTCAATCTGTTACTCATCTTCCCCACCCAATGTAAAGGGCAGAAGTTGGAAGAAAGTTTCTGTAATTAAATAGGTGATCAGGCATGTTTTGGCATAATTTCTCCTGTAGCCTGCTGGATCCATGCCTTAACTCACCTGGGAAATGAAGACATCAGGAAAGAATGGGACTCAAGATTTATTTTTTAAAATCTCTTATTGGAGTACAGGTATCTTAATAGCCACAGGCTCTGCGTTGACATTCTATGCTCTGCCTTAAGTCTCTTATATCGCATGATTTTTATGCGTTAGCTTTCGTTTGCTGGAGAGTATGGATAATCATGGTGTGATTATAGCACACTGCTCTGGAAATTTGTAGGACACTTTTTCACAATCAGCTCCTGGCTACTACCTATGGCAGTTGCAATATTTCAAACTCTTTGGTTTGTCTCCACATTTTCATTCGTATTTTTTGCCACTTAAAAAGCTTTGACACACAAAAGATAGCGCATAATTAATTTATACAATTTGGTGAGCTTGGAAATAAGTATACACCCACAAAACTATTATCACAATTTATGACATAAAACTATCCAACACCTATACAAGTTTTGTCCTGCCTCTTTATTATTATTATTGTGTGTGTGTGTGTGTGTGTGTGTGTGTAAGAACACTTAACACGAGACCTTTGCCCAGGCCTCTATTGATCTTCTTTTTAGACGCTTCTTCCTACCTATTTAAAATTTGTATCAACAGCCAACTCCATATTTTATGTCACTTTACGTCGGAAAAACAGATTGAAAGTACTGTTGGCTGATATTTCTCATATTAATACCTCTCTCAGTAGAACCTCACTAGAGTGTTTTTTCTGAATATAGAAACAATTCTTTCACTGAGGAGAATTATTTTAATTTCTCACAACATTTTCCCCTTGAAATTTGTATTCCAGGATATAAATGCAACACTATTGATGTGGAGATTTATAATGATTAATTGTTCATTTACAAAGAAAGCTGGAAAAATCCTTTTAAAATATATTGCAGACAGTGACTACAGGTTCTGAGTTAAGCAAAATGGCAGGTTGTTTTAAGCATACAGAAATATTTCACTTCTGCTGTTAGTAAAGGTTTATTGAAGTTGTTTTATTTCAGTAGCCTCCTTAAAGTGTTGTATGATCCTTGTCATTGGAGGATTATGAATGCACTGTTTGTCTATTCTACAAGCACAAATGAAATAGTCCAGCTATTCATCAGTGACCTGATTAGACATGCTCAAAAATGCTTGTAATTATGATTTAAAAGTATCAGAACTTTTTATGTTGTTATGTAGAAGATTTTTTGCATTTTCACAAAATTTATAAGCTCAAATAAAAGAGTAATGGTAAGTGAGAAAGCTTCCATTCCAGTAGAATTTTAATTCCTTATATTTAAGATAGAACAGGAACAGGATCTTAGAAAAAGGATTGACATAGAATGTTTTTTATGAGTGTTTTTAATGCTGTATGAAAGGTTGCTTTCACTTATTTATCATTTCCTCCTTTCTTTTCTATTCTTATCTCTTATTCTTATATCTAAAGCAGCATTTAGCTAACTCAAGAAGAATAAAGAGCATTGTTGCTATGAAAGAAAAGACAGGCTGACATTTTGCTACTCAAGTTCTGATTCACAAATATTCATACACTTTGAGATTAAAAAAGTGCAAATATACATTTTTATTCAACTTAACATTCTAGTTTCCATTTTCTATTTCTCATTCTGCAAATTATGTTAACATATAATTAATGCTATAATATATCAGCTTACACAACCATTCTAAGAATAATTTAATCCATCAATAAATATTTAAACCAAGGTGGTATATTTTTTACATTCTGGGGAATGTGTCAGAAATAAAACTGTTTACCCCAAATCTTATTTAAAAAAATAAATGAATCAATAATCTCAGACAAAGCCGGTTTCAGTTCCTACAGATCTTGTGAAAATTGATATTACACTGCCAGGATAAACTCATTTGAAGTAGTAAGCCTTCAGCAAATGAAATATTTTCACTTGAGAATCATAGTTAGCATTCTAACAGCCTGTTTGTTTTGTCATAGTAAAACATTTTTTGTTACCACAAAATATTGAACAGAAGAAAAACATCTGAAAGCAGAGTTCACTATGGAAATTTTTATTGACTGTGGTCAGGGAAATGCATCTGTCTGATAACAGGATTGTTGCTGTTTTGCAACCTCACACTAATAACCCAGCCTGTGCTTTTCAGTTATCAACAGCTGCAGGCATCCACGTCAGAGTGCAAGGTTTCGTCTCTGGGGTTTGCTACTTGCCTGGGACAACAAGCTTGCCAGAGTTGCAAAGCTTTTTCTTTGCTGCTGGTGGATTGCATCGGTTTTAGCCTTCCTTTGGCCTTGCTTTGTCCCTTTCTGAAGATGTTTTACTTTTTAACTCTTTGTCTCAATCTTGAAGGAACCAACACAGTGATCCTGCAATTCCTGTGGATTTCCTGATCATTTGTTGCATTTTACAAACTTTGGACTTTTTAGTATTTTACTTAACCATTTCTTTTCCTAGTCAAAATCTAAAGCCACCTGCATCCCTTATGTTACTGCTGTGGTTAAATTCTCCAAACTCAGGTGGCTCTTTTTCCTTAGCATCCTCTTCTTGCTGGACTTCTTAGATGGATAATTCCCCTTTGTTCACATCTGGGGACTGTTGTCTTGCTGTACTCTTTGAGAGATTCTTTATTTGGGCTGTTTCGTTTTCAAATTAGTTTGTTTTTAACGTTGGATGATGACACTTCTTCTCTCCATACAAGGCAACCTCAGAACCAGTCCTGACTGCCCACACTCAGCGAAGACAGGCTCCCGAGATTTCCACTTGCGTTTTCAGGAAATGTGCCTATATTTCCCCTGTGCCGCAAGGCATCCCCTGAAATAATGGGGCACGTTCCCTTGGTGCATTCAGCCCATGCTTATCAGCTGTGACTGAATCGGGTGTATCTGGCAAAGCTGATCTTCCTGCTGATGGAGATCAGCCAGGAGGTGCTGACTCGCAGTCCTGCTGAACCTCTGGTCACTCTAGAGAGGTTTATAGTGACCCTACTCTTTGTTAGTATGTTTTGTAACCCATTTATTTATAAAATTTACATACATTAAATTCAACTATTTCAACTACATTTAATTGCTTTTCCTATATTCACAGGGTTGTGCAATCATCACCACATCAATTTTATGATATTTTCATCACTACGCTCAACAAACCTTAGGGCCATTAGTAGTTGCTTCCAGATTCCCCCTAACCTCACCTTCCAGGCAATAGCTAATCTATTTCCTGTCTCCATAGATTCATCGATTCCAGACATTTTACATCAATGGAATTATATAATATGTAGCCTTTTGTAATGACTTTTTTGTTTAGTATAATTATTTCAAGATTCATTTATGTTGTAGCATGCAACGTATTTCCATTTTATTGCTGAATAACATTCCATTGGATTAATGTGCCTCATTTTATCCACTTACAAGTTGATGGGTATTTGGATTGCTTCTACTTTTGGCTCTTATATTTTTGCACAACTTTTTGTGTGGATACATGCTTCCATTTCTCTTGGGATGTGTGAAAACTGCTAGTTTAAATTTTTGAGAAACAGAATGTTCTGAGTTTGTACCATTACTTTATATTCCCCTAAAAGTGTCTGAAGTTTCCAGTTTATCCACATCCTGACTAATACTTGTCATTATCTGCCTATTTCAGTATAGCCATCCTAGTGAGTACAAAGTGATATGTCATGATTTTGATTTGTGTTTATCTAATGACTATAATATTGAGCATATTTTCATATACTTATTGGTCATTTTTATATATTATTTAGATAAATGTCTATTTATATACTTTGTCTATTTTTAATTGGATTATCCTTTTATTATTAAATTTTAAGGGTTTTTATATATATTTTAGATGCAAGTCTTTTATCAGGCATACAATTTGCCTATATTTTCTCTTATTCTGTGGGTTGTCTACTTTCTTGATGTTATTTTTCTTGAAGCACAAAAGTTTTAATTTTGGCTAACCTCAGTTTATTTATTGTTTTTTCTTTTTGTTGCCGTGTTCTTGATGTTTGTGTTGACTCTTGAAGATTGATAACTTTCATTTCTGTTTTTTGTGCCTCAACAGTAACATTAAATTAAAATCCATTCTGAAAGCAGATGCAATAAATAAGGGTGAAGTTCATGGTTAGTGGCTGTTTAAGGTGCTTTTCCATTTAGGCAATATGATCTTAGGGATGCCAGAGTTTAAACCTGCACATCTTCAGGAGACTAGATTTTACCTGAAACCTAAAGAAAAATTTAAAATTGGTTAAATCACGGGAAAAATTCAAGAGACGTGTGAATTATTTCTGGGCTTATCATACTAGGAGTAAGTATTTTTTTAGCATCAATACCCAAGTGTGACAACTTTTTTTAGCATCAATACCCAAGTGTGACAATACCTATTATGACAGTTTATCATCTCCCACATGCACCTACTAGATCATTTGGTTCTATCTCTAATTCCTTCTTGCATTTATAAATGTCCTATTTAGTATATCTTAAGTTTTTATTTTTTATGGGACACAAAAGTATTATATTGCTAACTTTGCTTAGGACATTTAGAAACATAAAATAATCTGGTTTATAATATGTTTATTAAGTTTTAATAATAATTAATTTTTTTAATTTTTATTTTTGGAGGGGAGAAGAACATATAAGAAAAATTTAGTGACAGGGACTATTCTTTACCTGCATTGTTGAACCAGGTTGTGGTTGATTAGATGACAAGCTTTTCTTATGGTATAAGCCTGGGATTTTGTATAGAGACACTCATTAGGACAGAAACAAGAGCTCAACACCTTCCCCATTGGAAAGCTGTCAACGCAATTGATCTGGTTCCTGAGTCTTTACTAAATGCTGTTGTACCTATTTGAAAATATGGGAAATCTTTTGCATACATATATACTAATTACAGTCTATCAGAATGTCCATCTGTTTATTATTTGTTGGGAAAACAAGTGAAATCCCTTCATCTCAAATGCATTCACTACCAATGAGTAACTAATAGATTTTCCCTCAACCCTATACCAACAGAATGAACTTCATGAAATAGATGAACTGGAGCTAAGACACCACCTACCCCTGTCCTGATCTAAATGAAGTATATTTTAGATGACATACTAAACCGAACTTTATGATTTTATATGTAACGTCGCCAGGGAGTGAGGACTATCTGGGTTGGTGGCACAGGGGTAAAAGAATTTACCAACTCTCTTGGTAAATTCTTTTACCCCTGTGCCACCAACCCAGATAGTCCTCACTCCCTGGCAAGAGTTATAGATAAAGAAAGACAGATTTATTAAAGTAAGTTGGAAAATACATTGCAAAACAGCAACATGCAGGCAAGCAGAAGCTGACAGCAGAAAAACAAAGGTTTGCCGGAGATTTTATAGCATAGTGTGCATGCTGTATGCTGAAGTGGGCTTTGGGCAGTACTGATAACGCCAGCGTTGCAGTGAGCTAACTTTCAGGTGTTTGGTGATAGTTGGGCACAGGAAGATTGTGAGTTATTTGCACAGGAGGGCTATGTGTCCCGGATTATGAAGAAAGGCATACTTGTAGCTTATCTGCTTTCCCTTTTTGCTTTTACCTGGTCCTACCAGCCTGACTTCTTTTCCCTAATTAGGACTTCACATTTGAGATATGTCTTCTTATGTTTGCTCCTGTTCTGGACAGCCTATCATCAGTTATTGGTACATACTTCAATTTAACCCCACAAAATGTAGGTTAGTACTCAAACTCACATGCTGTTTAATCAAAGTACAGCATTTCGTTGTTCATCATAATTTAGTAATTCCCCAGAGAAACAAAAGCCATCTATTTCAGAAGTCCACAAGGGAGGACATGCTAAAGAAATTGGAGTAAAAGAACACACCTTACCCCAATTCTCTCTAAACAAACTTGCAGAAATATCCAAATTAAAAGTTCATAAAATCAGCACTTCAGGAAAGGAAAGAGGCCATTTTAATGAGTGTTAGAACAACGAAGGAAATAAAAACAGCAACCACTTATGCCTCCCTCCTTCTCAATCTCTGACCTTATTCTTAGGGCAAGATTCTCTCAAGGAGCCTGCATTCTTCTTGTGCAGGCATGGAATGAAACCGTTGCTTCTTAGCCCACAAAACTTCATGTGAGCTCAGTCATTGCCAATGGCATGTGTTGTGGCAAATTTCATAAAGTCATGTTGGTTTCCGTACTCTTTTGAATAAAAGATGCACACAGACGAAGGAGCACCTCCGTTCTTTGCCTGGTAACGTGGTGGATACACATTGCACCTCTTGAATTTGATGGGTATTGATTTGAATCCTTAGTCTGTCACTTCTCAGTGATGTTACTTAGCAATTTCCTCTGAAAAATAAGGAAAATAATAGTCCTTGGTTGATTGGGCTAGTAGAGAATTAAATTAGATATTATGGATAAGCATGTACACTCTGCTTGCCATGAAGGAGTCGATAAATACTAACTTATTATTTTACCCTAATTGTACCCATTCTCTATGCAATATAAATTAATAGTTTTTATTAATATTTCAATATGATAATATCTCCTTATATTCCCCATTCTACCTTTATATGGCCATGGCTATCATGAAGAAGAAATGAAGCTTTCTAATGGCTAGCCATATGCAGAAGACTGAAGCTGGACCCCTTCCTTACACAATATAAAAAAAAAATCAACTCAAGATGTATTAAAGACTTATACGTAAAAACCCAAAAGTATAAAAACCCTGGACGACGACCTAGGCAATACCGTCCTGGACATAAGTATAAGCAAAGATTTCATGACGAAGACACCAAAAGCAATTGCAGCAAAGCAGAAATTTACAAATAGGATCCAATTAAACTCAGCAGCTCCTGCACAGGAAAATAAACTATCAACGGAGTAAACAGACAACCTGCAGAATGGAAGAAAATATTTGCAAACTATGCATCTGACAAAGGCCTAATTTCCAGCATTGATGAGAAAAGTAAATTTATAAGAGAAAGACAAACAACCCCATTAAAAGATGAGCAAAGGACATGAAAAGACACTTTTTAAAAGAAGACATACATGTGACCAACAGGCATTGAAAAAATCTCAATATCACTGACCATTAGAGAAATACAAATTAAAACCACAATGAGATACCATCCCACGCCAGTCAGAATGGCTAATACTAAAAAAGTCAAAAATTATTAGATCCTGGCGAGGATCTACTACAGAAAAAAGGAACACTTACACACTGCTGGTGGGAGTATAAAATCAGTTCAACCATTGTGGAAAGCAGTATGGTGATTCCTCAAAGAGCTGAAAGCAGAACTACCATTTGACCCAGCAATCCCATTACCAGGTATATACCCGAAGAATGTATATCATTCTATCGTAAAGACACATGCACACAAATGTTCATTGCAGCACTATTCACAAGAGCAAAGACATGGAATCATCCTAAATACTCATCAATGACAGATTGGATAAAGAAGATGTGGTATATACACACCATGGAATACTATGCACCTGTAAAGAATGGGATCCTGTATTTCGTTGAAGGAATATGGAGGAAGCTGGAAGTCATTATCTTCAGCAAACTAATACAGGAATATAAAACCAAATACCATATGTTCTCCCTTACAAGTGGGAGCTAAATTATGAGAACTTATGAACAAAAGAAGGTAACAACAGACATTAGGGTCTACTTGAGGGGGCAGAGTGGGAGGAGAGAGAGGAGCAGAAAATATAACTATTTGGTACTGGGCTTAATTCTTGGGTGATGAAATAATCTGTACCATAAACCCCTGTGACATGAGTTTACCTAGGTAGCAAAACTTCACATGTAGCCCCAAAACCTAAAATAAAAGTTGGAAAACACTTTCTTAGCTACGAATAAGTTAATTAACTTCTCTTTATCCAAACATCTTTGACAAATTCGACAAATGAGGCTGTTTTTATAAAATGAAATAAAAGTATACATTATCTTTTCTAAAATCCAAATTCTGCATGTAAACCTTAGAATTCAGCTCTCAGATTCTATAATTTCATTTTCTTTTTCACCTGTGGGAAGAAAGAGAAGAGCAGATATCTATTTCTAAGTTTTTGCTTATATCCATAAAAATCTTTAGCATGATAAAGATCCTTGACATTATATGTGAGAACTCACCTTGCATGAAATACAGAGCTGAGAATAACATTTGTACATGTATGGAACCATGATCTATGACAGAAGTAGCATATCACATCAGTGGAGAGATGAGCTTCTAAGAAATAATTATTCCATAGAAAATAATAAATGAGATTTCTTCCTCATACCCTATGCAAGAATCTCAATACCTCTACAGCCTGTCAAATGCATGCAGAAATTAAAGCTGCTAACAACATACAAACTGTCTTGTAAGTGATGGTATTTTCCACTCTGATTGCTCTGACGTTCTCAAAGGCTATGTTCTGATTGCTCTGAGGTTCTCAATTGTGGGTTAGGTAGGGTTCTAATATTTAGTAAATAAAAATACAGACACTCAGTTAAATTTGAATCTCAAGTGGTTAAGACATTTTTTACATTATTATATGACAAATACTGTGTGGGGTATGCTTATATTAAAAAATTCATTGAAAACCTGAAATTTAAATTTAGCTGAATATTTTATGTTTTACCTAGAAATCCTGTTTAAGATGGGGAAGGCAGGTGATATAAATCTTACATCATATTCCCAAAGAGCAGAATGAGGAAATTATGGAAATTTATCAAATGCAACAACTTAGGCTTCCAAATTGGAATGTAATGACCACTGAAAATATCTTTCAAAAGTGAAGGTGAGTAAAGGTATTTACTGATACAAACCTAGATAATTCTTTACTATCAGACCAATACAAAATTTTAATATAAAAAAACAGTCCTTAAGGTAGAGAAAAGATGATGCTATGAGGGAACTAGGAATACAGGAAGAAAAAAGTTAATGCAAAGGGTAATTTTGTGACTAAATATAAATGAATATTGATTGTAGAAAATTAAAATAATGACTAACAAGTTAAATGTGAGAAGATTGAGTTTTCTATAAGGCAAATTTTTAAAGATTACCCTGAAAAATTATGAAAGATTTATGACAATGACAAAAATATTTTACCCTAATTATACCCATCCTCTTTACAATACAAATACGCACAACTTTTACCAATAGTGGAATATATTTCTCCACCCCTTGAATCTGGGTTGTCCTTGTTCATTGCTTTGTCTGCTAGATTGAGGTGGAAGTGGTTTGTGCCAGTTCTCAGTGTACACTTCAAGAGTTCTCATATATTTTCACTCTCTCACTTAACCCTGTTATGTCCAAGTAAATAAGCTTAGATTAGCCCATAGAAACATCACAGAGAAGAAAATAAGTTGACTCAGCAAACGCAATTCTTAAGACATTAACATGAGAGAAAGGGAGCTAAGAATAGAAGAGCTTTGTAATCGACCTGCAAGTTGACCTCAGATGCATTAATGGACACATCTTAAACCAGAAAACCTGCCCACTTGACCAGTACACTTGTGATCAGTAGTAAATATTTATTGGTTTAAGCTGCTAAGTTTGGGAGTAGTTTGTTAAACAGTAATAACTAACTGGTGAGAATCTTCACGCTGCTTAGAACAGACACAACTTATATACAAGGTTGAATAGAAAAGGTAGGAAAATATGCCAACAGCAACAAAAATAAAATATTTTAGCTATCATAATTTCAGAAAAAAAATAGATCTTAAGGCAACAAGCATTATTATACTAAGAAAGATATTTCTTAACAGTAAAAAACAACTCACCAGAAGTATATTTGAAATTTGTGTGCACATAAAAACTTGTACTCAAAATATATAAAGCAAGATTTACAGAAATAAAAAATTTATAAATAATTCCAAATCAATGGGAGAGGACCTCATCAATAAATGATATGAGACAAATAATCAATGGAGAAAGGGATGATTAAAACAAATAACCTTGACCTAACTGATTATATAGAGATTTCAATACCAACTTATACCCATCTCTCAACTGCACAGAAAACATGTACCAAAATTGATTACATGCAGGACTATAAAGCAAGCTTTAAGAAAATTAATAAAGTGAACTCATTCAGAATATTTTTCTGATCATAGTAAAATGAAGTTAGATGTCAATAACAAAAGATATTTCTAGAAAAGTTTCAAATATTAAAATTAAACAAGACACTTCCAAATTACACATGGATCAAAAAAATAAAAATAAAAATAGAATTAAAAAATACTTTAACCAACGTGGCAATGCAAAGAAACACTGAAAGTTGTGGAATGTAGTTAACCCTGCACTTAGAATGAAATCTATAGCCATAAGTTCATACAGTAAAAAAGAGAAAGACTATAAATCAATTATATATATCTATATCTTAAAAAGTTAGAAAATAAAAGCAAATGAATTAAAAGATAGTGAAAAATTAACTGAGGTAAAGTTAAAAAAGAATATAAACATAAAGAGTAACATTTAAAAAAATAGTTATGAGTGCAAATGTACAAGAAAGAAAATACATAAATCCAAAAGATTAAGAGATTAGTAAAATGTATAAACACATAGCAAAGTCAACTAACACCAAAATAAAACAATTAAATTATAAAAATATTCCGAAGGTACTGAATGATAAATGGGACATTACTATAGAAACTAGATATTATAATGATAGCAAGAGGGTGTTATAAACAACTCTTTCAATAAACATAAAACTGTAGAAAATCTGGACTAAGTCCTAGAAAAAGAGATTAGCATGCTAGAAGTGTCACAATAAAATAATGGAATATTTAAATAACAATACACATATATTAAAGATATATAGTCTGTAAGTAAACCTTCTCACAAATAAACATTATCAAAAATAAAAATTCAGGCCAAACTCACTGACTGAGTCTTCTAAACATTTATAAAGAAATAGCAAAAAGATAAAGATTTCTGATTCTTACTACTGTGCCTTAGTTCCAAATAGTTCAAAAACGTAAACTTGTTTTCTCCCTGTTCTGGGGGCCATATGTCTGAAATGAGTGTCAGTGGAATAAAAGTACAGTGAAAACAGGGCTGTTATTTCTAGGGAGTTTACAGGAGAGAACCCATCCTCCTTCCTGGCCTCGTACAGCTTCTGTTAGTTACCAGCATTCTTTTTTTTTTTTTTTTTTTTTTTTTTTGAGACGGAGTCTCGCTCTGTCGCCCAGGCTGGAGTGCAGTGGCCCGATCTCAGCTCACTGCAAGCTCCGCCTCCCGAGTTCAGGCCATTCTCCTGCCTCAGCCTCCCTAGTAGCTGGGACTACAGGCACCCGCCACCACGACCAGCTAATTTTTTGTATTTTTGGTAGAGGTGGGGTATCACCGTGTTAGCCAGAATGGTCTCAATCGATCTCCTGACCTCGTGATCTGCCTGCCTCGGCCTCCCAAAGTACTGGGATTACAGGCGTGAGTCACCGCTCCCGGCCGGTTACCAGCATTCTTTAGTTTGTTGCTGCATCAGTCCAATCTCTGCCTCTGTCATCACATTGCCTTTGGGTATATTTGTCAAATCTCTCTCTGCCTGTCTCTTATAAAGAGGCATGTGATGACCTTTAGAACCTAACTGGATAATCCAGGATAATCTGCCCGAAGTTTTTTTTTTATCTTAATCGCATCTGTAATGACCCTTTTTCCTAAAAGGATGACATACACAGATTCTACAGATTAGGACCTGATGTCTTTGGGAGCCACTATTCAGTTTACTACAGCACCATACACAGGTATCCATTTCAGGAGGATTGCAGACTCAAATATGAAAGGAGAAAATATATATTGACCAGTGGTCGGCAAAAACACAAAACTATCCTCTGGTGTGACATGAATCTCTCCGGAATAAACACTCTGTATTTTGTGGGGGGGAGTGGAAGGAGGATGTTAATCCACAGAATCTGATCTATTCCCAATCAGAGTGCAAAATATAATAACTATGTGTAAAAAACACAATTTCATATTTTTAAATAAAGTTAAACATTTGCATAAACATTTACATAATCTAGAGTCCAGCAGTTATACTTCCTGATATACATACACCCATGAGAAACTTCCACATTGTCCATCTATGCCAGAGGCACATACAGAAGTTGTCCTTAGCTCAGTTCGTCATAGTGAAATGGGAAGAGTTCCCTTATCCTCCTTGCAGGGTGTGCCATGCAGATGTGGCTCACTTTTTCTTTACCCTGATGTTCATAACCCTAGGGGGAGGACGCAGAGGGGCAGGTCATGGGACCCGCTGACCTCAGGCAGCACAAAGAAGTGAAAGTTTACAGCTGAAGCCCCCGTGGGCGTGTGTAGTGCACTCTTAGTTTTGCCCTCTGCAGGCAGCTTGTGTTAATCAGCTCAATTAGACCCCTCTGCCTTATTACAAGGACAGAGGGCTTTCTGTATCCTGGGTTCTTGCCTTAGTTTACTGGAAAAATCAGATCACACGTGGGCTTGGAGAATGAGTGCAAGGTTTTATTGAGTGGAGGTAGCTTTCAGTGAGGTGAATGGGAAGGCCAGAAGAGCGATGGCATGGGAAGGTGGTCTTACCCCTCAGTGGGGCCGCCCAGTGGCTGCACTGCCCCTGGCTGAATCCCACATCCTCCCTGGGTCACCAGCATTTGCTGGTGCCTGTTGGTGTGCTCTTCAGCTCCTCTGCTCCTGTAGAGATCCAGCTTCCTGTGTCTGTGCCTGCTCAGGTCTCAGGGGTTTTTATAGACAAAGGATAGGGTCGATGGTGGGCCAGGGTGGTCTTGGAAAATGCAACACGTGACTGTGAAAACAGAAATGTCTGGCCCCACCTACATCCCTGGGCACAGTCCCAAAGGTGGAGCCCTTGCTAGGGACCTTGCGTTTCTCTACCCAGCACTTCCCATCCCCACTCCCATATCAATAGCTAAAACTTGGAAGTTTCCCCAGGTGCCTTTCAACTCTGGAGCAGATGCACAATGTAACTTCTGGAATGGCCGTATGAGGACCTGCTCTCCAGCAAAACAAACATAACTGGTGAAAAATTATAAAAACTGGTGAAAACTATAAAACAAACAAACAAAAACAAACATTTAAAGTCTCTGGAAATTGTCCTGCGAGAGAAAAGCAAATTAAGAAAGATTCATTCAAGAAAATCTACAAGTTGGTAAGAATAGCAAGAATCGGTGGCATATGGATCATGGCCTTCTCCCTTCTTCCTCCTCACAACTCAGAGCGACAGAAACTTCACTCCAGTTGGGTGCAGAAGAACTGAGGGTTCCTTCTCCTTACCTTTCAGTTTCTCTGATCTCAACCCAAAATAGTCTCCAGGTATTCCAGATCTCTCTTGTTATATTCCAAGTTATGAAAACAAATTCTATATCAGTAAGGAATATTTCTGTTTCAAGTAATATATTTTTATATCAAATCAATTTTAAAAAATTAATCATTTACTCCCAAAATTGGAGATAATGCTGCCATCAAGTACATCTTTGTTATCAAAGAGATTGGATACGGGGTGGAGGGAAAGATATAACAATTTAAAAATATAAAGAAAACCACACAAAGAATTAAAGGGCCAGGTGCAGTGGCACATGCCTGTAATACGAGGACTTTGAGAGGCCAAAGTGGGAAGATCACTTGAAGCCATGAGTTCGAGATCAGCCTGGAAAACGAATCTCTACTAATGTAATAAATTAAAAATATATATTGCTGTAGTATTTTTCTGGGAGGATCAGGCCATCAGCATTTCTCATTCCTCTCTCCTCCCTACCTGTTGCAGAAAAAAATTTCAGGTGAGTGTGACCAAAAGGCCAAGAGCTCCCTTCCTCTACCCAATCCCCACTTACAGGGTAGAGGATTTACCAAAAAAGTGGCACCCTGAGAACAACGTGGCCATGATTGCCCTCATTCCAGCTTATTTGTAGGGTGGAGTTTCAAACCAGGAGAGGCAAGCTGAGCAGACAAGGGTACCATTTCTACCCAGAGACCTATTGCTAAAGCAGGGATGTCACTCACAGGGAAGTGCAACATCATCTCTACCCCCAGATTGGGAGTTGTGGCTCAGAGATTTTTGCCATGGGGAAGAAGCAGGTTGTAAAACAGGGAGCTCCAGTGTTCTTCCTTAAGGAAGTGACTTTATTTAAAACAGGGTATGAGAAAGTTCAAGGCTGAGGGCACTCTCAAACACAATGAAAGTTTTGGTCATAGGCAATTAAGAGGAGGCTGGTAGTTTTATGAGGGATACAGGCTAAACTATAGACCACTTGGTTTATAGAGGGAACCAGGGAAGAGACAGCTAAGAGGAGCCCTTTAGGGGTCAGAGTAATAGAGGACTCAGATGACAATAGCAGCTTAGCGATTGGGTGTGATCAGAGAAAGAGAAAGAGAGACAATAGTTAACAGCACTGTCATTCCAGAGTCACTGTGCAAATGCATGAACCTGTGTACATGGGGCTTTACACTGCAGGTGTGATAGATTTCACTTTTAAGGTCAAGTCACACCCTGAAAAAAAACAAACAAACAATAATTAAAAGCCACAGAGACCACAGAGAGAGGGATCAGAATCCACAATTGTTGAAATATATCATCTAAAATGTCAGTTTTCACCAAAAAAAAAAAAAAAAAAAATTGTGTGAGATATGCAGATACCAGAAAATGTGACCCACACACAGAAAAAAAAGCAGCCAATGGAAAATGTCATTAAAGTGTTATAGATATAATATTTAACAAACATTAACGTCAATGCATTCATTTTAGATGTGTTCAGAGAATTAAAGAAAACCACACAAAGAATTAAAGGGCCAGATGCAGTGGCGCATGTCTGTAATACAAGGACTTTGAGAGGCCAAAGCGGGAAGATCACTTGAAGCCATGAGTTCGAGATCAGCCTGGAAAACGAATCTCTACTAATGTAATAAATTAAAAATATATATGCATATCCAGGTGTGGTGGCATGTGCTTGTAGTCTCAGCTACTTGGGAGGCTTCGATGGGAGGATCACTTGAGCCCAGGAGGTCGAGACTACAGCGACTTATGATGGTGCCACTGCACTCCAGCATGAGCAATGAAGTAAGAATATGTCTCAAAAAAAAAAAAAAAAAAGAAGAAGAAGAAGAGAAAATACAGAAAGTTATAAAAATGTCTCAAAAAAGAAAGATAATACAAGTAAGAAAACATTTAAATCAGGCCCAAATTCACTGTCTGATTCTTCTAAACATTTATAAGTAAATACAACAAATGAAGATTTCTGATTTTTACTACAGTGTGTTTGTTCTAAATAAGTTACAAACATAAAAATTTCCTACTTAATATTTTATTTTTGTGTCTGCTTATTATTATTTGAGATCTTTTTACATTAACTTGTTGACTATTCTAAATGCTAGATCTTTATATTTTTAAATTGTTATATCTTTCCCTCCACCCCGTATCCAATCTCTTTGATAACAAAGATGTACTTGATGGCAGCATTATCTCCAATTTTGGGAGTAAATGATTAATTTTTTTAAATTAAATTGATTTGATATAAAAATATATTACTTGAAACAGAAATATTCCTTACTGATACAGAATTTGTTTTCATAACTTGGAATATAACAAGAGAGATCTGGAATACCTGGAGACTATTTTGGGTTGAGATCAGAGAAACTGAATATTTCCTTTACTTCTTGAGAACTTCCCCTTGCGATGGTGTTCGTTACTTGCTTATATATTTATCATTCCTTTTTTTCCCCCTGGGTAAAGTCTTCCCTTAATTTTAAATTTTCTCATGCTCATCTGGTTCATTAAATTACCAGAGACTAGGGAGGGGAGGTGGCAAGAGAGGGTAAGATAGTGAGAGGAAAAATTAAAAAATCCTAGTTATTTGGAAGTGTCTTTGTTTTTCATGAAAGACAGAACAATGCTTTTTTTCTTCTCTTTATTGTGTTTCACTGCCAGCAGGATTCCTTGGTTGAAGACAGGCATCAGAAATTTAAAATTAAATTTAAGAAAGGTTTCTGTGTGGCAACACTCTTACTACTGCTTTGAGTGTTCTAGAGAAACCATTCTTGATTCTCGTAAGATGCATCTAGCTTTCTAAATACCAGCGTTCTAAGGAAAGGATGATTGGAAAGGTCTTTCAAGAGTGTGATGCTTAATAATAGGAAAAAATGTAGCCTACTTCAGTTCTTTTTTGGAGGAATCAGGCAACTCTCAGTATTTTGCCAAAGGCATTTTTAAATGTTTAGATTTCATTGTTATTTGGCAGGTATATTTTATAATTTCTTTGTTTAATGGGAGTAAAAAAATACATATTTATGTATTATAATATTTTAATATACATACGATATATATATTTCACTTTCAGATTTTTAGATGTTTTTGGTGGATAGAAGAAAATAAATTATCCTACTAGGCTCATTTAAATTTTGAACTCTGAATTTATTTTCTTTTCTTACCTTAGGCAAGGAAAGTAACAAACTGAAATGGCCAATAGAAAAGTCATTAGAGAGGAAAGAAGGTGGACCCTGGGTTACCAGTAAAATGCATAGTCATCAAGTATTTATTTGTTCAGTAGACACTGTAGATTACTACTGAATTTTTATCCTGTTATTGCAGTCAAAGAGCAGGATCTCTGGGGAATTTATGACATTTGATGTAAGTCCTAACTTTATATTCAGCTTTTCCAGGAGTGAAAATATAATATTTTAAATGGTCCTAACAAGTGAGATAACTGCAAAGATAATTTCCACTAGGTAAAAGGAAAAAACGTGGAACAATGCAGAATGACCGCCATCCTCAGGGCCTATCATATTAAGCAGAACAGAAATAGCAAGCCTGCTTTGCGTAGTGACGGAATAATTAAAGACATTCATAAATCAGTTTATTTACCATTGTCTAAATTGTTTTTTAGTTTAGTGCTAAATTATTTTTTAGTTTATATTTTTATTTATTAATGTAAATTTGAGAAAGATCAGATAATAATTCAACAAAGGTACATATATCTAATGTCGGGATTACAAAAGATGTGAAGATTTTGTTATATTTCCTTTAGAAATATCATTAAGAAATCTAAAGATATTTAAACCAACTTTGCACACCATCCCAGAGGCAATCAGAATCCTTCCTAGAGTAAGGATTATTCTGAATCATTCCCATCTATATTTAATACATTTGCTGTATATCAATATGCTCCCAAATTATTCATAATGTTATTTTGTGTTTTCAAATTTTATACATAATGGAAATTGCCAGTTTTACTAAGGAGTAATTTTTCAAGAGCTTCCTATGTTGATATATAGAGCTAGTGTATCCATTTTAACTATCAAGTAGTTATAAATCCTCTGAAAATATGTTCCATTGCAATTGATAAAAACGTACATCATGTTCAGATTCTGGTTATTGCACACCTCATGTTTATGGGCATTATTTATGACACTCATATATGGCATAGTTTCTTTATAGTATATCTCCTCTTTTCTTTTTCTCCTTGAGATGAAGTCTCGCTCTGTCACCCAGGTTGGAATGCAGTGGCGCAATCTTGGCTCACTGCAATCTCTGCCTCCTGGGTTCAAGCAATTCTCCTGCCTCAGTCTCCTACATAGCTGGGAATACAGGCACACGCCACCACGCCCCATTAATTTTTGCTTTTTATTTTTTATTTTGGTAGAGATGGAGTTTTGCCATGTTGGCCAGGCTAGTCTCAAATTCCTGACCTCAGGTGATCTGCCCACCTCAGCCTCCCAAAGTGCTGGGATTACAGGCATGAACCACTGTGCCCAACCTTACAGTATATATCTCAAAAAAAATTTCTGGATAATTTGCTCTAGGATATTCTATTCTCTATATTGATTCCCTTCCAATATTCACTGAATTGGGCCATTTTTTTTTTCCAAATAAAATTTCTGGTTTTTGTCTGAACTGAAAAGTGGACTCTGAGTTTTAATTCTTTGGAAACAATAAAGTTAATATTTTATTCAGAAACTCCCAACTGAAGTTTTGAGTTTAGATTGCATATAAGGGCTGCTTCTCTCTTTCAAAAAGACAGATTATCCAAGCAAGAGTGGGATATTTTGTTCTTACTGGCATAATTTCAAAAAGCACAATTTATGATAAAGAAAGAAAGAAAAAAAAAGAAAGAAAGAAAGAAGAAGAAAGAAAAAGAAGGAAAGAGAAAGAAAAAGAAAGAGAAAGAAAGAAAGAAAGAAAGAAAGAAAGAAAGAAAGAAAGAAAGAAAGAAAGAAAGAAAGAAAGAAAGAAAAAGAAAGAGAAAGAGAAAGAAAGTAAGTCAAAGAAAGAGAGCAGTTATTTTTACAAATTTTCAGTGGCCACAGACCTCGGAAGAAATGTGTTTCCTGTTAACTTTCCAGCTGAATTTATGTAAACCTTTTTTGATTAGGTAGATATTTGCTGTCCAGCTAATTTTCATTTTCTACAATAATAAATAATGCATATAATACATTAAAAGGTTATGGATGTTTGAAAAAATCAAAATATTGGAGTAATTAAATGAATAGAATGCTGAGTTGATAGATGTCTGTAGCATTTGTAGGGTGATCAGAGTTCAAAAATAATGAAGTTTGAGCAAATGTTTGAGGAATATGAGGAATTTAGCAAAGATTACATTTGTGCAATTTGCACTTCAGGAAGCAAGATCAGCTAAGGTATGTGTTCAGTGTAAAGAAACAACAAAGTAAGTTGTGGCTGCAGCTGGGGAGGTTGCAGCAGCAACTATCAGAGAAATATCAGTGCTTGTGTGTTGATGTGAAGGGGATAGATTATGTAGTCTTCCAGTCCATTATTCTCCATATGAAATGCAGAGTCCTTGCAGAGGTTCCTGCAGAGAGGGGACAAAAATTTGATTTAGGTTTTAAAAGCTTACCTGTGGCTGCTCCACTGAGACTAAACTTAGTAGAACAAGAAGCAGGAAGACTGGAAAAGAGGTAACAGCAGTAAACTCGAAATCCAATAAGTAAGATAAATAACTTTGATAATAACTAAGGTCGATGTACTTAAATTTTGAAATTAGAATAAACTGTAACTGTATTCTTTTCTGCCTCTATGGACTTGTAAATATTTAAATAATTTTGACAGTTTTTACTTTTCTTCTACCTATGATTAGATTGATATGCAATTAAGACATGCAAATAGCTGCTTCTAAGACAAGTTATTAAAAAAGGAGTGACTCTTAGTTTTAAAGAGAAAGTAAAGTGAAAATTTCCCTGAATGTGTATATCTGTTTTATAAAATCCAACTTGAACAGTAATAAAAAAAATGTGGACTTATTTTTTCTTAAGGAACCAATAGAGTATACTAGGGAAGGATTTAAGTTTATATTATACCAACTCTTCCTTTTTAAAATTTACTGTTCATGTACTGAGGATAACACAGACAACTCACCAAAAAGTGAGTCTCTCAAAGACCTAAGGAAACAAATGCATTACACAAATAAATTGACTTTATTGTTAAGTATTTTGGTATATAAATATAGATATTATAAAATTTAAAAATCTATTATTCATTACAGTAAATTAGCATGGATGGTGATGAGAATGATCTTGAGAAAGTTAATAACCTTTTATAGAAATGTTAATATTCCCATTTATTAAGTGAAGCATTTATATGATTTTATTATACGAGCTAGCTTATCTCTAAAGTGTGACTTTTTGAAGCTCCGCACTTGCTGATTTAAATTAAATCTGAGGATGAATAGCGTGCACCATATGTGATTACCAATCTGTAGTGATGTAATGGCTTCACTTCAGATCTCTTGACTCTCCATTTAACCCCAGTGCCCCATGATTACTAGCTGCAGCTACATTAACGCTCTTGAGATAGGCTTTTTTCATTACAATAGTGACATATTAAAATTTATTATACATTAGATTCTTATCACATAAAATACCCAATCCCAAGAAGTAGCAGAATAAGATGGTTGCTTTTATTCCTGGTGCTGAGTTGAAATGATCTGCATTCTAATAAAATGGGAAAGAATGACAAGTGACCTGTCAAACAACAGAACTCATTTTACAAGGTTTGCAAACGAAGCAGAAGAATGTGAGAATGTACCTCATCAGCAAGTTAGCGACCACTTTGCTATTATCACCTCCCTTTATATTTCAGTGGAAATTTAAAAATTATAAATAGCATTAAATTCAATTAACTAGAAGTAAAATATCCAAATGTATATTCCATAGAACATATTCTATTTCAGTGTTTGATTTGTATTCAGACAGATTAAAATGGATGTGACGTGAGACAAAAAATTCATCACTTATTTCAGCTTCAGGGACTCAGCTGTTAATCCTAATTCTCACCCGCAGTGCCCCCATGCCCTTTTCTTTTCCCTATAGATGCTCCACAGTTCTTTGTCATAGTATGAGGAATGGACAGAGCCAATCCAGCAGGCTTTTTGGAGGCTGTTTAGTTTTTGCCAAGGAGTTGGATTCTAATATACAGAATGAGAATAGTTTCATGTATACAGAAAAGCTCCTCTGCTATGTTCTTTCCATCAGTTCTAAAATCAAAACAAAACAAATCCCCTAATATCAAGTGTATCAATTAAATCTTAGATAAACCTATAACATATCCATGAGAAACAAGGATATGTTGAGTCAGGAAAGGAATTATGATTAAATTAATTTTGAGACATTATTTTGTTTTAAACGTATTGTACAAGAATCCAATAAATATAAAGCAGGTTAAAGTGAAATTGAACAGTTTTGTTTATTTATACACAGTACACTTAAAACAATTAAATAATTAGTGTCACTAATTTTTAAGAACTCTGAATTAATAACCTTTCATCTCCTGACATTGATATGAAATCCCAACTAAGAGGTTATTAAGGAATGGCTAACAGACAAAACTACATTAACCGTCTCAAGAGTTCAGGTTTCATAACATTATTTATTTTTTATTTGTATTATAATGCAAACATGTTTAAACTTTAGTAAATGTACCTGTATACTTACTGTCTATATATTGACAATTGTTGACATTCATCTTATTTATGTATTGATACACATATATGCATATACAATAGAAACACATATAAAATTAGAGGCCCCGTGTTGGCTTTTCCTGTTTCACTTCATTACTCTGTCTCCAGGGGCAAACAACAGGGTTCTAACTGTTTCTCTGTGCATTTATATATGTATGAAAAATGATTGTCATCCCTTGTATTTGTGGGGGATCCTCACAGACACCAAAATCCACAGATGCCCGAGTCCCTTGCATAAAATGGCGTAGTATTTATATATAACTTATGCATATCGCCTTATATACCTTAATCATCTCTAGATTACTTATACTATTATAACTAATGCAATGTAAATACTATGTAAATAGTTGGTATATTGTATTGTTTAGCAAATAATGTCTAGAAAAAATCTATATGGGTTTAGTAAAGAGCTAATTTAAAAGAAAAAAATTCCCACACCTGGTTGGTTGAATACACAATGTGGATTCACTGACCCGGAGGGCCAATTGTGTTGTATTTATCGATGTGTGTTTACATGCCCATTAGTGTTATTCTCCATGTGATTTTCTCTGTAGCATTCAGCATTATGTGCTTCAGTTATACTCATCATACTGTAGACATAAATATATACATAGATAAATGGTAGGTGCATTCATAGATCAATAGATAGATAGATAGATAGATAGATAGATAGATAGATAGATGATAGATGCTAGATGACAGAGACGTAGATGATGGATAAAGATATAGGTATAGAGATAGATGGAGACATAAATGAACATGTATACAGCAGTGGGTTTTTTCAATAAGTACACAATATTATGATGTATATTTATAATAAGCATTGAATTTATCATTACTCTCTTTGTGTACAGTTAATTTAAATTAATTATATAACATAGGAATCCCTGCTGGTGAACACATACCACGGTACTCTTTGGATCATAGTGAGGCACGATAAGCAATAATGGAAAACATGAGTTTCTGATGTCAGTTAGAATTATCCAAAGACTAGCTTATAAACTTCGATGCAATAATCTTCAGCAGATTAAAAAAAATCCTAATTGTTAGACATTTCAGATTGCAAATTTTGTCTCCAGTAAGGTATCTTTTCACCTATTTTCGTATAAGGGAGAAAATATTACAATTTTCATGCATTCAAAATTCAAAATGGTTCATGATAATAATCATTAAATCTTAGAATAAGATAAAAACTCTATAGCTTGATTAATTATATTTACAATAATTATAGAAGTTAATGTGTATGGAAAAATAATGTGTGAAGGTGAGTTGTTGAATTTGTATTTTTAAAAATTCTTTAAAATTGGGAACACGCCGAGGCAGCCTGCCTTTTCCACCCCTACAACTTTCTAATAAAAATACATGCCAGTGCAAAATTTAAACATTAAAATAACACAATTTAAAAAATAAAATAAAAATTAAAAATAACTTCTGCAAATTAAGTAATAAAACTTTCATTATTTGAAGACTATTAAATTACGACTGTCTTCATGGTAAACATGAGAGATTTTCAAATTAACAAAAAAGCATTTAAAATTATTAAAATTATATTTGCCAAATAAAGGTAAGGCAAATCTACAAAAGTCCATTGCACCACCAACAGATAGAAGATACGCAGTATTTAGATTTAGAGAACTGTTTAGATTTTATGTCATAAAATTGTAAAACTTGAATGAAAAACACGAAAGAAGACAAATGAACAGGGCATTCCCTGTTCTTGGATAGAAAACTAAAATCACGTTTAATAATGCTCTAATGACATACAATTTGCTTCTGAGGACAAAGGAGGAGAGAATATTCAACTTTTTTGCAAAATCTCGGGTCTTATAGCCTAATTTTAACTGTCAGGAAAATATAATGATGAAATTCTTCCAAGTGGAAATAAAGTAGGAAAAGATTAAAAGTGATGAATAGCTAGAATCCATATTAATCAAGATGTTAGACAAACTTTCAATCTAAGAGTCTAGTCAGCTTCGATCAACTGTGAAGACTCTATTTTGTTTTTAATAAATGTAATAAACTTATAGATACAAATATAAATGTTATTAGGCCATTATAAAAAATATTTCATAACAAGCCACTTCTTGAGTTTTAGTTGAAAAACAATAAAATATTACTGATGTAATATGAAAATACTCAACAGACTCAATTATTTTTACTTTTTTGTCTAAAACATACACTATCATAAAGTATTTTTAAACATTCATATATATACTTTTTTTAAAGCTAAGAATGCAGTACTTAAACATCACAAATTTAACATGGTTAACCTTGTCTGGTTATTATTTTTAGTTATTCAATTATTTTCACATAGTCTTTTCTTCTTTGGTGTCATATTAGTGGCCAGAGAAAATCAATATTTGGTTTGATTGGCAGATTTTATGTCTGTTAAATGAAACAGTACTTCTGCTGTCTATGCCTTTTTCTTCCTTTTAGTCTTCAGTCTTTTGGCTCTGTGTGAAAACTCCTTATAGACCTGTAACTATCCAATAAGATCTTTGGTTTGTAAAGGATCTAAACAGGTCGTTTGCTCCAGTCTCCAAGGTAATAGTGTCCATCTTTCCTCAAATGCTTAGACATTACGATCAGGTGTGGGGGATGAAGGAAGGGAAAAGCTTAAGGTTTGTGTGTAAGCTTTAAAAATGTAATAGTCTTGCAAGTCTTCACAAGCAGCTATCTCTAGCTTCAATTTCTTCACTCTTGTAAAATGGGATATTCACTACACTTTGTTGTTCTTACGGAAGTTAAGTGAAAAACATGACTAATTCCTCCTTAATAGCTAAGCCAGTGTTCTCTTAGTATTTGCTTTCACTATTCATTTTATGTTTGTTTCTGAAGTAAATACAGAATGAGAATATATACAGATAAATCCCTCTTCAGTTCATTGAAATGATGTCAAATATTCTCTACAGGTAACCTACAAGATATTCTCCACATTCCAATTTTCTAAGTCAAATTTCCATCCTGTAGGACCATTAACTGTTTGTAAGATCATTTAAGTGGTTCGTGGACATAGAACCAAGTATAATTTTTATTAATTGTATAGTTACTTTTTGTATATGACACAATTCCCATTTTCCAGTTATTTAGAATAGTGAAGTTTTCTTTGCAAATGCACTTAATGTACTTCACTTATGTGTGAATGTGGCAAAAATTATTAATATTGTACCCTTGTAAAAAATTTTGGAAGCATTATAAGGTGTTTTCTGTCCACTCTCATAGCCTATCTCCTATCAAAAATAATTTTCTTGTTGTAATACATAGAGGTTTTGTTAAGATTGCACATCTGTGTAATAATCTACCGTGTTATAAAATATTTCAAAATCTTAGAGAATCAGGTTTAGGATCTATTTTTTCCCAAAGGGGCTGCAAGCAGAAAGAAAATAGGTCCAGGTTTCATTAGAAGTCTATGGTTTTAGCAACTGGAGAGAAAAAATAGCTCTCAGAAATGTGAAGAAAAAAAGTTTAGCACAGTGTCAGTCAAGAGAAGAAAAGGTTAAAGTCAGAGGATATGGTTCTTTTTAACACCTTTTTTCAACCACTGCAGAAAAATATTCTTTCTGTGCCCACACACCATCAAAAGTTGTCATTGCATTTCTGAATTGAAAGTCTGACAGGCAGTCTTCCCAGCAATAAAGCAAAGTCCTAAGAATTTATATTTATTTATGTAATTTTATAATCGATGTGGTAACACACAGCTGTCATAAGTGATTTGATACATTAGTTTGTGACATGGCATTTAATATTGCAACTAGGGCTCAAAAGGAAGAACACTGGGTATCAGCAGAACATTACGTGTTCACCATTCACTATAGGTTTTTTATCTGGATTCCTCCTACTCCTATTCCATCTTCCAAAGATGTTATACATGTGTATGAAATATACATAAATATATGTATAAATATTTAAACATTTATATAAAAATGTACATATAAACATATATAAATATATAAAAGCATTTTAATATATATTTACATATAAATATATAAAATATTTCAATATATTTATACATATACATAAATATATATATAGTCTTGTCTGAGTATATTAATTCTTAGAGTTAAACAGCTTCTTTTTAACTTTTTAAGTGTTGCAATTTTTTCTCTGTTTTTATTGTAGAAGAAATTCTGATATGTGGTTGGTTTTTTCTAACTTGTATGTGACTTTGTCTTTTTTCTGACTGATTAGGTATCTATTGTTTTCATTAACTTGTAATTTCCATCTATTACAAGTAGATGCTGGGGAGGAAAAGCAGCTCTAATCAAACATTTCTGACAGGAGAGTATTCTTCTTTTCCTATAATTTGGTTTATAGTTTTCTTTTCCAATTTAGGGCAATATTTAGTCTTTTGATTAATCATATTTTTTCATAATTAGACACATATTTATAACATTCATATTTTATTTTTTATGAGGATGAATTGCATTTATATCAAGCTATATCTCCGTCTGACCGTTGTTTTTCCACTGTAACTATTTATTCCTTAAAGTTTCTAATATGTGTGATTCCTAAAATTAAGGTTTTGGTTACTGAACATGCCTTCTGAGGTATGAAATCTACCATTATATCATTTTATCTGTTAGTTTCTTTCTTCTCTTGTTTTATGTAACTATTGTTCTTATTAACTTGACCCATGTATTTTGGTGCGACTGTGGGGAATTTCCTCCTGTTTTTGGGTTATATATATTCTTCTAGATTGGATTTTTGTTTGCAGTTTGCTTATTACATTTCTTTCATTTATGTTTTGGTGTATTCACTACTACCTATTTTTAAATTTAATTTTGTTCATGCTCCAATTGTGCTGTGGAGTTTGAACATTTCCTTTGATATTTTGCTGGTAACTTCTTGACATATCAGAGACCTGTTTATTTCACTAATAAGGTAACATTCCCCTGACATAATACCCACGTTTTGTTAGTTTCACATGACATGGCAGTAGATGGATCAGAAATTCCACTGAGACATCTTCCTTATGAACAAAAGACTCTAATTCATTTCTGGGTTTTTTTCCCCCAATAATTTGGAATTTCTGTAAATCTCCTGTGGAGATACGATCCAGCTTTGAAACTGTCTGACAATTCCCCCTATATCCCTGGAAATACAAATTCCATCAAAAAGGCCGGCTTGTTAACATGCCTTTCCCACTTGGAAAGACAAAATTGTGAGCAGAGATTCATACTGTGAACTTTTATACAGGAAGCAACACAGGAACTCAACAGAAAAACTGAAAGAAACCACTGGCACTTTGAAGGTAGCAGCAGGCAGCAGCTCACACCAAGAGCCAGGCAGAAAATTGTGAGTCTCCAGAGTGTGAAAGGGGGAGAGACTCTCTCCATGACACACCCTCCCACTGGGAAGCCGGGCAATCCAGGCCATGGAGAAGTGTCTTATCTCTACCTTGAGCTGATTTAGTGAACTGCGGGAAGTATATGAGAAAGAGTGTCGTTGGGAAGTGCTTTGCATATACTCCCAAGACCTTATCAGAAATGGAGGGAAGTCATTCCTAATCCTCCCTCCTAGGGGCCTTGTGGGAAGTCTGCCAGCTAACTCAAGCAGCAGTCACAGGTTGAGAGAATCTCCCAACTAAAATTTGTGGTATAATCTTGCATGCGGATGAACCTTCTTGGCCAGAACTGACGGGCAAGTGGGAAGTGTGCTATAGCCATAGGTGTGGGGGTTGGGCACCCTTAATTCACGGGTAAACTGGGAGGGGAGTGGCCTGAAAGCTGCAGTTTTTGTCTCCCTATGGAAGGCTTGTGGCCTGGGGTGGTTTTGCCTTCTGAGTGAGGCGGCCTGGAACTCAGTTAGCTGTTGCTACAGAACATTGCAGGTATGAGACTTGTCTTGTCAAGTGCATGGGGGTTGGGTGGGACTTACTGCCACCTGCTCCCCCTCTCCCTGAATGGAGTCTTTTGTGCAGCAGAGAGTTGTGTTCCTCTCTGGAATGTTACCCCAGTGGCCATGGATAACTGCCCTCTGATCCCCATTGGGGCTGCTGCTTGTGCAGTATGGGGAGCCAGAGCATGAACTTGACTGACCGACCCCCAACCTGGCTTTGCCCCTCCACCCACTCTGGTGGCTTCTCACAATGAACAGGGACTTTTGAGAGCTCCATGGTCCCATTCATTGCCTGAGACACCGAAGCACTTCCCCTGTGTAACATAAGGCAAGCACAAATCCTACTGCTACTCTGTGGCTACTGCTCTTTTGCAAGTGCCACGTCGTGGCTGCAGGCCAAATGGCACAGCCCAAACGGCACCTGCAGGCATAATAACAGGGCTCAGGAAGAAGAAACCGTATGCAACTTCAGCTATTATCATTGGCTACATCACCCCTGATAGCCAGGAGGTTTGCGCCTGTCCACACGCCCAGTACATTACAACTACAGCTGGCATTTGAGAAAGCCAGCAAACTAACACTATTTATAACCTTAAAATCTTACAGAGTCTACATCACTCCCCTGACACTTTCATCAGAACTGGTGCTGGTACCCGCTGCTGGGAGATGAGAGGACAACTCAGCTTGGTCCAGCTTCACTGAACACCCATCTGGAGCTAAGAACAGAGCGCAAGCCACTGCATATCCTGCAGACCTGTCTATAGCCTGAGACATCAGAGAGCTCCAGTTGGCTAACAAGCGACCAATTCCCCTTAGAATGATGTATTACACCATTTTCACCCGGCTGTAAAGAAGTATGTGAGGCTGGGTAATTTATGAAGGAAAGAGGAGATGTGTGGAATTTTTTTTACAAATTGTTTCTGAAAATTTATGTTGGTTTGTAAGATAATAACATAAGATATTCTAAAACTGTGATGTGTGGAGAACATTCCAAATCCACTCCTAAATATATAATTAAATTAATGTTGACTAAAGTTGACGTATTATACTACCAAACAATAGATCTTAAAACTTCTAACTGTATTTTTGCACCCATTAACCAACCCCTTTCTTACTATGCTTTCCAGACTCTAGTATCTATCATTCTACTATCTACCTCCATGAGATCAACTATTTTTAGCATCCACATGAGTGAGAAGATGTGATATTTGTCTTTTTGTGCCTGGCTTACTTCTCTTAACATAGTGTCCTCCAGCTCCATCCATGTTGTTGCAAATGACAGAAGTACCTTATTTGTAATGGCTGAATAATATTCTGTCATAGATATATATGTAGATATTATGTCATAGATATATTCTGTCATAGATATTTTTATTTTTTGTGTTCATTTTTATTGTTGATATTAATAAAAATTTGCTTTAGAATTTACAAATATTGTTCTTAACCTCTAGAAAAATGTACGCTTCTTTTAAAGTTTCAAGATAGCATGGAGAAATAAAGATAATAGATAATAAATCCAAATAGTATACAATATTAGTAACCAGAAATAAAACTTTGAAATATCACTGAATTTATGTTGTTTATGGTCTGAGTAAAGGCATTTACAGAACTTATTTCTGAGCACATAGTAGTTTCTTTTAATAAGATTGTAACCAAGAATAAAATTGTCCAAAAAAAGGGGGGAGAGACAAGTACTTCATTTGTACTGAGTTACTTGGGTTATATGTCAATGACATTTATAAAATACATACATGGAAAAAAAACACTTTTTAATGGTATCAGCATTCTGTATGTTGGATTAATATTTTATCATTACAAAGGAGAATCCATGAGTAAATTCTTCCAATCTGAAAGTTTCTACCTAGAACTAAATTTGATGATCAAGGAACCTATCTAATAGAGTCCACTTTGCATTTGATCAATTTACTCTATTAGTCAAGTCTGTACATACACACTCACACATGCGTGTACACCCAAACATATACACACACTTTTTAGAAATATTTGAAACAGGCCCAGAAGGCAATAATGATAGTGATATAGCTTTGATGAATGGAGGAGCACTAGTGGAGGAACACTTCTTTGTGTTGAGTCAAATTGGACAGAGCAACGTGGACACATGTGGAGCGGTCTTGAGGAGCAGAGAGTTTAATAGTCAAGTAAGAAGGAAGAAGCTCCGCCAGAGACATAGGGAGTGGGACTCCGAAGCCAAGAGAGGAAAACTCCAGTGCCGAAATCAGTCAGTTATACTAGGAGGCTAGAGGATGTAGTGTCTGGTTTACATAGGGCTCAGGGGATTGGTGTGACCAGGCATGTCATTCACGGGTAGCCTGTGAAAAACTGGCCCTCCCACACTAGCCTTTTAATATGCAAATGTAGGACGTCATGATGTTCTACACAAGTGGATATATGTGGGGGCGGCCATGTTGCCAGGAACCTGTGAGGGCAAAGGCAAGAAGAGGGCGGTAATAGCCATGTTTGGGTGGACCCAGTTTCTAATGGTCTGCATTTGCATATCAAAGGTTGCCTGCCTGACTCTAAGACCTGAGGGTTTCCTACCAGAGGAGAAATGATTCTGGAGCTGCTTTAAAGGAGACAAAATCTTCCCAAAGACCCCTTTTCCTCTCTATCTGCCTAAAATAATTTCTTAATAACTCCTATAGCAATAGGACAAATATGACTCAATTCTTGAAAAATATGGTGGCATGATTCTAATAAGCCTCAAACCAGTGCCTAACTCCTTTCCTTTGCTCAGACTATGACCCGGCCTGTCTACAATGCCCGATTGCTCCCTTTCTCTTCCCGTGGTCAATCTTTAGGATATGCTTAAAGTCACTTCCATACTATGTCTGTTACTCTCAAACAACATATCCATCCTAAGTAGTATGTATTAATTATACAAATAATTTTTACTATCACTAGCATAAAATCTCATCATATGTCAGAATATTAGAGAAAAATAAGAAAAATTACCCCTTGAAATAAAACGGAAAAAGACTTATGCTAGTTTACTTTTTTTTAATCTTAGGACAATTATCACTCTTTATTAAAGTTAAATTTTTTTATCTTTAAATTAATATTATGTTCTATTGACATATCTTCTCATATTTGCAAACTGATAAATCAGCTCATTGAACTATGTCTATATTGAACATATATATACTAAATAAATAATTTCCTAATATATTTATGTCATAAATTGAAATCATTTACAGTAATGTAACGTAAACAACAACAGCATATAAGTAAACAGAAATGCTTTCTGCTGTGAATTTATAACAGTTTATTTATCATTGTACTTCATGCTAACGGATCAATATATATAATATATATACTTGTTTCCATAAAATGTACCCATTTGTAAACCATGCATTTAGGAAAATGAGAATGTGTTATTTAATAATTATGAAAAATGTTCACATTGCCTGTAAATGTAATACAAATAAAAATATACATATTCATCACAACTGGCTTATAATTGCATGATTAATACTAAGTCAATTCGGGGTAAAATGGGTTTCAATCACTGCCTCATAGCATTGTCTTTCCCAGCTTGGGTATTCCGGCTGCTCATGTCTCCCTTAATGTACTCAGTATGTTCTCTGCCTTTAAATGGGACATGGGAACAAATGGCTCATTTGTCTGTCGCTAGTGTAATACGTAAAGGCAATTTTTAAAAAATAGAATCTTCAAAATTTCCCAGTGTTGAAGTGTTCTGTAAGAAATCTGACAAATGTAGCTGTGAGATAAGATGCTCTGGGTAGGAATTAAGATCAAAGTCACCTCCAAAGATATAAGGTTCAGGGTATGTGAAGAGCTGACTAAGGATTTCTTGACATTCTGCTGTATTTTTATCTATTTAACGATCTTGGCATAGTCATAAATCTATCATTACTATCCCTTGACCTGTCCTAAAAATGAAATATTGCTTTTTATGATGTAAAATGTCAATGTCACTTTTGAATGCTTAAATGGAGCAGAAAAGGAGTCATATGGAAGAACCTCTACACAAACTGAAATTCTAGGGTAAATTTTGAAGTATTTATTTTTTATCTGTTTCATTTTATGTGTTATTTGTGTGTGTATAGTTACCTGAATTTTACCAATATGTCACATGTTGAGATAATATAGCAGATGGATAAAAACAATACTGATAAATTAATTAAGTCTATCCTAAACAAATAACATTTACATAATCTTAACCTTGACATTTTCAAGTGTATTAATATATCTGATCTTAAATTTATAATCCTAATGTCAGAAATATCTGTTTTTATTCAAACAAAACCCTTATTACTGGCTACAATAGACTATCTTCTAGCTAATAGGTTTCTCCACAGAAGTTTTATTTTCACTGATTATTTCTTTTAGAAAAGCTATTATGCTGTCATAACATTTTTTCATAGTATTGCTTCTATACTGACAGAGAGGGCAAAAGCAACCTACAATGAAATGCTTTATGTATTAAAATTGCCTTTAAGGATAAACAACACAGATAATTTGACAGCTTTTTATGCAAATATATTTATAGTACAGTATTAATCCAATAACTTAATGAAGAATTATTTGTCGTAGGTATTAAAGTGACTATTTTGTCAATAACTTCAATTGTGCATTTTATTAATAACTATGAATGTGCAAAATTTGGCCTGCTTTTGTACAGCAAGGTCACTAATGATCATTTTTGGTTGTGTGTGTGTGTGTGTGTGTGTGTGTGAATGTGCACATATACATGTATGAGTGTGTGTGTTGTCTTTTCCTATGCATTTCTAAAGATCTAGTGGTTCAAGAATAAGAAAACTAATACCGTATAATCAGTAATACATAAAAATATTAATTATCAACTTTTATAGTCATGTGAATAAAAATAACTATATCTATATATATAATGATCAAGAATGATATCATGCTTTAGATGGTTGTAACATTTATTTTGCTGTTGACACTCATCTGAGCCATCAATGGGTTCATTTCAGCAAATCCTTTCCCTCATTCTTCTTCACACAATCCATATTCCTAACCTAATGCTATCTGATATCATGTGATAATATAGCAATGTTAGTGAGAAATAAGATATCTGTCTTTGTAGCAATTAAAAATGGAGTAAAAAAAATACCCTTAGGATAATATAATAGAAAATACTGTAAATTTTAAATTTTATAAAATTATTTTCTCTACTATCAAGATAATTATCAGTGTAATTCTTTTCATTTTAATAGTTGAAGCTGAATTTCTCTGAAATCAAAAGCAGTTTGTTTGTCACATCTATAACTATGAGAATGGTGCCTGACACTGTTTTAACAAGCCCTCTGGGAATTCATATTCACAGCAAAGGTAGAAAACCGCTTCTTTATAATATTGTCTTTTCTATTGGAAATTGACAAAACATAGTTGCATATATTTATGGGGAATAATGTGAGTTTATGATTTCTGAATACAATGTGGAATAATTAAATCAAGCTAATTAACATATCATTACCACAATTAGTTATCTTCTTTTGTGTTGAAAATACATGAAACTTACTCTTAGAAATATACAACAGAATATTATTAACTATATTCACCACAGTGTGCAATTAATCTAAAAAAAAAAACCAAACACTGTTTTTGTCTGACTGAGGCTTTGTGCCCTACGGCCATTACCTCCCCATCCCCCCCACCTTCCTAGCCTCTGGGAACTACCGTTCTACTCTCTGTTGCTACGTACGCCAGAACGTGTGGCATTTGTCTGTTTTTGTGCCTGGTTTACAAAGAAGACATACAAATGACCAACGGATATATGAAAAAATTATCAATATCTCGAATCATTAGGAAAATGCAAATTAAAACCACAATGAGCTATCTTCTCATACCTATCAGAATGGCTATGATCAAAAAGATGAAAGATAGCAAGTGTTGGCCAGGATGTAGGAAAAAGGGAACGCCTGTACACGGTTGGTGGGAATGTAAATTAGCAAAACTATTAGTGAAAACAGTGTATAAGTTCTGCAAAAAACTAAAAATAGGATTACTTTCGATCCAACAATCCCAATCCTGGGATTGTTTACTAAATTTACTAAAAAAGATTTTAAATCAGCATTGTGATGAGATATCTGCAATTCTGTGGTCATTGGAGAGCTTTTCATAATAGCCAAGTAATGGAATCAACCTGTGTCCAACAACAGATGAATAGATTCAGAAAATGTGGCATTTGTACACAATGGTGGCGTACTATTCAACCTTAAAAAAATTGCGTCATTTTCACAACATGGACAGAATATGACATTTTCTTGATTTAGACTCTACAAAGGAGCTATCAAAGTGTGGGCCATGAACTGTCAGGATCAACATTAACCCAGAGCTTGTTAAAATTACATGTTCTCAGACCACCCTCCAGACCTACTGAATCTGAATCTCTGGGATTGGGGCTTAGAGATCTCTAATAACAATTTCCTCGGCTGATCCTTATTCTCTTAAGGTAGACCCTGGGATATGGGTCAAGGTGCAAGTGACATTTTGTGGAAGTTTTGCTAGGAAGAATCAAGAAGGGATTGGAAAGACAGACTAGGGAAGTGGAACACTCAAGGCAAGAACACAGTTTCAGGTAAAATCTTAGTCTCAGCCTTATCCTAGGAAGACTTCTGGAGTATGAAATATGCTTTACTGTTAGTCCGTCTAGGCTTTCTTTTTTTTTTTTTTTTCTTATACTTGATGTTCTAGGGTACATGTGCACAACGTGCAGATTTGTTACATATGTATACATGTGCCAAACTGGTGTGCTGCACCCATTAACTGGTCATTTACATTAGGTGTATCTCCTAATGCTATCCCTCCCCCTCTCCCCTCCTCCCACCCCACAACAGGCCCCAGTGTGTGATGCTCCCCTTCCTGTGTCCATGTGTTCTCATTGTTCAATTCCCACCTATGAGTGAGAACATGCGGTGTTTGGTTTTCTGTTCTTGTGATAGTTTGCTCAGAATGATGGTTTCCAGTTTCATCCGTGTCCCTGAGAAGGACATGAACTCATCCTTTTTATGACTACACAGTATTCCATGGTGTATGTGTGCCACATTTTCTTATTCCAGTCTGTCATTGATGGACATTTGGGTTGGTTCCAAGTCTTTGCTATTGTGAATAGTGCCGCAATAAACATATGTGCGCATGTGTCTTTATAGCAGCATGATTTATAATCCTTTGGGTATATCCCCAGTAATGGGATGGCTGGGTCAAATGGTATTTCTAGTTCTAGATCCTTGAGGAATCGCCACACTGTCTTCCACAATGGTTGAACTAGTTTACAGTCCCACCAACAGTGTAAAAGTGTTCCTGTTTCTCCACATCCTCTCCAGCACCTGTTGTTTCCTGACTTTCTTCCAAGGTGACATTCTGTACTCTTGCCTGGGCCCTCTCTGCTCTCTGTGAGTTCTTGGTGAAACAGCTACAGAAGCCCAGCAGCAGGCTTCTGAAGAAGGATATGGGATGAAGCTGCTGAAAATAACATGCTCAGAACTTCAGGTATGAGTGTGCAGGTCTGGTTAAAGGAATCCAAGGAGGACCATGGTGGAGAAAAACGTGCACTAAGCTTGGAAATGTAGAAATCCTCAGTGTGCCTATTGCTTGCCTTTTAAAATTGAATAAAGTGTGCATTTGTCTGAGTCTGAGCTTCAGTTTTATACCTCTAACATTGGAATAAAAATATGCAATAGTTTTAAAATCATAAATAAGATGTTATATAGGAAAGCACTAAGCAGATAGATTCATGCATTGCAGGTATGAATAAAATAGTTGAACTGGAAGATAAAATAATTATGTTTCCTTTGGAAGTCTGTAAATGATTTGTGTCTATTAACTCAATATAACTTAAGAGCAACACTTTGAAGTAAGTTGGAAATACTTTTTCAGACACAAAAGAGCTTGGATTAGTCAATTTTTAATTGAAAATACACCTTAACGATCCACAGTGTAAACCTCCATATATTTATTTGTATCAATAATATATTTACATTTTTGTTCTATGGTTAAGTAGTCATTTTATGAATGTGATTAAATGTAGTCATAGAGGTTTTATTCATATATGGATTTGTATAAATGTATATATACATATATATATACATTCAACTCAATATTGGCATTTTTGAGGAAACCACTAAATATAACAGCTCAGCATCACAGAACTGTTTTTCTTGTTCTTTATACAATATGTTTTGCTGTTATCTACATGAAAGCACATCATGACATGAACAGTAATTCCAATGTTTCATGAAAATAAATGCATTTTTAGATTCATCAAAGACAATACTACTTCTTTGAGGATGCAAGAAAAATTCCATGTCTCAATTTCTACTATGTGCCTATAATTCTATAGCTTTTATACCAATATTAAATGTTGTTTTCTCTGATTTTATTATTCTTTGGTACATGTATTTGTTATTTCTCAGTAAGAATGGTAAAATAAGTTCAGGTCTTCAAAGTTAGGACAACATAGATTTCATTTCAAAAGAATTCTAGTATAGAATGAGTGGCTAAAGAATGGTCTTATTTCCTTCTGTCATGATTATTTTCACATTAAAATATATTTTATGTGTAGTATTAATTTTATAAAGAATGTACGTGTTTTTAAATTTTACAAAAGTATTTAAACATCAAAATCAAAAACTTCTTTAACTAATACTGTATCTTCTAAGTTAAATTATATTTTGGGGAATTCTATTATTATGAATCAACTATTATTTAAGAAAATCAACCTTTTAAACTTTGGCCTTTATCTTAATTAATAGATGGGCTTTCCCTAATAAACGATTATCTGAGGCCACATTTCATCAAAATTCTCCTTTAATTTAAGCTATATTACCCATGGAGCATGTTGTCTTACTTCTTCATTTTTCTGTCCAGCTACTTTAGCGGTTTGTACTTTTATTATATCTCTATTGTGGTTAAAAAGTCATGTTTTTCTTCACTAACTTCTGATATATTTATCATCTTAAAAATAAATAGATATGGCCGGGCGCGGTGGCTCAAGCCTGTAATCCCAGCACTTTGGGAGGCCGAGACGGGCAGATCACGAGGTCAGGAGATCGAGACCATCCTGGCTGACACGGTGAAACCCCGTCTCTACTAAAAATACAAAAAGTTAGCCGGGTGAGGTGGCAGGCGCCTGTAGTCCCAGCTACTCGGGAGGCTGAGGCAGGAGAATGGCGTGAACCCAGGAGGCGGAGCTTGCAGTGAGCTGAGATCCGGCCACTGCACTCCAGCCTGGGTGACAGAGCGAGACTCCGTCTCAAAAAAAAAAAAAATAAAAAATAAATAAATAAATAAATAAATAAATAAATAAATAAATAAATATGATTCCTGACCTTAGAAATGTTCTTTTCAAGGCATGAGACACACATGTGGCTTAAATTTACTCTGCGCTAGGGTCGGCCATGGTGGCTCATGCCTGTAATCCCAGCACTTTGAGAGGCCGAGGAGAGCAGATCCCAAAGTCAGGAGATGGAGACCATCCTGGCTAACACGGTGAAACCCCGTCTGTACTAAAAATACAAAAAATTAACCCAGCGTGGTGGCACGTGCCTGTAGTCCCAGCTACTCGGGACGCTGAGGCAGGAGAATCGCTTAAACCCAGGAGGTGGAGGTTGCAGTGGGTTGAGATCACATCATTGCACTCGGGCCTGGGCGACAGAGTGATAATCTGTCTAAAAAAAATAAAATTAAAAAAAAATTTATTCTGCACTATTGGGAACTGGCTGAATGCTCATCTTTCCATTGCCTCCTCCTGGGTGTCCAGGAGAATTGCAGCTGGGTTGGTGTTATGTGACTTGTTCTGGCTAATGGAATATGGTCATAAGTGTGGTATGCCATTTTCCATCCTAGATTCTTCCGTAAGATACTTGGTTCACTCTTTCTAAATCTATTGATCTGAATGCAGAGAATCTAATGGAGGATTTTGAGTAGGACCTTAGGGAAGTAGAGCCATCAATATTTTAAAAATGTTATTTTATTTATTTATTTACGTATTTATTTTTGAGACGGGAGTCTTGCTCTGTAACCCAGACTGGAGTGCGGTGGCACAATCTCGGCCCACTGCAACCTCTGCCTCCTGGGTTCATGCAATCATCCTGTGTCAGCCTCCCAAGTAGCTGGGATACAGGTGTGCACCACCTTGCCTGGCTAATTTTTGTATTTTTTGTAGAGATGAGGTTTTGCCATGTTGCCCAGGCTGGTCTCAAACTCCTGACCGCAAGTGATCTGCCCACCTCAGCCTCCCAAAGTGCTGGGATTACAGGTGTGAGCCACCGCACCCTGTCCAATAAACCTTAAGTTGCTGACACTTGTGACATTTTGTTGTTACTTTGTTATCATTGAATATAGTCTATCCTATCCTGACTAGTATAAACATATAAGTCCAATATTAGGAGTTATTTTAAATGAGAAATTGACTCCCAATATGACCCCTTTTGGTTTTTTACATTCCAGTTATCCCCACAGATGCCATCGTCCACTATTTCAACCACTATCTTGAAAGTATCTTAAGATGAAGGGATCATACACCTAGACAGATTGTTGTAACTGAAGCCAATGGCTAATTTAACCTAAGTACTACTACATTTTCATGCATCTTTAGTTTGTACATGGTCTCATTTTTTAAATAAGTAATCTTCAAATCTCCATTTGCCTGAAATTTTCAAATCCACACCTTTCCTTTGCCTGCAGTATATTAAGTTGACCTGTAATATCCTGAGAATTTCAGAATCAAAGTACGAATTCCCTCATCCTCCTTCCACCAGGATCTATCCATATGTCTGTCTACATCTGTGCATACTTTTCCTCCTTGCCTTTGTTAAATATGAAAGGAGTATCCTTGCTTTCTTTTCAGTTATAATTGTTTTGTCTGAATTTCTTTTCCTTTAAACTTTCGGGTTACTATTCACTTCTCAGAAGATTTTCTCCTTTGTCACTCCCTATTGTCACTTTTTTTTTTTGCTGATTTACTATCATTACATGACTAGCAGTGAGAACACTTTAGCTTTTTTTATTAACTTAATCCATCCTACTATAAATGACTAGCTCAACCTTAATCACAGCCATATTATTTCCCTGTGCATGCCAATCTGATATTTGTTCCCATGACTGTAAAATTGCTCTTAGAAAGATATTAATATTGATAATCACCACAGTAATTCACATATTTCATAAGCAGTATTATCTATATTTTAATCACTGTACTCCATAAGCAGAATGTCATGATGTCAAACACACACTTGTAATGGCATTTAGCCATACAAAATCCACCTATTTTTAAATTAGCTATCTCTTAAACACTGTTTCAATCTTGTTTTGAAAGTTTCTCTTCATCTTCCTTACTCTAAAGTATTAGGAACCTTCAGGATTCTGTTTAAAATCCTCTGTTTTTACTTCTACAGTCTCTTTCTGTGACATCACATTCTCTCACAAGGCTATTTTTCAGTATTTTGCTCTGATATCACTCACAATTTTATTTGCAATCCAGACTTCTCTTTTAAAATCCAATGTTACCAGAATATACGCTACACAATGGGAAAGAATTTACACCATCTGCCATCAAGGTAAATGGCCTCACTACCCAAGCAGGTTGCTTCAGCTGAAAATCTAGTGTCGTGACTAACTTTACTCCTTCCTCCATAATACAGCCAACCAATAATCAAGCCTTGTTAAATCTGCCTCAAGTTTTCAAGCCTTTTACTTTTCCTATATCTATTAGAATCACTATAGTATATTCTCTCTCACCAGACTAATATTCTCTTCTTGAATTGATTTCCTATCTTTTATCTCTGTAAATGTTTACAGATGGCTGAATGATTCTGACAAAAAGTTAAATATATTTATTCCATTTTAATATCATAGTCTCAAATTTCAAGGTTTTTTTCTACATTGCCTAGAAACAGTATTTACTTTCACTAGTAAGCTTAAATATTCTTGTAGATAGCAGTTACATCGTTATCTTTCTTCAAACTTCCTATATGTTTTGGCTTTTATCCCCACACATAAAATTGATGTGGAAAGGGAGGAAGGAAGGAAGGAAGGAAGGAAGGAAGGAAGGAAGGAAGGAAGGAGGGAGGGAGGGAGGGAGGGAGGGAGGGAGGGAGGGAGGGAGGGAAGGAGGGAGGGAAGGAAGGAAGGAGGGAGGGAAAAGTGTCAAACCTGTCTGATCCCTCTACCTGCAAGCCTCTCTGAAGTTGAACTTGTGTTCTCCTTTCCTTTTATTTATTCATTTATTTATTTTTTGAGATGAGGTTTCTCTTGTTGCCTAGGCTAGAGTGCAATGGCGCCATCTCAGCTCACTGCAACCTCCACCTCCCAGATTCAAGCAATTCTCCTGCCTCAGCCTCCTATGTAGCTGGGATTACAGGCACCCGCCACCACACCCAGCTAATTTTTTGTATTTTTAGTAGAGACGGGGTATCGCCATGTTGGCCAGGCTGGTCTTGAATTCCTGACCTCAGGTGATCTGCCCACCTCAGCATCCCAAAGTGCTGGGATTACAGGCGTGAGCCACTATGCCTGGCCCCTCCTTTCCTTTTCTTACAATTAAAGAAGTGTCCTTATTCCCACAGAGAGAGAACCCCAGTTTTGTGTCCTGGATTGCATACTTTTACCTTTTACAGAAACTTAGCTACTTTTATAATCTTTTTAGTCTTCTGCATCTTGAACCATCCCCTTTAGCATACAAATAGACTCAAATCGCTAAAATTCCACATGACTCTTCATCCCCATAAGGCTACTCTTCCATTTCTCAACAAAGTATCTTGTAAAATATCATCTACGTACTATGTGTATACCACCTCAACTGCATTCACTAGCTGTACCTTTAGTTTGGTCCTCAGGCATACACTCAGCCAAAATATCTTGTCTTTTTCCCTCCCTTCATATCTGCCACCCTCCCACCAGCATGCAACCCTTGACCTCTTTCTCCTGATTGAAATAATCTCCCATTCATCTATCATGACTCAACATTCTTTATTCTTTATGCTCTTCTATATGGTGCTGTCCTCATTAAAGACCATATGCCTGATAAAGCTATAGTCATCACCAGGCAAAATGCCTCCTCTTTGCTCCAGGCTTATGAACAAAACTACATGGTTTGATAAAGCTCACTGGCCAATGACTTACACACATCCGTAATGAGAGAGTGTGGTGTTCCTTAACTTGTTCCATCAAGAGAAAACAAACAACATGGGAAACCACGGAACTTCTAAACAAAGGCAACTGATAAAGATGGGATTTGCTGGAATTTGTCACAGCGTGGTTCAAGCAGAGAATGGTCAAAATTTGTAAACTGGAGAGTTGCTGAAAAAGCAGTTTTGTCTTTTGAGTCCATTAAGTGTCACACTTAGATCATTTTGTCCCAGGTCTTATTTTGCAAGCGATGGGTTTAACGAAAGAAACATGATATCAACACGTTTGAGCTTAGTTTGTGATGCACAACGTGTCCTGTCTGGAATAGTTTATCTGTCTTGTGAGTCAGAAGACATTTTGCAAGTTGTGATATCTGTTTTAATTTCAGTTTTCCATCTCATAACTCAGTTGCCAGTGGGACTAATTTTCAGTTTATCACTTAAAATCTCTATGTTGCTGTCATAAAAATATTTCACATTTAAATGCTTTTCAAGAGTAAAACATAAACAAAAACAGAATCCCTCCCTACAAACTTGATATTCCCAGTCATCTTTCTGCATAAACAACACTACTATACACTGTTATTAGAGATATAACATTTTCTAGTGTTTTGATTCTTTACTTTCTTCATTGTCACAGATAATTTGTCAGTTAGTATGTCATTTATAACTCCAAAATATAGCTCAAATTATCTACTTTTCAAATTCATACTGTCCCTGCCCTATTCTAAGCTTCTATTTCTCATCTTCATGCACAGCAGAGGCTTATAAGCCAGAAAATTAAACACGTCACTTTCATACTTAGTGTAGCCAATGCTTTCCTTTTACTAAGAATAGAGCCAACATTTCTGAACCAGACCAAGAGGCTCTGATTCCCTGGGCTCTCCTATTTCTGCAGTCTCCCTTCAGGCACTCAATTCACCACTGTGCTCTGGGTCTATGGTCCTTCTTCCAATTTGAAAATGGCAACTCCAGATTTTTGTTTCTTTTTAGCTTTATTGAGGTATATAAAAATTGCACCCATTTAATGTGTACATTTTCATGAGTTTGTACATATACATACACTCATAATACTATCATCACAACCAAAGTGCTAATCATACCCATCACCCCTAAAAATGTCCTTGTGTTTTTTCCTTTGGTGATATTTTGTAGTCGTTGTTGTTGTTGCTGCTGCTGCTGCTGTTATCGTTAAGAACACCTAATATGAGATCTATCCTCCTAACATATTTTAAAGTGTTAGACACCATCTTGTTAACTGTAGATACTAAATTGTACAGCAGATCTCTAGAACTTATTCATCTTGCATAATAGAAACTTTACAACAATTAAAAAACTATTCCCCATGGCTCGCTCCCTCCAGCCCTCTGCTACCCACCATTTTATTGTCTGGTTCTATCAGTTTGTCAATTTCAGATACCTCATCTAAGTGAAATCATGAAGCATTTGTCTTTCCGCAACTAGCTTATTTCCCTTAGCCTAATGGCCTGTAGATTCATTCACATTACCGCAAACAGCAGGATCTCCTTTTGTAAGGCAGAATAATATTCCGTTGTATGTATATGCCATATTTTGTTTATGTACATTGGAACACTTACACACGACTAGTGGGGACTTAGAATGGTGTGGCCATGGAGAAGAATATGGAGGTTGCTCAAAAAAATTGGAAGTAGAACTACAATATGATCCAAACTCTTAACTAGTGATCAAATGTTTCTCTCATTCCCCAGCTTGATCTGCTATAGAAGCCGTCTTCATACCACCACACAAACCTAAAGGCTGACTACATTACCTTTCAAGATTTCTACTCAAAAGTAACTTTCTCAGAAATATCTTTTGCAAACAATATTCTTCATTAGTCAGGTTCTACTGGTTACTCCTGAACACTGTGCCTTAATAAGTCATTTCATAACATGTATTCACATAGCAATTACTTACTTGTTAACTTGTGTTCACATGTGTGGGTGGGGAAGAAGGTTATATTCTCTTTAAATTTTAATGACTCTTTACTAACCACTGTGATCACAGTACTTAGTACAGTATTTGTTATGGAGTAGGTTTTCAATAAATGTTAATTGTGTACATAATAATAGTAGTGATAATTCTATAAGTATAAATATACCAAATTAATAATAGAGTAAAAAGTGTATAAACAACATAATTAGGAGGCTACTGTAAGACCCACTTCCTTAACTAATGATATTTTCATTTTAATAAATTGCCTCACTTTAAATCACTGAATTTCCAAAATATCACAATGAATTTATTCTATTTTTAATGTTTTCCTCTTAGATTTTCTTTAAAAATAATCATTTTAATGTTTTTACATCTATTTCTTTAGTTATTTTTATTTTCTAATATTCCACATGTAATTTACTTTAATCAAATTTATAAACGTTTGTTTGGTATCTTTCCGAATTTTCAAGGGAATTTTAGAAATCCCATTGTAGTCCCTTAAAAATGATGTTTGTTACCATTTTAATAACAATAAATTATCCTGCTCACTTTTATTATTCTCTGTTCTAGAAAGTGTTTTCAAATTGTTTCCTCTTAAAGCATTTAAACTATTTTATGCGTACAGAAATATGTAATAAGTATTAAAATCAGCATAACTACCTACACACATCTAAAGAAAAATAAAATATTACATTAGAGTTAAAGCCCAGTCTAAACCATACTGTACTTAAAATTCTTGCACTTACCAATCCAAGTAACAAAAGGGTTTCACTTATTGTTCACTTGTTAAAAATTATTTTGCTACATGTCATTTGCCCTTACAAACACAAACACACACAAACACACATACATGTACACACCAGTCTTCTAGACTTACTCTTTCTCCAGTTGGAAATGAGAAACTGTTGCAGGACCCTTTCTCCTTAGTTCAGCTAAAAATGGAGTCCTTGTCACAAGGCCATGAAAAATTAGGCTCACAGACAATTTGAAGGGTGAGGAGGACAGGTTTTATTGGGTGAAAAGGAAAAAGGAAACAGGGACCCTCTGCCCTCTGCAAGGCCAGGGTCCTGCTAGCGTGCTTCCTGCCGCGCAGGTTGAATCCTAGGTTCCACCCAGGAAGAGGAGAGGCCAGACTCCTCCCACAAGACTTTCTGTGGCTCCACCCCAGTGCTCGCTCCTCCCAGTGCATAGGCCTGCTGGAGTTTTGCCAGGAATCCCTTCCCATCTGGCCATCTCAAAATGGTTATAATTGTGGACATTTCAGATGTCTCTTGGTTTCTTTTCATTCTTTTTATATATTGTCTCATTTTTCCTGGGCCCATGTTTTGAACCAATAACAGGAAATAGTAACCAAGACACACTACTAATATTCAGAGTTGTGAATAAGTGGCCTAATGACAGGATTCACTAGACATACTATATTCTTTCCATATAATGGCAAGCAATATTTTGTCAATTATTTTATTGTTCCATAATATAAGTAAGCATCTTTCCAACTTCTACTGTGTATCCCTGAGACAAATGTCATACATACATATTTGTTGTAGCAAGTCCATGTATACAATTGTCCATTTCTATACCAGCTAGTTAATAATGTGGTAAAAAATAAATCTTATAATAGTAAAAATTTATTTATTTTTATATAACTAGGTTGGAATGGGCTTAGTATGAAAAACCCCACAAATATTTTGAAAAAATAATTCAATTTACCTGCCGTAAAATATTTTGTATATAGTATTAGTCTTTTATAAGAACTAGGCTTTGACAACTGGCTTTTTAAAATATATATTTGTTTCATATTTCCCTAATTTCTGTTCTTTCATTGCCTTGTTTAAAACCCATTTAGTTTATTTGCTTAGCTTCTTCAGTATCAACAATTACACGAATTTTTAGTATTATTTTCTAATTTAAACAAGTAAAGCTTTTTCAAGCAATCATATCCAAACATTACTTAGGCATTATATTTTCATTATTCTTACTATTTTCTAATTCTAACATATTTCTAATTTTAATATTCTTCCATTCATAAGTTATCACTGTGTTGAATAATTTCAAACACTCTTTTTATTTTTTCTTGTGTTACTGACACCTAAATTAATGATAATGTCCTGGAGCAGCAATATGATACCATTTATTGAAATACAAAAATTTCTCCTTTGTTTTATAATTTCATTTTGTGAGCTCATTTTCAGTTGAGCTTAGTAGACCCTGTGAAACTTGACAGTACATTCTTCAGAGAATATTGCATTTTTTATTACAGATTCTGAGGTTGCTAGATACTCAGGGCTAATTTCAGTTAATCATGTTTTTCTGAGTTTGGCGATAGCAGTTATTGAAAATGCAGAAATTAGATGTATTAAAGGGTACTTCTATGATTATAAATTTCCCAGGGTACCTTTTTGTTATACATTGCTTAGGTGTACAAAGATTTCTTCCTTTATTGTCTGCTTTGTTTCTGCAGCCTGTTCTTTTTAAGACTGTCCTTTTGGTTCTTTTGGTTCTGTGACTACCTGTGATGGTGTTTCCCATTCAAAATACTAACTTTTACAGGTCCACATCTTCTCGCATTTTCTAGGGTAGCTTTAAATATGTTACCCTCGAGTGTACTGAAATAAACAAAATCCTCTAGAGCAGCTCAAATGTATATTTCAGCTTGAAAGTCTGATTTCCATCTGTCTTTTTCAATCTTGGTTGTTGCTTTTACTTTTCTTTTTGTCAGAAAAAAACTTTAAAAGTTTTATATTTAATATGTATTTTTACTTGTTTTTTTAGTGACAAGTTTTTGCTTTTGTGTTTTAGTATATTGGATATCCAGGAATAGAATTTTCCCTGTTAATTTTCCACAGTAGAATATTGAAATTACTAAATATTAGTCAAAATGTCCTCAAAAATGAATTGGAATAACTTTTCTCTCAGTGCCAGAGTTCATTCTGTAATGCCTCTGCCAGATAATTATCTGTCATCTGCTTAAATACCATGAGACACATCCTGTGTCATGGTGGAATATGAATGTTTCAAAATTTTCCATATATTAAGGCTTAATCTTCTCTTTAAGTTCTACCTTTGAGTCTTCTATTATCTTTATTTCCCATATATGAAATTAATTTGCATTTGAAGTCAACCTTCATTCTCATAATCCTATTCTTGCAGAACAAATAATATAAACCTACGTGCCCAATATTTGGAGCACTTCAGAAAAAGAAGCAACACATCACAACATTTATGGTAGTGGTTTTGGACTTGTCACCAAAACAGCTTTGGGTACCAAGGACAATCATAAAATTGTTGAGTCAAGGAATAGTGAAATAAGCAATAATCAACGTTCTGGAATCATGTTTTAGCATTTAAAAACACTTTAAAATAGATGTTACAAAACAACAACCTTTTAAGAAAAACTCAGTTAAAAAAAGACATATGAGTCTTATACATTTTGCAAACGTAAGCAAAGCAAGGCTCAGATGAAGCAGTGAGACACAAACTTCTGGAAATGAACGTTCTCCGAGGAAAACTCCTGCAGGTAGAAATAGAGGACAGTCAGCAGGAGACCCAGGACTGATCCTAATTGACATTTCAGGCCACCCACACACAAAAAAGCTAACTTCTAGAATAATCTTATGAAAAGCCCAGAAACCCAAAATACTATGCACTTGTTCTGATGACCTGCTCTCCATAAGAGAAGGCTAAATCATTAGGCTGTAGGTGTAAGTTAAATGCATTTAAGAATTTATAAAGCAAAGTTAATCCTACGTACAATACAAGGTGGAAATAAGATAAACTAAGAGCAAGGAAAACATTTCAGAAGGTCTGGATTTCTGTGATTTTCATTTCTTAAAAAAATCCAAAGGCGACCTTGCTTTTGGATATTTATAGAGTGTCTGTTGGTTCACATTCAAGTCCAACTCTTAACTCCCTTAGGATCAATTCACTTCAAAGTAAAATTCAAAGGCGGTGCACGAAGTATTTTAAAATACCTATCAAGATGTCAGTTGAATTTTTCAGATGTCTTATAAGATGCTGAGCATGGTGTGGTAAATCTACAATGCTTTTCTTTTTTATAGTCTTGGGGTATTTATTTTTATTGATTTACAAAATACGTATATATAACACATTATGCCACTACCAGATGCATACTTAAGTTTCCTCTACCACCTGATATAAAAAATATAAAATATCCTGTAGAATGGCAAAAGTATTTTAAAATACATTGTGAGAAAATATGCTGACATATACACTTTAATGGGTTGATATTCCCAGGCCATTTTCTTATTTTGAATTCAGCTCGTAATCAAAGAATACATGTCTTTTGAAATTACCTTCCTTTTATTGATATCCACAAAACCTGAAATAGTCCTCCAGTCTTTCCTGGTTTAAATTTTTGCAAAGGAATGTAACTTCTTAATCAGATAAAATTATCATGCGTTAAAATTATAGATTATTATGAAATTTCGTCTACAGTTATCCCCCCCCATATCTGCAGTTTTACTTTCCATGGTTTCACAGTTACCCACAGTCAAGGCTGTCTGAAAATATTCCATTAAAATTTTCAGAAATAAGCAATTCATGAGTTTTAAATTGCATGCCATTCTGAGTGGTGGGATGGATGTGCAGTCCTGCTCCATCAGACCCAGTACATGAAGCATCCCTCAGTCCAGGGTATCCACATCATCTAACTACCCACCAGTTAGTCACTTGGTAGCTGTCCCACTTATCAGATTGACTGTTGTGGTAACATAGTGTCTGTGTTCAAGTAACCTTCATTTTACTTAATAAGGGCCCCCAAAGCACAAGAGTAGAGATGCTGAAATATTGTTATAATTACTCTGTTATTAGTTATTGCTGTTAATCTCTTACTGTGTCTAGGTTATAAGTTAAACATTATCATAGGTATGTATGTACAGGAAAAAATCTTAGTATATATAAAGTTCAGTACTATCTATCGTTTTAGACATTCACTGGGGATTTTATAATTTATCTCCTGTGGATGAGGGGAAAGCTACGTTAGAGCCATTCATGTTGAAAGTAAAAATGAGACTTCATTATAGCTGTAGCCTTATTTCTTAGCCACTATATGTCTTTGTTCCAATTCTTTCTATTTTACTTTCACACTATATCAACATGAGTTTATAAGTCATTGAATGAACGTTTGTTACTGGATATATTCTGGTCATTAATTTACTTGATCAATCAATATGAATTAATAAGTTGTTTTTGATGTTCACATATTAGCCATTCTAGATTTCACTGTGAGTTACTGTCTCCCAAGATCTTAGTATTAGAAAATTCATAGTCATATGTTTAATTTTTTTATATTTTATTTACTTCTTAGAGATTCACAATGAATTTTATGATATTATAACAATTATACTTTTTGTCCTGAAGGTATATATCTTAAAACCTATTTAATCCAGTGTTTTCTTAATTTATTTGCAATGGAAAACATACTAAAACTTAGTCTTCTAATGCTTTTCTATATTCAACTTGAGAAATGCCTCCACATTATAATCAAAACCCATATAAATTCAGAAAACTAAACATTACATTAATATACAAATGAATTATCAGTTAATACGTATTTACATTAAATTAATGTATATGTATATGTATTTTGACACATTATAACCAAATGAAAGCATTTATACTTGATTGACGGAAGAGACAAATCAGTATTAATACAAAATCTATGCCTTTATTAACAAATGAGCCGTACATTGTAGGTATAGAAATTAAATAGTCTATGAACTCTATGAGAAAATTGCATATCTAGAGATCATATCATGAAAAAGAGAGTGGAGTACCTTGAGGAACACTGAGAGTCCATTGAGAAGACTATGGCAGTTATACTATATGGATTAAAATATAGTTTGGCTCCATGCAAAGTTGGAGAGGCAGATGAGAATTAGACTATTCAGGATTTTGATAATAAGATTAAGGCTTTAGAATTTAAGGGAAACTAAAAAGATAATCAAATGATTTTAAGCTAAGTATCTTAAGTTTTTTTAACTTTTAAATCATTTTTTCTCTAGTTTAAAAAATGAATTTGAAGGGGACAAAAATGAATGTGGGGGATCTGATTAAGTTAGTTTTGCAATAGACTGGACTAGAGAGGATAACAAGGGAGTGGTTTAAGGGTGTCAATATATGGTCTTTATATTTTGAATTTTAAAAATATGTTCTACACATACACACATATATATGTATGCTTATTATATATATGTATGCTTATTATATATATGTGTGTTTGTGTAGTGTGTGTATATATATATATATTTCTCTCAAAAAGAGAGATACATCCATGATTTTTAATTTTCTGTATTAAGCATCGGATCAGTGTCACATACTGAGAAGGGACATCATAGGCAAGGATGAAGTTTCAATGAATATTTCATGTCAGTTTCCAGTTTTACTCAAGTCAGTAAGAATCCAATAAAGTTTTCCAATTGTTCAGTTATACATAACTACATAAATAATCTTGGAATCATCCTTGACTCTAGTTTTTCTCATATATTAAGGCAGAACCACCATTTCAACCTGCATCAATATTAGCATCCTAAAACATATCAGCAACTCCACTGCTCACAGATTGTTTAAAGCACTTCATCTCTTGCTTAATTTATTGCAGTGGCATTCTAGCTATTCTACCTCCTTCTGTGATGCCTTCAGTCACAAAGAGTAACTCGAAATATATCTTGGTAAAATGTAAGGCAGTCATTGTAATTCCTCTGCTCAATAACTTCCAATCTTATTCACAGTAAAAATCAAACCACTTATAATGATGCATAAAGTCCTCCTAATCAGGGCTCCCATTACTCCCTTGATGTTATCATTTTCTTCTATCTCCTTAACCTTCTAGTAATATCCTTCGATAATCACTTGTCTGCCTCTGGGCCTTTGTACTTGTATCTTTTGTACTTGTATATTTTGACTGAACAGGTCTTTCCTAAGGTGACCCCAAAGCTATTAGTTTCACCTTCTTCAAACTTTTTACACAGAAGTGCCTTCCTTGGCTACTCCATTAAAAATTACAAGCTTTCTTTAACCTCTTCATCCTTTCCTCAGTTAATATTGAGCCAATGATAAATTATTAATAAGGACATAACAGCTATTTAGTCTGTTTTATCATTCGAAATAGTACCTTAACTACATAGAAGATAAAATTTTATTTTATATTGTTTTCTTTCTGTTTTGTTCACTGGCTGTTACATCCCCTATACACATACTAGGCACTCAATGGATACTTTCTAATGAGTGAATGAATGCATGGATGAATATGTTGAGATTGAACTGCCTGCAAGATACCCAAAGAATTTTGTAAAGTGTACCTGTAGATATGGAAGCTTGGAGCTCAGAAGACAATCTTTGATGGAGATATTGCTTTGGCAACTCTAAGTAAGTTAATATTGGTTTGAATTGTAGTATAACAAGGAAGTGTAGAATTAGAAAGAGACTCTATAATATCTTCTGTGTAACTGCAACATCTAATGATGTGTAGAAGCATGAAACGATGACATATGGGGCTCAAAACAAGGGTTCAGAAATAAAACAAGATGCAGGTTTGTATGATCATGGAAATCAAGGATTGATAGTTAAAACTAACCAGCAACCAAACAAACAAGTGTAACAAGTTACCATCAACAGAAGGATTACTGGTAAATAAAGTCTGTTAGGTTTTAATTGAATTGAATCAGTTAAAGGTCATTAGTGAATTAGTGAAAGTAAAATGAAACCAAAGAGAACCTATGGCATAGTGAGTAAGGAAGTCAGGTTAAAAGGGAATCAAAATGAGAGGTAAATTAGAACATTCGTATGAATACAGACAATTCAAGAAAATATAGATAATGAAAAGGAGAGAATGAAGGTGTCCCTTTGATGGAAATAAGGAATCAAAGGAGAAGTATTTATTTAAAAATAGATTACAAAGATGTAGTAACCTGATTTGTCAATATGAATATGTTTAATCCAATACACATATATCTTCAATACATAGCTCTTCCATACACAGACCTCTTCAGTGTCTCTATAGGGAAGACAGAGGAGAGGACAATTCTTGGGTAAGTTCTTCATAGGAAACGGCATGCCTAAATTTAGAATTCAAGTGGAGGTACTGGGAAAGAGCACACCTGAACACAGGTTGGCTAACAGATCTGGTGGAAGGAAGCTTGAATTAAACTCCATCTGAAGTTCTATTTTCCCTGTCAGTAGGAAATTGAGTTTATCTACTTAGTTGAGTGGTTTAGGGAAGATAGAGCTGGGTGTTCTGTGAAAGCTAGTCAAATTTAAGATATTCTTATACATAAGGGAAAAGTAAGTTGGTTGAAAAATGCAGTAAACACATGAGGCAGAAATTGTGGTCCAAGCAAGCTTGTCCACCGTGATAAAGGGTTTAATCTATCGCCTGGATTTTTCTTTACTACTGCACGTAGCAACTTTGTTGCAAACAGGCTTCTATCACTTTGATGGGCAGATTCTTATCTCCATACCAGACTTGTTTCTACTTTACTTGTAAGATGTTGATAAAATTTGTTCTGTGAAATAAATTCAAATACACTTGAAACCTTACATGAAATGAGTTATTTGTAAAATTATCTCACACTTCTGTATACTGACTTAAGAAATGTTTATTTCTATTAGCTGAATGGACATGCATTTTCATAGTAGGCAGATGTAAATTTTAAAATTTGTGAATTTGAAATTTAACTTCAGAGGCTATTCTTTACTTTTAATGCAAAAAATAAAATGAATCAGCTACCTAAAAATTGGCAAAAATCTATCTGAACAATGCCAGAAAACAAAGAATGAACTATGATTCATGTATTTCTGAAATGTTAAGCTTTATAAGTATATTTCTAATTTGTATTTATTATACAGTTAGTCATTACCGAAAAAAGTACCTTCCTTTTAATCTTTAAAATGTATGAGAAATTTTGGCATAATCTTCACTTAAACTATTTTGGTAAAAGTCGCTTATGGGCTGGAGAACTTTCAGAATTTTCTTGAGGTAACAATAAGTTCTTATAATCCTGCGAAGTCAGTTTCTTACTAAAGTTACTACCAAAGTAGTGTTACCAGATAAAACGAAGGATGTACAAGTAAATTAGAATTTAAGATAAACAATAAATGATATTTGTTTAAACAAATATTCTCCGTTCCATATTTGGACCATATTTATAGGAAAAACTTATTGTTTATTTTAAATTTAATTTTAACTGAGTATTCTGTATTTGTATTTTGCTAAATCTCTCAACACAATATCAAAGACATAGTCGCTGCATTATAGATTATTTCGGTCCAAACGCACAAACACACACACATGTAAATCACAATGATTCTTTTATGTGACTCATCAATCTAATCACTGTGGGTTCTATGTCGCAAACACTGTCAGTGCCCCACTCTTGTAAATTCAGCACACACTTGCACATGACAAAAAATTTTTACTTCTAGCACCTATGACTCTTTCCTGTGTGACTATGAAACCCCTTTCAGTATCGAGTAAGCCAGAGACGCGTGTTTGTGTTACAGAGAGCGAGGAAAGACAGAGGCTTTGCTCCAGTTGACCACAAGGGCCACTGCATCCTCTATTTTGTCTTCTTTCCTTTTGCTTACTGATTTCCCTAACTCTCCCTTATCGGAGCAACATTCTCTGGATTCTCAATACTTTATTTGCACTCACATTTTCATCTCAAGATTTGTTTCTGTGAAAGCCTAAGTCAAATTTTATATATTTAAAAAAAAAAAAAAACCCTTATTATGGTTAGTTTTGAACTCCACTGAGTGGTCTTCCAGAATAATGGCTCCCATCATTTCTAAAAGGCAGCACCTGAGAAACGTGTTAAGGATTAAGATGCTAGTGCTAGATGTTTGATTTTCTGAATCGAACCACTATTGGGGAGACCCAGAAACTCAAAGACATGATATACCCACCTTCAAATAATGTTTATATAGGTAATCTATTCTCAAGATTTATAGACACTGCTGTGAGACCTATTGTCATTGGGGTAAAAAAAAAATCCTTATTATATTATAGAAATTATTATATATTATTATATTATAGAAATTATATTTCTATTAAATAGTTTGTGTAGAAAGTAACCATATATAGTTAGAAAAACACTGATCTCAAGAACAGGATTTTAGATTTGACTCTTGACAATTTCTGTTCAGTCTTGTATAAATGTATCAATTTAGATTTAGGGCTTTATTTTCTAATCCATAAAATGTATAGCAAACTCCTGCTAGCCATACATTTCCTGAAGTTATTATTTTAAACTATCTTTATTTTCAATCTTTTTGTTTTCCTTTATAATCATAATTGAATAAATTCAAGTGACAGAGAAAAGAAAGTAATTAGTCATCTTTTTTCAGAATACAGTCTTTGTTCTGAAGGTATTTCACATTAATCAAGTTTCAAATCTTCAGATAAATTGTTAGCTTGCCAAATGTGCTTTCTGCTCTAAATTGTTCCTGAATTTTGCTGTAATTTTTTTTTTCTTTTACAATCCTGATGCTAAAGTGTCAGGATATATATATATGTGTGTGTGTGTGTGTGTATATATATGTATATATACATACACACATCAAATATGTGCATTATTAAATTACATTATATATAATTTGATTTAAAGTGCTATTACAATGTGTATCAAATTATATATAATTTGATTTAAAGTACTATTACAGTATTCAATTCTATCATTAATGCTAGTACTATGAAAATAAAGTCATCAATTGAAGTAAGACCTACTGACACCTTCTATTATTATATTTTGATACTTCTATTTGAAATGAATTACTTAGTAGGACATTTTCATTGTTTTCAATATTAATTGACATTCATGTGGATATTGCAGGCCAAATTTTACCCTCCACCTTTTGGAATTTTCTGGGGTGGACTTGAGAATTGACATAAACTGACATAACACAGATTAACAGGAAAAAAGCATACAAGTTTATTAAATACAAGTTTTGCATGACATGGGAGCCTTCATAAAAAAGTGAAGGCCCAAAAAAGTGGCAAAATCTAAATGCTTTTATATTATGTTGAACAAAGAGGGGCAATTGTGGAAAAGTAACTAAAATATGAGGGTTAGGCTAAAAGAAGATAAAAATTATTTTAGCAAGGCCTGTTTGTATAAAATTTTCTCAATTTCAACTACCCATTCTTGATTAGAATGTTGCATTCCTTCTGGTATACAAGGAACATCTTCTGTATGTGGGTTTTATCTTCTGCTTTCAGGAAAAAAAAAAAAAACAAAAAAAAAACTATGTGTGTGGTAGGATGAAGATGTCAGAACGTTCTTCTTGCACCTGCTGGTTGTTAACTTTTTAAACTGCATTTGGCTCAAAATAATCCTTATGACAAAGGGGTGTATTTTGGGGTGGCATATTCTGTCACCCGTCAATATCAAAGTGGTTTCTGAGTTTGTGTTCATCTTCTTTTCTTACTCTGTTCCTTGTAAGGTAAGACTAAATATAATGGAATTTGCTATCACATGTCTCTTACATGTAGTGAGTTTTAACAGGTATTCCAGAAAATGCCATATGGTCTTTTAGCTTGGAAATTATTTTAGAAAATGATAAAATCTTTAGCGTGAAATTCTTTCCCAGATATGTATCATTAAAATTATCATTACAGGTGCTCTAGGTAATGTGTTTGCTTATTAGCTAAGAAGTATGTAAATTACATGTAGGAGATTTAAAAACATTGAATATAATTTGTTACAGAAATTATAATTTATCACAGTTATTATATATGACAAAGAGATTTTTATAATGATTCAAGACAAGTTAAAGAAAACAGATATACATTTCTGTATATTTAAAAAAATAAATGTTTTTTAGAATTAGAAATTTTTAAAGATGAGTCTCCTTACCATCTATATTATGTAAAAATTAAGAATAAATAGGCTGGGTGCGGTGGCTCATGCCCGTAATCCCAGCACTTTGGGAGGCCGAGGCAGGCAGATCAAGAGGTCAGGAGATCGAGACCATCCTGGCTAATACAGTGAAACCCCGCTTCTACTAAAAGTACAAAAAATTAGCCAGATGTAGTGGCAGGCGCCTGTAGTCCCAGCTACTTGGGAGGCTGAGGCAGGAGAATGGTGTGAACTTGGGAGGCGGAGCTTGTAGTGAGCCCAGATCGCGCCACTGCACTCCAGCCTGGGCGACAGAGCAAGACTCTGTCTCAAAAAAAAGAAAGAATAAATATTTGAAGAAATTGAATAATTTATTTAAAAGTAGTTTTCTCCATGTTTTCATATTTACAGGGATTTACATTTTTCATGTAATATTCTTTTGTAAAAAGAAAAATATGCAGCCCAAAAATGCATCCAACAAAAAGGTTAGAAAACATAATCTTTGGTACTCATGGCTTATTTATTTCTCAATTTCTCAATTCATTTTGTACGTTGTTTCGAAATGCCATGTAATTGTATGCTAATTTTAATTATTCAGAAGTGTAACTTTTAACTCCCATAGTGAAAAAAAATGAGAGCAAATTTACAAAGGACAAGCATACATTTGTGAGTCCCAGGTTGCCTTCATATTTTTACAAACAAAGAAAGAGTATCTTCAGTTTTACCAAGTTTTCTGTGCTTTTTTGACCTCAAGCATATCATGTGAAGTCAGAATCTTCTAATTCACACTTTCTTTTGCCATCAGCCCACTCACCATACCATGTCCTTCCAGCTAAGTGGAGTATTAAAGATTTCATTTCTTGAGAATCATGGACTGTTACAAAAATGTGAAAACTAAGGTCTGAGGAGACTGAGTCGCTTTCTCAGTGCTATAAAGCATTACATATTTAAAGTAAGGACTGGGACTACGTATTCTCTTTCTCTTACAATCTTAATGATAGCAGTAAAATAGGAATAGTTTGAGATTTGAAAAAGCCCTTTGGAGATTCTATTGAAGTCTTAACATTAGTATGAGTTCATATTTGTGCTCAGTAATTAGATTCATGGTGAGCTTTAGAAAACATATATTTTAGCATTATTTCCAAGGAAGACAGCTAAAAGAATGAAACCTCAATCAGAATATAGTAAGCTTGGATTTAGTTCTCAGCAATTTTCATATTAGTTAAATGAACTTTATAATTTTTTTTTTTTTTTTTTTTTTGAGACAGAGTTTTGCTCTGTTGCCAGGCTGAAGTACAGTGGCGCAATCTCAGCTCACTGCAACCTCCGACTCCCTGGTTCAAGCGATTCTCCTGCGTCAGCCTCCCGAGTGGCTGGGATTACAGGCACATGCCACCAAGCCTGGCTGGTTTTTTTTTGTATTTTTAGTAGAAATGAGGTTTCACCATGTTGGCCAGGATGGTCTCGATCTCCTGACCTTGTGATCGGCCCACCTCGGCCTCCCAAAGTGCTGGGATTACAGGTGTGAGTCACCGCGCCCAGCTGAACTTTGTAACTTAATAATATTCCACCTATACCACAAACTGGCTGTGCATATCAAGACAAAAATATGCTTAAAAATTCTCTAGAATTTTTGAATTATCTATTTATTTGTTTATACTAACTTTTTAAACACATTTTTCTTTGTAGTTCTTTGTAGTTTTTTGTTTCGTCTAAATACTTGCTGAGATGATACAAACTAAAGTTTCATTCCATTGTTTAAATGACTGAACTTCTTAATATCAGAAGAGGTTCAGCTATGCGAGTCAATAGAAAGTGGACAGTTCCACAAGCAAAAATTTTATATATATATATATATGTAATATAATATATATACACTTTGTATCTTTTATTATGCTGTGCATAAAAAAACAGCTCATGACCTATAACTTAGAAAGAGCTCAAATATGTTACTAATTATAATATTATTAACCAGAGGAAGAAGAAGATACGAACAGTAATCAGAAATAATTTTATGGAGCATACATTAGGACACACCAACTCCGAAAACAAAGAGCTTCAAAAGGCTAGGTTGATGTCCCCAAGTATGGTTGAGGAAAGCAACTGCAATGCAGTTAAACAGCAGAGGAATAAATGTTTTTCAAAGCACTGTTCCTGCAAATGAGTGACAGTGCTAAAATATAGAGTATTTTGAGGTCTCCAATAAAGAGACTGAGTGTGATTCCAAGATTAATTTAGAGTAACACAATAGAGCAGATTCTTTGTGATGGCTATGAAATCCATACCTTGGCTAACGAAACAGGAGGAGGAATGAAAAATAAGGAATTGAATTCTCTGCCACATATAAGAATAAATAATTTTTTTAAAATAAGATGACAGTGTATTAAAAAACAAATTCCTTCTCTTTTACTGTATTAATTACTAGGAGAATTTCTGAGCAGCAATGAAAGACCTTACATAGTCAAGAAACCTGAAAATGCTCCCTAAGACAAATTTAATTAATTTCTGGAAGTATAAAGCTTTTGCTAACATGTTTGGTCACAACACTTTGATTTAAACTTGGGTGTCCCCTATGGCCAAAATATTAATCATACTGTCCACCATGAACTTAAGAGAGGGACTAAAAGAAACAGTTTCATTTCAGCTCTCCAAGAGAGGTTGTTTTGCATCTTGCTACCTTAGTATTGGTCTAGTGAAGGGCCGAGAGAATCAAGAGAGCTTTACTGCTTTCTAGCTGCCCCAGGGAAAATATGATGAAAAACGTCATACTCAGAGCTGCTCAATCAACAAACTGTCAAATTACCGATAGGCTTGAGATTACATTAATCTACACTGACCTGGCAGAGAAGCAATAGAATATCAAGTATATCATATCTAAGGTATTATTATCATTATTTTGAAACTTGCTGTTTGTAGTTAATAAATTACATTCTTTGAGTCAATCTTGTGAAAAATACTTGCTACTTAAATTGCCTCTAAATGTAGCAATTTCATAGCATTGGATTCTAATTACTGCTCATCTATAATCCAATATAACATCACATTTTAAGAAATTTCCTAAAAAATTCAGTAATATGCACATATATGTATGTGCATTTAAAAATAAAATTAAGGAATAGCTTATGATCAATTTTATGCATCCTATATGGTTAGAAAAGGCTGGGATACACATTGATTATTGACAAACTTGCAGATATAGACAACCAAAGTATTTTTTCTCCTCACATAATAATCAGATATTTTTAATATATCATAGTCTTTTAGCCTGGTGTTATTGATTTTTATTTAAAATTTCTATGGATGATATACAGAAGTAGACACACATAAAGAATAATTAAATTAGGATTAAGATGGTGAACAGAGCCAGGACTAGCTTCCATCTCTTGCTCAGACACAAAGGGCAGTGTTGTGGAGACTCACATTGTGAACTTTTGCTCCAAGAACTACGCAGGAACATACCAGGAAAAAATCTAGAAAATACACAGACCCTTTGAGGGAAGTTGAGAATCACTGCAGACTCCCCAAGATGTAGAAAAACTGTCAATCTATTTGTTTTCTCAACGAGGAGGCTCCTGGTTTGGGGCAAGTTCTCAGCCCTGGTCACTGGCTGCCTGGAAATAAGACTGGGTGGTGCTGTGGGGGCACAGTGCTTCACATGCTGCTCTGTCTGTCTGAGGAGGAGACCAGCCCTTAGGACTGCGGGTTGCATGGGAGCAGGATGAGGCATGTGACCGCTGGCTTTCCCCCGCTTCCCTGGCAACCTGTATGACTCAGCAGAGGCAGCCATAATACCCCTGAAAATATAACTCCATCGGACTAGGAAAAACACCCTCATCACTCACAGCAGCCACAGCAAGCCTCGCCCAAGGAAAGGCTGAGTTCAGACACACTTACCCCTGATCCCACCTGGTGGTCTTTCTCTACCAGCCCTGGTAGCCAAAGACAAAGGTTATAATCTCTTGGGAGCTGCATGGCCCTGCCCACTGCCTGAGAAACGTGAACACTGGGATACAACGAAAGCGGTGCTGAGAAGAAAGTCCATAGCATTAAATGACTACATCTAAAAGTCTGAAAGAGCACAAACAGACAATCTAAGGTGTAATCCACACTTCATGGAACTGGAGAAACAAGAACAATCCAAACCCAAACCTAGGAGAAGAAAAGAAATAACCAAGTTAAGAGAACTAAAAGAAATTGAAATAAACAAACAAAAAACAATACAAAAGATGAATGAAACAAAAAGCAAGTTCCATGAAAAGATTAAAAAAAAATTGATAGACCATTAGAGAGAGTAACCAAGAAGACAGATGATCCAAATAAGCTCAATTAGAAACGAAATAGTAGATATTACAACTGTTGCCACAGAAATACAAAAGATTATTCAAGGCTACTATGAACAACTTTATGTGCATAAACTAGAAAACCTAGAGAAGATGGATAAATTCGTGGAAGACAGATAAAACCAGGATGCTATAGAATCTCTGAACAGATCATTAAGAAGTAGCAAGATTAAAATGATAATTTTAAAAATTGTCAACAAAGAAAGTCCAGGACCAGATGGAGTCACAGCTGAATTCCATCAGACATTTAAAGAAGAATTGATACCAATCCTATTAACACTATTCCACATGACAGAGAAAGGGAATCCTCCCTAAGTCACTGTTTGAAGCCAATATCACCCTAATACCAAAACCAGGGCTTAAAAAATAGAAAACTAGAGACCAATATCCTTAATGAACATAGAAGTGAAAAGCCTCAAGATAATACTAACTGAAGCCAACAGCATATCCAAAAGATGATTCACCATGATCAAGTGGGTTTCATATCAGGGATGCAAGGATGGTTTAACATAAGTAAGTCAATAAATGTGGTATGCCACATAAACAGAATTAAAAACAAAAATCACATGATTATCCCAACAGGTGCAGAAAAAGCATTTGACAAAATCCAACATCCCTTAATGATTAAAACCCATAGCAAATGGGCATAGAAGGGACATAACTTAAGGAAATAAAAACCATCTATGACAAACTCACAGTCCACATTATACTGAATAAGGAAATGGTAAAAGCATTCCTTTTGAGAATTGGAATAAGACAAAGACACCCACTGTCATCACTTCTATTCAACATATTACTGGAAGTCCTAGCCAGAGCAATCAGACAAAAGAAAGAAATAGAGTGTATCTAAACTGGTAAAGAGAAAATTAAACTGTTGCTCTTTGATGATGATATAATCATGTATCAAGAAAACCCTAAAGATTCATTCAAAAAGATTCTAGAACTGGTAAATAAATTCAGCAAAGCTTCAGGATACAAAATGTACACAAATCAGTAGCTTTGCTATATAAAAATAGAGACAAAGCTGAGAATCAAATCAAGAACTCAACACTTTTCACAATAGCTGCAAATAAAATAAAATACAGAAATATACTTAACCAAGGACATGAAAACTTTACAAAGAAACTACAAAACACTGCCAAAAGAAATCATAGATGAAACGAACAAATGGAAATACATCCTATGTTCATGGATGGGTAGAATCAACATTGTGAAAATGACCATACTGTGAAAAGCAATCTACAAATTCAATTCAATGCCCATAAATACCACCATCATTCTTCACAAAACTAAAAAAAAAAAAAAAAAAAAAGTCCTAAAATGTATATGGAACCAAAAAAAGAGCCTGCATAGCCAAAGCAATACTAAGCAAAAAGAACAATTCTGGAGGCATTATACTATCTGACTTCAAACTATACTATAAGGCCATAGTCACCAAAACAGCATGGTACCGGTATAAAAATAGCTACCTAGACCAATGGAACAAATCCAGAAGTAAAGTCAAATACTTACAGCCAACTGATCTTTGACAAAGCAAACAAAGATATAAAGTTGGGAAAGAACACCCTATTCAAAAAATGGTGATGGGATCATTGGAAAGCCAATTGTAGAAGAATGAAACTGGATCTTCATCTCTCACTTAATAAAAAAATCAAATCAAGATGGATCAAGGACTTAAATCTAAGACCTGAAACTGTAACGATTCTAGAAGATAACATTGGAAAAAGTTTTCTAGACATTGACTTAGACAAAGACTTCATGACCAACAGCCCAAAAGCAAATGCAACAGAAACAAATATAAATAGACAAGATTTAATTAAACTAAAAAGCTTCTGCACAGCAAAATAATCAACAGAGTTAACAGACAACCCACAGAGTGGGAGCACATCTTCACAATCTATACATCTGACAAAGGAATAATGTTGAGAATCTACAAAGAACTTAGACAAATCAGCAAAAAAAACCTCCAAACAATCCCCAAAAAAGTGACCTAAGGGCATGAATACACAATTCGCAAAAGAAGATATACAAATGGCCAACAAACATATGGAAAAATACTCAACATCACTAAGTATCAGGGAAATGCAAATTAAAATGATAATGCAATAGCATCTCACTCCTTAAAAAATGGCCAAATCAAAAAATAATAGATGCTCATGTGGATGAGGTGAAAAGGGAACACTTTTACACTGTTAGTGAGAATGCAAACTCATACAACCACTATGGAAAAGAGTGTGGATATTCCTTAAAGAACTAAAAGTTGATCTACTGTTTGATCCACCAATCCTACTACTAGGTGTCTACCCAGAGGAAAAGAAGTCATTATACAAAAAAGATACTTGTACACTCATGTTTAAAGCAGCACAATTTGCAATTGCTAAAATATGGAACCAGTCCAAATGTCCATCAATCAACAAGTGGATAAAGAAAATGTGGTTTGTATATGCCATGCAATACCACTCAACCACCAAAAGGAACAAAATAATGGCATTCACAGCAACCTGCATGGAATTGGAGACTATTATTCTAAGTGAAGTAAATCAGGAGTGTAAAACCAAACATCGTATGTTCTCACTTACATGTGAGGACTAAGATATGAGGATGTAAAGTCATAACCATGATCCATTGGGCTTTGGAGACTCTAGGGGAAAGAGTGGCGGGGGGGGGGCAAGGGATAAAAGATGCCACATTGCGTATAGTATATGCTGTTCAGATGATGGGTGCACCAAAATCTCAAAAATTGCCACTAAAGAAATTATTCACGTAACTAAACACCTCCTGTTTCCCCAAAATCTATTAAAATTAAAAAAAACTAAAACTTAAATTGTAAAAATAAAAAGTTAAATAATATAAAATTCTTTTATTTAATTTCTGTCTTTTATAATAAAGCTATTCTAAATATGTTTAAAATTATCTTTGCCATAACATTTAGAAGCAGTTTAGCTAAACTGCTAAGAGAAAATGCTCTGGCCTGAGACTTCACTTTGAAAGCTTTGCCTTTGTGGCCAAGCAGCTTCTATTTGTAAAATATGAGATAAGACACTTATCACAAGAACTTCAAAAGTTAACTAAGATGAACTAGATACAGAATATGCTTGTGACACACTGTATTTATGAATGGATAATAATTATATGAGATATCTAAAAATTAACTCTTGTTACTGTAGTGAGGGAACTTATTCTTACAACTGTCTTTCACAGTAGATGCTAAAGGACCTACTGTGGGACCTACCTTTCACAGTAGTTGCTGTTTGCAATGACCCTTGAAAATTCTTGACCCTCGAGCTGTTCCTCCTTCTTGTTAAACCTAATTAGACCAACTAGCTTGTGTTAAGAGCATAGCCCAGGTCTCACAGACCCTTTTCACTGAGGACAACCCAAGTTATCTATACCTTATGAAATTAAAACAATTAATAGTAAACTTTAGCTGACCTTCTTCAGTCTAACATAGAAATCCCTTGGGCTTTCCACTCCCAAGAGCTGTCCTCTTAAGCTACTCTTATGCTGCAGTATTTTTAATAAAGGCTTGAGCTGGTCTTTGTTCTCATTGGTTTCAAAAAACATTTTTATTTCTGCCTTCATTTTGTTATTTACCCAGTAGTCATTCAGGAGCAGGTTGCTCAGCTTCCATGTAGTTGTGCGGTTTTGAGTGAGATTCCTAATCCTGAGTACTAATTTGATTGCACTGTGGTCTGAGAGACTTTGTTATAATTTCCGTTCTTTTGCATTTGCTGAGGAGTGTTTACTTCCGATTATGTGGTCAGTTTTAGAATAAGTGCGATGTGGTGCTGAGACGAATGTATATTCTGTTGATTTGAGGTGGAGAGTTCTGTGGAGGTCTATTAGGTCCACTTAGTCCAGAGGTGAATTTAAGTCCTGTATATCCTTGTTAATTTTCTGTCTCACTGATCTGTCTAATATTGACAGAGGGGTGTTAAAGTCTCCCACTGTTATTATGTGGGAGTCTAACTCTCTTTGTAAGTCTCTAAGAACTTGCTTTATAAATCTGAGTGATCCTGTATTGGGTGCATATATATTTAGGATAGTTAGCTTGTTAGCTCTTCTTGTTGCATTGATCCCATTACCATTATGTAATGCCCTTGTTTGTCTCTTTTGATCTTTGTTGGTTTCAAGTCTATTTTCTCAGAGACCAGGGTTGCAACTTCTGCTTTTTTTTTTCTTTCTTTCCATTTGCTTGGTAAATATTCCTCCATCTCTTTATTTTGAGCCTATGTGTGTCTTTGCATGTGAGATGGATCTCCTGAATACAGCACACTGATGGGTCTTGACTCTTTATCCAGTTTCACAGTCTGTGCCTTTTAATTGGGTCATTTAGCCCATTTACATTTAATGTTAATATTGTTATGTGTGAACTTGATCCTGCCATTATGATGCTAGTTGATTATTTTGCCCGTTAGATTATGCAGTTTCTTCATAGCATCGATGGGCTTTACAATTTGGTAAGTTTTTGCAGTGGCTGGTACTGGTTGTTCCTTTCCATGTTTAGTGCTTCCTTCAGGAGTTCTTGTAGAGCAGGCCTGGTGGTGACATCTCTCAGCATTTCCTTGTCTGTAAAGGACTTTATTTCTCCTTTGCTTATGAAGCTTAATTTGGCTGGATATGAAATTCTGGGTTAAAAATTCTTTCCTTTAAGAAAGTTGAATATTGGCCCCTACTCTCTTCTGACTTGTAGGGTTTCTGCTGAGAGATCCACTGTTAATCTTATGGGCTTCCCTTTGTGGGTAACTTGACCTTTCTCTCTGGCTGCCTTTAACATTGTTTCCTTCATTTCAACCTTGGTGAATCTGACAATTACGTGTCTTGGGGTTGCCCTTCTCGAGGAGTATCCTAGTGGTGTTCTCTGTATTTCCTGAGTTTGAATGTTGGCCTGCCTTGCTAGGTTAGGGAAGTTCTCCTGGATAATATACTGAAGAGTGTTTTCGAACTTGGTTCCATTCTCTCCATGGCTTTCAGATACACTAATCAAATGTAGATTTGGTCTTTTCACATAGTCCCATATTTTTTGGAGGCTTTGTTCATTTCTTTTCACTCTTTTTTCTCTCATCTTGTCTTCTCACTTTATTTCATTTTGACTTGATCTTCAATCTCTGATATCCTTTCTTCTGCTTGATTGATTCAGCTATTGATACTTGTGTATGCTTCACGAAGTTCTCATGCTGTGTTTTTCAGCTCCATCAGGTCATTTATGTTCTTCTTTAAACTGGTTATTTTAGTTAGCAATTTGTTTAACCTTTCTTCAAGGTTCTTAGCTTCCCTGAATTGGCTTAGAACATGCTCCTTTAGCTTGGAGGAGTTTGTTATTACCCATCTTCTGAAGCCTACTTCTATTAATTCATCAAACTTATTCTCCATCCAGTTTTGTTCCCTTGCTAGTGAGGAGTTATCATCCTTTGGAGGAGAAGAGGAGTTCTGGTTTTTGAAACTTTCAGCCTTTTTGCATTGATTTCTCCCCATCTTGGTGGAATTATCTACCTTTGGTCTTTGAAGGCGATGACTTTCGGATGGGATCTCTGAGTGGATGTCGTTTTAGTTGATGTTGATACTATTCCTTTGTGTTTGTTAGTTTTCCTTCTGATAGTCAGGCCCCTCTGCTTCAGGACTGCTGGAGTTTGCTGGAGGTCCACTCCAGACCCTATTTGCCCAGGTATCACCAGTGGAGGCTGCAGACCAACAAAGATTGCTGCCTGTTCCTTCCTCTGGAAGCTTCATGCCAGAGGGGCACTTGTCAGATGCCAGCCAGAGCTTTCCTATATGAAGTGTCTGTTGACCCCGACTGGGAGATGTCTCCTAGTCAGGATACCCAGGGGTCAGGAACCTACTTGAGGAGGCAGTCTGTCCTTTATCAGAGCTCAAACGCTGTGCTGGTAGATCCGCTGCTCTCTTCAGAGCTGCTAGGTAGGGATGTTTAAGTCTGCTGAAGCTGTACCCACAACCCCCACTTCCCCCAGGTGTTCTGTCCCATGGAGGTAGGGGTTTTATCTATACATCCCCGGCTAGGGCTGCGGCCTTTGTTTTAGAGATGCTCTGCCCAGAGAGGAGGCAGTCTGGCCACAGCAGCCTTGCTGTGGGCTCCCTGCAGTTCGAAATTCCCAGCGGCTTTGTTTACACTGTGAGGGTGAAACCACCTACTCAAGTCTCAGCAGTGGTGGACGCCCCTCCTCCCATCAAGCTCGAGTGTCCCAGGTCGAGTTCAGATTGCTGTTCTGGCAGCAAGAATTTCAAGCCTGTAGATCTTAGCTTGCTGGGCTGTATATGGGTAGGACCCGCGGAGCCAGACCACTTGGTTCCCTGGCTTCAGTCCCTTTTCCAGAGGAGTGAACGGTTCTGTCTCGCTGGCATTCCAGGTGCCACTGGGGTATGAAAAAAAACTCCTGTGGCTAGCTCTGTGTCTGCCCAACAGCCACCTAGTTTTGTGTTGGAGACTCAGGGCCCTGGTGGTATAGGCACCAGAAAGAGTCTCCTGGTCTGTGGGTTGTGAAAACCATGGGAAAAGTGCAGTATCTGGGCCGGAGTGCATGGTAGAGTCCCTAGTGGCTTCCCTTGGCTGGGAGAGGGAGTCCCTCGACCCCTTGTGCTTCCCAGGTGAGGAGACGCCCCACCCTGCTTCGGCTCTCCCTCCTTGGACTGCACCTACTGTGTAGAGGGAAATTGATAGCACTAAATGCCCACAGGTGAAAGCAGGAAAGATCTATACTCGACACACTAACATCCCAATTAAAAGAACTAGAGAAGCAAGAGCAAACAAATTCAAAAGCTAGTAGAAGACAAGAAATAACTAAAATCAGATCAGAACTGAAGGAAATAGAGACACAAAAAAATCCTTGAAAGGATCAATGAATCCAGGAGCTGGTATTTTGAAACGATCAACAAAATAGATAGAACACTAGCCAGACTAACAAAGAAGAAATGAGAGAAGAATCAAATAGATGCAATAAAAAATAATAAAGGAGATATCACCACTGATCTTACAGAAATACAAACTACCATCAGAGAAAACTATAAACACCTCTACACAAATAAACTAGAAAATCTAGAAGAAATGGATGCATTCCTGGACACATACACCCTCCCAAGACTAAACCAGGAAGAAGTTGAATCCCTGAATAGACCAATAATAGGTTCTGAAATTGAGGCAGCAATTAGTGGACTACCAACCAGAAAAACTCCAGGACCAGATGCAAATTCAACCAGAGAGACAAAGAGGAGCTGGTACCATTCCTTCTGAAACTATTCCAATCAACAGAAAAAGGAGTCCTCCCTCATTTTATGAGGCCAGCATCATCCTGATACCAAAACTTGGCAAAGACACAACAATAAAAAAGAAAATTTCAGGCCTGATGAACATGGATGTGAAAATCCTCAATAAAATACTGACAAACTGCAGCATATCAAAAAGCTTATCCACCACAATCAAGTTCCCTTCATCCCTGGAATGCAAGACTTCAACATATGCAAATCAATAAACATAATCCATCACATAAACAGAACCAATGACAAAAACCACATGATTAGCTCAATAAATGGAGAAAAGGCCTTCGACAAAATTCAACAGCCCTTCATGCTAAAACTCTCAATAAACTAGGTCTTGATGGAATGTATCTCAAAATAATAAAAGCTATTTATTACAAACCCACAGCCAATATCATACTGAATGAGCAAAACCTCGAAGCATTTCCTTTGAAAACCGGCACAAGACAAGGATGCCCTCTCTCACCATTCCTATTCAACATAGTATTGGAAGTTCTGGTCAGGGAGATCAGGCAAGAGAAAAAAAATAAAGGGTATTCAATTACGAAAAGAAGAAGTCAAGTGGTCTCTGTTTGCAGATGACATGATTGCTCAGCCCAAAATCTCCTTAAGTTGATAAGCAACTTCAGCGGTCTCAGGATACAAAATCACAGTCCAAAAATAACAAGCATTCCTATACACCAATAGTAGACAATCAGAGAGTCAAATCATGAGTGAACTCTCATTCACAATTGCTATGAAATGAATCAAATACCTAAGAATCCAACTTAGAAGGGATGTGAAGGACCTCTTCAAGGAGAACTACAAACCACTGCCCAAGGAAATAAGAGAGGACACAAACAAATAGGAAAATATTTCATGCTCCTGGATAGGAAGAATCAATATCATCAACAGGGCCATACTGCCCAAAGTAATTTATAGATTCAATGCTATCCCCATCAAGCTACCGAGGACTTTCTACAATAGGGTGTGTGTTCCTCTCAACTTCAGCATCCACATTACCTGGAACCTCATCAACATGCATTTATAGGCCCAGCCCTAGACATACTGAATCAGAGCTTCTGGCATGTCTAAGAAACCTGCAGATGATTCAGATGTATGGTGCAGGGATACTTAAGTAATAAATGACTGAAGAATCCAAGAGTTTCTACTCTAGCAAAAATAAATAGTTTTAATTTTCCTTACTCCATTTTTTCCAGAGAAAGTATGTGGTTGACTTACATGCAATAAGGAAGTCAACTGGTCTCTCTGATGTTACTTGAGTTGGTTTCTCACCTCTGTTACCACAGAAAAATTAAAACTGGGATAACTAGTAGAGTGATGTCTTCAGAAATTTGACAGAAGGTGGTTCATTAACATGTGTGGAAACCATTAGCTCAAGCCTTTTTTAAAATTTTTTTATTAAACTTTAAGTTCTGGGATACATGTGCAGAACATGCAGGTTTGTTACATAAGTATACACGTGCCATTGTGGTTTGCTGCACCCATCAGTCTGTCATCTACATTTGGTATTTCTCCCAACGCTATCCCTCCCCTAGCCCCCGACTCATCACAGGCCCCAACACACCCTGTTATAGAAGAGTTTTTACTCTAGGGAAGTGTTTAAGTAAAAAAAGCAATTTTAGAATTTTTTTCTTTTTTGTTCTTTTTCATGAAAACATGTTTTAATAGAGAATTTGTATGTTCATATTCTACATTGTGGCAGTAATTAAAAAATTGAACACTTTTACAAATGTTCTGTGGGGCCAAAGAAGACTGAAAGATCATATATTTTGAATAGATATTTATTACTTGAATTTATCTACTTTATTATACAAGATAGTACAGAGGGTTTTTTTAATTAATTGATAACTGTTGTTTCAATGGGGTGATTTTATGTGAAAGTTGCTTAATTTTGTATATAAACTCATTAGCTAGAAAGCTCACTAGATTTTTTAAAATGGAAATCAGGTAAAAGCTGACAATTTGCAAAGTAAAATGTGGTTTTAACAGAACAAACTGATGATTTTTTTTTTTTTTTTTTTTTTTTTGAGACGGAGTCTGGCTCTGTCGCCTGGGCTGGAGTGCAGTGGCCGGATCTCAGCTCACTGCAAGCTCCGCCCCCCGGGTTTACGCCATTCTCCTGCCTCAGCCTCCCGAGTAGCTGGGACTATAGGCGCCCGCCGCCTCGCCCGGCTAGTTTTTTTGTATTTTTTTAGTAGAGACGGGGTTTCACCGTGTTCGCCAGGATGGTCTCGATCTCCTGACCTCGTGATCCGCCCGTCTCGGCCTCCCAAAGTGCTGGGATTACAGGCTTGAGCCACCGCGCCCGGCCAATTATTTTTTAATGTAAAAGTAAATTATGTTGAATGAATTAGTTTTATAAATATCATTAATTCCTAAAAATAAGTAGTATATCAGGTATTGAGCCTTTTAAAAAATATTTAAATTATTTCTGGGTCACTGAAGGTAATTAGTGTTATAATTTATTTTTTGTGTGTATGTACTTCTTTATATAACCTCTTTGAAAATGCACTTGCATTGTTTCATGTGAAATATGCAGATACAACTATCATTATCTAAATAGGGCTAAGTTTCTCTCACCTTTGAGCTACATATTCTTAGTGAGAAAAGTTATGTATATTGCATGAGCCTGAGAAGCTGTTATCCATTCCTCACACATTCTACTTTGTACTTAAGTTGAATAAATAGCCTTTATTCTCATGAACATTTTATTAGACAAACATCTGTGAGTCCATTATTTAGTTTCTTTCTCTTGCCCTATTATACACAATATGAATAGTCTATTTCCTAACGGATTTCGTGCCAACTTTCTGTGAGAGTATGCATGGAAGTCTCTAAACTGTTCAACAATACAAATTAACACAATAATCTTTTTCTCAAAACGTAATTGGAAAGCTCTCCAAGACCTTCTAATTTCACTGATAAGAAAAGCAAGATGCAGAGAGACTAAGTGATGGATTTGCTGAAGACCAATCAGCCTTACTCTTATACAAGAGCCTAAGGAATTCTACTTCGGATTATCTCCACTCTACTGTCTAAGACATAAATATTTTACATTAAAAAAGATCATACAGTTCAGGGGTCCTTAATTCACCCATTGGCCATAGTTGAATACTGGTCTGTGGCCTGTTAGGGACCAGGCTGCACACGGGGTGAGTGAGTGGCCAGAGAGTGAGCATTACTGCCTAAGCTCAGCCTCCTCTCAGATCAGCAGCAGCATTAGATTCTCATAGGAAAACAAATCCTATTGTGAACTGTGAATGCAAGAGATCTAGGTTGCAGGCTCCTTATGAGAATCAAATGCTTGATGATCTGTTACTGTCTCCCATCACTCCCAGATGGGACTGCCTAGTTGCAGGAAAATCAGCTGACGGCTGCCATTGATTCTACATTATGATGAGTTGTATAATTATTTCATTATATATTACAATGTAATGATAATAGAAATAAAGTGTACAATAAATGTAATGCATTTGAATCATCCTGAAACTGCCTCTATCCGTGATCCATGGAAAAATTTTCTTCCACGAAACTGGTCCCTGGTGCCAAAAAGGGTGGAGACTGCTGTATTAGTTGACAAAATAAACTTGAACATTTTTCCCACACTATCTTCTAGAATGTATTAATAAACACATTAATGATGTATAAATTGTCATTACAGGAACCACTACACAGAGAATCATAAATATATGAAAGTTTTGAATAGGACAACATGTAGCAAAACTGAAATTCCAGAGAAAGCATTACTTTATATTATAAAAATATTAAAATACATTGTTACTAACACTATATTCAAAGAGCAATATCTATGAATTTGCTTCGACAGATTAAGTGACCTAATACTTATTATGCAAAGATAAATTTCTTTGACCATTTGCTAATTATTACAACCAGCCTACACGGTATCTACCATTAATATTTTGTAGAAGAATAAACTAAGATAAGTTTTCTCTGCATCTCATAGCTTTTAAACTGTGAAGATAAAATTTGTAGCCAGGTCTGCCTATCTCAAAGCCTTATTATTATAATTTGTTATTATTATTTAGGTGTTTCTAGAATGGGTTTCAGAATGTGGAGGGGAATTGAATATAGAGAAATCAGACTTCTGAATGCATAGTACAGTTAACAGCCTCTTCCATTTCATCAATATAAAATATTTAAAAGGTTAGCTAGAGATGGTTAATATTTTAAAAGCATGCAAATTCACATCTAAAAATATTTCGGTACATTATTATTTTCTCTGGACATTTTAATGTTTTTGTAGGACTTGCTATCTAAATCTAAATTCATCATGATATAGTCAGTAGAATTGCCTCTATGAATGGCAAACTTGATGGTCAAAGTCTACTTGTCTTTAGTGTTAAGAATTACTTCAGTATGTCTGGGGTGTGTGTTATAGAAGTAAGTAAAGACTACCCAAATGAGAACAAGCACAGGCTATTTATTTATAGCATGCCGTAGCAAGCTACTATCATTTGCATTTGGCAGAGACACAAAACAGAGGAGTGGGAGAGCTTTAGAGTGGACAAAGTAGGAAGGATTCTGGTATGTCCTTGATTAGATGCTGTTGGCATCTGTAAACTAGAGACCTGTTAACTAGAAGTGGGGAATCCTCCATGATTGGTTCGGGGAATGTATTTGCCTTTTTCTGGTTGGTCATAAGTTGGAAGCAGAAGGGAGTAAGTGGAATTATGGAAACTGGCAGCTATTGATTAAGTCTTGTTTGGGGCCCACAGCTACAGAGGTTTTGGTTTGGCTTCTTAGCTGGATGCTTCAGGCTGCGAGTCAGAGTTGTTTTAATATACGGAATGGCCATTTTCCATGTGTATATTGTCTCTCTCTCTCTCTCTCTCGCTGTGTGGGGGAGTGGGTGTGCATGTGTGTGTATGTGTATTTTGTGTATGTTTGTCTGCTCTAACACTGCTTCAAATCCACTGTTTTGGGAAAAAAAATCTCCATTCTAGACTTTCCTTTGGATATATTACCCTTCTACATATTCTATATTTTCTCCTCCTGGAAGGCTCATTGGATATTTTTTGTTAGTTCAAACTTTTCTTCCTTGTCCCTCATGCTCACTTTTATATTTAATCATTATTTTATCATTCTTTATTTCATTATTTGGAACTATCTCTATGTTCTTTTTCTTATTCACTAGTTCTCTCTCCAAATGTATCAAACTTGCTACTTAACCTGTCCATTGCCTTTTTGCGTCCATCACTATACTTTCTATTCATCAAGTTTCCATTTGGTAAGTTTTCTCATCTTCATCTTCACTTTTCACAATGTTATTCTTTTTCCTCTTGATTCGTCTTTCTTTTGTCATTTCACACATTTTAAACAAATCAATTTATAATCTATATCACCTTGTTCTAATATCCAAATTTTCAGGTTGGTGATTTTCTTCTTTTGGAGTTTGCTGTCTTTCCTTGATAGATTATTTCTCTTAAGAATTTGTAAGCTTTAGTTGTAATCTAACCATTGGCTAAAATGAATTCTAGTCTCTGGCAGCATTCTTCTGCTGTTTAAGATATGAATGTATTCCTCATAACCAATTTTTGAAATTTACTTCTGCATCAAATGGTTTACTAACTAATGAGTAGTTTCATTTGTGTTTCTGTTATTCTGTCATGCTAGACTTTCAATTTCAACTCCTTCCTTGGCAATGGCGGAAGACCACATATCTTCCTTTTTAGCTGTTAAATCTCAGTTCTGCAACTTTGAGAGACTGCATTTTGCTATGATATCCTCCTATTTTGGCAACTATAAATGTGTCAGGTGGTTTACTTTTCTGGTTATACACTTTTCTCTTTATTTGTACTAGGAATTATGTTTTCTTTATTTATAGTTTATTTATACACACATTTGTACATACACAGGCACATACATACCCATGGCTATCAAACAATCTGTGACCAACAGACTCTGTTACTACTACAGAGCTTTCCACATTAATCTCAATTTGTTTTACTTAAGGTGCTTCTTAGGTCCCATTATGCTTTGACTTTGTGTTTTAATTGCACCTGATTCAATTTTAAAAGTAATCTAAGGCTTATTCATTAAAGGTGACTTTTTGTGCAACCTTAAATATGTCATTTTTTAATGCTTTAATGCCTGACGGGATTTTGAGGAATAAATAAGAATTTTCATAGTTAATGTCACTGATTATATTAATTGTCTATGTCTATTAACCTGGTTCTTCTTTTGTTTGATCTTTGTCAATTTCTGATTGCTTTCTAGCATTGATTCATCTTAATCCTACATAAAAATATGAATCAAAATTCACGCCTTGGTTCTCGGATCTTTCTACTCTTACAAGAATGTCTTAGTCCAGTTGCCATAATAAAATACTATAGATTGAGTGACTTAAATAACAAACATTTATTTCTTACAGTCTGGAGTCTGGCAAGTCTAAGATCAAGGTGCTAGTAGATCTGTCTGGTGTAAGATCAAGGTGCTAGTAGATCTGTCTGGTGAGAGTCCTCTTCCTGGTTTTCAGGCAGCTGTCGTCTCATTTTATCCTCACACGAAAGAGAGCAGAGAGAGAGGGGAAGAAGCTCTATGGTGTGTCTTGAAAAGGGCATTAATCAGCTCAGAAGGATTCTAACTTCACTAACTTATCACCCAACACAACCCTCCCCCCGTACTAAGACCATCACATTGGAAGTTAGATTTCCTAAAATAAATTTTAGAGGGATATAAACATTCAGTGCCTAGAAATGAGAGCAACTACCTTTGGAGATATCACTTCTCTAAATCACGGTTTCAAATTTTAAACATCTTCTATTTTCAACTATATAATATTTTCAGCTGCATAACTCCACTTGAATCTTCCATATTTGCACAGTTAAAAAGAGCACCTTAAAATCTATATTCAATATCTGTCACACTACTTTTTCCTAGAAATTCCTGTTTCTTCTGTCAGGCATATCACAGCTGTTTAAATAACTCAGGCAGCAATCTCCAATTCTTCATTCAAAAATATTCTATTAAAATATCAAAATATCAATTCCATCTCAATAATAGAATGCCAGTCTGAGTTTCAATCTCCATTGCCACTTTAGTGTTTTAAACATATTTAAGATTCAATATAGACAAAGTAGAATTAATCCTTTGTCCACAGTCATTGCCCTTGTCCTCTGTGTTCTGTTATACCAAATGGTTTCACGATATATCCAATTACCAAGCTAGAAACTGAGAAATCACCTTGAACACTTTCTCTCATTAATGTTAAAAATCCAATCTATCATTTGGGTTTTAACATTCTATTTTTGAGTTTCTCTTGATTTCATCCACTTGACTCCATCCCCATCTGTGCGATGTAATCTATTATTATATTCATTGTGTATTATTGTAATGTTTATTTCATATACATATTTTTCTGTGACTATGTGAGTTATTTTAAGGTGGGGGCCACAAGTATTATCTTTACTAATCTATCACCAGAACTTATCACATTGTCTCAAATGCCATAGATGATTAGTATTTGTTAAATAAATAAATGAATAAAGTTTCACTAGCACTACATCTCTCCAGACACACCTTCTTTTCTCTGAGTGTAGTAGGTTATATGAGGGTCCATTATTATCCATTAATCTTTCCTGCAGAATCCAGCTTGGCCATATAACTTGTCAGTGAAATTGGGCATGAATTCTATGGTCACACTCTTGAGGAGGTGAGTGTGGTAAAGTGATGTGTAGCCATGCTCATTTTTGTGTTCTCCCCACTAGATGTGTTACAGATGGAAGCTGCTTCATTTATTTGAAATTGTAAAACAAAATGAGACAATGATGAAAATGTAGCATAAGAGAAATAAGTACTTGTGAATCACTGAGATATAGCTCACTTGTTGCCTCATAACGGCTAGCCTATGCTGACAAAGACAACAGTTAATATATTATCTATTTATTTTACTCTTGTTTTTTGCTCTAACACTATTTGGAAGATACTATTTTGAAGAAAGTGCAATCAATTTGAGATTTTTATTTACATTATATCTCTCTCCATATATATGTACATGTATATATCAGAATAATGTTTTATAATTTATAAAATATGCAGAATAAGATGAAACATTATATAGGTATACCGTTACTAAAAGATAGGAAGCATTTATGATTTTGTTTCATCTATATGCTCTTTTGCTGTTTTATTAACATGGAATAATAACATTTAATGGCAGGCTTAATAACTACTCTAATTTAATGCAATGACATTTACAAGCAATATATATAAAATAAAATATTCTTATTAATAACAGACTCACAGATACTGGTAATACTATTAAGGGTTTTCCCCATGTTCTTGTTCGGAAGAAAATGGTACTTTGCAGGAAGAGGTCAATAAAACCAAGGAAATGAATTTTTCTCATCCAAATTTAAAGGAAATTTGAATTTTACCCATAGATTCCATAGATACCGAAGAGAGTCTGTGGACTGCAAATAAAAAACTCTTGATGAGATTGAGACCATGCTGGCTAACATGGTGAAACCCTGTCTCTACCAAAAATACAGAAAATTAGCCAGGCATGGTGGTGGGTGCCTGTAGTCCCAGCTACTTGGGAGGCTGAAGCAGGAGAATGGTGTGAACCCTGGAGGCGGAGCTGGCAGCGAGCCGAGATCCAGCCACTGCACTCCAGCCTGAGCGACAGAGTGTGACTCTGTCTCAAAAAAAAAGAAAAAGAACTCCTGATACAATGAAGAGGGGACTATCAAGGAAAATACCATGTAGAACCTATAATTATCACTCTGAGACTGTTTCTAAAAGAATAAGTTAGGAGAACTGAATTTTATTTATTTCTCCTTAAAATGATATATAAATAGAACATGTTTATTATATACAAATCATTTAAAAATAATGTGTTAAATAGACTACGGATAGACTATAAATCTTAATGAAATAATTTATTCAGAGCCTTTGACAGATTGGCAAATTAAGATAATAAAGTAGGTTTAATATTTAAAATCTAAAAACATTACATTGGGAATGAACATAAAATATTAATTTTTGTTAAGTGAGCACATGTTCCTCAGATGGATTCAATACTGAACTCTTCTTTATTTCACAGCAGCATATTACTTATCCACTTATGAAAATATGAGCTCTGCCAAGGATCTATCACTTCTAATAGGTTGAGAATATTGAACTCAGTCTGTTTTCTGCTTATGAGCATTCAGGTACACGTGTGTCACAGTATGTGTTGTGCATAAAATAAACTCCTAAGCATTCTCTTCCACTAACGTAAACATAGCAAACAATTAAATTAGTTAAAATGTTAAACTATTAAAACTAGTACAAAATTAACTCATTTTCTCTCATCTTAATGTGGAAATACAAGGCTTACATTTATTGTACAGTGAACAGTAAAGGGAGTCCCTTAAACAAAATGTTTTACTATAGTCTTCATCTTTTGAACTATTATTATTTTCATTTTCTACTTTGAAAATTTCCTATTAGTTAGAGTTATTGAAAATTTATTCTGAAATAAACCAACAAATTGTCATCTGGAAAAATAAAGTTAATTAACTTGTGTGTATATGTGCATATATACACACTTTGTGTGTATAAGAATATATACATACTAAATGTGTATATTGAGTGTATGTAGAGAGTGTATTTTGTATCTATTTATATAAACAAAATGAGTATATATGCGTATTAATTTTAAAAATCTATTTTGAAGTGCTGAGTGCATAAAGAAAGACTTGAAACTGGAAAGAATTAGGGAAAATATTGAAATTGTTTGGAATTTTTCTTCATATATTGTTCATTTTTATGTTTTGTAGTTTAAACGCTATATTTTAGAAAATCTAAGACAGTATTCCCATAAGTTGCCCCGTTTTTTCTTATACCACTTATTTAAAAACATTTCTAATTAAATTCTAATGCAATGATTTTTTTCAATTATCTTCCTGGCCCATTATGGTTGTAAAAGGCATTGATATGAAAGATCCTTTGATTTTCTGTGTCCTCAGTTGCTTTATATATCGTGTTACAATCAATCTTTTTGTAACCCAGCTTCATTTACATACACGTATTTTGCATTCTTATGCTTCATAAATCTCAGTTTGTGCTTTGCAAGGAAATAAGGATTGCAGTCTTTCCTCTTAACTATATTTGTTTCAATAATGTCAAATTTATACCATTATTTTTGTTTCCAGTGCTGTGACCCTGTCCTCTAGTCCCCAACTGGAGGTATATAAAAGTCACTTTTAGTTTCATTTTCAAACTATATTCCAATATTTTGAAGAGAATGAGAGGTAATTAATTTCACATATGTGGTGTCAATAATGCAAATAACTAAACTGTAAAAACAACAACTTGAATAGTTATGGCCATATCTGTATATACTCAGGAAATGGCATCTTTATTATGACTGCTAACAGTAAGGATAAGACAAAATAACTTCAAAAACACATCCCTATTTTAGAGGTATTCAAATAGAAAAAAAACTTTATTTATACATTGATCAAATATGGTGTACTGATAAAATGCAATGATTGCAAGACATTTTTTCTTCTGAAATTCTCTTGAAAATATATTCCAGTGAATTTGGTACAAATATTCTATCTAGTCCTATGATTTGTCTTTAAAAACATTTAATTGTGGTTTTTAAAATGTCCTGTGAAAATTAAATTTTACTTTGGAAAAGTAAATAGCAGGAAAGTACTACATTGTGTATTCCTTGATGGTCTCATCTTCGCTGTGTCAGGAGTTCTTTATTCGCAGTTCACAGACTCCCTTGGGTATCTATGGAAAAAGTACCATTTCCTTTCAAATAAGAACATGGGGAAAATCCTTAGTAGTATTAGCAGGAAATTTAGAGCCTACCTTTAAAAGAGAAACAAAACATCTTTCCTAGTCTATGACAAACTGATCTGAGGTCATCATTATTATCAATGTTTCTTTAATTAGAAACCTAATTGACACAAAAGTGTCCCAAATGGAAAAATATATCTCTCCTTTGAATATACTTGTAATCCTTGATCAGTATCACTTGTTGAAAGGTAAAATTTAGAAAAGGATTCTGTACAAGAAAAGGTTAAAATTATCTTTCTGGTAATTCAGATAGCATTGAAAATATTGTGTGTCAGAAGCAACTCTAGTTTCTATAGCTTGTACTAAATTATTTAATTATTAAAGGAGGAAAATCCAAACCAATCATCATGAAATTCAGTAAAAGTGATAGTTTTTATAGTTGTCTTTTTAAAAGCCAAACCAAAAATTAGATACATTTTAAAGTTTAAAGTAGACTGTATGTGATCTATAATCTAATCAAGCAGTAATTCTTCAATTTTGCTCCTGAGAAATTTGTAAGCTGTTTACGTTTTCCAAAGACTCTAGAAACAGGAGGTATACACCTCAAGAAGAGAAGAATGAATCCTCAGAAGAGAGGATTTCTAAGACGGTGTGATAATGAGGACTCAAAATGCCACAGCTTAAAGAAGAGTTTATGTTTCTCATATACAAAAGATGAAGAAATAGTCAAAGAAATAGTCAATGCCTCTATTGCCAAATATGACCGCCCTCAAAATTCAAGGCACTGTTCCATTCTCTCCCATTTCCCAGGAAGCAGGAAGTCGGGAAGAAGAAGTGGACAGGACAAATGTGAATTTATAGAGTCATAATCTGGAAAAATTTTTGCTTGCTTTCAATTGTCCAGATAATCATTATATGGCCAAACCCAGCAGTAAGGGATGCCAAAACTACATACTCCATTTGGTGTCTATATGCTGAGCTAAAACTTAAGGGGCACCATCTGAAACATCTTCTAATTAAAATGTTTACTTTTTTCATAGAGATAATAATAGCTCTTCATTATGGATTTTAATCTATATGTCTTCGGATTATTTTATAATTTGCCTTTTAACATTCTGTTTATGTATTATTGTCATACTGAAAATTTTTGTTTTCAATAAGGTAGCTTAGTTGAACAATGCAGGTATGTATCCACGTATTTAGTCTTTGGTTGTGTCTTTGGCGTTGATGCCTAGAAAGTTCGTATCTTCAATATTCTAAAAATTCTCAATTACTTCCCTTTTAGAATTTCTGTGTTTACAAATTTTTGGATTTAAATATTTTTGACCCATGTGGATTTAGTTATAAGAAAAGAGACAAGAATATAGATTTTTCTTTTTCTACTCTTAATAAAGTATCACATTTGACCAAAGTTGCTCTTGCTGTTATAAACTGGCTAGATACATAGATGACATTTCTTTCTGAGAGAGAGAATAAGAGTAAAATCAATTTTTAAAATTCATTGTTACAACCCAAAGACTTATGAACGCAGATAGATCATCGTTTTCAAAATAATTTTTTAGTCTGGTTATTTACATGAATTTTAGATTTATATTATTAAAATTATTAAGTCAAAATTAAAAGCACTGTTGATACTTTGGATTTTCTTAAGTATATTTTCAATAAATAGCTTAATACATGTAAATACTGCATTCTTCTATTTATTAAAGCTTTCTATTTTCCAGTGGAAGCAGCATTGCAAAACAAAATATGTAAATTATAGAACTGGGAGTTTTAATGTTGAAATAAAATAAATTCCAGAATGTGATAGAACAATAGGAAGGTTAATATTAGTTGACATTGTTCTAATGCATGTGTTTCTGCTGATTTTAAAATGTAGTCATTTTTCCTATTGTAATTCTAGGTTGACATTCTTCCAATGGACAAGAAGCTAACTTAAAGCCACTACTAGAAATCCTGTGGAAGATGATAGCTTAAATTCACCAACTCTCTCTGTCTTCTACATTTCTGCTAGGATGATTCATCAATTCCATTAACAGTCAGTTTATGGGGATAGCATTTAACATATAGTTGCAGCCCTTTCATGTACTAATAATTTACGGTTATTGTAGAGATGATTCAGGCAAGAGGTTCTTTCAGAGGCAGATTCACCATGCACTTCTTTGGAGGACAGAGAAGGCGGCTAATTGGGATGCTTAATGGCTCAGACCAGCGTTTCTGTGTTAGTCCTCTCTTGTCTACCAGCCCACCACCACATGAGACATTCAAAAATTATGTCCACACAGCAAACTAGGGAAAACACTTGAGATCTGAGCTGGTGAATGTGAGTAAATTCAGAGTTTAGCCCGAAGATAGTAAAATATTACCAGAAATGTAGTATGTTTCAAGAACTTGAAGGAAATAGTGTAAAAGATAAAAATATTAAAATATCGTCAACCATTATGGAAAACAGTATGGCGATTCCTCAAGGATCTAGAACTAGATGTACCATATGACCCAGCCATCCCATTACTGGGGATATACCCAAAGGATTATAAATCATGCTGCTATAAAGACACATGCACACGTATGTTCATTGCGGCACTATTCACAATAGCAAAGACTTGGAATCAACCCAAATGTCCATCAGTGACAGACTGGATTAAGAAAATGTGGCACATATACACCATGGAATACTATGCAGCCATCAAAAAGGATGAGTTTGTGTCCTTTGTAGGGACATGGATGCAGCTGGAAACCATCATTCTTAGCAAACTATCACAAGAACAGAAAACCAAACACCGCATGTTCTCACTCATAGGTGGGAACTGAAAAATGAGATCACTTGGACTCGGGAAGGGGAACATCACACACCGGGGCCTATCATGGGGAGGGGGGAGGGGGGAGGGATTGCATTGGGAGTTATACCTGATGTAAATGACGAGTAGTTGGGTGCTGACGAGTTGATGGGTGCAGCACAGCAACATGGCACAAGTATACATATGTAACAAACCTGCACGTTATGCACATGTACCCTAGAACTTAAAGTATAATAATAATAAAAAACAAACAAACAAAAAAAAATAAATAAAATAAAAAAATTTAAAAAAATAAAATATCTAGACATACCTAATGGTAAAAAAGCAAATGATTTTATTGTTATTATTATTGTTATTATTATTATTATTGCTATTATACTTTAGGTTATGGTATACATGGCAGAATGTGAAGGTTTGTTGCATAAGTATACATGTGCCATGGTGGTTTGCGGCACCCATCAACCCGTCTCTACATCAGGAATTTCTCCTAATGCTATCCCTCCCCTAGCCTCCTATCCCCTGACAGGCCCTGGTGTGCAACGTTCCCCTCCCTGTGTCCATATGTTCTCATTGCTCAACTCCCACTTATGAGTGAGAACATGCAGGGCTTGGTTTTCTGTTTTTTAAAATACAGTAATATAAGCAAATGCATATATATTTTGAAAAAATATAGTAGTCTAAACAAAAACAAAATAATCTTTTGTAATTTCATCTCTTTAGAGATAGAAATAACTTAATGTTAAATTATTTTTGCATTAGGTTGTATAAAAAATTTGTGAGATTTTATTTTTCTGTTCTTGTGTGTGTTTGCTGAAAATGATCGTTTCCAGCTTCATCCTTGTCCCTGCAAAGGACACAAACTCATAATTTTTTATGGCTGCATAGTATTCCATGGTGTATATATACCACATTTTCTTTATCCAGTCTGTCATTGATGGGCAGTTGGGTTGGTTCCAAGTCTTTGCTATTGTGAACAGTGATGCATAAACATTCATGTGCATGTGTCTTTACAGTAAAATGATTTACATTTCTTTGAGTATATACCCAGTAATGAGATTTCTGGGTCAAATGGTATTTCTGGTTCTAGATCCTTGAGGAATTGTCATACTGTCTTCCACAGTGACTGAACTAATTTACACTCCTACCAACACTGTAAGAGCGTTCCTATTACTCCACATCATCTCCAGCATCTGTTGTTTCCTGACTTTTTAATGATCACCATTCTAACTGGTGTGAGATAATATCCCATTATTATTTGATTTGCATTTCTCTAATGATCAGTGATGATAAGCTTTTTTAAATATGTTTGTTGGCCACATAAATGTCTTCTTTTGAGAAGTATCCATTCATATCCTTCACCCACTTTTTCTGCGGCTGTTTGTTTTTTCCTTGTAAATTAGTTTAAATTCCTTGTATATTCTAGATATTAGCCCTTTGTCAGATGGATAGATTGCAAAAATTTTCCCCCATTCTGTAGGTTACCTGTTCACTCTGCTGATAGTTTGTTTTGCTGTGCAGAAGCTTTTTAGTTTAATTAGATCCCATTTGTCAATTTTGGCTTTTGTTGCCATTGCTTTTCATATTTTAGTCATGAAATCCTTGCTCATGCCTATGTCCTGAATGGTATTGTCTAGGTTTTCTTCTAGGGTTTTTATGGTTTTAGGTCTTATATTTAAGTCTTTAATCCATCTTGAGTTGATTTTTGTATAAGGTGTAAGGAAGGGGTCCAGTTTCAGTTTTCTACATATGGTTAGCCAGTTTTCCCAACACCATTTATTAAATAGGGAATCCTTTCCCCATTTCTTGTTTTTGTCAGGTTTGTCAAAGATCAGGTGGATGGAGATGTGTGGCATTATTTCTGAGGCTTCTGCTCTGTTCCATTGGTCTATATATCTGTTTTTGTACCAGCACCATGCTGTTTTTGTTACTGTAGTCTTGTAGTGTAGTTTGAAGTCAGGTAGCATGATGCCACCAGCTTTGTTCTTTTTGCTTAGGATTGTCTTGGCTCGCTGGGCTCTTTTGTGGTTCTATATGAAATTTAAAGTAGATTTTTTCTAATTCTGTGAAGAAAGTCAATGAAAGCTTTATGGGGATAGCACTGAATTTATAAATTACTTTGGGTAGTATGGCCAGTTTCACCATACTGATTTTTAAAAACCGCCTTCACCCAAAAACGTAGTTACCAAAGTAGTAAATCAAACACTGGAATTATTAAGAGATAACTTCAAAGAAGCACAGTAGTAGAGTACTTTAGTTCACTTTTCTCATGATATGACAATCACATGGGATGACAGACAAGGTATAAATGACCTAAGTGATGAGGCACATCACATACTCATATTACACAAATATATGTGATATATTTCCATAGAATTTGGCGAATAAATGTATATACATTTCCAAATCAACTTGAAATGTTTAATTTGTTTCATTTTAATGTGCCTGTGAACACTGACTGCAATTAAGTATAAGTGTACTACAATAAAATATCAATAAAAGTCTATAAATTTATGTATATGTATATGATTTCACACTCTGATCATAAGTAAATTAAACTTAAAATTAAAAACAAACAAAAAAATCTCCTTACTTGTAAAGCTAAATCACATCATTGAAACTAGCATAATGAATGCAAATAAACCAATAACTAATTCAAATTCTTTCAAGAATATAATATCAAACAAATAATTTACATTAACTAAACTGACAAGATTTATTTGAAATGATACTCAGAATAAAATTTACATTATCAATTTCCAAAAATTTAAAACAAGAAACTACAAAATGAAACAAATAATTCAAATTAGAGATGCAGAAATAAAACCACAAAATAAACGTAAGTATAAAAAGGGATCAAACATAAAATATCTAAGTCAGATGGAGAGGTAGGCACACGTAGTGCCAGCTACTGAGAAAATTAAAGCAGGAGGATCTCTTGCCCAGGAGTTCAAGTATGTCGTGCACTGTTGAGTGTGTCTACGAAGACCACACTGCAGCTTGTACAACACAATGAGACCACATCACTTAATAAAAAAAATCTCTAAACAACATTAGAAAATAACTACAATACAGGCATACTTTGTTTTGTGGAATTTCTTTTCTTTGCACTTCACAGATTTTTAAAAATGCAAATCAAAGGCCGGGCTTGGTGGCTCACACCTGTAATCCCAGCACTTTGGGAGTTTGAGGTGGGTGGATCACAAGGTCAGGAGATCAAGACCACCCTGGCTAACACAGTGAAACCGCGTCTCTACTAAAAATACAAAAAAAAAAAAAAGGACCTGGCGTGGTGACAGGTGCCTGTAATCCCAGCTACTTAGGAGGCTGAGGGATAAGGCAGGAGAATCGCTCGAACCCACAAGGCGGAGGTTGCAGTGAGCCGAGATCACACCACTGCACTCCAGTCTGGGCAACAGAGTGAGACTCCATCTCAAAAAAAAAAAAAAAAAAGAAGGTTTATAGCAACTGAGTTGAACAAGTCCATCAGTGCCATATTTTTCAACAGCACATATTCGCTTTGTGTCTTTGAGTCTCATTTGGTAATTCTAGCAATATTTCAAAATTTTTCATTATCATTTTATCTGTTATGTTAATATATGATGAGTGAACTTTGCTGTTACTATTGTAACTGTTTTGGAACACCACAAATCTTGCCCATAAGGGACAATGATCTAGTAAATTCTGTGTGTGGTCTGACTGTTCCACCAATGGGTCATTCCCCCTTCTCCCCCCATCTCCCCATACCACCCTAGTACCTGAGACACAAAAATATTGAAATCAGGCCAGTTAGTAACCTTGGAATGGCCTCTAGGCATTCAGGTGAAAGAAAGAGTCACAAACCTCTCACTTTAAATCAAAAACTAGAAATAACTAAGCTTCATGAGGAAGGCTTGCGCATGTCAGAAGCTGAGACAGACTGAAGGCTAAGCCTCTTGTAGCAAACAGACGAGTTGGAAATGTGAAGGTAGTTATCGAAAGAAATTAAAAGTGCTATTCTAGGGAATGATAAGAAAGTGAAATAGCCTTATTGCTGATACTAAGAAAGTTGTAGTGATCTGGAGGAAAGATCAAACTAGCCATAGCATTTCCTTAAGCTAAAGCCTAATCCAGAGTAAGGCCTTAACTCTCTTCAATGTTATGAAGGCTGAGAGAAATGAAGGAGCTCCAAAAGAAAAGATTGAAGCTGGCAGATGCTGGTTCATGGGGTTTAAGGAAAGAAGCCATCTTCTTAACACACAAGTGCTAGGTGGAGAAGCAAGTGCTAATGTGGAAGCTGGAACAAGTTATTCAGAAAATCAAGCTGAGAGAATAATGAAGTTGATAACACTAAACAGATTTTCAATATAGACAAAACAGCCTTCTATTTGAAAAAGATGCCATCTAGGACTTTCCAAGCTACAGAGAAGTCAATGCCTGGCTTCAAAGCTTTAAAAAGACCAAGCTGACTCTCTTGTTAGGGGATAATGCAGTTGCTGACTTTAAGTTGAAGTCAATGTTCAGTTATTATCTTGAAAATCCTAGGGTTTCTTAAGCATGATGCAAAATCTACTCCACCTGTGCTCTATAAATGGAACGATAAAGCCTAATGACAGGATATTTGCTTAAAGTTTGATTTATGGAGTATTTTAACTCCACTGATGAGACCTACTGCTCAGAAAAAGAAAAAAAATCCTTTCAAAATATTCCTGCTCATTGACAATGCTCCCAGTCATCCAAGAGCTCTGTTGAAGATGTACATGGAGATTAATGTTGTTTACATGCCTGCTAACACAACACCCATTCTGCAGCCTGTGGGTCAAAGAGTAATTTTGAATTTCAAGTCTCATTATTTAAGAAATACATTTTGTAAAGCTATAGCTCCCATAGAGAGTGATTCTTCTGATGAATCTGAGCAAAGTGAATTGATTCCGGGTAGGATTCACCATTCTAGATGCCATTAGGAACATTCATGATTCTTAGAAGGAGGGCAAACTATCAACATTAACAGAAATTTGGAAGAAGTTGATTCTAACCCTCATGAATGACTTTTGAAGAATATAAGACTTCAGTGGAGGAAGTAACTACAGATGTAGTAGAAATAGCAAGAGACCAAGGCTTAGAAATAGATTCTGAAGATATGACTGAATTGCTGTAATCTCATGGTAAAACTTGAGCAGATGAGGAGCTACTACTTATGGATGATGAAAGAAAGTAGTTTCTTAGAAAGAAACTTTACCCCTGGTGAAGACGCTGTAACATTGTTGAAATAAGAACAAAAAATTTAGAATATTACATAAAATTAGTTGATAAAACAACAGCAGAGATGGAGAGGACTGACTTCAATTTTGACAGAAGTTTTATGGCATATAAAATGCTATCAAGAATCATCAAATGCTACAGAGAAATGTTTTGTGAAAGGAAGACTCAATCAATGTGACAAACTTCATCATTGCCTTATTTTAAGAAATTGCCACAGACACGCACACTTTGTCAACCACCACCCTTATCAGTCAGCAGCACTCAAGAGCAAAAAAATCATGACCTGGTGAAGATTCAAATGATCATTAGCATTTTTCAGGGTTAAAATATTTTTTAACTTAAGGTATATACATTGTTTTTTGACACATACTGCTATTGCATACTTAAAATGCTACCATAGAGTGTAAATGTAACTGTTATATGCACTGGGAAACCAGAAAATTTGTGTTACTCCAGTGGTATAGAACTGAATCTGTATTATCGATGAGGTAATTCTGTATGTCCACTTCACCATTCTTATTCAACGTAGTACTAGAAGTTCAAGTTTCAGCATTTGGCCAAAAAAAAGAGATAAAAGGCATTCAATTTAAAAAGGAAGAAATTAAACTCTTTTTATTTGGAAATGTCATAATTTTTCTGTCTTTAACAAGAGGCCTCCAAATAATGTGAGTTCAGAAGAGAATATTTTGAAGTTGCCGTTAATCTACCCATCAATGAACACCTATACCCATGTATTTGTCTTTGCCTCTGTTACAATAATAGATATGCTGTTCCTGTCTAAGGTTAAATTATTTACCTGGACAGTGGGCCTCAGGCTCTCTGAACTGCTGAAGAATATTTGCTAGGGTGATCCATATTTCATTATGCATATTTTCCTTTTGACTTATTTGTTTATATCAGCATAAAATCATAATATGATTGTCTTATATTAAACAAAAGCCTCTCTTGTGTCCACTACCCCTATACCTATCACATGGTTTCTTTGCTCCCTTTAGCAGAGTTCTTAAAAAATTGTTTTTATCACCAAAAGCAATGGCAACAAAAGCCAAAATAAACAAATAGGATCTAATTAAACTAAAGAGCTTCTGCACAGCAAAAGAAACTACCGTCAGAGTGAACAGGCAACCTACAGAATGGGAGAAAATTTTTGCAATCTACCCATCTGACAAAGGGCTAATATCCAGAATCTACAAATAACTTAAACAAATTTACAAGAAAAAAAAGTCAAACAACCCCATCACAAAGCATATGAACAGACACTTTTCAAAAGAAGACAGTTATGCAGCCAACAGACACTTGAAAAAATGCTCATCATCACTGGTCACCAGAGAAATGCAAATCAAAATCACAATGAGATACCATCTCACACCAGTTAGAATGGTGATCATTAAAAAGTCAGGAAACAACAGGTGCTGGAGAGGATGTGGAGAAATATGAACACTTTTACACTGTTGTTGGGACTGTAAACTAGTTCAACCATTGTGGAAGACAGTGTGGCAACTCCTCAAGGATCTAGAACTAGAAATACCATTTGACCAAGCAATCCCTTTACTAGGTATATACCCAAAGGATTATAAATCATACTACTATAAAGACACATGCACACATATGTTTATTGCAGCACTATTCACAATAGCAAAGACTTGAAACCAACTCAAATGTCCATCAGTGATAGACTGAATTAAGAAAATGTGGCATATATACACTATTGAATACTATGCAGCCATAAAAAGGATGCGTTCTTGTCCTTTGCAGTGACATGGATGAAGCTGGAAACCATCATTCTGAGCAAACTATCACAAGAACAGTAAACTAAACACCCCATGTTCTCACTCATAGCTGGAAATTGAATAATGAGAACACTTGGACACAAGGTGGGGAACATCACACACTGGGGCCTGTCATGGGGTAGGGGGCAGGGGGAGAGAGAGCATTAGGAAAAATACTTAATGTAAATGACGAGTTAATGGGTGCAGCAAACCAGGATGGCACATGTATACCTATGTAACAAACCTGTACGTTGTGCATATGTACCCTAGAACTTAAAGTATAATAAAAAAATTTTTTAAAGTTGTTTTTATTTCCTGTTTTTAATTTCCTCCTCCTATTTTCTCCAGAACTCTCTAAATGTCTGTATTTTGCCCAAAAGATGCTTAAAAATCTGATTGTTCTCAATACTCACATTGTTAAATCCAATAACTAACAGGCCTTGACTTACCAGCAACCTTCCTCGGTGTTGATTAGTCCATTGACATTGAGGTATTTGCTTGGCTTGGCTTGCAGTATCTTACGGTTTCCTGATGCAATTTCTTTATCTCCAGATACAGGTTTTTCTCTCTCCTTTGTTAGTTCTTTCTTATGTTACCAATTATTTGATTTCAGAGTTTCTTAAAGGTCATGCATTGAGTTATTTTTTTGTCTAAATTTATTTAATTTATTTAATTTTATTTTTTTAGAGACAGGGATTCACTATGTTGCCAAGGCTGGTCTCAAACTCCTGAGCTCAAGAGATTCTCTTGCCTGACTCACAAGTAGCTGGGATGACCAGGCACAAGCCAACATGTCCAACATTTTGCCTACATTTACTGATTAATAATTTCATCCACACTCTTGGCATTAAATACCATCTATACATTAGACACTACCTTTATTAATATTGGCTCTTTAAGAAAGGGACATTGGCATCAAGACTTAAGTGTAAGTAGTTTATTTAGGGGGAGGAATAAACCTAGAAAATACCATTACACAAGTAGGAAAGTTAGTGAGTAAACTAAAGACTAAAAATAAATTTGTTAATAAACTAGTTACCAGTGAAAAATTGAGTTTCAAATCCTACTAGGGATCCAGGATAATTGGAGAAAAACATATGCTTTGGTTGTCCCATCAGAAAGGTTAGAGAAACAGGAATATTTACCCACCCTGATCTGTCATTAGGTGACAACTCTTTGGGAAAGACTGGTAATTCAAAATTGAGAAAATACATAAAGAAATAGTAAATATAAGGTGAGATGGGTGTGACATCAATAACCCCCACTGCCCTCTCCACATTCTTTCACCAAGCCAGTAATTTCTTTAAACTCCTGACCTGTATATGCAAATGCCCACTTGACCTCTCCAACTAAGAGTTCTGTTAGACATCTCAAAAGGAGTATGGTTATTGGGAAACTCCTGATCTACACATACATTCTAAATTTATTCCTTCTCACTTTTCCTCATTTCACAAAAAAAGGTATGTCCAACCTTGCGATTGCTTACGTCAAAAAACACTGGAGTCCTTCCTGAGTCTTCTCACTCTTTGACACTCCACCCCATCTAAGCCACCAGCATATCCTGTAGTCTTTTCTATATAGACACATCTCCCTTAACCCCTCACTGCTCGCTTTTTCCTTGGCTACCACCTTTTCTGAGCTAGAATATGTCAATGATCTTCTATCTGGTCTGTCTCATTCTGCTATGGCTCCCCTTATAGCATCCAGACTGATTCTAATTGAAAATTAAAACCACTTGTGCAATTTCCCTGCTCCAACTTTCTAATACCTTTTCTTATCACTAAGAAACAAGAAATATCTGTGAAATGTCAACAAGCACCTTAGAATAAATGTCCCCTGCATCCCCTCTCTAAGCTCATCACCTACTTGCTTGCTCCAATCTGGTCAGACTGGCCTCCTTGTTGTGCCTTGGGCAGGAAAACATGATCCTTTTTGGTGGTTTTGCATTTGTTGGTCTCTCCTTATAGGGTATTCTTACCACATATCCACTGAGTGTCTCCCTTGCTTTCTTGATTCTTTACTTATGGCACTCACCTTGGGAATTTTATTTTAAAATTGTAGAAGACTAGTGGGGTCTAGTCTTTCCTTAGTTCTCACTTCCCTTTCTTGCACTTTGTTCTCATAGCACCTGTTACTGAATGAACACTATATAATGCTTTAATTAAATCTCCTATTTCCTTTTTCCTTCCTAGAGATGAACATTGAAGGCAAGAAGAATTTTCCCTGTTTTATTCACGTAGATAGCCCCAAAACCTAGACTAGATTTTAGTGCTGGTGTGTACTCAGGTAAATACTCATTGTAGGAAATAATTCATGAAATTATATATTTACTTGAGGGTTAACTGGGAGACTCTTGATTCATCCATCATAAAAAAATGCTTTATATTCAAAGGTGTTTCACTGAGAAAACACATGAAAACAAAAACTCTCTGTAATTTCATAGTTCAAACTCGTGACACTTTTGCATTTTATTATAGTGTGCCTGGTTTCATTACACTTTCAATTGCTATAATTGTTGTGGTTTCATAAGCAGAGAGCATACCTACAGTGAACTCAAAACAAAATAAAAAATAGTGTGTGATAAAAGAAAGCATCTGAAAGAAATTTTATTCTATATAATCATCTTCTGATCCTTACTAGAAAACAATTATAAGATGTATTTCAGTGATACTGGACCGGGTATTGAATGTGTCTGCTTAAAAGAAATATTATATTAGTATGTCTTTAAAAGTTTTCTCAGAAAAACATATTTTGTTTTCTTTCTCATGTTTTCTGGATTGTGTTGAATAACTGTAGTCAAACAATTTGGGAGATTTTACAATAAAGTACAAATTATTTGGAGATTATCTCTTGAGATCAATACACTTTTAAATCAACATGCCTATAGAACCACCTAAAAATACAACTTAGCATTTTTATCATAGAGTAAAAATAATTTATTCACTATTAAGTATCAGTAGCCAGGCACTACTGTGTATGGCCCATAGTAACCTTGATAATCATGTAAATGAATAACTGAAAAAGAATCGTTAAATACTAAAGATGCTGAGTAGGGGGAGGAAGTGGTAATGCTTTATCCATTAAACAAAGATTTTATTTAGTTTTACAAAACCTGGTTTGGATACATTCATTTAATCAAATAACACGAATCATTTATTCCCCTGCAGAGGATCCTGACACTCATTATAAACTTATCAAATAATAATTAAGTATATTTGTTCAATTAATTATATACTGTATTTCTTAGTCTCTAATCCATATGACTTTTCTGGTTTTTATTTGTTTTTCCCTTGGTACTAAGCAGAGAATTTAGCACCTGGGATTAGATACCCAACTTAGCTTTAAAAAATTAAGTTATTAATAGGGCAAATAAGTGTGTACAGATACAAGTTATGATTAAAAGAGGAAGAGTGGTATGAATAGAAATACATTTGGGATGGTACTAAAGCAGAAATTTTCAGTTCCCATAGAGTAGTAGCCTGGCGAAAAAGTAACCTGGCAACGAGGGAAAGAAAAATTGAGGATAGTAGGAAGGAAACTTAGATCATAGAGAGCAAGGGACAAAAAAAGAGAGGAGAAAAGATACCTAGAAAGAGCTTTGCTAATTTATCTATGGCTCTGTGGTCAGCAATCACTAAAAACAGTTTACAATTCCTCTTGGAGACTCATCCAGCACTTGATGACATGTGGCATAGGCCCTCAGAAATTGTGACACCATTTTACTAGTGTGATTATAATTATTTTTGGAAGTATGTGACGCCATTGATTATTACTGAAAATCATTTTGCTAATATCTAAATCATGGCATACTTCTTAGACTAACTAGAAAGATTAACACATACAATGATGTTGTATATTAATCTTGATAATAACATATTAAAAGTATTTTACTGGAAATTAAGTCCATATAACTAAAAAATTCTTGAAATAAGATTTTCATTGAATGTTTTCTATGCCTACTTTATGAAATCAATCACTGTGTTCTTGAAAAAACAGTAAATTCCTTCCTAGAACATATTTGCTTTTTTTAAAATATGATCTCATAATCTTGAAAATAAAAATGTGTCAGGGGAGGTGTGACGGTGTTGAGTTTGTACATAATGTTATCCCACAGAGCAGCTAGCTGCTTAATAGAAACATTGCTAAAAGTTACAGCAGTACAGTATTTTCCCTTAAGCTATAAATAATACATTACTTTGGTGTTTAATCCAGTGCTGACAAGAAGAGAAATGAGTTGGCATCCATATGGTGAATATTAACTACATTTCTAGCTATTGTTCACTTAAATATTTAAGGCCTTATTTATAGATGGCAATAAAATGAAATAAGGAATTAATAGGTTGAATCTGGAACGATAAACAAAATCATGTACAGTAAAGTCGTTAAATATATTTCATTTCTACCAAGTCTGCTTTGTCTGAATTAATAGATAACCTGAACAGTGTAGCTTAATTAGGGAGAGGAAGAATATATCACTTTGCAAGTGACTGAGATCCTTATGTATACTGTTTAGGTAACACTGTATGGTATAATGTCAAAATTCTTGGCATTGAAAAATTGTGTTGGGGCCAGACATAGTGAGTCACACCAGTAATACCGACACTTTGGGAGGCCGAAGGGGAAGAACTGCTTAAGCTCAGGAGTTCAAGACCAGCCTGGGAGACATAGTGAGAACATATCTGTATGAAAAACAACAACAACAACAAATGAATCAAGTATGATGGTATGTACCTACTGTAGTCCCAGCCACTTGGGAGGCTGAGACCAGTGGATCATATGAGCTCAGCAGTTGAAGGCTGTAGTGAGCCATGATCGCACCACTGCACTGCAGCCTGGGTGGCAGAGCAAGACACTACCTGAAAAAGAAAAAATGGTGTTGGTATTCTCAGCTCTGTTACTGTCCATTTGGTCTTACATGGAACCCATTTTGTAAGAGCCTCAGTTTTTGTTGTACATAAAACTAGAAAAGTAATAATTTTCCTACATTTATGGTAAGATTATAACAATTTGAAGAATTATGCTTCTAAAAGAACATATTGGTTGTAAAAGTTTTCTGAATATATCACATCTTGTTTATTCATTTACCAGTTAATGAACATTTTTATTATTTCTACCTTTTTTGCTACTGTGAACAATGCTGCTATTAAGATACTTATGCAAGTGTGAACTAATGTTTTCATTTCCATTAGACAGACATCTAGAAGTCAAATTGTCAGGTAATATGGTAAATTTACATTCAACTTTTTAAGAAACTGCCAAAAACATTTAAATTGTAAATATGTTTTTATTCCTTGCTTATTTTCTGTGTAATTCAGTTCCTTAGAGAGCAAGATCTATACCATTTTTATCTTTATATACCTTCATAATGTCCTATGTATGAGTAGTTTTCATTCAATATTTATTAAATGAATAAATGCAAGAATGAATGAATAAATAATTGAACGCATAATTTTGATCAACGTGTTAGGCATTCCAACTTCTAAGTGGAAAACTTTACTAATGCCAGCAAAGTCTATGGAAATTTTATTCTGCATCGTTGAAATCACAGAAGTTCCCATAGAAACGAAATTATCCCTGTGTATTCTAATGTGCTCATATTGGTTTAATGTGATCATTCTATTATTTGTGCTTCATACTTTTAGGGGCATTTTGGTGTGGTGGAAGAGGCTGAGGGATCTTTACAGATCCTGTAAGACAGGTAGATGAGACAGAGTCTCATAGATACTGCCTTTCAATTCCCCAAACAGATAAATCTATACATTGTAGTTCATTAGAAAGTGTAATTCACTTGAACTCAGATGGACCTGGTATTAGATCTAGACCCATCACATACTAGCTGTGAAGTTCAGGCAAGTCATCCTTCATTAAGTAAGAATACTAATTCAGGTACCTCCTCCCTTACTCAAATTAGAGGATTATAAGTATTCTCTGGGTCAAGATTTATAAAGGGACTTTGCAAAATGCAAAACTGACAGAGATAAAAATAATGATTAACATCACACATCAAACAAGGTCTAGTTTTGGATGTTTGTTTTCTTAGCATCTTTTAAAATGATTTTAATGTCTTTTAGTATTGCACTCTTTAGATAATGACGAATATGAAGCTACACATGACTCTGGCAAGTTTATTATTGGTTTGCTATATCTGTAAGTAGGCAATGAATGATCAAAAACATGCTTTTTAATTTTTTATATATTTCTTATTTTATTTTTAGTAGACATGTAATGAGTGTACATATTTGGGGGCCACAGCATGATATTTCAATACATGTATATGCTGTGTAATGATCAAATAAGGTTAATCAGGATATCCATCCTCAAACATTGATCATTTCTTTGCATTGGGAACATTAAAATTCTCTCTTCTAACTTTTCGAACACATACAGTAAATTACTGTTAACTGTAGTCACCCTACAGTGCTATAGAATGCTAGGACTGATTCTTCCTATCTAGCTGTACCCACTAACCAACCTCTATCCTCTCCTCCCTTCTACCTTCCTAGGCTGTAATAATCGTAATTCTGTTCTCTACTTCTATGAGCTCTCTTTTTTAACATCTCACATTTGAGTGAGAAGTTGAGGCATTTCTCTTTCAGTGTCTGACATTTCATTTAATATAATGTCTGTCAGGTTTATACATGCTGCCATTCCTGACATGAGCCCATTGTTTTTATGGCTAAATAATATTCCATTGTGTATATATACCACATTTTCTATATCCATTCATCTGGTGATTACCCTTCAGCTTGATTCCTTATCTTGGCTATTGTGAATAGTGCTGCAGTAAACATGAGAGTGTTCGTATCTCTTCAATAACCTGACTTACTTTTCCTTGAATAAGTATCCAGTAATGGGATTGCTAGATTATATAAAAGTCCTATTAATATCTTTAGATTTTTGGAAACCTCCAAAATGTTTTCCATAATGGATGTACTAACTTACATTCCCACCAAATGTGTCAAGTGTTTTCTCTGCAACCTCCATAGCATTTTAGTTTGTTTGTTTTTCTCTTTTTGATAACAGTCATTCTACTGGGGTGAGATGATAATCTCATTGTAATGTTGATTTACATTTCCCCATGATTAGTGATGGTGAACATTTTTTCATTTACTTGTTGGCCATTTGTATGTCTTCTTTTGATAAATATCTACCCGATTATTTGCTTATTTATTTAATCAGATATTAGTTTGTTTCCTGTTGAGTCATTTGAGTTCCACTAGTATCTCTGGATATTAGTGCCTTGTTAACCTAATAATTTGCAAATATTTTCTCCCATTCTATAGGTTGTCTCTTCACCCTGTTGATTGTTTCCTTTGTCGTGCAGAAGCTTTTAGTTTGATACAGTCCATTTGTCTATTTTTGTTTTTGTTGCCTGTGCTGCTGTAGTCTTACTCATAAAAATATTTTCCTCAAGCATTGTCCTAAAGCATTTCCCCTCTGTTTTCATCTTGTAGTTTCATAGTTTCCATTCTTATCCATTTTGAGTTGATTTTTTTTAATTTTGCGAGAGACAGGGTCTAGTTTCATTCTCCTGCATATGGATATCCAGTTTTCTCAGCACCAGTTAATGAAGAGGGTGTCTTTTTCTCATCGTGTGTCTTTAGCACTTTTATAAAACAGGAGTTGACTGTAAGTACGTGAAATTCTTCTGGGTTTTCAATTTTGTTTCATTTGTCTATATATCTGTTTTTATGCCAATATCATGCTGTTGGGTTACTCTTGCTTTGTAGTATATTCTGAAGTTAGGTCAGGTAGGGTGATTCATCCAGACTTTTTTTTTTTTTTTCTCCTCAATATTGCTTTGGCTATTCAGGGTCTTTTGTGGTTCCGAATGAATTTTAAGATTGTTTTCTCTATTTTTATAAGAAGTGTTATTGGTATTTTGGTAGGATTTATAGACTACTCTCGGTAGCATGGCTATTTTAGCAATATTAAGTGTTCCAATTCAGGAACATGGAATGTCGTTTCATTTGTTTATTCCATTTACAATTTCTTTCATCAGTGTTTTGTAGTATTCATGGTAGAGATATTTCACCTTCTTAATTAAATTTATTACTAGATATTTACTTTTTAGTAACTATTGAAAATGGTCTTGCTTTTGTGGACCCAGAAAATTGGAGACAGGTCTCAGTTAATTTAAAATGTTTATTTTGCCAAAGTTGAGGATGCGCACCTGTGACACAGCCTTAGGAAGTCCTGACAACATGTGCCCAAGATGATCCGGGCACAGCTTGGTTTTAAACATTTTAGGAAGACATGAGACATCAATCAACATGTGTAAGAATTCCATTGGTTTGGTCTGGAAAGACCGGACAACTCAAAGCATAGACAGGGAGACTCAAAGCTGGAAGGGAGCTTCCAGGTCACAGACAGGTGAGAGACAAATGGTGGCAATCTTTTGAATTTCTGATTAGCCTTACCAAAGGAGGCAATCAGATGTACATTTATCTCCCCGAGCAGAGGATAACTTTGAATAGAATGCGAGGCAGGTTTGCCCTAAGCAGTTCCCAGGTTGAATTTTCCCTTTAGCTTAGTAATTTTGGGGGCCCAAGATATTTTCCCTTCACAGTTTCTTGATTTATTTCTCAGTTTGTTATTGGTGGATAAAAACATCGTTGGTTTTCCATGTTGATTTTGTATACTACAAAATTACTGAATTTGTTTATCAGTTCTAAGAGTTTTTTGGTAGAATCTTTAGGTTTTTCTATCTACAAGATCATATTGTCTTCAAAGAGGGACAATTTGACTTCCTCTTTACCAATATGAATGCCCATTAATTGTTTCTGTTGTTAACTGCCATGGCTAGAATTTACAGTAAAATGGTGAATAGAATTGGTGAAAGTGGGCCTCCTTGTTTTGTTCAAGTTATTAGAGAAAAGGTTTTCACTATCTCTTATTCAGTATAATGTTAGCTGTGAATTTGGTTTTTTGTGTCAATATATTTTTTCTTCTATGCCTCATTTTTTAATTTTCTTCTTAATTTTTTTATTGATCCATTGGTTGTTTAGGACCATATTGTTTATTTCTTATGTATTTGTATGGTTGTCAAAGCTCCTCTTGCTATTGATTTCTAGTTTTATTTTATTATGATCTGAGAAGATACTTGATATAATTTTCATATTTTAAAATTTTCATTCAGATTGGTTTTGTGGCCTGGCATATGGTCTTTCCTGGAGAATGTTCTATTTACTGATGAGAAAAAATGTGTATGCTGTACCTATTGAATGAAATGTTCTGTAAACATGTATTACATCACATTGGTCTTTAAAGTAATTTAAATCTAATGGTTCTATGTTAATTTTGCTTTTCTACATTCATCTTTCCAGTGTTGAAAATAAAGTGTTGTACTACCCAACTGCTGTTATATTATTGTATCTCTTTTTTTACCTCTAATATTTGCTTCATATATTATATTTGTGCCCCCATTATTATGTGCATATATGCTTATAATTGTTATATCCTCTTACAGATATGATCACCTTATTATTATGTAATAACTTTGTCTCTTTATGTTTTCCCAATACAGTCTATTTTGTCTGATATAAGTGTTGTTACTCCTGTATGTTTTTGAAATGCATTTGTGTAAAATCTCATTTTTGTTATTTCATCAATTTTATTCTGTGTCGCCACAGGTGAAGTCAGTTTTTCATGGGTGTCATATAATTGCATTTTTAAAATCCATTTATCCAGGATATATCTTTTAATTGGAGAATTTACACCATTTGTACTCCAGGTTGTTATTGATAGGTAGAGAGTTACTCCTGTTATTTTGTTAATTGTGTTCTGATTGTTTTATATATTCTTGATTTCTTTGTCTTTTATTGTTTATCTTTATGGTTTGACCGTTTTTAGTAGTGGTAATGTTTGAGTCCTTTCTCTTTATTATTTGTGTATTTGCTCTACCAGTGAGTTTTATACTTTTGTATGTTTTTATCACGGCATATATAATCATTTTGCTTCCAGATACAGGACAATCCTAAACATTTCTTGAAGTGTTAGCCTAGCGGTGATGACTTTTCTTGGATTTTGCTTGTCTGGGAAAAACTTCTTTTCTCTTTTATTTTTGAAAAATAAGTTTGCAGGTATAATATTCTCAGATGATGGTTTTTGTTTTCTTTCAGCACATTTAATATATCACACCACTTTCTCCTGGTTTATATGGGTTATGCTGAGAAATTTTCTGGTAGCCTTACAGGGTGTCCCTTATGGTGACTTGATGATTTTCTCTCTGTATTTAGAATTACCTCTTTCTCTTTGACTTTTGAAAGTTTGAGTATAATGTGCCTCAAATATAATCTTTTTGGTTTGCATTTACTTTAGAAACATTGAGCTCCCTATATCAAAATTTGTATTTCTATCCCAAGACTTAGGAATTTTTCAGCTATTATTTTATTATTAATAAATAGGTTTTCTATGGCTTTTCCCACCTTTATCCTTCTGGAGCTCCTAAAATGCAACAGTTTGCTCACTTAATGTTATTCCATGTCACATGGGCATTCATCTTATATTTATTTATCTGACTGTGTTGTTTCAAAAGAACTATACTTAAATTATAAATCACTCTGCTTGTGTCAGTCTATTATTGAAGCTCTCAGTTTTAATAATATTTAATTCCTTAAATTATTTTATTCCAGAATTTCAATTTGGTTATTTTTATGATATCTGAACCAAATCAAATTGGTTGAGTTCTCATTCAGATTATGAAGTAATTTCTTTGTATTTTCTGTGTTCCCTTGAGCCTTATTTAATTTTCTTAAGATCATTATTTTGAATTATTTATCATGCATTTTATAAATTTTCTTTTCAAAAAACATATTATTGACTTCAATAAAGTTTAATCACAAATTTTACCATGAGAAAAATGAGTCATATTAAATATAATTTTTCATTGAAGATAAAAAGGTAACAAATACAGGTTAGAATAATGTCATGGCATGTCATTGATGCTATGAAAATAGTCACTATCTTGTTTCAGTCCTGAACCAAGCCTTCTAGCAGTGAATACTTTTAGTAATAGTTATGCCAATTTCTGTTATTGTGACAAAAAGTCATTTGAGTAGTTTCTCAATTAATGTTCCATTAATCATAAGCTAATCTTCTATTAAAACCAAGAAGCTTACAATACATCCTTCATCTCAAAGAAAGTTGATACATTTGAAATGTTATAGGTATACATATAATCTTTATTACATAAAGATTTTTTTAAATACCAAGGGCATTTAATATATTTTAAAATTTATTTTCTAGTATACATAAATGTTAATTTTCATTTATTCCACTTAAAGCAAACAATTTGATACATAACAAACACAATCCAAATTGTTTTCAGTTCTTAGGTGTTGCTTGTAGCATTATATTCCCACATGCAGCTGGACAACTACTGGATGAATAAAATAAAAATAATATTCAGGTTTCAGGAATTATCATCAGGCTGTTAAAGTGACTCACAGCTGTAATTCCTGTGTTTTGGGAGACTGAGGCAAGAGGATTGCTTGAGGACGATAGTTTGAGACCAGCCCGGGTAACATAGTGAGACCTCATCTCTGTAAAATCTACAGGTATGTGTCTATAATGCCAGCTCCTAAGGAGGCTGTGGTGGGAGGATTACTTGAGCCCAGAAGTTTGAGGCCACAGTGAGCTGTGATCACTCCACTACTTTCCAGCTTGGGTGACAGAGTGGAATCCAATCTCTAAAATAAATATAAAAATTTTTAAATTAAAAAGAATCATCATTTTTTATAATTGTATCTCATTTTTGATGATTTAATCAGCAAGGAACATGAAGAGTATGCCCTGAATCATCATCGTGTTCTAAGACACATTTTCTATTCAAGAAATGAAGATATTAGGAACAGGTTTGTTACTATAATTATTACTAATTACACGGCACTTAAAAATGTCGGAACTACAACCCCAAATAGGCCAATTTTTGTGGTTTGAAAATATCTCTTGAGTGCTTTTCCATTTTGCGCAGTCATACACTTTCCCTTTGCTAAGTATTACTTTGCTAAGCCAAAGTATTTTGTTCAATGGGATGATTTTTTCAGAACACGATGTCAGGCAAATGTTATTATCTTCGCATGGTCCACATAATCTTATACCTGAAAACAGAAAATAGACAATATTCTTAAAGATTTCTCCTATATATTACATTAGCTAACTGTATTGGTTACCTTGCAGAACTGGAATCCTCCTGTTGCAGGGCTGTTCTCCTGGTGGCCTTGAACCAATGCAGTTCTTCCCTTTCACTTCCTTGTGGTCCTCAAGAATAACTGTAGAATGTGCTGGAGATGTAATATCCTGAGATATAAACAAATTGTTGGTGACAACCCAGGACTTTTTCCTGTCTCTCTTAGGGATATAACATCTTGAGTTAGGGAGAAGCTTCCCAGGATAGTCCGAGCTTTCTTCTTCTCTCTCTTAAGCAGGATATTCCTCAAAGCTTAGTATGTCACTGCCCGATGTATACAACCTAGGGCAAACTGCGTTTTGGGGTTCCTCAGAGTAATGAGAAACAGGAAATATGCAGCCAAGACTCCATCTGCCCTGGGCAGCTTTCTTGAGGTGTGGGGTACAGGCTTACAATGTATCCAACATTATTTTTGTCCATGGATGCCTAAGTATATGCAATAATTTTTTTTGACATAAGTTGTGTGTGAATGGGTAATGTCTCACTTGACTCAGAAAAATTGGTAATCAGTGGATGATTGATGTAAGTAGTAGCTCAGGATGCAGTCGATATGGCACATGGCCTCCTGTTTCTGGTGGTTGGTATAGTGATGACATTTTCTAGCCTCCACAAAGTGGGAGTTTTCTCTTAGAATTAGTAATTAGTAAACCTCCTCACACCTACTCCCAAATTTGATTCAGATGCTAAGACTGATGATACTCACATCATTTAAGAAGATATGAAAAAATGTATTGCTCACACAATGAGGCTTTCAGGGCAGGTCCCCAAGAAATCCAAAGACAGCTTGAGAAAACAGGAAGAAACGACTGACTTCAGGTTTTGTGGTTTTGAAGAAGTAGGGTTAAAGTAAGGGTTCCCTTGCATGGATTGTAGCTTCTTTGGTTTGAACTTGCCAGCAGCACCAAAGGAAGAATCACCTGAGATTTTTATCAGCTTGTCCAGATATAGGACCAAAGGAGAAGGGGAGTGGTGGGACTTGAAAACTGTGAGCAGTCAAACGTCAATAATGGAGTCAGACACTTTATTAAAATTAATCCTTTATGTTTGCCTGAGGACTAAAATGTGCCATGTTTCATTTAATTGCAATTGAATGTGTTTAATTATTTTATGATGGTGCTCTGTGTGACATGTAGCCTGAGGCTGCTAAGACAGGTGAAAGTTCCATTGCATGCCTTATTTAACAGCCCAGCATTGTGTATTTTGAGAAGTTAAATGAGTGACTTAATAGTTGTCAATACTTACAACTTCAAAGGGGTTATGTAATGTCTTTTCCTAAGAAATTTTTTATTTTTAATTTCTTTGGGTACATAGTAGGTGTATATATTTACGGTGTATATGAGATATTTTGTTACAGGCATACAGTGTGTAATCATCACATCATGGTAAATGGAGTATTCATCACCTCAAGCATTTATCCTTTGTGTTCAGGTGTGCAATATCTTCCTTAGGACTTGTGTAGTGGCTTTAGTATGTGTAAAAACTTGTGTGACTTGGATTTATATTTTGAGTATCTGTAAGGCAAGAGACTTCCAGAGGGAGAAAGTCTGGATAAGTAATTAATGTTGCTGCCATTGGAATAGACCATATAGCCAGTCCACTGGTAATGGTTTATATTTATAAAATTTCAAATGAATTCAGTTTCTGGTCAAGATACCCAGTGCTAATATGCTCACCTGACGTTTGGGAAATTGGGATGATTTGCAAGTAGCAGCAAATATGTATGTGCTTAAGTAAATTTATAACAAGAGGGCGAGCCTAAGCTGATCAGGGGCAGAAGCAGTACCCAAGAACAGCACAGCTGCTCTATGAAAGCATGGCCAGACTGCTTCTTCAAGCAAGGCCTCAATCCAAGTCATCCTGACTGGCTGAGACCTTCAACCAGAGTCTCCAGCCACCTCCTACAGGTGCCTTTGGGACAGCAACAGTTCTGTACCTCCCTGGGACACAGCTCCCAGATGAAGGGGCAGGATGCCGTCTTTTCTATTTTGTAGCCTGCACTGGTGATACCTTGAAGTACTGAAAAATCCAAGATGACCAGGGACTGCTGGAGCAGAACCCCAGCAAACTGCAGCAGCCCTCTGGAAAAGTGGCCAGACTGTTCAAAGAAAAAAAAAATCCAAAGGTCAGCAACAACAAAGGTTGGAGATAGATAAGCCTACAAAGATGAGAAAGAATCAGCACGAGAATGCTGAAAGCTCAAAAAGCCAGTATGCCCTTTTTCCTCCAAATGACTTCATCACATCTCCAGCAAGGGTTTGGACCTGGACTGAGATAAGATGGCTGAAATGATAGAAGTAGAATTTATAATATGGATAAAACCAAACTTCACTGAGCTAAAGAAGCATGTGGTAACTCAGTACAAGAAAGCTAAAAATCATGATATAACATTGAAGAAGCTGAGAAACAAAATAACCAGTACAAAGAAGACCATAACTGACATGATAGAGCTGAAAAACACACTACAAGAATTCCATAATGCAATCACAAGTATTAATAGCAGGATAGACCAAGCAGAGAAAAGAATCTCAGAACTTGAGGACTGTCCTTCTGAAATAAGACAGGCAGACAGGAATAGAAAAACAAGAATAAAAAGGAATGAACAAAACCTCCAAGAAATATGAGATTATTTAAAGAGATCAAGTCTATGATTGACTGATGTATCTGAAAGATGGGGAGACTGGCAGCAATTTGGAATACATACTTTAGTATATTATCCAGGAGAACTTCCCCAACCTAGCAAGACAGGCCAACATTCAAATTTGGGAAATGCAGAAAACCCCAGTGAGATATTCTGTGAGAAGATCATCCCAAAGACACAAAATCATCAGATTCTCCAGGGTTCATATGAAACAAAAAATGTTAAGGACAGCTAGAGAGAAAGGCAGACCTCTTGGTAGAAACCCTGCAAGCCAGAAGAGACTGGGGGCCAATATTCACCTTTCTTTTTTGTTTTTTTTTTTAGACGGAGTCCTGCTCTATCACCCAGGCTGGACTTGCTCACTGCAAGCTCTGCCTCCCAGGTTCACACCATTCTCCTGCCTCAACCTCCCAAGTAGCTGGGACTACAGGCAGCCACCACCACGCCAGGCTAATATTTTGTATTTTTTTTTAGTAGAGATGGGGTTTCCCCATGTTAGCCAGGATGGTCTTGATCTCCTGACCTCATGATCCACCCACCTCAGCCTCCAAAAGTGCTGGGATTACTGGCATTCTTAAAGAAAAGAATTTCCCACCCAGAATTTTATATTCTGACAAACTAAGCTTCATAAGCAAAGGAGAAATAAAATCCTTTTCAGATAAGCAAATGATAAGGAAATTAATTACAACTAGATCTACCTTACAGAAGCTACTGAAGGAAGCACCAAATGTGAAAAGGAAAGATTATTACCACTCCAAAAATACACAGAAGTACACAGACCAGTGACACTATAAAGCAACCACATAAACAAGTCTGCAAAATAATCCACTAACATCATGATGACAGTATCAAATTCATGGATAGCAATACTAATCTGAAATGTAAATTGACTAAATGGCTGAATTAAAGACACAGAGTGGTAAAATGGATAAAGAACAAAGACCAACTGGTATGCTGTTTCAAGAGACCCATCTCACATGCAATGACATACATAGGCTCAAAATAACATGATGGAGGAAAATTTGCCAACCAAACAAAAAACAAAACAACAAAAAAGCAGGGGTTGCAATCCAGTTTCTGACAAACACATTTTAAACCAATAAAGATTTTAAAAAGGCTGGGTGTGGTGACTCATAGCTGTAATTCCAGCATTTTGGGAGGCTGAGGCAGGTGGATCACAAGGTCAGGAGATCAAGACCATGCTGGCTAACATGGTGAAACCCTGTCTCCATTAAAAAAAAAAAAAAAAAGAAAGAAAGAAAAGAAAAATTAGCTGGGCACAGTGGTGGGTGCCTGTAGTCCCAGCTACTCAGGAGGCTGAGGTAGGAGAATGTCATGAACCTGGGAGGCAGAGCTTGCAGTGAGCAGAGATAGCAGCACTGCACTACAGCCTGGGCGACAGAGTGTGACTCTGTCTCAAAAAAAAAAAAAAAAAAAATTTATAAAAGACAAAAAAAGGGCATTAAATAATGGTAAAGGATTCAGTTCAACAAGCAGAGCTAATTGTCTTAAATATGTACACACCCAACACAGGAGCACCCAGATTCCTAAAGCAAGTTCTTAGAGACTTTTAAAGAGACATAAACTGCTATAAGACAATAGTAGGAAACATTAACATCCCACTGACAATATTAGACAGATAATCAAGAGGAAAAATTAACAAAGATATTCAAAATGTGAACTCAGCACTGGATCAAATGGACCTGATAGATGTCTACAGTACTCTGCACCCAAAACCAACAGAATATACATTGTTCTCATTGCCACTTGATACTTACACTAAAATTGATAACATAATCAGAAGTAAAACACTTTTTAGCAAATGTGAAAGAACTGAAATCATAACAAGCAGTCCCTCAGATCATAGTACAATCGAATTAAAACTCAAGACAAATAAATCAACTCAAAACCATGCAATTACACGGACAGTGAACAACCTGCTCCTGAATTTTTGGGTAAATAATGAAATTAAGGCAGAAATCAATAAGTTTTCTGGAACCTGTGAGAACAAAGAGACAACGAAATAGAATTTCTGGGACCCAGCAAAGGAAGTGTTAGGAGGGAAATTTATAGAACTAAATGCCCACATCAAAAAGTTAAAAAGATCTCAAGTTAAAAACCTAGCATCACAATTAAAAGAACTAGAGAACCAAAAGCAAACAAACAAATCCCAAAGCTGGCAGAAAACAAGAAATAACTGAACTCAGAGCTGAACTGAAGGAGATAGAGACACAAGAAACATTCAAAAGATCAACAAATCCAGGAGTTATTTTTTTGAAAACATTAATAAAATAGATATACTGCTAGATAGACTAACAAAGAAAAAAGATTAAAATAAACACAATCAGAAATGATAAGGAGGATGTTACCACTTATCCCACAGAAATAAAAACAACCATCAGAGAATATTATAAACACCTCTATGGATATAAACTAGAAAATCTAGAAGAAATGTATACATTCCTGGACATATGCACCCTTCCAAGACTTAACCCGGAAGAAACTGAAACCCTGAAAAGACCAATAATGAGTTCTGAAATTGAGGCAGTAATAAATAGTGTACCAACCACAAAAAGCCCCAGGACTAGAGAGATTCACAGCTGAATTATACCAGCTGTACAAATAAGAGCTGGTGCCATTCCTACAGTAACTATTCCAAAAAAATTGAAAAGGAGGGACTCCTCCCTAAATCATTCTGTAAGGCCAGCATTGTCTTGATACCAAAACCTGGCAGAGATACAACAACAACAAAAAAGAAAAGTTCAGGCCAATATATTTGATGAACATTGATGCAAAAATACTTAACAAAGTACTGGCAAACCAAGTCTAACAGCACATTCAAAAGCTTATCTACTATGACAAGGTTGGTTTCATCCCTGAGATGCAAGGTTGATTCATTCAACATCACATAAAGAGAACTAAAGATAAAAACCACATGATTATCTCAATAGATGCAGAAAAGCTTTTTGATAATATTCAATATTCCTTCATATTAAAAACTATCAATAAACTAGGTATTGAAGGAACATACCTCAAAATAATAGAGTCAAACATGACAGTCCCACAGGCAACATCATACTGAATGGGCAAAAGCTCGAAACATTTCTCCTGAAAACCAGCGCAAGACAAGGATGTCCCTTTCACCACTCCTACTTAACATAGTATTGAATGTTCTAGCCAGGACAATCAGGGAAGAGAGAGAAATAATGGGCATTTTAATAGGAAGAGACAAAATCAACCTATCCCTCTTTGCAGATGACATGATCCTGTATCTAGAAAACTCCATCGTGTCAGCCCAAATATACTTAAGCTGTGATACAGTTTGGCTGTGTCCCCATCCAAACCTCATCTTGAATTTTAGTTCCCGTAATGCCCACATGTCATGGGAGGGACCCAGTAGGAAGTATTTGAATCATGGGGGCAGTTACCCCCATGCTGCTGTTGTTGTGATAGTGAGTGAGTTCTCACAAAATCTGAGGGTTGTATAAGGGGACTTCCCCCTTTTGCTTTGCACTTCTCCTTCCTGATATCATATAAAGCAGGACATGTTTGCTTCCCCTTCTTCCATGATTGTAAGTTTCGTGAGGCCTCCACAGCCATGTGGAACTGTGAGCCAATTAAACCTCTTTTTTTTATAAATTCGTCAGTCTCTGGTAGTCCTTTATAGTAGCATGAGAACAGAGCAATACAAACTGATATGCAACTTAAGAAAATTCTCAGGATACAAAATCAATGTGCAAAACTTGCTAACATTTCTATACGCCAAGAACATTCAAGTCAAAAGGCAAATCATGAATACATTCCCATTCACAATTGCCACAAAATGAATAAAACACCTAGGAATACAGTTAACTAGGGAGGTGAAAGATCACTACAAGGAGAACTACAGACCACTGCTCAAAGAAGCAGAGATGATACAAACAAATGGAAAAACATTCCATGCTCATGAATAGGAAAAATTAAATAGCTATACTGCAAAGAGCAAAGTATAATTCAATGTTATTCCCATTAGCTACCATTGACATTTTTTCACAGTACTAGAAAAAGCTATTTTAAAATTCATATTGAACCAAAGAAGAGCCTGAAGAGCCAAGGCAATCCTAAGCAAAAGGAACAAAGCTGGAGGCATCACACTATCTGACTTCAAACTATATTATAGGGCTGTAGTAACCGAAACAACATGGTACTATTTAAGTAAGTAAATAAATAAATAAATAAAATACAATTATATAGACAAATGGAATAGAATAGAGAACCCAGAAATCAGACTGCAAACCTAGAACAATTTGATCTTCAACAAACCTGACCGAAAAAGCAATGGGGCAGGCCAGGCGCGGTGGCTCAAGCCTGTAATCCCAGCACTTTGGGAGGCCGAGACGGGTGGATCACGAGGTCAGGAGATCGAGACCAACCTGGTGAACATGGTGAAACCCCGTCTCTACTAAAAAATACAAAAAACTAGCCGGGCGAGGTGGCGGCGCCTGTAGTCCCAGCTACTCGGGAGGCTGAGGCAGGAGAATGGCGTGAACCCGGGAGGCGGAGCTTGCAGTGAGCTGAGATCCGGCCACTGCAACTCCAGCCTGGGCGACAGAGCGAGACTCCGTCTCAAAAAAAAAAAAAAAAAAAAAAAAAAAAAAAAAAAAAAAATAAGCAATGGGGCAAGAACACCCTATCTAATAAGTGGTGCTGGGATAACCAGCTAGACATATGCAAAAGATTGAATCTGGACCCATTCCTTAGACCATATACCAAAATCAAATCAACATGAAGTAAAAGCTTAAGTATAAAACTCAAAACTATAAAAATCCTGGAAAACAACCTAGGTAATACTATTCAGGACATAAGCACAATCAAATATTTCATGATGAAGACGCCAAAAACAATTGCAACAAAAGCAAATACTGACAAATGGAATCTAAACTAAAGAGCCTCCATACACGAAAGAAACTATCGATAGAGTAAACACAACGTACAGAATGGGAGAACATTTTTGCAAACTATACATCTGATGGAAGTCTAATATACAGCATCTATAAGGAACTTAAACAAATACACAAGAAAAAAACAACCCCATAAAAATGTGGGCACACACCATGAACAAACGCTTTTCGAAAGAAGATATATATGTGGCCAATAAGCATATGCAATAAAAGCTCAACTCACTGATCATTAGAGAAATACAAATTACAGTGAAGCACCATTTAACAAGTCAGAATTGTTGTTATGAAAAAGTCAAAACACAGCAGACGTTGATGAGATTGTGTAGAAAATGGAATGCTTATACATTGTTGGTGGGACTGTAAATTAGTTCAGACATTGTGGAAGAAAGTGAGGTGATTCCTCAAAGACCTAAAAGGAGAAATACCTTTTGGCCCAGCAATCCCATTGCTGGCTACATACCCAAAGGAATATGAATCATTTTGTTATAAAGAAACATGTATGTTCACTGCAGTGATATTTGCAATAGAAAACACAGGGAATTGACCTAAATGTCCATCAAGATAGACTGGAGAAAGAAAATGTGTTATGTATACATGATGGTATCCTATGCAGCTATTTAAAAAAATGAGATTATGTCCTTTGCAGGGACATGGAAGGAGCTGGAGGCCATTATCCTTAGCAAATGAACACAGGAACAGAAAACCAAACACATGTTCTTACTTATAAGTGGGAGATAAATGATGAGAACATATGGATACATAGAGGGGAAAAACATACAGTAGAACCTTTTGGAGGGTGGACGGGGGAGAAAGTAGAGGATCAGGAAGAACAATTAATGGGTACTAGGCTTAGTAACCGAGTGATGAAATAATCCATACCAAAACACCCACGACACAAGTTTATCTATGTAACAACCTTTAACTTGTAACCCTTAACTTAAAATAAAAGTTAAAAAATACTACAAAAGAGTTAAAACTATTTAAAATATAGTTTCATAGGAACTATACAGGATGTACCGTTCTTCTTAATGGCTAAATCATGCAAATAGTCAATAACAAAGATTAGAAATGTGTAAAATGTTACATATGCATAACATTTTATAATATATAATATAAAATATGAAAAAATAAAAAAGAAATTTATAAAAAGAAGTATATTACCTGTAGCACTCAAAAAGTCCTAGAAGATGTTGGATCAGTTTTAATCTTGTAAGTGCTGGGTGAGTTGTGTCTTGATATTATGAGGAAATAAGCTGCCTAAAAGTTGTCTAAGAGTCTTTTGAATTTCTAAATTTGTATCTTGAATAACACTTGGGTAATATGTAATATTATACTCATTTTCCAGAGAAGAAATGTTATACTTACCTTCTTTTGATATTCTAATTCCAAAACATATTTGCTATAAGTAATAAATCTCTTCCCGAGAGGCTCAGGAAGAGCAAATAATATGTGTTCAGCCTCTGTTATATTATGTGGAAAAATCTTTGCTTGATGGGTAAGAAGTGAGGGATGCATAAACAAAAGGATCATGATATCGTTTTCAGTAACAATAGTGGACTTAATAAAGGTTTACATTCACTTTTCTGAAATCTCCTTGCATAGTTACAATTATATCTTATTTTTATTAATAAGTATTCTTAAGTCTTTATGCATTAGCTGCCCTCTTGAAACATAAATACTTATGAAATTACTGTATTATGCCTGTGTTTCAAGTGGGTTAGACTCATGTGTAAATATTTTATCTCCCTCTGTCCCTGTTCCCATATCCAATTGCATCAGGAAATCCTATCAGCACTAGCTTTGAACTATGTTCCAATGGTTGTAAATAAATAACCACCCAATCTAAAATTAAATACATTGGTATATAAATTTATTTAAAAATTAAAAGTTTAAATCTGACTTTGCTTAATTCAAGTAAACACACTAAAAAATTCACTAAATGGATCACTAAAGAGAAATAGCCATGGATTTTATGTGCAGAAAGATGAAATTCATGGTAGATTAATTAAGGGTTGAGAAGCTGCAATCCAGACAATTTAGAGTAAGTGCCAGAGCCTGTACATAGTTGACTCAAACAAGTCCTGTTGTTCATTGGCCAGGGAAGGCCATTCATTTAGTTCCATTGATGATCTCGTATATGCACTTACTAAAAATTCTTAGTTGTTATTCAGTATCATATGGTAAATTGCTCAAAGTCCATGGTTTGTTAACAACTTCAACAGATTAAAAGAACATTCAATTTTGTTACTTTCCAGACAAGCACTGCTGTAAGTGGAAATTATTTATATTAAATATATGATTACTTCTCACTAACTACACTGGTGCTATCTTTTGTAAAACACCATTCTTCCTCATCTAGATAAATACAATAGCTTCCTAACTGACCTTCCAGCTTTCATCCTTATTGTCTTACAGAAGTGGTCATTATGAGACCTCAGTCAAATTATGCACTCTCTCTATTTGAAGATTGAGTTTTAATTCCTCATTTGATTCAGAGTAATAGCTCAATTTCTTATAATAGCTTAGAATGGTCAAAACGGTCTGACACATCACCCCATACATCTTCCCATTATCCTCCGTAACTCACTAGTGCCAAGTTACCCAGCGTACCTCACTTGTGACTGCAATACACAAGTATTGTATATTTCCTCATATTTATTTGGTTCACTTCCTCACCTCATTCAAGACCTCAATCAGGAATCATCTTTTCTGAAAGAGCTAACATGACCCAATTTCAATTTGCAAATTGACCATTTTGTACCCAATTTCCATTTTAATAATGTGTAGAAATCGCCTTCTAACATATATACAATTTACGTTTTTAGATGTCTATACTCATTACACATTAAACATTTCCTACCTCTCTATAACAGAATTTAAACTGCACAAAAGTAGACACGTTTTCTGTTTTTTCACAAATAAATCTCAAGCATATATTAAGTGATTAATAAATGTCTAAACAACCACTGAAAATGAGCAAAATAGCATATATTACATTATAATGTATATGCCCAAATACAAATAGTATAAAACTATTATCTACCAATAAATCAATAAACATGAACACACATATCAAAACACCAAGGGAAACTTCCTCAGTAATAAATTGATTGAATAAAACAAATATTATTTAAATGAACAAGAAAATAAACTGTAATATAAACTTAATATTTATATTAACTTCTTTACCCTTGGAGATACTTTTGTGTTGTTTTTATATTTAGTTTTGAAAACTGTCATTATTTATTCTCCGAGGAGAAGGCTTTAGCTATACATTGATTTTCTCCCAGATATACTGCTATTTTTGATTTGCTTTTACCTTGAACCACATCGTCTATCAAATGCTAAACCTGTTTTTTTGTCCAAGTATTTAAAAATATTTCAGCTATTAATTTTTAGAAGTAGTGTATTTTGGTTAAATAATGTAATCTCTACTATTTCTGTGTTTGATAAATATTAAGTTTTTGTGGCTTGGTAAATAGTTACTTTTTGAAATAATTATTGTATGAGCACTTGGTATTAAATAGTGATTTCATTATACTGAAATTATAAAGTAAATTTGTAAATGGAATAACGTATTTTATTCTACAATTTTATTAGTTATTTCTATTCACTACATCTTATTTGGTATGGTTGAAAAACATGCTAATTTGTAATCAAGATGACAATTTTAAAATTAAATAATATAAATTAATATTCATATATTAAGTTAGATTGATAATTACCATTATTATTAATTAAATATGAAAACCAAGTTGTTAAGAATAAAAGGTCAACTTTAAAATGCATTCTAAGAACTGTTTCTGATTTACAGAAATATGAATAAAGAGTATTAAACTTAGCCATTATAACCCGGTAGCTTTATGCTCGCCACACAAGAAATATCATAATATACTCATACTTCATTTTTATTTGTATAAATTGATTTAATAAGCTGAATTTAAGGTTCTTATACTTTAGATAAATATAAGAAAATGCTTTCTTTAATTACCTGATATTCCTATATTACTCCCAAGCTGTAGTAAATTTAAAAACTTAAAGCACACAAATAATATATATATTTAATAAGAGAGGGTGTGAGCAAAGTCCCTAGAAATAAAGCTCGAGGCATAATTCTTCAACACTAATTGCCGTTATGAATATAAAATTACACATTAAATGGTATTAATAAATACAAATGGACTTCTATTACATTATATGCATTATCTGCAACATAAACAACAGCTATGTGTCTCATCTCTTCTTAAAATGAAATTAGCACCATATATTACAGTGATTTGCAATGGCATCCTTATAAATATTGTTAGTATAATTTTATTTTACTCAAAATTAGCCCACAGCCTGATTAGGTCCATTTTGCTTATATCTTTCTAAAGCTAGTAATGCATTATTCCTTCCTCCAAGGTGTACAATGAAGTGTATTTCTACTTTATAAGCTCTGTTACCTTCACTGAATAGTCATAGGGAGTAAATATTATCTACTCAGTAGATGAAAACCTTTATTGCTAGAACGTCCGAATTAGATGTATCATATAGAATCTATGGCTGAACACTAAGGGGTCAGAACGGGAAAGATCAATTAAATGATTATGTACCAATTAAAGTTCAATTATATTATTATTATTGTTATTATAAGGGCACCTTTTTTGAGAACTTACCAGGCATTTTCTAAAACGTTTTATGTGCAATATTTTGTAGCTGATTACTGGAATTTGAATTATATTCTGTCTGAAACTTGGCCTGTGTGGCTTTAAGATATTACTTTCCCTTACTACAGGACACCAAATTGCCAAGGAGTTCACTTTTCAAGAGAAGACTGCAATTTATAATGTGAATGGGCATTAAACGTAAGCAGAATGAGTTAAGAAGAAAATCAATTTAAAAAGGATTACATTTTACATGAGGTTTTATTTCAAAATTGAACTCAAGAGGCAAAAATCACATATAATACAAATTGCCATTGAATATGTGATAAGAAAAATGCTATATTGATAAAAAGTTCCTATTCATCCAGCTTTTCTTCAGTGTTCAACTTGTTCAACTAGAGTGCTGTAGGTATCTGTATGATTGTGTGTGTGTTTGAGAAAAAGATGATTTTGTGTTGGCTGGTCATATTAAGTGGGAGAAAAAAATTAAACAATAAACTCAGTACCACATGCAACATGTTTTATCCAGAAATAAATATCCCCAGAGCTAAGATTGGCTGAGGAAACTACTGATTTGTGCTTTATTTCACATCTACTGTCATTCAACTTTCATTGCAACCTCATACAAACCTTCATTAGAAGGAATTACATGCATACTCTTATGTCATAGTATGCTTCAGAATGGCATTTGCATCAACTAAAAGCATGTCGAGAAATAGTATCAGGGTTTAATCAGTTAACTTTTAGCTTTCAAACATATGTGATACCTCTATTACTGTATGACTCACACTCCTAAGTGTACAGAGACTTGATTCATTTAGAAGAAATCAATCTGTGATTTGGGAAAGTGGGAGAATAAAGAAGGATTAGTTCATCAATGATAGGATCTGAAGGGAAATTACACCAAGGGACATGGTAATTAGTATTGTTATTTTGCCCAAGTGTCTCAGTGCTAGAATTCCACCAATGGGGAAGAAGGATGAATTTACTGAGTTCTCATGGGGGAATTTTTGAAATAATAGATAGATTGGAATATCTACTTATAAGCAATAATATCAGAAAAAGTAACAAGTGGAGAAAATTACAATAAAATCCTAGTTGGTTAGTTTCAAGATTTCTAAAAACTGCCCAGATAATCATCTATTTAGTTATTAAAACATATGAAAAGAAGTATTTTTTGAGACATTACACAAGAGCTGTGTCATATTCAACCACATCACCAAGTTCAGCCAAAATTCAGAAGGATGCAAGTAACCTCTATCTGTCATTGAAGGGATTAGGAACTGTTCTATAAAGTATCCTCAGCATGTCTTGCTGTTGTTGTGAAGTGTAGGTGCTTCGGTTCACAGCCCCTGGTGAACACTGCATTCCAGACTTTGTAACCACCATCCCACATCCTGAGCATTTCAGGCCAGTGCAACCACTACAAGGATAAATTAATGAATTAAGATATTGCAATTAAAATGACATTTCCCTCCTTTCCTGACCATTTGGAAATGGGCTGTTTAGATGAGTACTTTGTTCTGGAAAGGGCCTGTACTCATTCTTCTTCACTGAAAGTGGGGTAATAAAAGGGACACTGTTATCTGAATAAGTTACCTTTCCAACATCCTTTATTTATAAAAAGATAGACAAAAAGTGCACAGAGAAAATACAGCCACCTGTCCATTGTACTCTGCAGAGTAAAGTGATAGATACTGTTTATAATAAACCACTCCCTCTGACTCATACCTATGCTTATTTATCCATCTACTCACACATTTATTTGTAAAGAAATAGGCAAAATATGTATAATATTTCACAAAACTGTTACATGTTATCTCATGTAAATATATCACACTATTCAGATTTGTTTGTACTTTGCCTTATCTCTCCTAAAATTTATTAGATTTTTTAGGTTAATAAACATAATCTACCTTGTGTTTTTCTAATGGTTGCCTAGCACTTAATTGTGTGGCTAGGACATGGTTTATGTAATCATTCTTCTTCCAAATAATACATAAGCATTTTGCACAGATTTGCTATTGTTAAAAAATGATACAACTATACTTGCACATCCATCTCAGGCTATATTCTAAGTAAAATAAATATTCATAAGAGGAGTTACTGAACGTTAGGAAATATAAATTTAATATTTTGAACGGTACTAGTAAATTTCATTTTTAAAGTTTTTACCGATTTATACTTACTTTGGCAATGAAATATATTTCTAATTCTGCCTGTAATGTCTTCTCAGAAGTGAATTCTAACTATGTGTTAAACTTTTGCTGATATTTCACTTTAAAATTTTTTCTGTACACATTAATCTATATTTTTCATGTTTAAGATGGTTAAGATTAGTTCCAAATATGTATTGACCACCACTTATCTACCTTGTTTGATAAATTGCCTCCTGTTTACTTTTAGCCCGATCCTGCTATAGTATTTAAGACATTGTCATTAGATATTTATTTGCTTCTGAATAAAGACAAGAATTCACGAGTGAATAGACTGATTTGGACACTCAGGGACACAGTGACTGTAACTCTAAGTCAACAATCTACATCAATTATTAGGTCTCTCACTGCCTTGTGGTATACTCAACCTCCAACCAAATGTTAGCAACTCTGCAAAGAACAAGAATCAGGCTGGAGAATTAAGCAGGGTTCAGAGCAAACAGTACATTGTAAGGTATACTAAATCATAGTAAGGACTTTGGCTACATTATGTGAACAATTAAGATATACTAAGAAATAATATGTCATAAATAGATGATCAATTTCAATGGTTCTCACATGTTTAAAAATGGAGAATGATTTGAATATGTTAGTATAGAAAATACACTTGCCAAAACGAAAATTTTGACATATTCAGATAAATTAGGCACATGGCCTGGAGTATGCTAGATGCAATGGAGGCTGACAGAATTGGACTGAGTGTGGAATGACCTTCAGAGAAATTGATCAGAGGATTTTGACTGAATGTGGGGTGTTAGAGAAATAATTAAGAATGATACCAGATTTTATGATTACATAAAGGTGCCATTTACTGAACAGGAAAAATATACAGAAGACAATATGACACAAGTTAAATGAGCTTACATTTGGCTATACTGATGTGAGGTATGTTTGCACATTACTTTCTTATTCTTTGGGAAAACTGTTAAAATATATCAATACAGAATGTTTCTTATCTTTACAGAATTTTTGATGGTGGATCAATTTCTAATAACAAGACATTAGACAATCTCATTTGATTATTTAGGTATGTTTACTAACTAGATTAGAAGGTTAAAATTGAGTTTAAAAATGGTATTTTTCATTAAACATATGATATTATCTATTTTATAAAGTCACTGTCCAATTGACTTTCTTAGATGTTTGAAAACCGAGGACACAATAGTGAAAACCTGCAGAATTCCAAGTAAATTATTATCTTTACAAAATCAATCAAAAGTTTGATATTTTTTAATGAGATTTTTCTTCCTTCCATTTTTTTAAAATTCAAATGACTATACTTACTTTGTTAAATCAACTGTCTTCAACAAGGTATTATGAATATCATCAAAGTGATTTTCTTCTATAATTTTATTACATGCACAAAGCTTACATTATCATTTAGTCACTAACCAAATGTTGTAACAGAGAAGGCGACACATAACATGTCTTAATAACTAAAACAAAAAAAAAATGGTAAGTCTTTTTGAAATATTTCAAAGACAAAGATGGAAGGAAGGATAAAAAGGAAGAAGAGAAAGAAAGAGAGAGAGTGAGAGAGCAAAGACAATAGTTCTTTGATATTTCCTTAACAGAACTGTGCTTCATTCTAACTTCTCTTGAACATAAGCTTTACATCCCAGGGTGCAGTTAAATATTTCACAAAGAGGAATATAAGAAAGATCAAAAAGGTTCTTTCTGAAATTAAAATGAAATAGATCAATGAGAAGTGTTTCTTCTTGCAAATCCCTTGCTTTATAGTTCATCATTTCATTTTGCTGTAAAATTATGGTAGCCTTTGAGAATTTGATGCCATTTATGCTTAGTCTCTCATTTACCCTTGATTTTTAAAATACATTAATCCCGTTTTCCACTGTTTCTACCCTGCACATTTTAATATTTTTGCTCTTAAATACTTTAAGATTTTCTTTAAATGAAATTGCATATGTGTAATTTTTGTTTGTTTGCCAATATCTTTCGGTTTTCTTTTCTTTCGTATGTGCTGAGAAGCTTTGGTTCATATTTATTTAAATAATGAGTTCCTTTAACGTTTGCTCAAAGCACCTATGGGGCATTGAAGAATCACTTTACTAATAATTATTTATGTTGTTTTTGTACCGAATCATTTCTGGAACAATCTTGGACTGAAGGAATTCAATGAGATCATGATGGGTTTCATTCTTCATATATTGTAACATTACTGTATTAACCTTTTAGTTCATACCTTTTTAATAGGTCATGACCTCACTGGTGTAACGTGACAAACACAGCTGCCCAAAAATGACCATGGGAATATATCTGCCTTGCCTGGACAATAAACCAGCTGGCACTGGGAGTACTTCAGTTCTCCCAGGAAAAAAAAAAAAGAAAAAAAGGCTGCCCCCAAATTCAATTGCCCACATGGCTGTGGCTTCTCCTCCTCATTGTGAGGCATGGAACCTTAACGACTTCTCCCAGCCTCCAGGGTCCACAGAAGTAGGGCAGCTGTCACATAAATCATGACCTAAGTTACCTCATTAGTAAATTTGTCCATACTGACAAAGTTCGTCTTCTTTTGAACTATGAAAATGAAAAGGAACAGGAGGCTGTGTTCCCTTTTCTGGAAGGTAAACTCATGCTGTTTGTCCAGTAGAGTACTTTGACCCTAGCTTATGGCTTTCTGATTATGAGAGCCTAAGACCCAAGTCTTCAGTTTTTTGCTGATTCCTGACTTGTAGTGTTCTTCAATAAAGACTTTTTTTCTTAATGTATAATGTGAAATTGGTCAAAAACCCTGTATTAGTTCATTTTCACACTGCTGATAAAGACATACCTGAGTCTGGGCAATTTACAAAAGAAAGAGGTTTAACTGGACTTACAGTTCCACGTGGCTGGGGAAGCCTCATAATCAGGGCAGGGGGTGAAATGCACTTCTTACATGGCAGCATCAAGAAAGAATGAGGATGATAAAAAAGTGGAAACCCCTGATAAACCCATCAGACCTCATGAGACTTATTCACTATCACAAGAATAGCATGAGAAAGACCAACCCCCTTTATTCAATTGCCTCCCACTGGGTCCCTCACACAACACGTGGGAATTCTGGGAGATACAATTCAAGTTGATATTTGGGTGGGAACACAGCCAAACCATATCATTCCGCCCCTGGCCCCTCCCAAATCTCATGTCCTCATATTTCAAAACCAATTATGCCTTTCCAACAGTCCCCCAAAGTCTTAACTCATTTCAGCATTAACTCAAAAGTCCACAGTTTAATGTCTCATCTGAGACAAAACAAGTCTATTTTACCTATGAGCCTGTAAAATCAACAGAAAGTTAGTTACTTCCTAGATACAATGGGGTACAGACGTTGGGAAAATTCAGCCATTCCAAAAACGAAGGGACTGTAGGCACCATGCAAGTCCAAAATCCAGCAGAGCAGTCAAATCTTAAAGTTCCAAAACGATCTTTTTTGACTCCATATCTCGCATCCGAGTCATGCTGATGCAAGAGGTGGGTTCCCATGGTCTTAGGCAACTCCACCTCTACGGCTTTGCAGCTGATTTCACAGGCTCGCATTGAGTGTCTGTGGCTTTTGCAGGCACATAGGGCAAGCTGTCGGTGGATCTACCATTCTGGGGTCTGGAGGATGGTGGCCCTCTTCTCACAGCTCTACTAGGCAGTGCCCCAGTAGGGACTCTCTGTGGGGATTCCAACCACACGTTTCTCTTCCACACTGCCCTAGCAGAGGTTCTCCATGAGGGCCCCAACCTTGCAGCAAACATTTGCCTGTGTATCTGATGTTTCCATATATCTTCTGAAATCTAGGCAGAGATTCCCAAACCTCAGTTCTTGACTTCTGTGCACCCACAGGCCCAACACAACGTGGAAGCTGCCAAGGCTCGGGGCTTGCACCATCTGAAGCCATGGCCTGAGCTGTAACTTGGTCCCTTTTAGTCATGGCTGGAGTGGGTGGTACGCAGGACACCAAGTCCCTAGGCTGCACACAGCTCTAGGGCCCTGGACCCAGCCCTGAAAACCACCTTTTTTACCTGGGCCACTGGGCCTGTATGAGAAGGGCTGCTTGGAAGATCTCTGATATGCCCTGGAGACATTTTCTACATTGTATTGGGAATTAATATTTGACTCCTCATTACTTATGAAAATTTCTGCAGCCCACTTAAATTTCACATTGTCAGGCTGCAAATTTTCCAAACTTTTATGCTCTGCTTCCCTTATAAAATTGAATGCCTTCAACAGCATCCAAGTCACACGTTGGGTGCTTTGCTGCTTAGAAATTTATTCCACCAGATACCCTAAATTCTCTCTCTCAAGATCAAAGTTCCAGAAATCTCTAGGGCAGGGGCAAATGCCAGCAGTCTCTTTGCTAAAACATAACAAGAATCACCATTGTTCCAGTTACCAACAAGTTCCTCATCTCCATCTGAGACCACCTCAGCCTGGACTTTATCATCCGTACTGCTATCAGCATTTTGAGCAAAGCCATTCAACAAGTCTCTAGGAAGTTCCAAACTTTCCCACATTTTCCTGTCTTTTTTGGAGCCCTCTAAACTGTTCCAGCCTCTGTCTGTTACCCAGTTCCAAAGCTGCTTCCACATTTTTGGGTATCTTTTCAGCAAAATCCCACTCTACTGGAATCAATTTACTGTATTAGTCCGCTTACACACTGCTGATAAAGACATACCGGAGACTGGCCGATTTACAAAAGAAAGAGGTTTAATTGAACTTACAGTTCCTCATGGAGAATGAGGAGGAAGCAAAAGTGGAAACCCCTGATAAACCCATCAGATCTCATGAGACTTACTCACTGTCACAAGAATAGTGTGGGACAGACCAGCCCCCATGATTCATTGACCTCCCACTGGGTCACTCCTACAACATGTGGGAATTCTGGGAGATACAATTCAAGTTGAGAATTTGTGTGGGTGCACCACTAAACCATATCAACCCCCCATTGCCTGTTGGTGGCAATTGAAAAGAGACCTATCTTGTGGGATCCTTGCTCAACCTAATTTCAATGTCATTTTTTAAAAAATTAAAATTAATAAATTTCAAATTTATGTGTTGCTCTTTTAATTGTAATCTTCTGGCAAAATTCCAATCCTAGTTAGATCCTTAGGGTTGTCTTTCACTATGGCAGGATCTAACTAGTGAAAAACACAACCAGAATAACTGGTGTCACTTTAATGATAATTTATCTCAAGTGAGTCCTTAATTATATTTTTAAACTATTACCTCTCCTTGAAACATGATAACTGTCTCTTCATATTCAGGTCAAACTAATTCTCTTTCCTTTTATTTCACTGAGTTAATTGTAGCATCAGAAGAGAACTTTCACAGCTTCCCACTGTCACATCCGTTAGATGAGCTACATGATGTCCATAAACTGTGTCTTTCCTCCTCTTAGTAGGGATACACAGCATGTGCCCATCTAGGACTCACCATTCTACACATAGCTTACATCTTCTTTTATTTATTTCATTCTTTCTTATGGCTTTAAATGTTTCTTCCAGACTGATTTCTCCCTTTTGTATGTTTCTATCTGAGAACTTTACACTGAACTTCTTAGTGTTCTCCCAAGGATATATAACCAGTATTTCAAACTCATGAATGGTATTGCCTAGGTTTTCTTCTAGGGTTTTTATAGTTTTAGGTCTTACATTTAAGTCTTTAATTCATCTTGAGTTAATTTTGTATAAGGTATGAGGAAAGGGTCCAGTTTCACTTTTCTGCATATGGCTAGCCAGTTTTCCCAACACCATTTATTAAATAGGGAATCCTTTCCCCATTGCTTATTTGTGTCAGGTTTGTCAAAGATCAGATGGTTGTAGACATGTGGCATTATTTCTGAGGCATCTGTTCCATTGTTCTATATATCTATTTTAGTACCAGAATCATGCTGTTTTGGTTACTGTAGCCTTGTATAGTTTGAAGTCAGGAAGCATGATGTCTCCAGCTTTGTTCTTTTTGCTTAGGATTGTCTTGGCTATACGGGATCTTTTTTGGTTCCATATGAAATTTAAAGTAGTTTTTTGTTTGTTTGTTTGTTTTTTCTAATTTTGTGAAGAAAGTCAGTGGTAGCTTGATGGGAATAGGGTTGAATCTATAAATTACTTTGGGCAGTATGGCCATTTTCACTATATTGATTCTCCTAACCATGAGCATGGAATGTTCTTCCATTGGTTTGTGTCCTCTCTTATTTCCTTGAGTAGTGGTTTGTAGTTCTCCTTGAAGATGTCCTTCACATGTCCTGTAAGTTCTATTCCTAGGTATTTTATTCTCTTTGTAGCAATTGTCAATGGGAGTTGACTCATAATTTGGCTCTCTGTTCATCTATTATTGGTGTATAGGAATGCTTGTGATTTTTGCATATTAATTTTGTATCCCGAGACTTTGCTGAAGTTGCTTGCCAGCTTAAGAAGATTTTGGGTTGAAACTACGGAGTTTTCTAAATATATAATCATGTCATCTGCAAACAGAGACAATTTGACTTCCTCTCTTCCTATTTGAATACCCTTTATTTCTTTCTCTTGCCTGATTGCCCTGGCCAGAACTTCCAATACTATGTTGAATAGGAGTGATGAGAGAGGGCATCCTAGTCTTGTGCTGGTTTTCAAAGGGAATGCTTCCAGCTTTTTCACATTCAGTATGAGATTGGCTGTGGATTTGTCATAAATAGCTCTTATTATTTTCAGCTACATTCCATCAATCCCTAGTTTATTGAGAGTTTTCAACATGAAGAGGTATTAAATTTTATCGAAGGCCTTTTCTGCATCTATCGAGATCTGCCTTTGTTGTGTCCTTTGCTTGGAATGTTCTTCATTAAATACCCACATGGACCTCTCCTCATTATTTTAAGGCCTCTCTCAAATGCCATATTCTTAATGAGGTGCTTGACCTCTCTATTGAAAATTACACCCTCCAGGCTTTCTATTTCCACATTTCTTCCTTTCAGTTTCTCTATAGCACTTACCATCATACAGGGTAATATACAGTTCCTTTCTCTCTCTCTTTTTGTGTCTATTTAGTTTAGTCTCTAGTCTGTATTTATCTACTTGTCCTTAGTTATTTTCTTAGAACACTGCCTGGTACATAAGGAAGATTCTATTATTGGTTTAATAGGATAATTCAGCATTACTTTCAGTAGCTGATGCAAACATCAGCAAGCATCAAAGCTATAAATTTTATAATTATCATGTGTTATAATCATTTCACCTAGTTTTCACGTTTTTAGGAATAGGATTACAATACATGAAAATATATTATTAGAAAATCTGTTTTTCAAAAAATCATGACTACCAGTAATAACATTGTACCTAAATAAAATAAAATGTTCAAGCACATACAAAACTTATTTATTGTTCAGATTTTTAGGCTAGTAGAAACCAAGATTTCATCAAACTATTATGAAAATATGGAAAATAAAATATATACTTGGTAACCAAGTAATATATATATTTAATATATGCTTATTTAATTTATATATATATTTACTGACACCAATTTTGTGAGTAATGTCAAATTAAAATCCAGTTATTAAAAAAATATAAACTAATTGATTAGATCACTCCTTCATTCAACCAGATTTTGTTGATTGCAACCATGCTATATTTCGCTAAACGCAATGTTGACACAAAACTCAATAAAATATAGATACTTTTTTTGGGAATCTTAAAGTTGTCAGCTATTTGAGAGACATACATTAAGTTGGAGGTATCATCTGATATAAGTAGCCAGGAAGAAGCTTTGCAAGACAGTATTAAACTTGGTGAATTTGACACAGTCTAGGATCAACTTCTGCCTTGGAAAGAGAATACATGCTTATCTTAGTGCCTTAGTGTTGATTGAATATGAGAATCAGGTTTGTATTAAATATGTCACTAGAGATAGTACAGACCTCACATTTATTATTTGAAGCATATAAGTCTGATGAATGGAAATTTGCAGTGACTTTATCAGCATAATATCTTCCTGAAAGCAAGTTATCTGATAGGATAACAACAAAAATCCTTAACTTGCTGTCTGGACAATTCTATTAACAACAACAGTAACAATGAATAGATGATTGTCCATCTGTCACATTTACCATATATTGCCAAGCAATACAATGAACATAAAGAGAAAAAATTCAGTTCTCTTTGATGCAATGATACAAGGTTTCAATGTGAAAACAATAATTTAGCTTTGCACTGAATTTTATAACAAATAAATTATTTCACCTAAAATGGTAAAAAAAATCAAGACAAATATTTTGTGTTTGGATCCTATTTGTGTGTTGGATCAATAGGATTTTTTTTTCAGACAGGTACTCTATATTGCCCAGGTTGGTGTCAAACTCCTGGCCTCAGCTTCCCAAGTTCCTAGGATTACAGGAATAAGCCATGATGCCTGACAAATAATACTTATTGATCTCACAATTTCCATAGGCTTTAAATATGGCTATAACTTGAGTGGGTTCTCTGCTTACACAAGACTTTAATCAAAACCTCACAAGACCATGATCAAAGTAATAGCTTAGTTGTACGTCTCCTCTGAGGCTTGCAACCTTCTTCGAAGATCATTCTAGTTATTGACAGAATGCAATTACTGTGTCTGTAGAACTGAGTTCTTTGTTTTCTGCTATCTATCAGGCAGCCAGGAATAACTCCCAGCTTCTAGAGGCCACTGCAATATTTTGTCACTTGTTCTCCATAGATTATAGCATGCACATTTACTTCTTCAAGGCCAGTTAGAGAGAAACTATTGGATTTCTTCTTCTTCAGACTCTTATATAACATAATAATTGGAGTCACCATGTACCATTTTCCAAGTACCATAACCCAATCAATAATCACAATCTCATCATATTCACATATTTAGCCTGTATTCAGCAGAAGAGGATAATACAAAGCATGTACTCCAGGGGGATGGGATTCCGGGAGAAAATTTTAGAATAGAGACTAAGACAGTAGTCTCCTGATATTTGTTTCTCCATCATCATTTATAGCAAAATCAACTAATGTTCTTTTTGAAACATTAATGTCCTGATATATTAATATTCTTGTGTCTTCCCCTTAGAGTATTGATCAGGTTGGAATTTGGTGGGGCTCAGGACCCTGACATTTTAACAAGCTACCAACTTTAGGATTAGACATGACAGTTTAAAATATAACTTATTAATTTTAGTAAAATACTCTCAATCCTGCTTATCAAAGTAAATGGAAATTTGGCAGATTTTAGATGAAGAGAAGAATAAAAGGGAAGAGTCATTAGAATTTAAGAATATGGAATGGAAAGAAGTATGCTTTCATATTTGTCACATGTTTGTATTTTGCTTTTCTGTAAAATGAAAATGGCAGACTTCCTTTGAAATTTTATTTATTTTTGTCAGAATTATTTATTGTCGGTAGTAGTAGCACTATTATTACTGTTGTTAGTCACAATAAAATGACAGTCACACAGCAGAAACCTGGAAAAGTATCGGTCCCATTGTTCAGTAACCTTATTCTAAAGCCATTCTACAGATTTGTTGATATTATTTATAAATAAGCCTCTTACTTTCTGTAAGGCAAATGCTTGGCTAACCATATAAGGACTCCAATCATAGTAGAAGATTATTTACTTATTTAAGAATGCAAATTAAATATGTTTTTGGATAAAGTAAATGATCAATTTTGGAAAACTACTGATTTACAGGTGTTTATCATATAATTAAAAGTAACATGTTGTATTGTGTTCACTACTTATTTTTCTGTTACTTATTTTTTTTCAGAAAGTGGAAATAATAATTTTTTGTTTCCATATTCTTCCTTCCAATTACTGATTAAATAGATCAACAAGGGGAAAAGTGCAATTTAACCACACTTTTTCTCACATTTAATGTTTCTAACTTTGACTCTTTAGGTGACCAGAACCTTTATTAATAAGAGACAGTAATCAATTTAAAAATCTCCAAGAAATTGTGTCAATTCCAAATGAAATTGAGTTCTATGTTCAACTGGCTTGGATCAATTGCTTTAATAATTAAGTATAATAAAATGCTTGACCAGGTACAATGACTCATAGCTGTAAACCCAGCACTTTGGGAGGTGGATGGATGACCTGAGGTGAGGTCTGGGTGACAGAATAAGACTCCTTCTCAAAATATACATATATATATTTATATATATTATTCTATAATATATATTTATATATATCATTATATAAATATGTATTTTTATATAATATATCATTATATAAATATGTATTTTTATATAATAAATAATATATTATATTATAATATAATATAAATAATATAATATATTTTATATACAATATAAAATAATATAAATATATTATATATTAATCTATTTAACTATCTATCTATTTATTATTTATCTATTGAGCTATTTAATCTATTTATATATAATAAATAATATATTATATTTTATTATAGACTATATTATATATAATATATACAATATACTATATAAAAATATATATTATATATAAATATATATTATATATTTGCCTTTATTATCTATAACATATTTGTCATTATATAAATAATGCCTTTATTTTTAATATATAAATCATATATTATATAATATATAATTATATATAACATTTATTTACATATAACATATTATTATATATAACATAAATAACATATATAAATATATGTAATTTAGATACATACATTATGTTTATATATGTAAAATAAAAAGCTTGAAAATTTAGTATATTTACAAGAGAGTTATTTTGGGTCAAATAATTTGGAAATGTTAAATGTGATCTACAATCTTTTTTATATCTTTCTCATACATTAAAGAAGTGTTTTGTTAAGCAGCAATAAACAGAAACAGCCTCTCCAGGTACAAGAAGAGCTCAGAGACAGAAGCACATAATTGTACATATTATTATTTATTTAGTATATTGTTTGGTTGCTCCATTCTAAGTTACACTAAAGTTAACCATTTGTTTGTAGAGGTGATTCTGAGATCTCTTTATTGCAAAGGTAAGTTTTTCCCTTAGATGTTAGTAAGTAAGCTACGGGACTATTTTGGCACAATGTGTATCAGGTTCTAATTGGGGAAGTAGTTTGACAAAATAAATGATTTTTTGTAGGAATTAGACATTGCATATTTTGGGAGGAATTGGGGATGTAAGGTACAGGCAAGGGAGGTAGAAGTTCAAAGAATATTCCCAAACCAGCCTACAAGAATTACTGGTGTATATGAAACATATCTGAAATAGGTTAAATACCCCTTTTGCCAAAAATCAGAGAACAACAGGCATTTGTTTCAAAGCCTTTATAGGAGCAGTCATATTGAACTTGTTTTATTAATTTTGAAATAATGCCTTTCTTTTTAATTCTACTTTGTAATACATATGAATGGAGAACTTATGTATTATATGTTATATATATGTATTAAATGTTAAATATGTATTATATGATAATTTTTTCAAATAATATATCACTGAGTCTTAGTGCAATACTAATAACTTATACTGTTTGTTGAATAAATTAAAATACTAAATACTTTTAGATTTCATTTTATAAAAATGCAAAGTGGGAAATAATAAAGTAACTTTTAACTTTCAGGGTAAGAATTAAGCACAATAAGAGGTTTAAATTGCAATAGTACCTGACTCATAATAAGTACTGAAAATTTTTAAATTATTTAAGATCTCCTAGATTGCTTTTAAGACAGACATTCAATCAATGTGTATTTAATAAATACCATATCACAGAATTATGCTAAACATTGAAAAAGGAAATCTTCAAAGACATCAAAAGCACAAACTCTTACTACCATGCAGAGTTGTGAAAACAGCATAAGGTTAAACTTACAAAGACTGAATTTTAAATTCTCCCTCCTTGACTTACCAGGGGTTTGAACTTCTGTAAACTACTTATACTGTCTAAATTCCAGTGTCCTTTTATTTTATTTTACTTTTTTAATGGTGGCAATAATAATTATTTCCAAGGATTATTATAAGAATTATAATATTATTGACTTACTATTTATAAAGGTTTTTGTCAAAGAAAGGCATTCAAAAACATTATTTTCATAACCTTTTGAAGGAAAGATAAATTTTCAATTAAAATAGACAATGACATTCAATATATTTCATAATTTATAATTTTAAGACAGTAATTGGTTGCAAGGGAATTCAAATGTAATGTCTTACTACCCACACAACGTTTTTTAAAGTACAAAAAAGCCTATTTTTCAAATCCTATGCCTATAGACTGAAACTAGCTTAGCAGTCTGAAGCTAAAAGTCAGAGAACATTTTTAGTATATAGATAAATCTATTTTATCTACCAAAAATGAGTAAGTAAACTACAACTCCTCATATATTACCACCTCAGGAAGTAGTTTTCATACTCAAGTTAATTTCAATAAAAAAGTTAAGTACTTGAACCGTCGCACAAAACTTTGTGTGCAAATGATGACATTTCACAACTCATTCATAAATACCTCTTGAAGAAGAGTTCATGTATCACTTGAAAGTACATGTCAGTACAGTTTCATCTAAAGCAAATGGCATTTTCAAAAACTTTTATATCTTTATTTAATGGTTTCTTCCAGCACTTTAAGTATTAATAGATTATCAAATTGAAAGATGTTTGTTCTGACCTTCACATAGCTCCATTTCTCTGGTAGTTTAATGTCTTTCACCAAGCACCAGAAGTGCATTAAATAATTTCGCATTTTTCTATGATTCCATATTGTGTTTGTCACAAGACAGATGATAAATTCATTGATGGGTACAAATTCAAATAAAAGCACACAATAAAATACTTTCTATTTTCTTCTGGCACCTTATTTCCCTTCAACAGAAATACATCTAGATATTTGAAATCCAAACTGTTTTTCTGAGCAAGCTTTGTTTAGTTATTAGGTATTTGGTGGGGAAAAATAAAAATATCTAGCTTATTATTTGTGTCTATATTTCGAAAACAAAAACAAGAAATGCAAAATATCGATTTGGAAACAGCGGTTTGGCAGATATGAAAGTGTATATAAAGGATTATTGAAGTATACTCTAAAAAGCTATACTTCTAAAACAAACCAATAGTTCATAGTCTTGGAAACATTTTTAATTAGGGAAAACATAGAGGATGTGCTCCCACAAAATAAGAAAAACACAAAAGAAGGGATGGATATGTTAACAGGCTAAAAATGGTCTGGCTGGGAAGATAGATTTGCACTCAACTCTGGGATTCAAGAGTTCAGATAAAAGCAGAGAGTGGTAGGGCTGTGAGAAGAAAGTTTGGTTTTCTAAAAGAAAAATAAATAATGTGAAGTAATTTTTCAAGTAATCTATGGGAACATAGTATAGAAATTAATATAGGAATCAACATACAAAAAACTAAGAAATATGGAAAATGCAAGGTAAGTATTGACTTCAGCAAAATAAAGTATAAGAGGAAGGAAAGTTAATAATAGAATAATACTTGGCTCAGCAGTGAACAAATGTTTACCTAATCAGAGGGAGTGTGTCACAGTACATAAGAACACAGTTGTAGAACTAGACTCTTTGGGGTTAAATATCAGCTCTGCAACTTGTAAGTTGAGTGACCTTGGACATATTATCGGTGCCTTGGTTTCTTATCTGTACATTTATAGCATCTTTATCATTAAGTGAGCTAATACATATAACGTCCTTAGAACAGTACTGGCACATGATAAAAAGGCTATTGTTTGTTTGTTCATTTGTTTATTTATTGGTAATGACAACGATTTGTATGAGTCCATTCTCACACTGCTATAATGAACTATCCGAGACTGGGTAATCTATGAAGAAAAGATGTTTAATTGACTCACAGTTCCACAGGCTTAACAGGAAGCATGATTCGGAAGCCTCAGGAATCTTACAATCATGGTGGAAGATGGAGGGGAAGCAGGCACATCTTCAGATGTTGGAGCAGGAGAGAAAGAGAGCGAACTGCAAAGTGCCACACACTTATAAGCCATCAGATCTCGTGAGAACTCACTCACTATCAGGAGAACAGCAAGGGGGAAATCTGCCCCCATGATCCAATCACTTCCCTCCAGGCCATACCCTTGACTGGGTGAAAACAATTGTACATGGGATTTTGCTGGGGACACAGAACCAAACCAGTATTGAATTGGCTAAATTCATGATATACGGCATAACTACATTATCCAAATTCAATTTGAGATCCCTTCTAGTCCAGTTTTTACTTTTTGTTCCAATTCTATTGCCTTGTATTCCTACATTCCTGATTATTTTTATTGATTACAGAATACTGCATTTTTAAAAAGGAGAAAAATTTATCTCAGGATCATGCTATCTTCTGCAGAGAACATTTCTCATTGATTTTGACAGGAGATAAGAGACGTTAGCAATCCCTGATAACTTTAATCCAATGAAGACACTGAGGACCTGGCTTCAGTCCCTGTGAAGCCTTTGCTATTTCCCGTTATGTATATCCCAGAGAGTATCATTTAGAGTCCCAATCTGAAAATATGTAGTGTTTGCTAGGGACAAACTTTTCAAAGATTTGTGACATACTCCAAAGCTCTACTCCTGGATTCAGTTTATCAACTACCTCTTCCTCTAATGGATAGATGTTCCCTGAAATGAACTACCCATATGACTAGGACTGGGATAATTTCTTTGTAATTCCTTCTCACAAGAGATTTTGGCCCCATTATTTATTGCTGCTTTTGAAGTTAATTTCAGATGGTCTCTTTTTCTGCATTTCCTAGTTCACTATACCTAGAATTAAGCCATTTGAGGTGGATTTTCAATCAAGCAAAAGGTATGAAATATAAACAGAATGAAAAACTTTTTTTCAATATTTCATTGGTTACCAAGGGCTGCAGTAAAAAATTATCACAAACTTGTTGGCTTAAAACAACAGAGAATTCAAGGTAATGAGAAGATATACCAGAGACTGGGAAAAAATACTTGTGGAAGACATATCTGATAAAACACTGTTATCCAAAATATACAAAAAAAAAAAAAACACTTAAAACTCAACAATAGGAGAAAAGCAACCCCATTTAAAAACATAAAATGATGAACAGACATCTTGCCAAAGAAGATCTACAAATGGCAAATACCTATGTGAAAATATGTTCAACATTATATGTCATCAGCTAATTACAAATTACAAATTAAAACAACAATGAGATGCTGCTACACATCTATTAGAATGACTAAAATCCAAAATACGGCAAACACCAAATCCACCTTTGCCCATACACGTTTATCCAAACAAGGTCACTGTATTATTCTGTTCTCACACTGCTAATAAAGCCATACTCAAGACTGGGTAATTCATAAAGAAAAGGAGGTTTAATGAACTCACAGTTTCACATGGCTGGGGAGGCCTCACAATCATGGCAGAAGGAGAAGGAGGAGCAAAGGCAAGTCTCACATGGTGCCAAGCAAGAGAGTGTGTGCAGGGGAACTGCTCTTTATAAAACCATCAGATTTTGTGAGACTTATTCAGTATCACAAGAACAGCATGGGAAACACCCACCCCATGATTTAATTACTTCTCACCAGGTCCTTCTCGACACATGGGGATAATGGGAGCTATAAGTCAAGATTTGGGTGGGGATACAGCCAAACCATGTCAGTCACATTCATCCTTTCTTTGGGTTAGAATATGAACTTATTTTTTGAGGATGTTACCATATGATTCACTACAAATATATTGAAACTTTTGAAACAGTCTTATATATTAAAATATTTTGAGGAATATGGTGTTTTAGTACTTAAAATCAAAATATAAAGCTTAACCAGAGTACTAATCAAAGGGTTTTCATTACATTAAAAATGAAGAGCTTTTTTAATAAAAATGGAAAAAATAAATGGAGTCCTTTTCTTCTTTTCTTTGGGTACCAATCAGTACTTAGTTTTCCATATACAGGAAAAACTTCTGAATATGTCAAAAGTTTAGCTGTAAAAAACTAGAGCACAGTAAATTAAATGCATATTTGTAATTTCTGTGTCATTTGTTCTTCATAATGTGATCTTTATTCACAGTTACTTTTTGAGTATTTATTATGTTGTTTTAAAATGTCAAAAGGAAAGTAACATTGTCCCATAATGAACATATATTAACCTATCAGTGCTTCCCAAACAATTGTCTTATCTATTTTATTTCTGAAACAGAGTCTCTGAAGAAAAGTCAGCTCTCCTGCTGGCTCACTCCAGACTCCTGTTTACCAATATTTGACACATGTTGAAAATGGAGAGTTATAGGTTACAATTATGCTCTAGCTGTCTCTATGAGAGGAGGGTAGCTTATACAAAGTCGTAATTCTCAAGCATATCCAAAAATGATTTTGCAAAATCAAATTTTAAAATACAACAATAGAAATGTACTAAAGCATATCAGTATTCTGAAAAAAAATACTGTATGGCTAATCTAAGTCAGAGAAAGTTCTGAAGCATTTATATTGCCAAACTTTATGCATTTATTTAAGAGGAACTCATAACTATTTTGAAGCAAAATTTCATTTAGAATAGCGGTATTTTTCTTCTTAATAACCTGGCATTTTGCAAATTCAAAAGTAATTCAAATCATTTAAAACATTTTAAGGTTGGTATTTGTTTTACAGCAATGTTCATCTGCACTCAGAGTGACCCATTTTGTATTTCCCTTTTTTTTTTCTTTCTTTTTTTCTCCTTATCACTCTACTTAATATCCCTTGGAGTTCCTATCCACTTTCAAAATGTCATGATCACATGTTTTAATTCACGTATCTTTCCAGATTCTACCCTGTTTTTAACCTACATGTTTCTCAAGATTTTTAGATACTTAGGTGAGATCGATACTTTATTTATTTATTTGTTTATTTATTTATTTTTCTGAAACTGAGTCTCATGCTGTCTCCCAGGCTTCAGGGCAGTGGCGCGATCTTGGCTCACTGAACTTCTGCCTCCTGGGTTCAAGGGATTCTTGTGCCTCAGCCTCGCAAGTAGCTGGAATTACAGATGCCCACCACCACGCCCACCTAATTATTGTATTTTTACTAGAGACAGGGTTTCATCATGTTGGCCAGGCTGGTCTCAAACTCCTGACCGCAAGTGATCCACCCACCTCAGCCTCCCAAAGCACCGAGATTACAGGTGTGAGCCACCATGCCCAGCCAGATACCTCTTAATTCATTCTCCTCTCCTGGACTCATTTTCTTCTAGTATTTTTACTAAGAAGAAAGTATGCATTAGTTTAGTCTCCTTCCTTTCCTCCAGCCACTGAATCTGACTCCATTGCCAAAAACACAAAGCGATCTCTCCGGGACTGTCTCTCTTGGTACAGCCTCTGCTTCTCCAATAATCTACCCCTTAAATTCTAACTGCTTTGATTCTTAAGATCTCCAAATTATCTCACCTCAACTCACCAATACTGATATTCCATCTCTGCATTGCATCCTGTAATCTCTCTAGGCAGGGAATTGGGTGCTGCTAGAGTTTATCCCATTCATTTTCATTTTCCTCCACCCAGGAATTGCTATCCTTGGGTGTGTGTGTCGGGCAGGGTTGGGGAGTGGGGTTCTAGTTGTTTAAGGTTGGATGGTAAATCTAACCCCTTTTATTCCATCATTGCCAGAAATCTTTACCAATGAGAATTTCTACTTAAATTTTGACATATATAAGATTACTTTTTTTAAAGGAAAAGTGATGAGCATTTTAAAATATAAGTCTATGTGCCCTATGACAACAACTTTCTTTTATTTATTTCCTTTAACTATCTAAGGTCAACTCAGATGAAACAAGATAACAAAAAAAAATCTGTGAAAGACACATGCTACCTATTAAGGGTTACCTAGCCAGGGACTGAAAAGTTTTACTTCCAGTCTGCACATCTAATGATCTCTGCTCATAGTTGTTTTGTTCCAGTCTTCAGCAGAGGTAGGAAACACCTTATATGTAGTACACTGTGATTACCAATAAGCTCAGTGTGCTTTGGAGAGACAGAAATAGCGAACATTCGTCTTGGTCTCGTTGGCTAGTTTTATATGCTCATTGAAGAGCTGGGTGCTACTGACATGCCTTTTTTCCAACTCACTTTCAGTTGTGTCAGACTTATTTTGAATATTTTAATCCAATAAAACAAATTATGCTATCATTAGTCATATACATTATATTGCATTTTATCAATACATTCTGGAACACTCCAACACTTTCCAAAATTCGATGGCTTTAGAGTACATAGGAGGTTTGTTTCCTTTCAGAGAGGTAGTCGTATGCTTATTTGTAGTGTGGTAAAGGAAAGCATAATATTAACTGAATTTGAGAAACACATGTTTACAATAAAATACTTTGTATTTGTGGGAAAGACTGTTTACCTCACTTCAGTACACACACACACAAAAACACAACTGTATAGTTACCTGTCTGTAGAATTAGGATCTTTAACAAAATTGCTTTCCACATATCATAGTATGAAGCAATCTGATAGAACTTAAAGGAGTAATAGATCCACAATTACAGCTGAAAATTTCAGTGCATCATTCTGAGTTATTGATATTAAAAGTAAACAGAAAATAGGCAACAAATAGAAAATTTGAACACTATCAACCATCTTAACTTAGTAGACTTTCATTAAACATTTTGCCTAAGAATAGCAGAATACGAATTTTGCAATAAATACACATAAAATGTTTAACAACATAGAGCATATTATGAGCCATAAACAAATTTCCATAAATGTAAAAATACTAAAATTACAATATTAAAAGGTATATTTCCAGGTGATGGCAGGTATAAATTACAGATTAAGAACAGAAATCTAAAAAGTTTCAAGATAAATTAGGTACATTTTAAACTAAATAAAAAAGAAAACAAAATGTATCAAAATTTCTGAAATGCAGCTAAAGCAGTGTGTGAGGGAGAAAATGAGAGCATTAAATGCATATATTAGGAAAAAAGACAAGTATCTAATAAATATTCTAAGTTTCTATTAAGAAACAAAAAAAATGAACATTTTAAAGAGAAGGAAGAAAATAAAATAGAGCAAATGTCGATAATTTTAAAACAGAAAAAAATAGATTAAATTAAGAAAATCAACATCTGGTCTTTGAAATGATAAATAAAATGAATAGACTTCTAACTAGACCATCCAAGAAAAAAAAGGAGACAAGCAAAAAGTTAACTGTATTAAGAATAATATAAGGAATACTTTTTCACATCCTACAAATTGCAAAACCACAAGCATATGTTATGAACAATTTTATGCCAGTAAATTGAAAAAAAATAGTGAAATGGAAAAAGACCATGAAAGAAACTAAGCTCCACATTTCATCCAAGAAGAATTATATAACATGAATAACCATATATCCATGAAATCATATTCACAATTAAAAGTCTTTAGTAATGACAACTATAACAACAAAAACTTCAGACTCAAATGGTTTTACTGATATATTACCAAATATTTAAAGAAGAAATGGTACAGCTGTTCACAATTTGATCAGAAAGATAACATGAGATATTCTCTGATATTAGGATTGCACTGACTTGAAAAACAGATTTCTCAAGAAAAGAAAACTACTGACCAATATTTCTGATCAATACAGATACAAAAATTTTTAATAAATGTTTAGAATATGAAGGGTAGCTCTACATAAAAAAGGATAATGAATCATGACCACTGGAAATTATTCAAATAACAAAAGATTTATTAATTGAAAATAAGGCAATATAATTAGCCATATTAGCAAACATATATTTTATATCTTTTTATGCAAAAGACAAAAGAACATGATCATCTTAATAAATGAAGAACAAGCATTTGACAATATTCAACATTCATTAATTAGGATATTCCATACAAATTATGAATAGAAGGAAACTTTTTTATGCCTCATGAAAAAATCTAAAAAATTTAGCTCCTAACACGATAGTTAATGGCAATTATTGAATGCTTTCACCCTATGATTGGGGAAAAATTTTGAGGATATTCATAACTACTGCAATATTGTATTGAAATCACTATGCAGTGAAATAAGACAATTAAAAGAGAAATTACTGATATCACAAAGAAAAAGTAAAATGGTCTCTATATAATTCATGAACATCTACACAGAAAATTCTAAGGAAAATATAAAACATATGTGAGTTATATCACGTTACAGGATACAAGATGAACATACAGTAAGAATCCATATATTAGCATTGAATAATCTAACAATAAAACTATAAAAGTATCCAAAATAGCATCAAAAGAATAAAACATGAATACATTTAACAAAAGAAGTATATGCATTGTATAATGAAAACTATAATATTGGTAAAAAGAAATTAAAAATCTAAATGGAGAAATATTCCATGTGAATTGATGAGAAGATGATATTATTAAGAAGCCAAATGTCTCCAAATTGATGTATATTTTCAATGTAATCTTATTCAAAATCCCCGAAGGTGTGTGTGTGTGTTTATGTGTGTGTGTGTGTGTGTACATGTGCAATCAAGTGTATGCATGTGCATGCATGCATGCATGTGTTAAAAAAAATCAAAATATAATTGTAAAGTTTATATGTGATTCAAAGGTCTAGAATAGCAAGAATTTTGCAAAAAAACAAATTTGAGAGGAATACGTTTTGAATACTGACGCTATCTGACTTCAAGGATTACTGTAGATTCTGAATGATCAAATACTGGCATTTTTATAAAAGTAGGCAAGTAGATCGATGGTAAAGAAGTAAATCCCTTCCATAGTCCTGGAATTATTCATTCCTCCAAAGAGTACAAAAAAGAAGGATTCTTGCATTGAAAAATTATATTTAGAAAATAAGAGTTGAGCATGTTTGTTGTAACATTGCTTGCAATCCAAGGTGTGTGAGTAGAAAAAATTATGTAACTAGAAATATAAATACAGATAGAGATAGAGATCACTCCAATTCCAATAAAACACTATAAATTCTTTTTCCCTTCTTTCCCCATTTAATGTTTTATTCTCCCTTTCCACATGGAGAACACTGGTTTCCTGCCATATGGTATGCTTTTACTTCCTAGTTCAACTCTATCATATGCATAAAAGAAATTTTTTAATTACTCTCTCCATATTGCTACTATATCACAAACAATAAGAAAAAACTAAGGGAGTGAAATCAGCAAGGCAGCAAAATAAAAAGTCCCAGACCTCATTCCTTTACAGAAACATCAAATTAACCACAATATATGGCTGAAAACAAACCTTTATGAGAGGTCTAAAATCTACTTCAGAAATTGTTTTGCTCCAGATAAAGGCAAGCATGAGAATAGGTGCATTGAAACAGGTGAGAATAATATTACTTTAGCTATTAATACATTAACCGCTTCCCACAAGATAACATAGCTAAAAACCAAATAAAATTGCCTTGGCTTGAAACTTTTCTCTTGGCAAGAAAAGGTAAGTCGAATTTACTTTCAACATCCTGTACCTTGTTTCACTACTCAAAGTCCTGATTTATGTCTCATCTCACAGGAATTATGATATAATCCACACAGTTTGCTGAGGGCAGCTAAGCACAAAGAGAAACGTCTGAGTAAATGCAGTACCAAGTACAGCCCTGCAATACGGGGAAAAGGTGCAGAACTTGAGACTTCTCCATAAGGGAGAAGTAAAAGTAGTGGAGCATGATCTAACATCCCAGCTCATGGAACTTCAGAGTCATCTGAAGGGAATAAGAAATTGTGGGGTTGAGAAAGAGAGAAGAAAGAGAGAGAGAAAGAGAGGAAGGAAGGAAGGAAGGAAGGAAGGAAGGAAGGAAGGAAGGAAGGAAGGAAGGAAGGAAGGAAGGCAGGCAGGCAGGCAGGCGGGCTCTCTATAATCCAAACTATACAGCACAAGTTCAGATAAAATATATTATAGAAAATTTTTGAGAGGTTTCAAGAATTTTGAGCTAAGCTTATTGGTGAAGTTATTTTCCCATTGATAACAACATTATGTTAACAGTGGGTGAGATGCCCGTTTCTGTGTATGTAGAGACACTAATGTAAAGTTACAAGAAAGATAAAGAGTCAAGAAAACATGAACAATCAAAGAACAAAATAAATCTCCAGCAACCAAACCTACAAAAATGAAGAGCAATACATTGCCAGACAAAGAATACAAAATAATGACCTTAAAAAGCTGTTAGTTGTGAGTTAAAGGAGAACACAGATAAACAATTAAATGAAATCAGTAAAATAAAGTATGAATCAAATTTAAATGTCAACAAAGAGATAGAAATTATTTTAAAAGATCTCAACAGAAATTCTGGAGGAGAAGAATATAAATAAACTGAAAAATTTACCATTGGAGTTCAATAGCATCAGAAAAGTACAAGACAGGCCATTGTGATTATTCAGTCAGTAGAACAAAAACAAAGTCAGAGGAACAAAAACAAAGTAATGAAAGATTAAAGAAAGCCTACAATACTTACGGGGCACTATTAAGTGAGCTAATATTTTCATTATAGGAGATCCAACGGGACCAGAGAGGATAAAGGGCTAATAGCTTATTTAAAGAAACAATAGCCAAAAGCTTTCTAAATCTAGGGAGAGAAATGGACATTAAGCCTAAAGTCCTCAAACAGGATAATAAAAAAATACACATCGAGACATATTATAATTAAATTGCCAGAAGTCAAAGAGAGAATTTAGAAAGTGCAGCATAAGAAAAGTGACTCATCACATGCAATAAAGGGGAAGTCTATTTTTCTGAGCCCATGCATTACCTCAATTCCTGCCACCATAGCTGCTTTGTTCATGAGTCCATTGGTGGCTGGGGACACAGCATGACTCATATTCACAAAATGAGTCATTATAGCCACTTGATTATTAAAATTCTTCTATACTAAGCTAATTCTTTGGTGAGGATGTATACGGGATACAAATATCTTTGTTTTCAAACTTTCAGAGGAGATATCTCCACCCACCTCTTTCCCAAATTTTCTTGTCAATTTTCCAAGTATGTCTTTTCCAATTCTCTGACCAACCAGTAAAACCATTGGTCAAAGTAGTATGTAACCAGATCTCTGATCATTTCTCCTTTCAAGAAAAGTGAACAATCAGATGTGCTGCTTGAAGGTCTGTTCATATTCAGTCCTCCCTCACTGTCCTTTATGGATGTTCCATAAATGGGCTGTAGTATTGCAACTATCTACATTCAGGTGATGCCTGCATATCATACAGAACTATATGTAAATGGTGCCTAAGTCTTATGTTTCTTTGTTAACTAACTATGGGAAGCTCTCTATGAAGTCATAGGTGCAGGCTGGGAGAAAGAAGGCAACGTAACAGGAGTGGGATAAATGGTTATTTGGTCAATTTCTTTATGTAACTTATATATTGAGACTATACTTAGATACAGTCATGTATATACCACTTCCATTTGAAGATGGAGTGCTGCTATGAATTCCCATCTTCAGAGCTTGGCAGGTAAGATAACAGTTAGTTCATAAGGGATAGCTCAGGTTGCATGGTAACTTGGTTATCCATGGTTAAGTCTAGATTAATTTTCTTGCATGTGGATTACCAGTATTTGTCACTACAATTTGTTGCAAAGACTATCTTTTTTTTCTATTGTATTGTCTTTGCTTCTTTGTCAAAGATCAGTTTACTATATGTATGTGGGTCTATTTCTGTTCTTTCTATTCTGTTATATTAACCTATTCATCTATTACTTTGCCAGTATCACACTTTCTTGATTACAATAGGTTTATAGTAAAATTTAAAGTCAGATAGTGTTTGTCTTTTAACTTTGCTCTTCTCCTTCAATACGGTTTCAGCTATCCTGGGTCTTTTGCCTCTCAATGTAAACTTTAGACTCAGTTTGTTGATAGCCACAAAGCAACTTAGTGAAATTTGAAGGAGATTGCATTGAATTTATACAATAAATTGAAAACAACTGACATCTTGATAATATTGAATCTTCCTATCTATAAAAAGGGAATATACTAAACTCTTTCCAGATATATGATTTGCAATATTTCCTTCTATTGTGTCATTGTGTTTTGCTTTCTTGATATCTTTTTAAGGAAACACATACACACCCAACATCAATAACAACAAAACAAACCATCTATTTATCTTTGGTTACTTGTTTTTTGAGTGTCTTATCTAAAAATTCATTTTCTAATCTGTAGTCACGAAGATTTATAACTAGTTTGCTTAGTAGAGTTATACACGTTTAGCTCTTACATTTAGTTGTTTGATCAATTTTTAGTTAATTTTTACATATGGCCTGAAGTATGAATCCAACGTCATTTGTTTTTGCTGGTGAATATTGTTTTCCCATCACTATTGTTTGAAAAGACTATTCATTTTTTATTTAATTTCCTTGACATTCTTACCAAAACATGTATGACTTTATTTCTGGGCTTTTAACTGATGTGTATGTCTAGGTTTAATACGGTATTACCTAGTCCTATTTACTCTTGTTTTGGAAAAACATTGTGAAATTTGCCGAAATGTGATCCCTCCAGTATTTTAAGATTACTTTGGATAGTCTTATATCTTCGAATTATGTATGAATTTTAGAAGCAACATGTCAATTACTACAAAAAAAAAAAACACTGAATTTGGATTTACATTGTATTGAATCTGGTGATCATTTTGGAGAGGATTACTATTTTAACAATATTTAGTTTATCAGTTCATGATCCCAGGAAACCTTTCCATTGATTTAAATTATTTTTAATTTATTTTAATAGTGTTTTATAGTTTGATGTATACATGTTTTGCATTTCTTTTGTTAAAATTATTCGTAAGTATTTTATTATCTTTCATGCTAATACAAATTGAATTATTTTTATAATTTCAATTTTGGATTTTCCATTGTTACCGCATAGAAATAACATTAATATTTATATGTTGATTTCACGTCTTGTGACTTAACTGAACTCATTTGTTAGCTCTAATAGTGTGTATATATGTTTATTTCTTAACATATTCTAGATATGATTATGTCGTCTGCAAAATCATTTTAACATACATCAATTTTTGTTTTCTTGCCTAATTTCTCTGTCTAAAACATTCAGTACAATGTTGAATTAAAGTAGCAATAGTAAACATCCATATGCTAATGTTTATAGAAAGCTTTTTCTCTCCATATAAATACGATCTTAGCTGAGGATTTCTAATAAATGCTCTTCATGAAGTTGAGCAATTTCCTTCCCTTCTATTTCTAGTTCACTATTTTTACCATAAACAGAGTTTGGTTTTTATGAACAACATTTTCTGTATATATTAAGATGATCACTGGGTTTTTGTCCTTTTTCATTAATATGATGTATTATATTAATTGATTTTTATATGTTAAACCAACTCTGCAATCCTGGTATCAATACCATTTCATGGGGTACAGTCATTTTTATGTTACTGGATCTGCTTTTCTGAGATATCTTTGATAATTTTCATGTTCATAAGTGGTTTCTTTTTTAGTTTATTAATATAATGGATTACATTGATTTTCAAGTGTTAAACTCGCCTTGCACCTAAGAAATAAATTATATTTGGTTATGGTCTATAATCCTCTTTTATATGTTGGTGGATTCAGTTTCCTAGGTCGTTGAGGATTTTTCACATGTATACTTATAAAGAACTTTGATTTACATTTTTTTCTTGTGAAGTCTTCATGTCATTTTTACATCACAGTAATACAGGCCTTGTAGAAAGGGTTGTGAAGTGTTCCCTCCTTCTGCATATGTCTTAAAGCATTTATAAAAAGCCAGGGCTAATTTTTTAAATAATATTTGGTAGAGTTAATCAGGAAATCACATGTACTTGGGCTTTTCTTTGTAGGAAGTTTTCTATTTCTATTCTAGCATGGAATCTTATTTTTCTGTACATAAAACTGCTTTACAAAATAAATTCTGTCTGTTTAAAAGTGGTAATACTTGACCATGTACAAAATTTTTAAATCTCAGAAAAAACTTTACAATGAAGAATATATTCCCATTGCCTTATATATGTAGAAACTTAGTTCTACCCTTCAAAGGTAATCACAAGTATCGGTCCCTTCTAAACTATTTTGGAGACATTGCACATAAAAATATATTTATATGCATATTTGTCTCCCAAAATACCATCCAGAATGTTGTGAACCTTGCTTTTATATATACCTATATATCTTGGAGGTTAGCCTTCATCAGTACATGTTGAGCTACCTCATTCTACTTAACAGCTATGTAATTCTCCACTGAACAGTTATGTTACAATTTATTTAATCAGTTGCCTAGGGGTAATACTTGTACTTTTTCTAACCTTTTGCTACTGAAATAATAATGGGCGATTTTAGACATCAGCTTTAGAAAAGATGGCACATTCAGCGGTTACTTACATCAGCTCTGGAACTGAAACTATGTTTTGAATCCAACTTTCCCCACTTAGCCTTGAACTATATAATTTTATCCAGTTCATTAATGTTTTTATGACTCAGTTGCCTTAGTTGCAAGACACCACCTATTTCATAGGCAGAAATAATACACTAATTTATAAAGGGCTAACAGACATATAGATCTGTTAATATTTGCTAAACGTATAATTTACTATACATGTAAACACTGAATTTTTTTGGAATATATTCTGAATATTATGGTTTTTGACAATATCAACTAATTTTAGAAATCATCATGCATGTTTCAAATCTAGGTTTTCTCAAAACTGTGTTTCATCTTCCTTAATTTTATTTTCTTTGTTTCATTTTTATAATAACCTGGGTAGAAAAAACACATAAAAGTGTTTTAGGTTACTTCATACATATTTACAACATGTTTTAGCCATAAAATATATTGATCTTAACAATTATTTTATCATAAATGATTTAGTTTCTATCCTCATACTTTAACTAATTTAGAACATTTAAATATTTTACCTTTTGACCCATACAACAATATATATCTAATTTCTCCTTGTATATTGATTATAATTCAATCAATATTTATTGAATGTGAAGAGTGTGATGCCATAAGATGGAAGCTGTTAGCGTTAATTCTCTGGGGTTCACTTTTTCTCTTTCCACCATTTACCATAATTTGCACAGATGTAGATTATTGTTGCAAATAGAAATTATTAAGTGATTATAAACCCAGAAGATGTATATTTACCTTTACTTTAGAGGATTTTTCCCACTGTCACTTGACTAATGCTAATCCAAACAGTTTTTGCCCCCCTTTCTCTGCAAACCATGTAACTGAGTACAGTAGTAAAAATGTTACCTATAGTAAAGTGTGTACATGCCAAGTCACCTCTATTCAAGAGGTTGCTGATTCAGCCTGAAATAGATAAACCGATTTTTCAATTCAGTTTGAAATAGATAACTTTTTTTTTCTAACTGTGGCGGGGAGACAGAAATCTACTATTCTTAGCCATAGTAAGGAAAGGTGCCCAGGCTCTGAAACATCTCCCTTCATGCTTCAAACAAACCTATATTTCATTCTCAAGGTATTCCGCTGCAAAGCAATCTGGCCGATCCTTCAGCATGTGTGACTGTAACATTCAGTAGCTGAATAAGTTGAACAAGTTCCATTTTCTAAACAGTATTGCCTTCTACATACATCATTGTTTGTTCTTAGGTAAAGAATGTGTTTGTATATTAAAGACACAGTAGAAGATAATCAGTGAGAGGAAGCTTAATAACATAGATGCTAGACTAATGTTAACACTTAGAAAAAAAATCAACGGAAAACAATGTTAAGCAGATATTTATATATATACACTATACATATATATTATATACTATATATATATATATACAGTGCATGTACATATATATGTATATATCAGTGTTAGGTGAAATAGAATTTACAAAGAAATTAAACAGGTTTTGTAACTAAAATGAATTTATTATATAAAATTAAAATGTAACTAAGTAGAATTCATTTCTATATTACATATATTTGATACTTATCAAAAGATGGATTAAATTGTAAATTCACTGTGGATGTAAGATTTGGTTTGTTTGATGACAATAATGTTATTTCTAACCATTAATTTTGCATTTAAATTTAAAATCATTTTAATCATAAGTTTTATTTTCATACTTAAATAACCTTATTCTTTTATTGTTAGGATTTCTTTTGTTCATTATTTATATAATTGTAGGAAAAATCATCACAGGTTTTTTTTTCTTTTTGGCTAATATTTGAATTAACGTTCTTGCCATAATTTACAATTCAAAGGTTCATATCAGATTTATTTCTAAGGAAAATATCTGACCAAAACAGCTCTCCTATATTATATAGTTTAATCAACCTTTTTATTACAGTTTTTTGAAGCAAATAAAATGTATAAGATAGCTTTCTTAGAATACTAGAGTGTATCTTGAATATGATAACTGAGTTTGTAATCAAAATAGATAATTTCTTGAATCTTATGAACCACTCTGAAAAAGTTGGCAAATGGGCAGATATTTGATGTAATTTGTAACAGTAATTAAATACATAGAATTTGTGTACACTTATTTATTTTAATTAGAATACTAGAAGATATAAAATGTTATACTGATTAATTTATTTCTTTAAATATCTGAAAAAACTGAATGTAGACTGATTTTCAGACAGTATCCAACCAAGGTTAATCCATTGACTTTTCCCTACAGTAATTTATCCAAACTTTCACTGTGGTGTGTAAAGAGATACTGTCTCTTCAAATACTTTGAAGACTTCTTACCCATAGGCCCCATATGAAAGTAACTAAGTAAAACTTTGTCAAGCAGCATCAGAAAAAAACAAAAGACAAATATTGCTAAGTACTAATTGACTCCTAAGGGAGTGTTTGCAGTTCATGCTACATTTGAAATATTTGTTTTATCCAAAACAAGGCTGGGGGAGAAAAAGTTTGTGTGTGTGTGTGTGTGTGTATGTGTGTGTGTGTTTGTATCACTGATATATATACATATATATATACACACATATATATGACAAATAACTGTTCCGATCAACTGTTCTGAAATTAATTTCTCTTTTCAAAAGAATATGTGCAAAGTCAAGTTTATTAACATCCTACTTTCATCACTGAAGGAATTATGAAAGTGATAACTCATTACAAAAATTTTGAAATCTAATCCATCACAAGAATTTTAAAAGAAATATGATTTATTTTAACTTTTTTAAAGAAATGTGATCCTAGAATACATAGTTAAAAAAAAAAAAAAAAAGCAAAAACACTCTTTTGTACTTAGTTTTCCTATTGAGAGCAAGTGTATGCATTTTTTAGATAGTATGTTTGTCCTAGAATGACAAACTTCTTGAGAAGATCAACTGGGTCTTATTCAATTGTGTTTCTTTCACAAAGCCCTGAAGAATGCTTTGACAATGGCAGACGATCGACAAGATAACTGTTGAGTAAGTAAATAAACTGCCAACCATTCTAAGAGAGAAAAGACAATTAAATTACTGTTGTACAAACAAAAAATGTTTACATTTTTATTTTCTACTTAAATTACGTTTTCTTGTAGCTTTTCTGCTGTGCCCTTTCTCTCTTCTTTATTGCTCAGATGGAAGCTCACATTTGTGATCTCTGTATTGATAAAAAAGATTTAATATTGTTCAGAAAAAGATAGAATACTTCTCTTTCCTTTTTATTATCATTTTTGCCACCTTTTTTAGCCTAAGAAAGCCTACAGACCTGGTCTCTTGTATATTTGCTATGTATGAGAGATCCTTACTAGGCATAAAGAAAAACAGAGAAAGACTCCCCCTCTATTCCCAGTAGATTTTAAGCAGAAAAAGAAGAGAAATAAAATACTCCAGACGCCAAGCTACTGTTTTTCTTTTGTTGTTGTTGTTGTTGTTTTGTTTGCTTTTTCTATTTAGATGGAAGAATGTTCTAGAATAGGAGACATTTTGGAGTCATCAGATACGAAGGGAAAGGGACTAAGAATATCATGAATGTATGAATATAGTCCCATAGAATCCCCATGAAGAGGTTGTGAGAACTTAGCAAAAACCCATGTGCCCAATAATAAATTGTTTTTTTGGTTTAATACCTATATCCAGTGTCCATCAGCCTTGGGCTAAAGTATAGCAGCATGATTGGCCTGTGTCCAAATAGTGAGTTTGTTGCTCTTCTGGCTCAATTTCAGTGTAGAGGAGAAGCAAAGGTTTGGATAGAGAACTGCAATGAGATGTGTAAATGCTGAGTCCCTATTTCTGGGGGAAAATTGTGAGTGAGAAGAAAGAAGACTCTATGGGTAAGGACTCCAAGATCTGAGGGGATGTGCCACGGTCACAGAGCAACAGTGAGCAGAAGTTCAACATTCTAAGAGATCTGTACTCTGAGAATAAGTGAAAAGAGAAAAATCATAATCATTTGCCACATTTCTAAATGGTTAACTGTTGTTTATTCATCACCAGAGAACAAGATGATCAAGAGCATACACTTTGCCTCTGAGAACCCTTTGTTCTCCTTGTCACACCAAGATCACATAAGCCATATTTGTCTCTTATATATGTATACACTATCTTATGTATGGCAATATGAATGGAGAGGAAATGGGTTGGCCAAGCAAACACTTTTCAAAATGACTATTGGTGATTTGTAGTAAATTTATACTTTTCCCCTCTGCTACCCTGTTAATGGGAGTTGTGAGACTGAATTAATTATAAAGAATGAACTATGTGTTTTTTCCACATGTGAACATTCTTTGAATGAGTCATTTAACCATACCTCACTAATTAGTCAAATAATCAACTTATTTTTGATGAACTATTATAGATATAAATTTAATAATGTAAAAATGCAAACATCCAACATGCTTCATAGATTAACATTATAGATACTTGGAAAAGTGTATTATCAAATTATTATTGTTATCAAAGTAGTGGCATATACTTACCAATGGAAGCTATAAAGATAAATGAGAAAACTCTTGTTAACACAATTAAGACTAATATCAAGAACATAAAAGCACATCTACATCTTCTAATTGGATGACTTAATTAGAAGACCAAAGAAAGGAAACCAACTTGAAAGGATTGGGTCAAAGGTCTCATTCAAAGGATGAAACTGCTCAGGTTAATGGAAGTTTAAAGTCTATGTGCTTTAACCAATTTACCATTTATTTACTGAAAATTAATGAATATTTTTCTCCTATATTAATAATTTCAACATGAAAAATGCTTTATTTCTGAAATACTGGATATATAAAAATTCAACCCTTAGATTTAATCTGATATGTAAGTAATAATTCTTATTTTTATAGTAATCCTTGCCTAAAAATAGTCCAATATTTTAGCAAATACACACATATAAATCATTAGTGTTGTAATTTAATAGTTTAATAGCTGTATCTAATATGCAAAAAATTACTTTGAAATAGTTTTAAGACTAGTAGAAGCTGATTTCTAGAAAAAAATATTTAAAGAGCTAAGCTTTCTTTTTTAACATTCTCTTTAAAATTATAGGCAATATGTTATGTTTTGTATTCCTCACAAGCCTTTTGAAAAGTATATCCAGTAATAGTTTAATTTAGGGTGCCAATCTCTTTTATTAGATTTATGCCTATGATGAAAGGTAGCTTAACAGTTTAAATCTAGTGTTACTTAAATGACCAAATATCAAATATTAAGATTCTTGCTTTTTGTTGGGTTACTTTTATAAACTACGTATTTACATTTTAAAAAAATAGTAAATTATTCCCCTTTAGAGTCTTTTTAATACCAGCATCTTAGCTTTCTGATTAAGCCAATTGTAGCAACTGGGAAAGATTTTAAAGATAAATTACGTGATTGTATTATTGTCCAGCTCACTAAATACATATAAACTCAGTTTCACATCTTGGGAAAAGTTTTTTAAAATACTATTTTGAGTAGCAAATAGTCCATTATCATTAATGTACCTTTCAATCATTTGAATTAAGTTTTATTGAACTAGAATTTAGTTGACGTATAGTATATTTTGGCCCTAAAAAGGGAAACTGAACTCAAATGCTTAATCACTCCAAGTCCTAGATCAACAGCTAACGTAACAGTACAGAAAAACACTTACATACTTACAAAGACAAAAAGAACAAGAGGGTAAAGCAAATGAAAAGATTTAAATGTAAATACAAATATTTATCAGACTGAAAGATCGTGAAAGAGTGAATCAGCAAGATGAAGGAAGTCACAACATAAAATCCATGTAGACAGGGATTATACAAGAAATTCAGGCCTCTGGAAGCCTGGAAAGGCTCAAAACTCAACAGGCCTGGGAAAGCTGAGGTTGGAGATGTTCCATGACTAAGTAGTCAAAAGACACAATATATTTTAAAAGTATTTTATTCTGATTATCATGTTGGTCTTGGCCTGTTATATTGTTTGAAGCTAGTTTTTCTTGGTCAAAATTGAAATTTCTCCTTTTTTTTTCTGGTGGGGTTTTAAAATATTTTGAAAGGCCAGCTGTTTTCATATTAATAAAATAATTACACTTGGCAAATTATATCAGTAATGGTTTCCACTGAACAAGCCCAGCATGCCATTTAGAATAAAGTAACTTTCAGATTGCTTATTTCTGGAGTAGAAAAAAGTTAATTGCTAGGAATCTTTCTATTTTAAACCAATTTGCAAATTATGGAAAACTTAAAAAATACAACTGATGATTCCTTTAAAGAGTAAGATAATTTTCTAGAAATTAGTTTTTTTATGTTAAAATCTTGAACACCTGTAAGTTGCAACATACGCGATGACTTAAATAAATGTAGTTGTATGCCATGTTGCTCAGAAATGTTAAAACACATTGTCAAAATATATTTTAATATATTATTTTCATAACTATTAAATAAGTAAATTGAATCTGATGCAAATAAAATGTTACTGAAATTTTTGTGTGAGAATTTTTCTTGATTTATTTTTTAATTTAAGCTTTGTTTTCTTATATTCTATTATCTAATACTAAAAGACTTTAATAAATACATATTTCAGCAGGCCTAGCCAGTAGAAAATCATATTTTCATGCATAATATTAGCTATCCTAAAATATTTAGACTAATTTTACCATATTAATAAAAATAATTCTCAAAAAACTCCAGCCAATCTCTGCATGATATATAGTGGTAAGTAAAATGGACCTTATTTTTAAGCTTGAATATCTCTAGGAAATAAAATGTTCTATTCCACAGCCATTCTCTTTAAGCTTAATCCCAATTTTATTTAAATGTATTTAGAATTTCAAACCTCTGCTGTATGATTTCTGGAGACTCATCAGTGTATTCTTCACATAGGAAAATCGTGCCTTTTTTTTTCTCATTCAGTTGTCTCAAGATACAATTGCAAAGTAAACATTTTCAAATATTGTGTGTTAACTTTTCCAAATTATCCTCCTCCCCCTTGTTGTACTAATTGGGCTGTTTCCATCCATTTTAAGAGACACCAAGAAGAGGGCTATGGATCTACACCAAACATTTCAAGAAAATGAAAGATGGAACTTTTATATCTTTCACTTTTCCATGATTTTGAAAAAATATCACTTGAAAGTTACTCTAGTGGACACTAACAGTGATCCACAGTTACATGTGATACGATCTCATACTATTGACTGTAAGTATGATTTAAATCAACCTAAATGTTCATATTGGAGGTTAAAGTTGGTTCAATAAAATATTATTTAATTACACCCACACCTCCCTCACTTTCTTATATTTTAAAAATGCAAGGGACATACTCAAAGAATGGAATAAATATGTTTATATTAATAAATAAGTTGTGTGGTTTTTACAGTGTGATATTTCTAATGATTTCTTCCTATTCTTGGAAAGTATACAGTCAATTTATGGTGGAATTGAAAATAAAAGGTGTTTGAATAAAATTATTGTGAAGAAGATAACTTCAGTTTCCAATTAGTGAAATGAGCCATTTTTGGTTAATAAAGCAAGTTCTATCAATTTCATTTTTTGTATTTCTACTAAAAATTTAAAAGCATAAAAACCCAAGAGTGAATCTTAGAATAAAAATAAATTAGCAATTGTTGCAGAGAACTTGATCCCATACCAATTAGAAGCAGGAGCCTAGTTTTAAAAGTCATATGAATTTGAATGAATAATGAGGAGTAGTTGCTGACAGATCTCATATTCCCTTGCCAAAGTTGCAGCTGAGAAATGCTTTCAATGTGTTTCAAAAGTTTTGATGTAGGTTAAATATTTTTTCTCTTTTGTTATCTTTATCCATTTCTATTTTTCCTGTTTCCCTTGTGTTTTCAGAAAATGTTAATAATCTTTTCCTAACTTACTGTACCTAGACTGTATCATTGAAGGAATCTTTTTAGCTTACATTGTAAAATCTACAGATTAAAGATAGAAATATTATCATTTGTTAATCAAAGCATGTAACAACACCATATGAGGCTTTATGAATAATAATAATAACAAATTTATTTCTATTAAACTATATAAAATAAGATTATATATAACATATAATTTATAAAATATTAATAGTACTTTTTTCATATTATCGATAAAATGCCAATAAAACATTCTCACTGGACAAATAGCTTATGCTGAATTTCAAGACACCAAAAAGAAAAAAAATGAATATATATTCATATATATTTACATAACTACATAAATTGGTGATTGTAGCAATCATATTCCTGGCAAAAAAAAGAGCAACAGAACTTAAATGATAATATAAGACATTTTTTCTTCATTAGAGATATTTATATGCTTGATCAGATTACTGAAAATCAGATTTCTGTAAGTGATATAGAAATATAGGCAGGACTAGGTGGGCTAACAAAGGGTTTGAAATATTCATTGATAGTTATAACAGATAGCCATTAGTTTACCTTAGGCCTGACAAAGCAATAAATGTATAAGGTTAGCAGAATTTGGAAGGACTTGTTGCTCTGGGTCTTCTGGCTATAGTTGGAGGAACATTGTTACTGTGAATACAGCGGCATGGTGGGGAATGGATGCATGGGAAATTAATACCCTGTGCTCCCTGATTCTCATTCTTCATTCTCCTCTCAGTGTCTCCCATTGACCAATCCAATTAGAAACTATAGACAGGTATCTGGGTAATTCTGTCTATAGAAGTCAATCATTTAGAGCATTGGGTATTCATCAAAATGGTCAAGGGTAGAGTGATGAACTAGGTAAATAGAGATTATTTAACACAATATTGATTTTCAAAATTCACATAGACAAGACTGGCTTTTTAGAAAGGTATGAAGTAAGTTTAGACTTTCTCTCAATAACTCTCAAATTACATATTTTGGAGAATTGAAAATGAACTACAATCTCATAAATTTTTCTTAATGTGTCCATCAAGAAAGTAAATCTGCTAGAGTTAATTCTCATAAAAGTTATTTTATATCAAAATATTCTGACAGAATCAGGATCTCCAAAGTTCTTCACAGACGTAAGAAGCAGGCTGAATTTGAAAGGTGAAATGTAACAGATACAATTTCTGTAGGCTAGATTGAAAAACCTACTGGTTCAAAGCACAGTATGAAGCTCAGAAGAAGTAAAGGTAAAACATTCTTAGGAAGTTCTGCCTGTGGTCAGTGAGCAACTCGGGAATTAACAGAAGTCGTGACTGTTTGATATGGAAATCGAATCTAGAGTTAGAGGTGATGCCTTAGGATATAGTGCTCCTCTTTATCTTGGATTCATAATGATATACTGAGTATCCACTGTCAAGATAATTTAGCTATTGGTAGTTTTACATGATGACTTCTTCCAAGTGTTAGTTTCATAAATCTTAAACATGACGAAATACACTTTAAAGTAATAAATCACCTCATTCCAGAAGGATCTAGTGAACGAGTACCATGAATCATTCACTATATGACAGAAAATAAATATGAAGATAAATATTTACAGTCAATGCCTTTAGGTAAAAAGTGCAAAACTAATGACTAACATATGCTGAGAATCTACTTTCTATCAGAAATCTCTTTAGCATTTTTGCATATTACATAATTATTATAGCTAATCTACTAAGCACATACTGCATTCCCATATCACAGATGAGGAAACTGGCACAGAGGGAAAGTAACTTGATCAAGGTCACAGAGCTAATGGCAAAGCCAGAATTTGAATGAGGCAATCTGGTTTCAGAGCCTTTGTTTTAGCTATTATTTTACACTTTTTCTTCATAAGAGATACTTAAATGCTTGATCAGATTGCTAAAAATCAGATTTTTTTTTTGGTTTGTTGGACCAGACATGCTTCCCAGAAGACTAGAAATTGGATGAGCTTTTAAAACACGAATTAGGTTCCCTTAGTATCATCCTGACCCTTCTATAATTTCTCCCCTTACAATATTAATGAGACTCAGTCCTCCAGCTGATCCAAAGTCAGGTCATGAACTATGAATTCAAAATCAACAATCTCAGATCTATGTATCCAGTCCAGAGTTAGCTGCTGAGACCCGATTTAGGAGGCTCAAAACTTCACATTTTGATTCTCAAAAGTTCTGCATTTTTAATATGTTTAGAACCGAAATATTGCAAACATTCCCTTCAGAATAAGTGGCGCCTACAAATAATGGTTGCTTTTTCTCTGTGGTAGGAGAGTCAAAGTAGAAAGTATAGCATCGGGTTTTTTACTTTGGCTTGACACTGCAAAAATGTTGCCAATTTGTTAGCAGGCTTATAAATTTTCTTGGGGTATATCTCCATTATGTGTCATGTACATGCCTGACCAATACACCTAAAGTGGAGCATATATTTTGTTTATTAGGACACTTAAGCAAGATGTCATTTATCTGTGATTAAAAAAAAAAAAAAAAAACAGATCTGTGATATCCTGGAAAGACAATCAATATCTCTCCTTGCTAAAAAATAGACGGTAATATAAACTTAAGTCACAGAGCAAAGGTGTACTGTGACCTGTCTTCATGTATGCGTACATGAAAACATAAATTTGTGATTGTAGCATTTGCCTCTTGCGTTCTCTGTTTATTGATATATAAGAAGCCCATTTGTCAGATTAAGTTGCACATCAAGTACCAGAAATTGCATTAATTTGTCTCAGTGAAGAGATCCTCTAAAGCAGAGAAATCCTCTAAAGCAATACTATTGCAAGGCTTCAGATCACTTCAGTTGAGAACTGACAGCCCTTAGTTTGTCATTTTCTTTCCTTCAGCTATCCATTGCTATCACACTTTCCAATGTTTTCCATGCCCTTGAGACATATGTGCTGTATAGAACTGGTTGACATTGATTCCATAAGAATGACCTTTAATGAAAACTTTATTTCAGGCTACATTTATTAATTGCTGGAAAAATACATAACAGGGACTGCTGAATTTCCATGTTCTCCTCTTGCACCAGTACTGATTTGTCTCATATAATTCTGAATAGGTCACAATTCTCACTTGAATATGATTATAACTTAGTTAGCTTAAACAGAAATGAAATTTATTGGCAGAGAACTCAATTGCTCCAAACACAGAAAAGGTTGCTGAAAATCAAGCTCAGTAAGAATCAAATAAAAATCAAGAAAGCAACAGAGCTTCCATGCTTAGCCACCTCAGAACACTGCTGCTATCTGACAGGACACTTACTGCCTTGTCCACTGTGGCCACTATGTCTGGACTGCTGCCACTGTCCTGCTGGATTCCATTTCACTGGGACACTTGGTATGGTGTTATTAGACTCTCCACTCTGTTGATTCTGCTATCAAAAATCTCTAAATGTCATCATACTTTTGCTTCATTTACTCAAGATTCAAAGTCGTTAGTGGTGGGAGAGAGGGAAGGTATGGCTGTTGAGCTCAGATAACATGTTGCCAAAAGGAAGGGATTATCCAGCCTTCTTCAGTTTCCATAGCAGATGGCTTGGTTGGCTTCCACCGATCTTGAGATTTCTCCCAAATCAAAAGGGTAGCCAAAACAGGAAAAATGGCCAATGAACGTATTAAACAAAATGGTAAAAATAAATGAGGTAAAAAATAGAAGAAAAAAGAAAATTAGCAATAGCTCAAATCTTTACATCAACTTGTGTCAACATTTTAGTGTTCTTTATGAATTTCTTTTAATTTTAATGTGACAGTGACTCAACTTTGCTCTCTTTAATGGCATATTGTACATACATTTCAAAAGCTTTAAGTAAAAGTTATATTTTTATTAACTTTGGTAAATACATTTTTTATTTAATAGATGGCCTTAATAACCAAATAGAAGGAAACCTATATCCTTGTCTATAGAATTTAATGAGGCCTTTGTGCAACCAACAGTAGACATATAATAAAAGACAAAGTAAAAATAAAGTAATAATAGTAGATGATTAGAGTCCTTACTTCATGCCTGGTAAGAGCAAGATATCACATGCGTTGTGCCCATGATTCTCTCTAGGATTGCACAAGGCGTGTCATTGCAATTTAACCAATCTAAGTACATAAACTTGCACAAGCTTACATAGTTAGAAACTGGTAGATAAGAACCAATCCTAATCTTTCAGAAAGAAATAAGGCATTGCCTTCCTATAGGTATGTATGTGGGTATCTGATGACAACATTGTCTAAACAATTTAATTCCCCATGGTTAGTGTGAAGTCTCATGAGAAATAGGAAAATTAATGTTATCATTATCACTGTATTCATATTCCTTATTTTTAAGGAGACTCAAATGAATGTGAAAATAAAACTAAATAAAATGGTATACTGCCTTTAAATATATCGAATACGAACTTTCACTTTTAAAGAAATATTATATTTATTCTTTTCTATTTTATTATTTTTGTGTGCAACAGCAAAGATAAGTTGACGAAAAAGTATAAATACAGATGAATATTTTAAATATTGGAACTGTCGTGATAAGATTTGTACATTTAATTGAGAAAAAGCTTATCAACTTGGCCTTTCCTTTCTCTGATTTTGCTTCATATAATAGACTTCACCTGAAACAGAAGTACAATTGTGCACAACATGAAAAATCGAGGTGCATACTAGGTGGTTAGAGTGTTTTTTTCCATATACAGAAGGTTAGTAAAAGGGAGAATTAGCACCTAAATATTTTTTATGATGTCATTGTCAAAAGTGTTTGATAAAAATACAAATCAAAATTGTTTTTCATAAGTACATAAATCACAATATTACTGCAACCACCACATTAACATATTTTTTTAATTTTTAATTTTTGTGGGCACATAGTAAGTGTATATATTTACAGTGCACATGAAATTTTTTGATACAACCATGTAATGCATACTAATCACATCAGGATAAATGTGGTATACATCACCTTAAGCATTTATCCTTTGTGTTAAAAGCAAACCAATAGCAGAAAAGAATTTTGATTCAACATGAATATAATAATTTAGAAAATGACCAAAATCAACCAGAAACTCAAAAAAACTTTAAGCTAAAGCATTCATCTGGTTTTTTAAAAAATGGCTTATAATTATGCAGAAATGAATGACCACTTTTTATTCATTTAGTAAAGAAAACATTTTTGAGTTCTTATTTTCTGTGTGAAACTAATTTGGATGCTGGAGATAATGTTATAACATTCAAAGACAGTCCCTGACATTAGAGAGCTTACATTCTCTAGAAGAAGAAATAAAGCTACCAAGTAAGCAGACACAAATGAGTTAATTTCATATTGTGAGAAGTACAAGGACATAAAACTGAGTGGGGGGAAGAGGATGACAAGAGAATATATGATGAGAAGCAGCCAGTCATGAGGAAATTTAGAGTCAATGCATTCCATGATGAGGAAATGGCAATGTATTTATATATGGACTCTCTCTGTATTTTTCCAAATATCTACTACAATAATGTATGGTGCATATGGTAATTGCTCTTAAATTAAAAGAGAAAAAAAATATAGACATAATATGTATTTTTTTCTTCTTCATCTCATCCTCGTCCTTGGATTATATATTCAAATGCTTGATCAACCCCAAACTCAATCAACTGTCTCTCTGTATACATATATGTAGGTATACATGTGATGGATACCATAATTAACCCCTTTGTGATTATTATGTGTTACACGCCTATATCAAAATATTTCACATATCCCATGAATATATACACCTACTATGTACCTGCAAAAATTAAAAAAATTCTGTAATGCTAATGTGATGGTTGCACTAATATTATGATATATATGCATATATATACACATCTATACACATACATGTACATGTACACATGCCTATGCATGCATGTATAGATGTGTACATGTACATTTATTAAAATAGACACATATATGTATTTGGATTTATTTTCACAAACACGCAAGCTCTGGATATACACAATGTTCTCTATTAACAAGACGTTCCATGAAGTACTAACTCTGTGGAATATATTGTCTAGATCAATGCCTGACATGATCCTCAGTAGCCAGATGACATGACAGACCCTTTATAAAAAGCTCTCTCTTAATTAAGGCAAATGGGATGTTTACTTCCACTAAAACCTCTCTTGACCCCCCCTTCTTATGCAACATCTCTGTGAAAGATAACCTTCAGTTTCAGAAAATAGAAAAAGAAAAAGTGTCTGTCTTCTCAACACACTATGCTAGAAAATACATATGCCTTTTTATTCAGAAAGGTGACTCCACTCAGAAGCTTCTCATCCTGTAGAAAATAATATATTGTGTTCAAATCTTTCATTTATAAATATGTGCATTCTTTTTATTTGTTTAATGTTTAACAGTAGACACATGATAGAAATATAAACGCTAATTATACAAAACGAAGAACTCGATCCATTTTAAGCCACAGGTAATCATAAAAAGAAAAACAAAGATTTTAAAGGTCAAGGAAACAGCCATCTGCTTAACAACCTGACCATCTGTGAAAGATAATTCAAGGCCAGTTCAAAACTCAGAGGGCCCTAAGTGTCACCCAGAAAGATGCCTTATATGCTATTCTGTACCTAAACTCAAGGTATAAGGCACAGATTGCATGAGTATTATTACCATCCATTTTTATTTATAAAGCAATTTAGATTTGCCTTGTTAATAATAGATGGTGCCCGGTTTTTCATAATTAAAGCACTATGAAGAAACATTAAAGTTAAGTGAAAAACATAATAATGTGCACATTTATTATAATTAAAAATAATGCTCTACTATGTTTGATATTTTTGATAAAACTAGATATTTACAAAAGTATATATTTCATTTATATCTGCTATTATATTTTTTAATTTTAAAAATATATTAGTATAAAATATTTTTTAAATGCATACATAAGTAAAATTGAGTTTGTCTGCCAGCCACATAATAAAATATATCTCCTATTCATTCCCACTCAGTACAATTCTTCAGACACAATAAATGTATAAACTTCAAAATACAATATAAATATAAATGTGCATGTATTTGTGTCTGTATGTGTGGCTGGTATTTTGAGTGGCTGAATTTAAAATTATATAGTATTTTCAAACATCACGGAGATTTCCTAATAAAATATAAGGTACATTCTTCCATTGTAGGTCTTTGTTATTATAGCTTTTATTGGTGTTTAATTAAAAAATACTTTTCCTTCAGGTTAACTTATTCCCAGCATTTGTAACTTTTTCTTTATCTTCTGCATGTATGCTTTTCTTCCACTGTTTAGCCTAGTTATCTTTTTAAAATTTTATAGAATATATATTATTCAATTGAGGGTGAATTATTCTCGTAACAAATCAAATTAATGATTATTTTATAATTGCTGTTAGTTCCTCATTCAGTCTTAGATTTCAAACAATGAAAGTGCACCATCTGAAAGGGTCCTTCAGTAACAAATATTAAGCCCTGTGTCTGCACACAATGGAGTTCTAGACATTGAGGATACAGAAGTGAACAAGAGATGAGTTTCTCCTTGTCGTGAAACTTGCATCTTAAAGGGATAACTTAAGAAAGCAATGAGGCTGGGCGCGGTATCCCACGCCTGTAATCCCAACACTTTGGGAGGCCAAGTTGGGCAGATCACCTGAGGTCAGGAGTTCAAGACCAGCCTGGCCAACAAGGTGAAACCACTTTTTTACTCAAAAAACAAAAATTAGCCAAGTATGATGGTGGAGGCCTGTAATCCCAGCTACATGGGAAGCTGAGGCATGAGAATCGCTTGAACTCGGGAGGCAGAGGTTGCAGTGAGCCGAGATCATGCAATTACACTCCAGCCTGGGCGACAGAAGGAGACTGTCTGAAAAAAAAAAAAAACTAAAATAAAATAAAACAAAAAGCAATAAATAAATGTTCTATGGTTAAATAGGGAAAATCAGCACTTTAAAATTATTGTAATCCAAAATTAAATATTGGATTATAGGTATCTATTTTCTAATCTCTTCTATTGTTTTCTCAATTAAGCATAGGCACATGTATCAGTATTTTCTTCAAAATCAACTTTGTTATGTCTTTTTTAAGAAATTTTTCAAGACTTCAAGGTATATAAAATTTCCATTATATTTTCTAATCAGCGTCTTCAAGATGGTTTGTTTGCTGTTGTTGTCATTGCTGGAGTTTTTTAACTCTAAGATATTAGCCCTTGTGTAGTTGGTCTTTTTACATAGCATACATTGTCCATTTTTGAGTAGAGTCCATCTTTTTTAATGTCATTTTTTTTCCAGCTCCATTTCTTTCAACTGTCCCTTCTTTCATAACTGACCTGAGAAGCAACCTCTGCCATCTACCAAAATTACCTGTTTATGGACTCTCTATTCTACTCCATTGATTAATGTTCAGTCAATGTCACAGTAGCAACATGAACATTGCTTCATAGTAAGTCCCAGTATCATGACTGGCAAGTTGCCCCCTTAATCTTTTTGAGAAATGACCTGACCGTAGTCAATACTTTAAATATTTGAGAATTTTTAAATCAAGATCCATGAATTGCTTTGCTGTGAAATCTATACTTACTGCATTGATTATATTTAAATTTGGGGCCAATTCTCAGCTTCTTAATATTTATTCTTACATTCATGACATCGGATATGTCTATCTTTAGTTGCATCTGTTGTAATAAATTACAATAACGTTTTATTTTTTTCTTTAAGAAGTCTCAAAATCTGTTTTACAGCTTAACAAGTGAAATGGGATAATAAGAAAAATGTAGCTTTGAAGCTGTAATTTTATTAGGCTTTGATTAAACATTGGCTATGCTGAATTTTTGAAACTATTCATATGACAGATGGATATTCTTAAGTAGGCAAGTTAAATGCACTATTTTATTTTCACTAGGTTTTTCTTTAAAATCATGAGCACAAACAGGTTTATCCATTTTCTCTGACACCTACTTCTATGCATACCAGAAAATCTAGAAATACAGATTTATTACTAACTCATCAATTTATCTGTATATTTATTTGATAATTCATTTATTAAGTAGTAATTTACTAAGAAAATACTATGTATTTACAAAAATTAGCCAGGTGTGGTGGCACATGCCTGTACAAGTCCAAGCTACTGGGGAGGCTGAGGCTGAAGAATCATTTGAACCTGGGAGGTGGAGGTTGCTATGAGCTGAGATCACGCTGTTGCACTCCAGCTTGGAGGACAGAGTGAGACTCCATCTCAAAAAAAAAGTACTATTATTTAATATCATCATAAACGTTGATGTAATAAATAATAATGGCAAGACCAGATTGTAATCCTGAAATTTGATTTCATTTTCTAGCTCTTAAAGCATATTCTGATTATACTAATTATTTAATTTTTTTTAAAGTTACTCTGTGTATAAGCTCCTTTAAATGAGTAAAAGTCAAGCTTGATGGTAAAATATTTCACCTCTATTCCATGAAGAATGTAGTGTCTGTGTGTGTGATTTAAATATACAAATATGGCCGGGCGCGGTGGCTCAAGCCTGTAATCCCAGCACTTTGGGAGGCCGAGACAGGCGGATCACGAGGTCAGGAGATCGAGACCATCCTGGAGAACACGGTGAAATCCCGTCTCTACTAAAAAATACAAAAAAAACTAGCCGGGCGAGGTGGCGGGCGCCTGTAGTCCCAGCTACTCGGGAGGCTGAGGCAGGAGAATGGCGTAAACCCGGGAGGCGGAGCTTGCAGTGAGCTGAGATCCGGCCACTGCACTCCAGCCTGGGTGACAGAGCCAGACTCCATCTCAAAAAAAATAAATAAATAAATAAATAAATATACAAATATATAAAAGGAGAAAATGAGGAACAAAGCAGGTTTCTTACTGAAAAAGTATTAAGAAAATAAAAGTCAATTTCCAGTTGATTGCTCAGAATTAAGGAGTTTTTTTGGGAGAAGGTTATTTTAAGAAAAAATAAAAATCAGACGTATTTGGGAATGCATAGGGTGCATTTATTTTTGCATTACTATAAAAGCTTTATGATTTTGATGAACAAATATAGATTTTGATGAACATATTATAAATGAGAGTCTCAGGGCTCCTAGAAAACAAACACACACACACATAGATCAGCTGACAAAGCATGTTTATGACCTAGAAATGACACTGTCACCAGTGATTAAGACCTACAGGTAAGACCAGTTCGTGCCTGTAATTTGAAATTGCTTGAGCATCAGGTACCTTTTATGTGTGTAGAATAGCCAGGAAAGTAATTGGTTCTACTTATAGCAAAAGCAAGTTCAGCATTTTGACTATTTTTTTCTTTCCCTAACTGATGTACATTTTATCTCTACTCAACTGAGGCAAATGAAAAAAAAAAAAAAAATGCTGAGGTTTGACTCAGCATTTGTGCTCAGATTCATTAGTGAATTGAAGAAGGGAAAATCTAAACCCTTTTCCCTTACTCCCTAGTTAAAAATTCAAATGATATCAAACGGAAATTTTCCCAAGGTATGTTGAAGTAAACAGAAAAAAAAGTACTTTTTATTAAGGTAAATTCTTCCTATCATTAATGCAGTGATTTATAAGGAGATATTCTATTTCTCTTAGGATTTAAGTCATGTTTGGGGAAATTTTTAATCACCTAGGGAGCATTTTAGAAAATACTGCTCCGAGGACATGCCACCAGAGATGATGTTTCAATTGATCTGTTAAGAAGACGTAGAAATAGCATTGCATTTCTAAAAGCTGCCAGTGCCTTTCTCATGTGTACTAGGATGAAAACCACTGTTCTAATATATTCCCCACTGCTCTCACTTAATTTTCGAAGTCATTAATTTCTTTAGACCACTAGGGTATTAGAGTCAGCTACAGATTATCTAAACCTACATGCCTAATCTCTGATGATGAATAAGTAAATGGGTATTTGTCTTTGGATTTTGAATATGAGATCCATATTCAAACAGAGACCTGCTAAGGGGCAATAGTGTAAAAGCAATTATATGACCTATCTGACTTGCACTCCACAGTTAGCCCTTCTGTCAACAGTTTGGGAAACACATGTTGATGACAAAGAGGGGGGAAGCCATAAGTCATTTATAAAACACTATCAGGGTAAAACCTCCTTAGCGTACTTTCCACTTGTTGACTTCCACTTTCCTTCTCATTCTGGAAAATTAAAGACTATGGGACAAAAATCGTAACTCTACCTTGACGCAGAGATGGAGTTGCTCCCTTTGCCTTCTCTATCTTATTCAAACACAGTTGGCTACGAATGAAGTGTTTAAATGACCTCAGCTTCTGAGGATTATGAAAGTAGAAATAGTATCCACAGCTTATGCTAATAAATGACATTAAAAATATGGTGGGAGAGATGACAAATTTTTGTTTTACAAAGACGATAAAAGCTTAGAAAACAGAGTAGAATATCTTCCTCTAAACATTTGCAAATAATTATAATAGCTCACATTTCTTGAATGCTTTTGTGATAGACATTTATTGCTTGCCTTCCCAGAACCCATCATTAATATACAAATATAATACAGATAACACACACAAGTGTATCTACAGAGCTTTCTCCCTTCTGTCCTGCTATGTTGTTTCATTAGGGACTAACAGTCGTGATACTACAACACTCTGGCCACAAGGGGAGGATCTTACATGCAAGCCAGTGTGCTCAAAATTCTTCTCTGTGGATTAAAAGCAAACAGAGAGGTTCATGTTAGCAAGCCATTACTTCATTCCAGACATTGCTAATTCCCAGGCATGTTCTTGCCTGTTTTGCAAGTTTCTTTACCAGATATAAAATTTCCACTGCTGGCCTATGCCAATTGGAGCTATGAATCTACTATTTGCAACACATCTTTTTTCAATGCTGTACTACTATATACGCATCGTGAAATTTAATACTGTATTTGAAAGTATGATGTAGAGAATTAAAAATGAAAGCATCATGACATTATTACTTACTAGTTGAAAGACTTTTAGGCAAGATATTTAATTACTTTCAAGCCTGTATGTCTTCATGTTTAAACTAGAGAATATGTAACAACTTTCCTCATCACGTTGTTGTGGGTATTAGATGGAATTCTGTGCATAATGAAAGCGGTCAGGTACATAAAAATTAATAAAAATGTTAATACTATTGTCCACAGATGTTTTAGTTCAGTAATGTATTTTCAGTTTCACATATAAAGAAACAAGTTCAGAAAAGTTAAAATAACTTAACTTGTCTAATTTTCTAATAATATATAAGTGATTAGAAACTGAAACTTCACTTGGACAGCACAAACACAAACTGCACTGGTTTTTTTAATAATTTGAAGTAAAGCATGAATGCAAACACACAGACATCAAAACATAAACAAGTCATAAGTACAGTTGTTTACATCAATAAGTGTATATTAACAATTCCTAAATGTAGAGTGAGTACACCCACATAATCTCTGCCCATATAAAAAATGGAATATTTGTAGCATCCCAAAATAGCCCCAATATGGGTCCTGTCAAAAAATTCTCCATTCTGCTAACCACCACGTTTAAATTTGCCTATTTCGTATTTTTGTATGAATGAAATTAAATAGTATTTACTGTGGTACATCAGGGTCTTTAATAAGATCTTTCCATGCCAAATGTAGGACTAGTGTGTTCATTTAAATTGCTATTTGGTATTACATCATATGGGCATTGTATATCTATTCCAAAATGTATTTATCCATTCTACATGTGAGAATAACTTTTTTTTTCATTTTGAGGATACTGCAAATAGTGCTTTTATGAATATCCCTATACTATACATATCTGTTGGCGTGTGTTTGTATATATTGCCATTATATGCATATCTGAAGTGGAATTTCTGACACATAGGTTGTGCATATGCTCATTGCAATGGAGTTGTTGCAATATTTACTTTCTCCTCCAATAATGCCTGTTGGTTACAATTGCTCCTTCTCGTCCACACTTGGAATTGTCAGTCCTCTCCCCACACCCTCTCCCCACCTCCCCACCCTCAACTACCACATGAGCATGCTCTGGCGATTGAGGAGTGACACATTGCATTGAGTTTTATTTTACAATTTGATATGTTTGCTAACATTTTCACTATTTTTGTTTTGTGAAGTGCCATTTTAAGTCTCTTGGCCATTTGCCTTTATATTTTCAATCTTATATTTTTATAGTTTTAATCTTTTCCCATAATTTCTTCTTCTTCCCTTCCGTGGCTTATTTCTTGTTTCTTTTTGTTTGTTTGTTTGTTTTCCTAATAGTGTCATTTTATGATGTTTTAAATTTTAATATTATTCAAATTATCAATCATTTTGGTGTCATATTTAAGAAACCTCTGCCAGTCTTACGATCATAAAATGCACATTATCTTTAAATATCTAAAATTTTTGGTCTTATATTTTGATCATAGTCTATTTGATTTATTGTTATTTGCTTGAATGTGTGGTGTGGGTTCAAGAATCTCATTCTACCTATGGATATACAATTAACCCAGATACATTTATTGATGAGGCTATCATTTCCCATTATTGTACAATGCCAATTTTTAATAAATCAAGAGTCTACATTAGTATAGGTCTCTTATTGAATGTTTACACTGATATACGGATCTTTTTATTTATTCTTATGTCAATTACAGCCTCCTAATTACTGTTGATTTATAACAAATATTGATATATAGCAGTGTGTTTCATCCAATATTGTTCTTACTTAAAGACCAACCTATGATGTTACACTGTAACTCATGACCAATACTCCTCCATCAGTATGTGAACGTCTGGATGAAGGTATTCAATAGATACTGATTGAATTGATATAATTTAATTACCAGAACAAAAGATCTTCCGCATCAATAAATTTCTACCTGTGGCTTCTAGCAATAAATCATCGACCTCAGAAGCACTACCTGAAACCAAAAAAAAGCTACTCTATTTTTTCTTTAAAAAGCAGTGTTACCAAAATTAATTTTTCTTATCAATGGATATATCTGGAATTTAATTTTTGAAAAGTGAAGAAAATGTTTTTAATTACTGTAATTACTTTACTCTTCAGAACATGACTCAGGAATACCCAAATGGAAGAGTTGCACGAGGTAAGGTATGGGGAAAGAATCACAGAGCTTTCATGACCTCTCAAGGCGTACCACCCTCTTAACAACTTAATATGGTCACCAACTTGGGAAGCTGCAGAAAACTTTAATTTTGTCCTTCAGTTCCTCACTTAACCTGCCAGAATGTGATATCTAAAACGAAAATTCCACAGAAGGAGAAGCAATACCTTGTTCACTGCTATATCAACTATATGTACCGCAGAGCAGAACTTATAATAGACGCTCTATAAATATTTGTTTTTAATGAACACATATGTAATTTTACATATATTTTTATTTAGCTTTTTCAGTGTGTAAGAACTTGTCAAACAAAAACGCAAGCACAGTTTCTGATTTAGTCTACATATGTACTCGTGTTACTTAATGATAAGCATCCCCAGGTTTTTATTTTTGTTTGGTTTTGTCTTTGTAGAGTATTTTCAAGATGGCCGACTAGGGCTATTGCATGCCAGTTCTCTTCAGAAAGAAGATAAAAATTACCTTTCACTGGAAAACTTTGAACCGAAAATGGAGAGAAGAGAGCCAGGACCTGCAGGAGCACCCACAGGAAGAAGCTGAGATACCACAGAAAAATGAAACAGCCAGAACCTTGCTGAGATTGATGCCAGAGGAACTTAGAGCCCAGTGGAAATGGTAGGTGGAAGTGCTTCTCTGCTACCTTCAACCCTCTGACAATCTGCCTCCTGCTAAAGTTTTGGTGAGTCTGCCCTCATGAAACGGGGCAACACTATTGGTGGTAATTAGAGAATTTCTGAGGAGCAGAGAACCAAATAGCTAATTTGATCAGCTACGCCCATTCTTCCTTCAGACCCAAATTGACAGCGAGCACCATACCAGCTGTGCACTCATGGTGTCATTGTCCTGCCTGGGAATCCTCTACCCTTGAGCCAGTGAACCACCAGACCCGCAAACGTACCTCACAAAGGGCACTGACTTTGGCAGGCACAGAGGACCTGCAGTTCCCCAGGGAGCTGTGGGTCTCCTGGAGATCAGGCCTTGGCACAAGCCACCTGTAAGGTAGGGAAAGTTCAACCACCAGTCTCCCTTGGACAAAGGAAACACAGGTGCATAGCCAATCATTGAAGTGGTCAGCACCAATACCTGGGAGTGAATGTAGCGGGGGATCATCTAACACCCCCACCCCCGGCCATGTCCATTATACATTGTTTCAAGTGCAGCAGCAATTCTTCCCACTGGGGCCTGGCAATTGCGCACCGAAAGAAAACATTTCTCACCCCGCTGTTCACCCCACAAAACATAGCCTGCACCTGCTCAGGCTTTCACAAATTGCGGAGCCCAACTCCCGCTCCCCACACAGACCAGCAGTGCCCTGGCAATGAGAAGACAGGCCATAGAGCTGCCTTCCTTGGACTAAAGGAAGATGCTCCCTTGGACTCTCCTTCTGGAGGTATCCATTACAAAGGCAGATCCGCAGTCCACAGCTGCATTGCACCTGGAAACCAAAGGACAACACCTTTTAAACAGAAAGTCATTAGCCCCATGACAGGGGAATGATGGGGAAGAGGATCACATTTCTGCCAGCTCAAAATGAGAAGCTGGTGCATCCCCCAATGCTTCCCCCAAGGCTTCGGAGCACCCCATCACAGTTTCTTCCTGCCACCTCCATCAGGGTGGATGTGACAGCTCCACGCCAGCCTACTCGCTGGCTGTTACTGTTAAGCATCATCTACTGGATGGAAGCCCAAACTGAATCTATCAAAAAATTACGTGTGCCTGCAACAAACAGCATCTACGAAAGCCACCTCATGAAACCTATCCACAATCAAGGAACCCGTATAGAGTCTTGGCCTCCTGCAAACACCCTGAAATTAAGCCAAATGCTCCTACACAGCATACATGATAGTCATATGCTCAAAGAATAAAATAATTTAAAAAATAAGAAAAGCCCCATTCAAATGATAGCAAATTCAAAAATAAGATGTGACAGTTCCCTCCGATGAGAAAGAATCCGCATCTACATAATGACTCTGGCGGTACAAAACCAGAGTGTTCTGACACCCCCAAAATATCGCACTAGCTCCCTAGCAACCGGATTGAAATGTCTGAAATGATAGATGAAGAATTCAAAAGATGGATTGAAAGGAAACTTAATGAGATCCAATAGAATGTTGAAATTTAATACAAAGAAGCTGAAAAAATGATTCAGGATATGAAAGACATTATAGCTATGTTAAAGAAGAACCAAACAGAACATCTGGAATTTAAAAATTCACTACAGGAAATTCAAAACACAGTTGTAAGACTTAGCAATACACTAGACAATCCAGAAGAAATAATTTCAGAGTTTGAAGGCTAGTTTTCATGAACTAACCAATTCAAAATTTTAATAAAATGAACAAAGCCATCAAGAAATATGGGGTTAGGGAAAGTGACCAAATTTATGTCTTTGCATTCCTGAAACAGAAGAAGAAAAAATAACCCACATAGAAAACATTTTTGAGGGAATAAATAAGGAAGATTTCCTCAGTCTTGCTAGAGATGTTGACATCTGAAACAATAAATTCAGAAAACTACTAGGAGATACTACAAAACATAACCATCCTCAAGGCGCATAATCATTAGACTATACAATATGAATGCAAAAAAAAAAAAAAAGTCTTAAAGGCAGTGAGAGAAAAGGACCACATTGCCTGTAATAGAAATCCCATAAAACTAATAGTGCACGTCTCAGCAGACACTTTACAAGGCAGAAGAGATTAGAGGCCTATTTTCACCTTTCTTAAAGAAAAAAAGAAACAGACAAAAAATTTATATTTTGCCAAAGTAAGCTTCATAAACAATGGAGAAATAATGTACTTTCCAGAAAAACAAATACCAAGGGAATCTGTTACCACCAGGCAAACCCTGTAAGAAACGCTACAAGGAGTTGTAGACATAGAAACAAAAGAACAATATCTGCTACCATAAAAGAAAATGTAAGTGCAAAGCCCAGAGACCCTATAAAGCAAATATACAATTGAGACTACAAGGCAACTAGCTAACAACACTATGACAGAAACAAAATCTCACACATTAATATTAATCTAAGACATAGCTTAAATTCTCCACTTAAACGACATAGAGTAGTGAATTAAATAAAAAACAAGACCCAACCTTCTGTTGCCTTCAAAAGACCCTTCTCACATATAAGGACACTCATACACTCAAAGTAAAAAGATGGAGAGATATATCATGCAAATGGAAAATGAAGAAGATCAAAAGTGGTTATTCTTGTATCAGATAAAATGTACTTTAAACAAACAACAGTAAAAGAAAACAAAGAAAAGCATAACACAAAGTGTTAAATTCAACAAGAAGATTTATCCATCCTAAATATATATGCAGCTGATATTGCTGCACTCAGATTTGTAGAACAATTACTGCTAAAATTTTCTCCCATTCTGTAGGTTGCCTGTTCACTCTGATGATAGTTTCTTTTGCTGTGCAGAAGCTCTTTAATTTAAGTAGATCCCATTTGTCAATTTGGGCTTTTTGTTGCCATTACTTTTGGTGGTTTGGATATGAAGTCTTTGCCCATGCCTAGGTCCTGAATGGTATTGCCCAGGATTTTTATGAATTTTTGCAATCTATTCATCTGATAAAGTGCTAATATCTAGAATCTACAAATAACTTAAACAAATTTACAAGAAAAAACAACCCCCCAAAAAAGTGGACAAAAGATATGAACAGATACTTCTCAAAAGAAGACATATATGCAGCCAACAAACATATGAAAAAATGCTCATCCTCACTGGTCATTAAAGAAATGAAAATGAAAACCACAATGAGATACCATATCATGCTAGTTAGAATGGCGATCATTAAAATGTCAGGAAACAACAGACTCTGGAGAGGATGTGGAGAAATAGGAACACTTCTGCACTGTTGGTGGGAGTGTAAATTAGTTCAACCATTGTGAAAGACAGTGTGGTGATTCCTCAAGGATCTAGAACTAGAAATACCATTTGACCCAGCCATCCCATTACTGGGTACATACCAAAAGGATTATACATTGTTCTACTATAAAGACACATGCTCACGTGTGTTTGTTGCAGCACTATTCACAATGACAAAGACTTGGAACCAACCCAAATCTCCATCAGTGATAGTGTATAAAGGAAATGTGACACATATACACCATGGAATGTTATGCAGCCATAAAAAAGGATGAGTTCATGTCCTTTGCAGGGACACAGATGATGCTGGAAACCATCATTCTCAGCAAACTATTCCAAGAACCGAAAACCAAACACTGCATGTTCTCACTCATAAGTGGGAGTTGAACAATTAGAACACGTAGACACAGAGAGGGGAACATCACAAACCGAAGCCTGTCAGGGAGTGAGGGGCTAGGTGAGGTATAGCATTAGGAAAAATACCTAATGTAGGTGACGGGTTGATGGGTGCAGCCAACCACCATGGCATGTGTATACCCATGTAACAAAACTGCATGCTCTACATATGCACCCCAGAAGTTTAAGTGTAATAATAATAATAATAATTACTGCTGTCCATGAAATATACAAAGCCATGCAGTCATAATGGGGGACTTCAACACTCTATTAACAGCATTAGACAGAACACTGAAGAAGAAAACTAACAAAGAATTTCTGGACATAATTTGGAGAATTGACAAAATGGGCCATATTGATATGTATAGAATACAAGACTGAACAACCACATAATATACATTCTCATCTTTAGAGAGATGATTGTCTAGGAATGACTATATGCTAGGTAACAAAGCAAGTTTTAATGAATGTAAAAAAAATAAAATCATACCAGTCATCTTCTTAGACCACAGTGGAATGAAATTACAAATCAATACAAGAGGAACTCTCACCATCATACAAATACATGGAAACTAAACCACTCGCTCCTGAATGACTTTTGGGTAAACAATACAATTAAGGCAGAATGAAAAAAAAAATAGTTGAAACAGATGAAAATTGAGACACAAAACTTATCGAAACCTTTGGGATAAAGCAAAAGCAGTGCTAAGAGGAAAGTTTATTGTACTAAATGCCTAAGTAATGCATATAAAAATATCTAAATTAACAACCTAATGTTGTATCTAAAGGTACTAGAAAAACAAGAACAAATTAAACCCAAAACTATCAGGAAAAAGGAAATCTGGAGATCAGAACAGAACTATGTGAAACTGAGACCTAGGAACCCATACATATGTCATGAAACAAAAAGGTTGCTTCTTGAAAAAAATTAAACATGGTCAACAGATTGTTAGCTAAATCAACAAAGAAAAAGGAGAGAAGATCCAAATAAGCACTATCAGAAATGACAAAGGTAACAGTATAACAGATCCCACGGGAATACAAAAGAACCTCAGAGACTTCCATAAACATCTCTATGCACACAAACTAGAAATTCTAGGGGAAATGGATAAATTAATGAAAATATACGACTCCTCAAGTTTGAACCAGGAAGAAATTGAAACTCTGAACAGACCAAAAATCAATTACAGAATAGAATTAGTAATAAAAAACATACCAACCAAAAAAATCAAAAATAAAAAAAATCCTTGAACCAGAGAGTTTCACAACCAAATTCTACCAGATGTACAAAGACGAGCTAGTATCTTTTACTGAAATTATTCCCAAAAATAGAGAAGTAGGGATTCTTCCCTAATTTATTGTACATAACACATTTTATCTTCATACGAAAATCTGACAACACAATGAAAAAAGAAAACTAAAAGGCAGAATCCTTGATGAATATAGATGTAAAGATTCTCAAAAAAAATACCAGCAAATCCAATCCAGCAGCACATCAAAAAGAATATTCATCACAATTGAGCAACTGAGTGGGCTTTATTTGCGGTATGCAACATATGCAAATCAATAAATGTGATTCACTACATAAACAAAATTAAATACTAATATCATATAATCATCACAATAGACACAGCAAAAGAATTCTATAAAATGCAACATGCTTTCATGATTAAAAAAACCAACAAATAGGAATTGAAGGGACATACCCCACAATAATAATAACTATTTATTACAAACCCACAGTGAACATCATCCAGAACAGGCAAAAGTTAAAAGCATTGCCCTAAGAACTGGAACAAGACAAGGATGTCCACTCTCACTACTCCTACTCAACATAGTAGTGGACATCCTTGCCAGAGTGATCAGGCCAAAGAAACAGATAAAAGGCATTCATGTAGAAAAAGAGAAAATAAGTTATCTCTGTTCAATGGTGATATGATCCTATACCTAGAATACCCTAAATATTTCTTCTAAAGACTCCTAGACCTAGTAAACAAGTTCAATAAAGTTTCAGGATACAAGATCAATGTACAAAAATCAGTACTATTACTATACACCAATAACGTTCAAGCTGAGAACCAAATCAAGAATGGAATTCCATTTACAATAGCCACAAATAAATAAAATACAAAGGAGTAAATCTACAAAATAAAGAAAGACCTCTACAAGGAAAACAACAAAACATTGTTGAAAGAAATCATAGTTGACACAAACAAATGGAAAAGCATTCAAAATACAGGAATTAGAAGAATCGATATCATGAAAATGACCATATTGCCCAAAGCAATCTATAGATTTGATGTGATTCTTATAAAATTGCCATCATTTGTCACAGAATTATAAAAAACAATTCTAAAATTCATACGTAATAAAAAAGCGCCCAAATAGCTAAAACAATTCTAAGTAAAAAGAACAAGGCCAGAGGCATCTCATTACCTGACTTTAAACTATACTACTAGGCTGTATTAACTAAAACAGCATGAGACTTGTACAAAAATAGACACACAGATCAATGGAACAGAATGGGATAACCCAGAAATAAAGCCACACAACTACAACCAACTGATCTTCAAAAAGTCAACAAAAATAAATAATGGGGAAGACACCCCATTTATTAAATGGGGATGGGAAACCTGGCTAGCCATATGCAGAAGAGTGAAACTGAACACCTACCTCCCTTCATATACAAAAATTAACTTAAGACAGATTAAATACTTCAATGTAAGTCCTCCTACTGTGAAAATCCTAGAATAAAACCTAGGAAAACCTCTTCTGGACATTGGCCTAGACAGGGAGACCTCTAAAGTAAATAAACAAAACCAAAAAGAGATACGTAGGACTTAATTATACTAAAGAGCTTCTGCACAGCAAAAGAAACTATCAAGAGAATAAAGAGACAACCTACAGAATGAGAGAAAATATTTGCAAACTATGCATCCAGCAAAGGACTAATATCCAGAATCTGTAAGAAACCTAAACAAATCAACAAGAAAAAGACAAATAACTCCATTAAAAAGTAGACAAAAGACATGAACAGATACTTCTCAAAAGAAGATGTAGAAGTAAACAACAAACTTGAAAAATGCACTCATCGTTAATGATCATAGACATGCTAACTAGAATCACTATGAGATACCATCTCACACTAGCCAGAATGGCTATTATTATTAAAAAGTAGAAAAATAGCAGATGTTAGGGAGAACGTGGGGAAAAGGGAACACTTCTACATTTTTGGGGGGAATGTAATTCAACCCCTCTGGAAATCAGTTTGGAGATTTCTCAAAGAAATAAAAATAGAAGTACCATTCAACCCAGCAATCCTACTATATGGTATCTACTCAAAGGAAAAGTAACATTTTACCAAAAAGACTCTCACAGTTATCACAGCACTACACACAACAGCAAAGTCATGAATCAACCTAGGTGCCCGGTAATGTTGATTGAATAAAGAAAATGTGGTAGCAATACACCATGGAATACTACACAGCTGTATAGAATGGAATCATGAGCTTTTCACCAACATAGATGCAGCTGGGGGCCATTAACCTAAGTGAATTAACATAGAAACAGAAAATCAAATACCTTGTGTTCTCGCTTATAAGTGAGAACTGAAAAATAGGTACACATGAACATAAAATTGGAAACAATAGACATTGGGGACTCTGAAAGAGGAAACGCAGGGAGGGGGGCAATTGTTTAAAAACTACCTATTGGGTACTATATTCACTGTTTTGATGATGAGTTCAATAGAAGCACAAACCCGATCATTGTGCAATACATCCATGTAACAAACCTACATATGTGCCTCCTCAATCTGAAATTTTTAAAAAGATGGTAAGAAAAAAAAAGATAAGCATCCATAAAGTACATGATTTTCATAATTATGGAATCTGAAGTGAGTTTAAGTGAATGGTTTTTCTTCAGGCATAGGCAAACATGATTTATACTCTTCTGGATGCTAATTTTTGGCTTCCTAGAGCAGGTGATGAAGTACAGAAGGGAGAAAATTATAATTTTAGTTGTATTAGCAGTTAAACAATGAGAAAAGAACCCCAATTAATGAGTTAAGAGAAAAAACAATGCACTCAAATGCATTGTGTTAACTCAGACTAGGCCAGTATTTCTCAGTAACCTCTGGTTGTAAAACATTTTTCACAATGTGTATATATGTAGTAGGCAGAGTGAGCCTCCCAAAGATGCCTGAACTGTAATCCTTGAAATATGAATACATTACATTATGTGGCGAAGGTATTTTGCAGATGTAATTAACTTTATGAACCTTAAAACATAAAGACATTACCCTGGATTACCCAAATAGGCCCAATCTAATCACATGAGTCCTTCAAAGCAGGAAACTTTCTGTAGCTGGAGACTAGAGTAATGAGGCTGAAAGAAAGTGACTTGCCTTTGATGGCAGAATCATGGAATCCGTAAGCCAGAGAATATGGGTGGGTGGCTTCTACATGCTGAAAATGACTCCCAGTGCACACTCAGCAAGGACACAGGGACCTTAGTCCTGTAACTGCTGCATCATTTGATTGGGGAAATTTAATCCATTTAAAGTAATTACTGATAGGAAAGGACTTACTGTTCTCATTTTATTAATTGTTTTCTGTGTGTCTTGTAGTTCTTTTTTTCCTCTTTTCTTTCCTAGCTGTCTACCATTGTATTTAATTGATTGGTATGGATATGTTTTGATTCCTTTCTATTTTTTGTTTGTGTATCTTCTATAGATATTTTCTTTATGATTACCATGAAGTTTATATAAAACATTCTATATTTATAATAGTTCAAGTTCTTAAGGACTTAAATTGCATATCAGAAAATTAAACCCCTTCACACACACAAACTTTGTTACTGCTGCCAAAGTTTACATCTATTTTGTGTATTAATCAACATATTTTAGTGTTTAATATTTTGTTAATTATTATGAAGTATATAAATTAAATTATTATAGTGGTTAATATTATTATATTTTACTTCTCCTTCATATCTTTCATATCTGAAAGATAGTTTTGCTGGTACAGCATTCTGATTGATGGGTTATTTTTTTTTTTCACCAGTTTGAATATATTATTCTACTCCCTTCATGTCTGCAAAGTTTCTATTGAAAAAAATCTGATAGTCTTAAGGCAGATCTTTTATACATAATGAGTCACTTTTCTCTTCCTTCTATCAAAATTCTTTGTCTTTGACTTTGACAATTTGTTTATAATTTGTTTCAGTACAGAGATTTCTTTGGAATCCTTTTATGTGAGACCCACTTGGCATCCTGAATCTGAATTTCTATTTTCCTCCAAATTTGGAAAGCGTTAAGCCATTATTTGTTTGAATCACCTATCTTCTCCTTTCTATTTTCCTGTCTGAGGCTTACATAATGAGTGTATAAGTTTACTAGGTGGTGTTCTGTAAGTCCCTAAAGCTTTCGTTCTTTATTTTTTTTGGCTTCTTTGAGTGGATAACTTCTAATGACCTTCCTCCAAGTTTGCTGATTCTTTCTTCTACTTGATTTAGTGCTGTTGAACCCTTCTAGTGCATCTTTCAGTTTGTTACAGAATTTTTTATCTTCAGGCTATCTGTTTGGTACTTTTTGTTTGTATAAATTTTCTTAATTCTATTTTTTTTTATTATACTTTAAGTTCTAGGGTACATGTGCACAACGTGCAGGTTTGTTACATATGTATACATGTGCCATGTTGGTGTGCTGCACCCATTGACTCATCATTTACATTAGGTATATCTCCTAATGTTATCCCTCCCCACGACAGGCTCTGGTGTGTGATGTTCCCCTTCCTGTATCCAAATGTTCTCATTGTTCAATTCCCACCTATGAGTGAGAACATGCAGTGTTTGGTTTTCTTTCCTTGCGATAGTTTGCTGAGAATGATGGTTTCCAGCTTCATCTGCGTCCCTACAAATGACATGAGTTCATCCTTTTTTATGGCTGCATAGTGTTCCATGGTGTATATTTTCTTAATCCAGTCTATCATTGATGGACATTTGGGTTGGTTCCAAGTCATTGCTATTGTGAATGGTGCTGCAGTAAACATATGTGTGCATGTGTCTTTATAGCAGCATGATTTACAATCCTTTGGGTATATACCCAGTAATGGGATGACTGGATCAAATGGTATTTCTAGTTCCAGATCCTTGAGGAATCACCACACTCTCTTCTACAATGGTTGAACTAGTTTACAGTACCACCAACAGTGTAAAAGTGTTCCTATCTCTCCACATCCTTGCCAGCACCTGTTGTTTCCTGACTTTTTAATGATTGCCATTCTAACTGGTGTGAGATGGTATCTCATTGTGGTTTTGATTTGCATTTCTCTGAAGACCAGTGATGATGAGCATTTTTTCATGTGTCTGTTGGCTGCATAAATGTCTTCTTTTGAGAAGTGTCTGTTCATGTCCTTTGTCCACTTTTAGATGGTTTTTTTTTTCCTGTAAATTTGTTTGAGTTCTTTTTAGATTCTGGATATTAGGCCTTTGTCAGATGGGTAGACTGAAAAAATGTTCTCCCATTCTGTAGGTTGCCTGTTCATTCTTATGGTAGTTACTTTTTCTGTGCAGAAGCTTTTTAGTTTAACTAGATCCCATTTGTCAATTTTGGCTTTTGTTGCCATTGCTTTTGGTGTTTTAGACATGAAGTCCTTGCCCATGCCTATGTCCTGAATGTTATTGTCTAGGTTTTCTTCTAGGGTTTTTATGGTTTTAGGTCTAACATTTAAGTCTTTTATCCATCTGGAATTGATTTTTGTGTAAGGTGTAAGGAAGGGATCCAGTTTCAGCTTTCTGCATATGGCTAGCCAGTTTTCCCAACACCATTTATTAAACAGGGAATCCTTTCCCCATTTCTTGTTTTTGTCAGGTTTGTCAAAGATCAGATGGTTGTAGATGTGTGGTATTTTTTCTGAGGGCTCTGTTTTGTTCACTTTGTCTATATCTCTGTTTTGGTACCAGTACCATGTGCTGTTTTGGTTACTGTAGCCTTGTAGTATAGTTTGAAGTCAGGTAGCGTGATGCCTCCAACTTCGCTCTTTTGGCTTAGGATTGTCTTGGCAATGCAGGCTCTTTTTTGGTTCCATATGAACTTTAAAGTAGTTTTTTCCAATTCTGTGAAGAAAGTCATTGGTAGCTTGATGGGGATGGAATTGACTTTATAAATGACTTTGGGCAGTATGGCCATTTTCACAATATTGATTCTTCCTATCCATGAGCATGGAATATTATTCCATTTGTTTGTGTACTCTTTCATTTCGTAGAGCAGTGGTTCGTAGTTCTCCTTGAAGAAGTCCTTCACATCACTTGTAAGTTAGATTCCTAGGTATTTTATTCTCTTTGAAGCAATTGTGAATGGGAGTTCACTCATAAGTTGACTCTCTGTTTGTCTGTTATTGGTGTATAAGAATGCTTGTGATATTTGCACATTGATTTTGTATCCTGAGACTTTGCTGATGTTGTTTATTGGCTTAAGAAGATTTTGGGCTGAGACAAAAGGGTTTTCTCAATATACAATCATGTCATCTACAAACAGAGACAATTTGGCTTCCTCTTTTCCTAATTGAATACCCTTTATTTTTTTCTCCTGCCTGATTGCCCTGGTCAGAACTTGCAACACTATGTTGAATAGGAGTGGTGAGAGAAGGCATCCCTGTCTTGTGCCAGTTTTCAAAGGAAATTCTTCCAGTTTTTGCCCATTCAGTATGATATTGGCTGTGGGTTTCTCATAAATAGCTCTTATTATTTAGAGATACGTCCCATCAATACCAAGTTTATCGAGAGTTTTTAGCATGAAGGGCTGTTGAATTTTGTCAAAGGCCTTTTCTGCATCTATTGAGATAATCATGTGGTTTTTGCCTTTGGTTCTGTCTATATGCTGGAATACATTTATTGCTTTGCATATGTTGAACCAGTCTTGCATCCCAGGGATGAAGCTCACTTGATCATGGTGGATAAGCTTTTTCATGTGCTGCTGGATTCAGTTTGCCAGCATTTTATTGAGGATTTTTGCATCGATGTTCATCAGGAATATTGGTCTACAATTCTCTTTTTTTGTTGGGTCTCTGCCAGACTTTGGTATCACGATGACATTGGCCTCATAAAATGAGTTAGGGAGGATTCCCTCTTTTTCTATTGATTGGACTAGTTTCAGAAGGAACGGTACCAGCTCCACCTTGTACCTCTGGTAGAATTCAGCTGTGAATCCATCTGGTCCTGGACTTTTTTTTGTTGGTAGGCTATTAATTATTGCCTCAATTTCAGAGCCTGTTATTGGTTTATTCAGGGATTCAGCTTCTTCCTGGTTTAGTCTTGGGAGAGTGTATGTGTCCAGGAATTTATACATTTCTTTGAGGTGTTTATAGTTTTCTCTGATGGTAGTTTGTATTTCTGTGGGATCAGTGGTGACACCCCCATTATCATTTTTTATTGCATCTATTTGATAGGTCTCTCTTTTCTTCTTTATTGGTCTTGCTAGTGGTCTATGAAATTTGTTGATCTTTTCAAAAAACCAGCTCCTGGATTCATTGATTTTTTGAAGGATTTGTGTGTGTGTGTGTGTGTGTGTGTGTGTGTGTGTGTGTGTGTGTGTGTGTCTATCTCCTTCAGTTCTGCTCTGATCTTAGTTATTTCTTGCCTTCTGATAACTTTTGAATGTGTTTGCTTTTGCTTCTCTAGTTCTTTTAATTGTAATGTTAGGGTGTCAATTTTAGAATTTTCCTGCTTTCTCTTGTGGGCATTTAGTGCTATAAATTTCCCTCTACACACTGCTTTAAATGTCTCCCAGAGATTCTGGTATGTTGTATTTTCGTTCTCCTTGGTTTCAAAGAACGTCTTTATTTCTGCCTTCATTTCTTTATTTACTCAGTAGTCATTCAGGAGCAGGTTGTTCAGTTTCCATGTAGTTGAGCAGTTTTGAGTGACTTTCTTAATCCTGAGTTCTAGTTTGATCGTACTGTGATCTGAGAGACAGTTTGTTATAATTTCTGTCCTTTTATATTTGCTGTGGAGTGCTTGGTTTCCAACTATGTGGTCAATTTTGGAATAAGTGAGATGTGGTGCTGAGAAGAATGTATATTCTGATGATTTGGGGTGGAGAGTTCTGTGGATGTCTATTAGGTCTGCTTGGTGCAGAGCTGAGTTCAATTCCTGGATATCCCTGTTAACTTTCCATCTCGTTGATCTGTCTAATGTTGACAATGGGTGTTAAAGTCTCCCATTATTATTGTGTGGGAGTCTAAGTCTCTCTGTAGGTCTCTAAGGATTTGCTTTATGAATCTGGGTGCTCCTGTATTGGGTGGATACATATTTAGGATAGTTAACTCTTCTTGTTGAATCGATCCCTTTACCATTATGTAATGGCCTTCTTTGTCTCTTTTGATCTTTGTTGGTTTAAAGTCTGTTTTATCAGAGACTAGGATTGCAACCCCTGCCTTTTTTTGTTTTCCATTTGCTTGGTAGATCTGCCTCCATCCCTTTATTTTGAGCCCATGTGTGTCTCTGCACATGAGATGGATCTCCTGAATACAGCACACTGATGGATCTTGACTCTTTATCCAATTTGCCAGTGTGTGTCTTTTAATTGGAGCATTTAGCCCATTTACATTTAAGGTTATTATTGTTATGTGTGAATTTGATCCTGTCATTATGATGTTAGCTGGTTATTTTGCTCGTTAGCTGATGCAGTTTCTTCCTAGCATCGATGGTCTTTACAATTTGGCATGTTTTTGCAGTGGTTGGTACCGGTTGTTCCTTTCCATGTTTAGTGCCTCCTTCAGGAGCTCTTGTAGGGCAGGCCTGGTGGTTACAAAATCTCTCAGCATTTGCTTGTCTGTAAAGAATTTCATTTCTCCTTCACTTGTGAAGCTTAGTTTGGCTGTATATGAAATTCTGGGTTGAAAATTCTATTCTTTACGAATGTTGAATATTGGCCCCCACTCTCTTCTGGCTTGGAGATTTCTGCCGAGAGATCTGCTGTTAATCTGATGGGCTTCCCTTTGTGGGTAACCTGACCTTTCTCTCTGGCTGCCCTTAACATTTTTTCCTTCATTTCTACTTTGGTAAATCTGACAATTATGTGTCTTAGAGTTGCTTTTCTCGAGGAGTATCTTTGTGGTGTTCTCTGTATTTCCTGAATTTGATTGTTGGCCTGCATGCTAGGTTGGGGAAGTTCTCCTGGATAATATCCTGCAGAGTGTTTTCTAACTTGGTTCCATTGTCCCCATCACTTTCAGGTACACCAATCAGATGTAGGTTTGGTCTTTTCACATAGTCCCATGTTTCTTGGAGGCTTTGTTCATTTCTTTTTACTCTTTTTTCTCTAAACTTCTCACTTCATTTCATTCATTTGGTCTTCAATCACTGATACCCTTTCTTCTAGTTGATCAAATTGGTTACTGAGGCTTATGCATTGATCATGTAGTTCTCGTGCCATGGTTTTCAGTTCCATCAGGTCATTTAAGGACTTCTCTACACTGGTTATTCTAGTTAGCCATTTGCCTAATCTTTTTTCAAGGTTTTTAGCTTCTTTGTGATGGGTACAAACTTCCTCCTTTAGCTTGGAGAAGTTTGATCGTCTGAAGCCTTCCTCCCTCAACTCGTCAAAATCATTCTCCATCCAGCTTTGCTCTGTTGCTGGCGAGGAGCTGCATTCCTTTGGAAGGGGAGAGGTGCTCTGATTTTTAGAATTTTCAGCTTTTCTTCTCTGTTTTTTCCCCATCTTTTTGGTTTTATCTACCTTTGGTCTTTGATGTGGTGATGTACAGATGGGGTTTTGGTGTGGATGTCCTTTCTATTTGTTAGTTTTCCTTCTAACAGTCAGGTGCCTCAGCTGCAGGTCCGTTGGAGTTTGCTGGAGGTCCACTCCAGACCCTATTTGCCTGCGTATCAGCAGCGGAGGCTGCAGAACAGCGAGTATTGCTGAACAGCAAATGTGGCTGCCTGATCGTTCCTCTGGAAGCTTCATCTCAGAGGGGTACCCAGCCGTGTGAGGAGTCAGTCTGCCCCTACTGGGGGGTGCCTCCCAGTTAGGCTACTCAGTGGTCAGGGACCCACTTGAGGAGGCAGTCTGTCCATTCTCATATCTCAAATGCTGTGCTGGGAGAACCACTACTCTCTTCAAAGCTGTCAGACAGGGACATTTAAATATGCAGATGTTTCTTCTGCCTTTTGTTCGGCTATGCCCTGACCCCAGAGGTGAGTCTACACAGGCAGGCAGGCTTCCTTGAGCTGCCTTGGGATCCACCCAGTTCGAGCTTCCCAGCCACTTTGTTTACCTACTCCAGCCTCAGTAATGACAGGTGCCCCTCCCCTAGCCTCGCTGCCACTTTGCAGTTTGATCTCAGACTGCTGTGCTAGCAATGAACGAGGCTCCTTGGGCATGGAACCCTCCGAGCCAGATGCGAGATATAATCTCCTGGTGTGCCATTTCCTAAGACCCTTGGAAAAGCGCAGTATTGGGGTGGGAGTGACCCGATTTTCCAGTTGCTGTCTGTCATGCCTTCCTTTGGCTAGGAAAGGGAATTTCCTGACCCCTTGCACTTCCCAGGTGAGGTGATGCCTTGCCCTCCTTTGGCTCTCACTCGGATCTCACTCGGTGGGCTGATCCCACTGTCCAGCACCCAGTGTCCGACAAGCCCCAGTGAGATGAACTAGGTACCTCAGTTGGAAATGCAGAAATCGCCTGTCTTCTGCATGGCTCATGCTGGGAGCTGTAGACTGGAGCTCTTCATATTCAGCCATCTTGGAACTGCCTCCCTAATCTGCTTGGTACTTTGTAATAGTCTCTATATGATTGTTGAACTTCTCTCTTTGTGCATTTGTTGTTTTTTTGGTTAGTTGTTATTTGGCATTTGTTTTTTTTTTTTTTTTTTTTTTGGTAAAATGGTTGTTTTAAATTCTCCCTAATTGAAATTTTACTAATTTTGGTTAATGAAGATTTATCTTATTTCTTTGTTTGAAACACATTTCCCTGTTTCTTCAGTTGTCTTGAGTCATTCTGCTGCTATTTACACATTGGGAAAAGCAACCACCTCTCCCAGTCTTCATGGACTGGCCTCATATGGGGGAAGGCCCTGGTAATCAGCCTGTCCTAAGGTTCTGCAGATTTCTTCAAGCCTTCATGCTGTCCCAAATTGCCATTGTTCTCACTGGCCTTAGTCATTTAGAGTATGCTCAGTCCTGTTAGTGCTTCTTGACAGGTGAGATAAAAGCCACTACTTTACACAGTCCCTGGAAAAAAAATGAAACACTGAATGTGTGGTCCAATTTAGCAGGGAAAATTCTTCATGGAAAATCAGGGAGCTGAAAATTTCTTTCAGATTATATAGCACTCTGCTTGGAGTGGTGATGGCAAAAGTGTGCTTAAAATTTTCTTGAAAGGTGAATGTGACTGATGTCCCTATTTTCAGAAGCAGGATCTTCTCAACTAGTTTCTGGATGACTTATGCACCAAAAAATGTCTATATTTTGTCGTCGAACTAGTTTCCAGAAAAGGGAGGTCCTGGGCTTTTTATTCTACCATCTTGTTGACATCACTCCTCCCACCAAGTTGTATATTCTTCAGTTACCTTTTATGTCATCCTGGTGGGAAAAGTTGCCTAAATTGTTTTGCCTTTTTCTTGCATCATGTATAGTTGGAAGAGTCTGTTTCCAGAAGAGCTCTTTTTCAATTTTAGAGCTAATGAAGGCAATCTTTTATTTCCTTTGTTAATATTTCACCTTACTGCATGTATGTGTATGTGCATGTGTGTGTACAATACTATTTTATTGACTCCATGAGTTTTTCACCTTTAACAACTTAAAAATTAAAATTTGTATTACAATTCATAATATGCCATAATTTACAGATGCTACTTTTAATTTTTCTTAATAATACAGAAATCCACAGCAGTTTAAAAAAATGGCACCCTACATTTGATGAAATAAAGTATATACACATGTGTTTAACAGTGAATATATGCTTGAATATATGTTTATAAACTGTGAGTATGAGACAGAGAGAGACTGTGAGCACAGTTCTACTAAAATAATTTGCAAACATTGATAACAAGTAACAGAAGCACTCGTTTCCTGAATTTACCATCGTTATTCCTATACAAAGGGTTTAGAATGACCACAGTCAGGTTTTTAGTACTCTAGTGCTTGCTTCAGGAAATATTCTGTCTAGAAAATTGAACCTCCCCCTTTTTGAACAAGAGTAATTCAATATGGACCATCAAACAATATTCTGAGACCGGAAAACCTGGTCTTTGTATCACCGGAAAAAGTTTTTCCATTCACACAGGGTGATTGCTAAGCATGTGAGCACAAACATAATTCTGGGAGATGGGAAGAATGCATATAACAAGGAATAAAGAAAAGAACATTAAATATTGAATCATATCAATATTTAAAGAGAAGGAAGGGAAAGTCAATTAGAAGATCCAGTTGCAGCACTCAAAAGAGAAGCAAAACGGTAGTACCAGAAAAACCAAAAGAAGTAAGAGTTTCTAATGAGAAATGTCAATCATAGGCTGTATTTGACTTAAGTTTTTAATAATCTCCTTAAGGAGAAATACAATATAAATAATAACTTTTTAACTTAGGCACAAATATGTGATAGAAATTTATGTTATTAATTCAAGAAACCAGAACTAATGTGTGGAATATGGAAAAAGCTATGCTTACAGCACTAACTTCTGAACTCTACAGTTTCTGAAACTAAAATTGACAGGTTAAATAAGGAACATCAGCTTTAAGTTTCTAAAATATGTCATTTACTATAGTGAACAAAGTAACCCCAAAACACTTTAGACAGAAATCTTTAATATAGTAAAATTGTTTAAATATGTCATTTATCCATTAGGCTGTCAGACAACACTCCCACACACAAAAAAATGCCTGTTTCTTGACAGTTGGATTTGCGTGGGAAGATCTCTGCACTATACAGGCTAAAATAAATGCCCAAAATATACATTGCACAGAAGGAACTTCCAGTTACAGAAAAATATGGCATTAATATAAATAAGCTCTGAATCCAAAATTGTTGGGAAAAATAATAATAGTATACTCCCATGTAAAATGTTAGTGAAAGAAAAAAAATTAAGTTAGGACTAGAGAACAGGAATTTAGTAGGAATTAATATAATTGAATATATCCATGGCATAAAATTTCAATAAAAAGTGATAGATTTGACTTAATTTCTTGACAAAAGGATTATTTGATTTAGAAGCAAACGTATAATTTATTTTAATAATATAGAAACACACATTCTAGTGATAATAAAATCTGCTTTTCCTATGAATAATATAATTTATTATTGCCAAAATTTATCACGATAGCCATGATGAGAAACATGTTGGCTCATTTTTAAAGAGCTAATTACACAAATATAGTTGACCATTTCAAATTATAGCCTCTTGGACTCAAAGTTCCAATGATAACCAATAACAATGCCATCAGCCTCACCAACAACACCAAAAACTGTCAATTATTTAAGTTTTTGGTGAGAAGTGTCCACTGTTGGGTATTTCCCAAAGACAGTTCATAATTCCTACCACAGTTTTGCAAAGGAAACACTGTATTCCTTTAACAAATAAGGAACTGACACTCAAATATTTATTCTCCCCAAGATCACAGAGTTTTAGAAAAAATGACTCGAATTTGAATCAGATGAATTTAATTTCATAGCTTGTTGTCTTTCACGTGTATATACTTATATTTTCTGTATGTTGACTACATTCTGCAGGTCAAATGGACTTGGAACTAAAAATTTGTTTTATTCATAGCTTTGAAATTATTTGACTATAGCCTTAAATATTTTGCCAACTTTCTCCAGGTCTCAGTTTGTCTACCTATATACTAAAGAAGATTCTTTAAATTTCCCTCATTTAAATATATTCTGCACTTTTCCTCTAAGCTCTAAATTTGGCAAAATTTATGTTCTTTCTGTCAATCATTGTGTGAAAAATTGTCATCTGCTTTAACATTGTTGTAAGTGCTAAAGATGAGTGGTTGAAAAGACAACAAAACCCTTGAGCTTGAGTCATTTGTGCAAGTTATGAAATAAATACATGACATAATACATTCATTATAGATACATATATACACACATGTGTGTATGCACACATATGGGAAACATGATATGTAATATAGTATATATAATTTATATGAGATAAAATTAGGTTGTAAAATAGATTGCAAGTGATGGGTTGTAAAGGTGGATTAATATTCCTTTTCTTAGGTGGCATTTGAACAGACTAAAATGAAGTGAGGTGATGCTCTGTAAAAGAACTGGAGAATGTAATCAAAGGTATGGAAATAAACAAAGGGAAAACATGCTATGACAATAGTGAGCTCCTGGTTTTTTATTGTCAGCAAGAAAACTGTGTAACCATGTTGGAACAAACATACTGGAGGGTAACTACTTTCTATTTACTCTACTGAAATCACCTAAGTGTGTACCACCCATGGGTCTTCCCATTTCCACTGGTGTTCCACTTCAGTCAGTTTTATATGTATTAGCCATAGAAGTGTGTTCAACAGTCAAATCCATTCCAAAAGCTACCAGTGAACTATGATCATATTCAGAAAAAAATTTCAGATTTCTTACTGTAGTGTAAACGCCTCTACAGGTCCACCTGTTATAGGACTTGATGATGGGCAGGTAATGAGGCATAAGAAAAGGCATAATCAGGAAGAATTTTCAGTGTTTGACCTGCCTGGTTAGATCATTATGCCATTTATAAAGATATGGAAGATCAAGAGAAACAACTCAAGAGTAGAGGATTAAGTATATAAGATTAAATGTTGGACCTATTATATAGAATACATACAAATGCCTAATTGTAATCCAAGTGGACAAAAGTAGTTGTGAAGATAAAGACAGTAAATCAAAGGATCGAGTATTTCATGAAAGGGAAGAATTTCTTGGAACGGTAGTACATTTTTGCTGCAATAAGAGCTTGTGTGTGTCTCTGTGTATATATACATATAAATACTCTGATATTTAGTCTAAAAGAGAATGGGATTCTCAAAGACAAAAATATTTTTTTAAAAACCAGCAATGAGTTGTGAGAAAATTACCTGTGCTATCTTCAGACAAAGGTAAATGAAAATATATACACTCAGGTACAACCCACCCAAACACACAATGAAGACCTTAAAAAAGGTAAGAGTTGTTACTAGAAAATAACTAGGTTTCGATAAAAGCAAAATTTAAAAGAGGATTTAGAAAAGAAATAGAGACAATTTTAAGAATTTTACTTAAGAAAGACTGTAAGTTCCAGGAGCCAGTGGAAAATCATTTGGGATAAGGTGGGAGTGTTTGATTAATTTAAAGTAGGATACAGGAAAGTTCTACCAGGAAGGGTCTTGGAGTCCAGTCAGCGGTATGCTAAATGGTATAAATGACCTTGCGGGCTCTGTTCAGGGGCATTCTGCAGAATGTAGAATCCTTAGGAAGTTGGTGTGTGAGTGGGAGGAGGAGGGATCGAAGGCAGGGGCTCTGAAAGAAGCATATGAAGATTTAAATACATGTCTAAACATTGCTTCTTTCAGATGTCCCTATTTCCCTTTCATGGTAGAAAATGCAAATGTCTTTACTTCAATTATCCTTTAAAAACCAACAATATATGGGCTTTTAAGGCAAATTAACTAGAAAATGTTAAAATGGAAATTAGCATTGAATCCAACATGGTATTAGATTTATAAATAGAATAAAATACATCTTTCAGTATAAATAGAAAATTGCATTTTTGTGCTTCTCTGTTTTATGTATTTTCTGTTACTATAGAAACCTCCTCTATAGAGCCATATGTCTATTTTAATCTTGTCAAGCCTTTTCCAAGGTAAAAATGATCCACATTTAAAACAGCATTCAATGGAGAAAAAACGTAGAGAGTTTACAAAGGAACATTTAATTTAAAAAGTATTGTATCTATAGTCATGTTTCTATATTATCCTATGTATCTACTGTGTGGAAGCAAACTGAATACTCGGCTTATCTGTGTTCAATGAGTAGAAGGGTGTTCTTAATTTTCTCTAAATCATTTGCAACATGGGATTTTCAACAAGGTAGTTTAGTCTGTTGGTTGATTGCACTTTGTGTGGCAACATAGTGCAGAAAGAAAGTATATAATGGACTCAGATAATTTCTATAAGAATCCCAGTTCCATTTACTACTCATACAAGATATTTGTCCCAGTAAGCCTTAGTGTCTGCATCTGTAAAATGGGAGTAATCACAATATTTGTCTCATAATTGTGTGTGTGTGATTATGAAATGAAATGACATATTCAAAGCATATAACACTGCACTTTAGAAAACTCTCATTGCTTTGATATCTATCATAGCTTGGCAGTTAAAGTGAATCCTGTTAGAACCAAACTCTTGCCTTCTGCTTAACAATTGCCTGCCCTATATTTAGTATCACCACTCTGTCAGAGTTACAAACATAAATTACTTAAAACATTATACAAATAATATCTTATAGACTGGGCACAGTGGCTTATGCCTGTAATCCCAGCACTTTGGGAGGCCAAGGTGGGCAGCTCACCTGAGGTCAGGAGTTCGAGACCAGCCTGACGAACATGGAGAAACCCCGTCTCTACTAAAAATACAAAATTAGCCAGGCGTGGTGGCGCATGCCCGTAATTGCAGCTACTCAGGAGGTTGAGGCAGGATAATCGCTTGAACCGCTCAAGAGGCAGTGGTTGCAGTGAGCTGAGATCACGCCATTGCATTCCAGCCTGGGCAATGAGAGCAAAACTCCGTCTTAAAATAATAATAATACTATCTTATAAACACTTTCTATTACTAGAGATGCGAGCCTTAAAGTGTTCGATAAAAACAAATCAATGAAATCCTATATATGTTGTATATATAATTTTTAAAAATATCCTATATAAATAAATCCTATATATAGACTATATATAGAATTATACAATATATTATATATAATTATATATATAGAATAAAATACATATATAAATATTTTTATCCTTTTCACAAATACAACAGACTAAATGTTCCAGATTAAGAATAAAAAGTGATGTGCCAAAAAGCTGAAGAGAACTCCAAAACACATAACTTTAAACTATGCCCTGAATTAAGAGATTAAGAATGTGCAGCAGGCCATTTATTTTTAAATCATCAAATGACGACACTAAATCAAATATTCCTAGTAATGAATTGGAAAACACACTGTCACCATTCACAGAGAATCTAGAAATTAAAGATGAGCTGTCAAAACTAAATGATATTATAAAGGAACAGTTTTAAAAATAATGCTTTCTGATAGAAAGTAAGTAACAAAGAAAGCGAGAGGGAGAGAAAGAAGTAACCAAAAGCTTATAAGTAATGATTCTTCAACCAGAGATATTAATGTGGGACAAAGTGCTTTATTCATAGTTTTCAGAGTTTTTCAGAAGTGAAAAACTACAAATAGAGTATTAAACATAAAATTGTTCTCTTAAATAACAAGTTTTTATATGCTTGAATATTTTCCTGTTTAAGCTTTGATGAGAAAAGAAAATAAAAATGAGAGGGTTAATGTGACAGCCAAAAAAAAATTTTTTTGAGACGAGGTGTCACTGTGTCACCCAGGCTGGAGTACAGTGGTGTGATCTTGGTGCACTACAGCCTCAACCTTCCCTCCTCCGCTCTAGCTACCCTTTCTTCTCTGCCTCCCAAGTAGCTGTGGCTACAAGCATGTGTCACTATGCCCAGCTAAATATTTTTTTTTAATTTTTGTACAGATGGGGTTTAGCCATGTTGCTCAGGCTGGAACAACTAAAAATTCTAACAACCATATAATTCTCTGGATGTTATGTTGTTAGTCAGATATGTTGACATAAGAAATGTTTCCATTGCAAGAATGGATCTTTGACGAAGACACTAAGAAACTGTCTTAGTTTTGTGTTGCTATCAAGGAATACCTGAAGCTGGGTAACTTATGAAGAAAAGAAGTTTATTTGGCTCATGATTCTGCAGACTGCACAAAAAGCAAGGTCAGAGGTTCAGGCTCCTTCTACTTATGGCAGAAGGTGAAAAGGAACCTGTGTGTATCAGATATCACATGGAAACAAGGAGCAAGAGAAAGGGGAAGTGCCAGGCTCTTTTTGACAGCCAATTCTCTGAAGCTCCTGAGAACTAACAGAACACAAAAACACATTTACTTCTTTTCCTCCAAATGTCCAAACCATAGCAGAAATATTAAAATAATAAAATAAGAAAGAAGAGAAATAAAAATAAAATTAAGGGAAGGAAGGAAAGAAGGAAGGAAGGAAGGAAGGAAGGAAGGAAGGAAGGAAGGAAGGAAGGAAGGAAGGAAGGAAGGAAAGGGGAACGAAAGGGAAGGAGGAAGGGAAGAGGAAAAAGGAAAGAAACAAAAAATGATTGAGGAAAGTGAGATGAATAAAATGGGCAGACTTCTCTTTCAGAGCAGAACAAATTCTATGTTTTTGACTTTCAATAGAGTTTGGATTGTAGCATCCAGTGTCACAATTTTCAAATTCAATCCAAACCTAGAAAATGTGTGTGATATGCAAGCATAGACAAATTATTTAACTTTGCTACTCTCAATTTTCATATCTTTAATGTACATAAAATGAATGTATAAATAAAATAATAGCTGTAGCCAAGCAATTGTTTTCAGATTATATGAGGTAAAACCAACACAGAGTGAGCATATAGTCAAATCATTTAAGGGAGCTTGTGATAAAAGCTATAATTATAATAAAATCATGGAAAGGGTAAAGAAAAAAAAAACAACTATTTAAGAAAGGAATGGAGAGGGGAGTGATGACAGCAAGATATGGAAGCAGGATATTCTAGTCTTCATATCTACACCAAATTAACAATTAGGCAGCTATTTACAAATGAAGATATCTCTGGGAGAGCAGAGGAATTCAGTTAAGAAGGCACAGCAGCACTGTGGAGGAAAAAACAAAGAATAACCACACAAAAAGATGAGGAAGAATAGTTTTATTGTGTCCTGAATCACCCCATTCCCCTGGTTGTCACAGCTCAGCAATGAGAGAAAACTTCCAGAGCTCTTAGTTTCTCTTGGGAGAAAAAGATGAGCAGAGTGAGCAACCAGCTTCCCCAGATTTTCGGGCGCTACCCAAAACATGCGCTTTGGTTTCACTTCACCCAGTTCACCAAGGAGAGCAGCAGAGATTAAATGTCTGGAGATGACTAGGAGCACAGAAGGGTGGGTGCTATCAGCATCAGTAATATCACGAGTGCGGCGGTTCCCCATGGTCTGCTCAGCCAAACACACCAGCAGCCTTCACCACTGGAGACCTTAACCGTCATTGCAGCTGCTGTGAACCCTTCAAAAAGGGGCCGCTGCTAGGCCACCCTGAGCTTGAGCCAACCCTCTTCCCCTCTGAAACATGCACATACCCTGGCCCTGGAGCTTCAGTCATTCTGCCTACACTCATGGTTCAAACCCTGGCTCCAAAGTCACTCGGCAAGCACTGACACCTCAGAAACCAGCACCTCAAGCTGGGCACATAGATGCTCTCTGTACACCGGCACCACCGCCACAGTGATGCCCCACACATCCCCATGCTCCAGACGCTGGCTTCACACATCCCCTACGTTGTACCCACACATCAGACACTGGTGCCACAGCCCCTCCCAGTGCACCCGCATCCGGGACCGGGCGTCAAGAGGGATCTCCTTGGCGATGACCTCCACCCATAAGGAAAAAGTGAACAGGAGTACTCTAGCAATGTTCACCACTAAGGGATCCAACAGCCCTCACCACCCACAGGGACAGCCACAGCTTTGGCCACCAAGGGACTTGGCATGCTTTACTCCAGGGAAATTATGTTACGGTACCATCTCCAGAGCTGGAATCACCATGTCTCACCCAGGCTCGGGGGAGGGAGGGATTAGGAGATGTCGGTCAAGGGATATGAAGTTATGCAAAGTAAATTCTAGAGAGCTGATGTATAGCAATGTGGTTATAGTTAACAGTACTGTATTGTATACTTGGAATTTGAAATTTGCCAAGATCTTACGTATTCTCACCACACACACACAAAAGTAAGCATGTAAAGTGATGGATATGTTCATTCACTTGCTTGTGGTAAAGACTGCACAGCGATAGGTATATCAAATCATTAAGTGCTATGACTTGAATATATAACATTTTTATTGTCAACCATACCTCAATAAAGTTAGAACAAAAGAGGCAAAAAAAAAAAAAAAGAAAAAGAAAAAGAAATAGAGGAGAAAATGTTCTTTAGAGAGCCTAGCCTGAGGGGAGCAAGGGGAAATGAGCACAGATCTTTGTGCTAGGCTTGTTGACAGCTACAGCAAGTACATAAACACGATGAGTTTCATGAGTCTAATTATCCTATAAAAGGATGCTTACCATGCCATTAGGAAAGACAGCGCTTTTCATGGAGTAATAAAGTCTGAGTGAAATTTTCATATAGGGACATGAAACAACAAAATTGATAGTGTCTTTATAAGCATCATGTCAAAACGTGGATAAAGACAATCATCTCAGAATTATTTCTCAAATTTAAGCAAAGACCATAATGCTAAAACTGAGTTCTCTGAAATTGTTATTATAGAGATCTAGAATATTGTCATTATGTAATTTTCTGGTGAAAATCTGTCAGATCTAATATTCTATACTCTGACTAGGGCAAAGAGATTTCAATATTCTTCACAGAGAGAAGCAAACTCAATTGTGTTCTTTGTATTTTAAATTTATTGCTGTTAAAGACATGAGCAATAGTTGTTTAATGTATTTTATATTGCCCTATACAAAGCTATATGTTGTTTATTTTTTATTGCTTTTACTGTTGTTTTGTAACTTCTCTATTTAATGACACATAATTGCCTCTTCTAATATGTTATTGATAAAGCTAGGGAAAATCCAATCCAATACCTATGTCATCTTTGACTTCTCCACGGACACTAATTAAACTGAAAGTTTTGCCCCCACAAGCATCTATATGGGAATATATGGGCAGTAGAAAAATGACATTCAACCTTAACTGAAGACCTAAGTCATTGAGTTATTGTAGTTACGTGTTCTGTTATGTGTACATATTACCTGTTATCTGTTACATGTTACAGACCTATGATTACCGTAAGGCAGTTCTTTGAGATTTCTGCTAACAATCTGTTCTTCGCACATGACAAATCCCAGAAATGTTTTATAACCAAAAATAAGTTGTTTTGTGTTGGTGGACTTTGTAATTAGTGACTCGGCCTTGTCATTGTTGGATGAGAGAATGAAATATGTGATAAATGAAGCAATCATGAGAACAAATCAGCTTAATACCATTTACAAAGTTATTTTTATAAATTTCAGCTCCCTGGTTTGCTGTCATCACTCAAGTCAGTTCCACCAAGCATATGAAATGCTATTTCTATAGTGTTTACATCTCTTAAAACACACATATCCAACCAACACCTTTTATTTTCTCACCCAGAGGGAATATGATTAAATAATTTATGGAAGGTTAGAGTTGTTCTAAATTATCACAAAGTAAATGAGAGTCATTCTTGAGCTAGGCACAAGAGAATAATGACTTTCTAAGGTTTTCAGACCAATACAGTTCATAAAAAAAGAAAAATATATATTACATATAATTAATATTACATATCTATTCTATTTGTATATATACACACTATATTTATTCAGAACATATTCTCTCCTTTTTCTTGTCCCCAGACACATTCATATATCCTATGAAATTCCCAATATTCCAGTTTCAGTGAAAAATCAATTTGAGCTGAAAATAGAAGACAATTGTTTTAAGTGACAACTGAATTCTAAGCGAAATATGAAAAATTCAGACTGCATTAATGCAAAAACAGAAATGTTATTTTTCCCAATTATTTGTGCCTGAAGACATATTAATATAAATGTTTCTTCTGAATAATTTCTAGGGTTTAAATGAGAGGAACAAGAGATTTTTGTTTTTGATACAGGTATTGGGTTTGTTAGACCCCTCCTCCACAAAATGAGGTACAAGAAATAAAAAATCTATTATAAAATATCTTAAACAATTAATTGTTTATTATATGAAAAAGTCCTGGCTACTGGATTAACCACGTAATTAGGTCAAACATATTGAAAAGCCAATTTTTTTTGCATCTTATAACACACTTTAGCTTTTTGGATTTATCCTTACCCAATCTTTATAATCACAAGATGATTACAGAAACTGCAGGGCTCAATTCTTGACATGAGAGTGTTCAAATAAAATTAAGTATGCCTCTGCCTTCTTTAAGTTTGAAGAATCGGTAAACATTTTTCAGAAGTCCCATAGAAAACTTCTTCTGCTGTCCTATTTGTCAGAATTATGAAGCATGCTCATATTTTTCAGCCCAAATCAATCAGTAGCAAGAGAAAGGGGACATTCAGTGGCAAGAGGAATGGAACTGAAATAATTGGCATAAAGTAGTGTTTCTTAATCTACGCTGTATATCATAATCACTTGAGGGACTATTATAAAAAGTAAAAAGGCTTCCATAAATTCTGAGTTTGTTATGGAGTGGGTTTGGGGAATTATATTTGTGTTTGTTTGTTTGTTTGCTTGCTTGTTTTTGAGACAGAGTATCTCTCTGTCACCCAGGCTGGAATGCAGTGGCACGATCTCAGATCATTGCAACCTCTGCCTCCCAGGTTCAAGTGATTCTAATATTTCAGCCTCCTGAGTAGCTGGGACTACAGGTGAGTGCCACCACGCCCGGTTAATTTTTGTATTATTATGAGAGATGGAGTTTCGCCATGTTGGCCAGGCTGGTCTTGAACTCCTCACATCAAGTGATCCACTGACTTCGGCTTCCCAAAGTGCTGGGATTACAGGCATGAGACACCACACCTGGCTTGGGGAATTGTATTTGTTTAAAAATTTCATATAAATCTGAGACAAATAAGCAGCTTTGACCAATTATACTCTCCCTGAACTGGTTACTATATTTCCTCACTTGAGGAACTCATACTACAAAAATTTGGGGTTCTCCAGTGGAGAAGAACGGAGGAATTAGCTCAGGCAAAACAAAAGCCTCAAAGTGCTATCATGGAGAATGTAGCAGGAGAAAAATGCCTTTGGGGAAAAAAGATCTGAGAGGGAAAGATATATTAAATGGGGTAAAAGAAATAAAAGGAGATGGTGTGGATGATGTGAAGGGTTTACCACTGAGCTGGTAGGGGGGGATATAAGCCTGACAACAAACCTTGAAAGTAATTACAAGAAGGAAGAATCTCCAATAATTAGAAAGAGTCTGATATTTTACAGCCTGGGAGCAAACTGGTGGTTGAGTCAGCATACATAGATCTCCAAAATCTTACTCCAATGAGAATAAACCATCACCTAAAAGCAAGGAATACACTAGCTATCCCTTCCATTTATGGCTTTCTTATTTTTTATTTTTATTTTTTGAGATGAATTTTCACTCTTGTAGCCCAGCCTGGAGTGCAGTGGTATGATCTTGGCTCACTGCAACCTCCATCTCCAGGGTTTCAAGCAATTCTCCTGACTTGGCCTCCCGAATAGCTGAGATTACAGGCATGCACCCACCCTACACAGCTAATTTTGTATTTTTAGTAGAGACGGAGTTTCTGTATGTTGATCAGGCCGGTCTGGAACTCCCAACCTCAGGGTGATCCACCAGCCTCGGCCTCCCAAAGTGCTGGGATTACAGGCGTGAGCCACCACACCCGGCCATTATGGCTTTCCTTCTAAGCATCAGCATGCACTTATCTGAGTACACAGCATGAATGATACATGTCCTATCTTCTTTGTCTCGAAAATACATGCATCCACACACCATGCTCCATAGTCCCTTTATTATCAAGGGAGAGGGAGTTGAATCCTGAAAGTCTAACGTGAAGGTGATGGGTATCTCACACTTCTTCCTGCACCTATAGATGATGCGGTATAATTAAAACTTTCTGAACTTAGGCAATGGTCGATGACACCTCCGTGAGGGTTAAATACTGGTTTATAATACGACTGTTCTGAAAGCATTCAAACTTAAAATGTTTGTATAATTTAACATGATAAAATTCAACAAAAATTAAGTGCAAAAGTTGTAGAGAAGTAAATTAGGAAGGAAAAACTGCTCAATAATCCGATAGTCTGGTATCTGATAGCTTAGAAGCCACAAAAGACAAACATGTACAAAATGAATAAATATGTGGGCAATGATAAATATTCAAGGGCGTATGAACAAAGGAAAAGATAGATCTTACAAATTATTCCCAGCTTTGCATGTGTGCGTAAAGAAAAAATGTTAAATTAGTATTAAATCTAGTGAGGTTACAGTTATACATTTTTATTCTTAATGTCTGTCTATGCCTTTGGACATTTGTTTTTTATGCCCTTTTATATCTTAAATAATAAGAATTCAGACATGGTAAAGTCACAGTTGAAAATTGGTTTCTGATCATAAATATTCCTTTAATGCATTAAGAAACAGCGTCAAAAGGCATTTTGTTAATATTCAGATATGAAAATACTCAAAATCTTCATAAGCTCAAAATCTAATGTGTAAAAAGGATATTAATTTTCCACCTATTCCGTTTCTAGCAACTGTCTTAGGTTTTCCTTGTTATATATTTTGTTTCCACATTTACTGTTTTCACAGGAGGATATTGGTCTCATTTGAAGTATTTAGCCCTAAATCAATGTTATTTTAACAATTATATAAAGTAAACAATTTGCATATTCTCATTAAAAACATTCAAACCTAAAACATATTAAATTTTAAAATAAGAATAAAAACGTGTAGAGGCATAACAAGGTGGCCAAATAGGTCACTGATTGACCTCCCCTCAAGAACACACAATTGGACGACTCTCCACATAAAGGAACATCAAATCAGGTGAACGACCACAGTACCTGGTTTTAACATCATATTATGGAAAGAAGCACTGAAGAGTGTAGGAACGAGTGTTGAATCACTTACACCACCCCATCCACATTCCCAAACAGTGGATGCCTAGCACAGAGATGGAATCCGTTCTTGGGGGAGGAAGAACACAGCGATTTTAAGACTTTGCATTGGAGCTCAGGGACTCCCTGTCACAGCAGAAAGCAATAGTAGGCAGGACTCAGCTGGTGCCCATGGAGGGAGCATTTACACCAGCCTCAGCAACTGGGGAATCATCCACATCAACGTTCGCAACCTGAGTTCTGGCAAGCCCCAGTACTGCAGACCAACGTGCTCTAGCGTTCCAAATAAACTTGAAAGGCAGTTTAGGTCACAAGGACTTCAATTTTGGGGCAAGTTCTAGTGCTGTGATGGACTCAGAGTCAGCAGACATGGGGGGGAACATGACTTAGTGAGACACCCGCTCTAGTGGACAGGAAAGTGCTTGTGCCTTTCCTGCCTCAAACCCAGGCAGTGCAGCTCACAGCTCCAGAAGAGTGTCCTTCCCTCCACTTGAGGAGAGAAGAAGGAAGAGTGAAGAGGACTTTGTCCTGCATCTTGGATACCAGCTCAGTCACAGTAGGGCAGGGAACTGGACAGAGTTATGAGGATCCCATTTTAGGCCCTAGTCTTTGGACATTTCTAGACATGCCTTGGCCCAGAAGGAGATCTGCTCCCTTGAAGGTAATGATTCACTTCTGGCAGGATTCATCATTTGCAGACAAAAGAGCTTGTTGTCTCGGCAAAATCAGTGGTATCCAGGTAGGACCCACCGTAGGCTTTGGATGGGTTTCTGAGATATCCTGGCTTCAAGTGTGACCCAGCACATTCCCAGCTGTGGTGGTTATGGGGAGAGATTGCTTCTCTTTGAGAAAAGCAGAATGAAGAGTAAAGGGGACTTTATCTTTCCGTATAAGCACCAGCAGAGCCACAGTTCCAAGTCTTGGCTCTCATTTATGGACATTCTCTGGGCCACAGGGAAAATCACTGCCATGAAGGGAGAGTCCCAGGACTGGTTGCACTCACTACAAGCTGACTGAAGAGGCCTTGGGCCTTGAATGATCATCATTAGTAACCAGGAAGTACTTGTTGTGGACTTGGTGTGGTGGTGGACATGGAGAGAGACTCCTCTGCTTGTGGAAAGGGAAAGAAGAGTGGGAAAAACTTTGTCTTGTGGTGTGGGTGCCAGCTCAGCAACAGTAGAATAGAGAATCAGGTTGAATCCAAGTTTTCTGACTCCAGACCCTGGCTCCTAGACAGTATCTCTAGACTCACCCAGAGCCAGTGGAACTGATCGCCCCGAAGGGAACGACACAATCCTGACTGGCTTTGCAACTTGCTGAGTATAGAGCTAGGACCTGAGTCGACATAGGTGACAGCCAGGCAGCGATTGCTGTAAGTCTTAGGTGAGACCCAGTAACGTACTAGTTTCAGGTTTGATCCAGCATAGTCCTAGGAGTAGTGGCCACAAAAGTGCTGTGTCACTTCTTCCTCAACTCCAGGTAGCTCAGCACAGGAAGAGAGTGACTCCATTCGTTTGAGAGAAATAAGAGATTGGAACAAGAATATCTGCCTGGTAGTGAAGGGAATTTGTCCAGATCTTATCCAAGACCGCAAAGGTGGTACCTCAAGAAATCTGCAAGAACCACAGCATGACTGGGCTAATGGTGTCCCTCAATGCAGATATGGTGGCAGAGACAAAAATCTCAGATTGATAACCCCCAAGTCCCTCTGAATGCCTTGAAAGCCATTTCAAGAAGGTTATATACATGCAATCCCAGACTGCAAAGAATAAAATAAACACTAAACCTTTTTATGTCCGGACACCTATGAACATTCTCGAGCATCAAGTCCATCCAGGAAAGCATGCATTCACCAAATTAAAAAACACACTAGGCACCAATCCTAGGGAGACAGAGATAGGTGCCTTTTCAGACAGAGAAATTCAAAATAGCTCTTTTGAGGAAATGCAACAAAATTCAAAATAACACAGAGAAGATATTCAGAGTACTATCAGATTTATTTACCAAAGAGATAAGAAGAATCAAGCAGAAATTCTGGAGGTGAGAAATGCAACTGACATGCCGAAGAATGCATCAGAGCCCCTTACCAGCAGAATTGATTAAGAACAAGAAAGAATGGGTGACCTTGAAGACAGGCTATTTAAAAATACAGAGTCAGAGGAGAGAAAGATAGGGGTCGAAACTTTATTCAAAGGGGTAATAAGAGAGAACTTCCAAAAGGTGGGGAAAGATATCAATATTCAAGTATAAGAAAGTTATAGAAGACTAAGCAGATTTAAACCAAGTTAAACTACCTCAAGACATGTAATAAACAAATCTCCAAAGAGAAAAGTTAAAGAAAGGACCCCAAAAGCAGCAAGAGAAAAGAAACAATACATATACAATACATACAATAACATAAAACGAAGCCCCAATACATCTGGTAACATGTTTTTAGTGGAAAGCTTAAAGGCTGGGAGAGAGTGGCATGACATATTTAAAGTGCTGAAGAAAACACTTTTATCCTACAAAAGTGATGGCAGCAGCAGCCTGTCTGGAGCAGCCCCTGCAAAGATGGCAGCTGCAGCAGGGAATGTGTAGCCAGGGTTGCATGGTCCGTGGAACCTGTAAGAGCTAGGAACAGGCAGGAGCCCCACCCCCTACTGGGTTGGTGGGGCAGGAGCCCATGTTCCCAGGTGCAACTGCATGCATTTGCTCATCTGCGGCTCTGTATCTAGGCATCCCCGCCCCCTTGGGAGCCCGGGAAGCCTTCCCTGCCACTGCATGCTCAGAAGTGCCTGCTGTCACTCCCTGGCCTCTTCCCACTCATGGTACCTGCTCTGATTTCAGAGCAAAGTTGAAGCTGAGCCCTGGATCTGTCCAGACTCAGCTGGGTGTATGCACACTCAAGGCAGCTCTGACATGCCAGACACCCACCACCTTTGCCCCTCTGAAACTTTGGGAACCGATGATTGTGAGAAGGAGGCTGAGGGCACTGAGGGCAACTCAGGTGTGGGTCTGCAGGTGCCCCTTAGCCCCAAACAGCCTGGACACTGTGGACAGCATGGTGATGGTGGTAGGCAGACAGGTTTCTAGACAGCAAGGGGCAGGTCCCTGGTGAAACCTTATCTTTAAGTCAGGGACAGCCTGAAGCCTGGGGACCTGGCTGCCAATTCCAGGTAGACTCCATGACCTGGAGGGAGAACTTATGGTGCTTTTCTTGGGCCCTCCCATGGCTGTCCATGAATCAATCAGCATTCTCTTCCTTCCTTCTGAGCCCATAAAACCCCCAGATTCAGCCAGACTCACACAGACATCAGGACTATCAGCTGTGGAAAGGAACTGTCCACCACAGGTCTCCCCTCCACTAAAGGCTGGAAACTAATCAGGACAACCTGCCTGCAGAAGGAGCTACCCACTTCAGGTCTCCTGAAAGCCTTCTGTCACTCAGTGCAGCTCCTCTCCACCTTGCTCAATCTCTAGTTGTCCAATTACCTAATTCTTCTTGAACGCAGGATAAGAACTAGGGACTCACCAAATAGTAGGACTGAAAGAGCTGTAACACAAACAGGGCTGAAACTTGCCTGCTGCTCACCACATTGCAGGTGACAAGAGGAGAGATGAGCTGCAGCCCTTCGGGGTTCCCAGGCCTAAGGGCTCTCTGAGCCAGGGTTGTGACACTCTCTCCAGGGCTCTGTGATTCCTGGTGTTTCCAAGCTTTCAAGTGCCACCGTCTTCCCTGATGCCCAAATTGGAAGCTGCTTGCATTATGTCTGATCTAGCCACAGCCTTACATGGATCCAGTTCCTATACTGGTACCTGGAGCTACCTGGCCTGCCACAGCTGCCACACCTGGCTGTGTGCAGTGGCCAGATGCCACACTTGCTCACACATCCATTGCTGCTCCATACCTCCCTTGCCCTTCGCAGGCATGGGATCTTGGTTGGCAGCGTAAGTCAAGCTCAACCTTCCAGGTCAAGTGCGTGGAACAAGCCCAGAGGGTCCGAGCAAAACTTGGGGAAAAGTGCCACTGGTCACAGTTTTTCAGCTGAAAAAGCTACACCCTAAGGATCCTGTGACAATAGTGTATCTGCTCAAAATATCCTTCAAGCACAAAGGAGGAATAAATAATTTCCCAAACAAAAGCTGAGGAACTTCATCAATACCAGACCTGTCCTACAATAAATGATACAGAGAGTTCTTCAATGTGAAAGAAAAAAGATGTAATGAGCAGTAAGAATTCATGTGTCATGGCCGGGCGCAGTGGCTCAAGCCTGTAATCCCAGCACTTTGGGAGGCCGAGACGGGCAGATCACAAGGTCAGGAGATCGAGACCATCCTGGCTAACACGGCGAAACCCCGTCTCTACTAAAAACACACACAAAAAATTAGCCGGGCGAGGTGGCGGCGCCTGTGGTCCCAGCTACTCGGGAGGCTGAGGCAGGAGAATGGCGGGAACCCGGGAGGCGGAGCTTGCAGTGAGCTGAGATCTGGCCACTGCACTCCAGCCTGGGCGACAGAGCGAGACTCCGTCTCAAAAAAAAAAAAAAAAAAAAAAAAAAGAATTCATGTGTCAGTGTAACACTAACTTGTAATAGTACACACACAGAAAACACAGAATAGAATAATACCATAATTACTAGTTTCAACTACTCATATCTTGATTAGAAAGACTAAAAGATGAACTAATCAAAAATAATTACTACAACTTTTCAAGATACAGAAAGTACAAGATATAACTAGAAACAACAAAAAGTCAAAAAGTAGAGGGAAGAAGTTAAAGTGTAATTTTCATTAATTTTCTCTTTTATCAAAATAACTTATGTACCTCCATAAATATATATACCTGCTACGCACCCCCAAAACTAAAAATTAAAAATTTCAACATGAAGTAAGCACTTACTGCTTTAAAAGAAAGGATATATGAAATAAAATATGTAAAAATGATACTGCAGATAAAGCTTAACATGCTGGAATATAAAAATGCATTAACTTAGTTTTATTTTCTAAAACCAAAAGAAGAAAGAAAAGAAAAATAATTATGTACAATATATTTACTATACTGTCATTTACACAAGTTTAATTTGGAAATATGTTTAAATATCCATTCAAGTGAATTTTGATATATTTTCATTGTGGAATTTTATGGAGTCATTTGTGAGACACTGTTACAGTGATTATGAGGGAGTGTTTTGGGGGTGACATAATTTGAATTGAAATCTGAAATGTTCTACTTACTAGATATGTGACCTTGACAATTTGTGTATCCCCTCTATATACTTCAGTCTCTTCGACCCAAACTGGGAGAGAAAAGTTACGTGCTGTTGCACATGATGATAGAGGTACTAGTAGTGTTAATCATGAAATCTACACTGAAAACTCACTTTTGTCTAGAAATTATGCTTCCTTTTTATTTATTATTTCTGCTAGAAAATATAAGGTGATCTGTCCATTAAATCTGTCTCAAGTTATGTAATAGACCTATTCAGATTATGCATTTAATGTATAATATATCCTATATGTAGCAAATTATAGATTTCAGTCTATGTTATCTCACTCTCGCAACTTCCATGCATAATCACCGTAACAGTGCCTCACATAATATGTACGGAGTCATGTATTAACCTGATTATACCAGATATATATACTCTGATTATATCTGGTTATCACAGACTACTTAAGGACAAATACAATGCTCATGACATAGTATTAAATTATTAAATGAGCAAAGCAGAATGATGCAACAGATCATTGTTTTGCCAAAATTTCATAAGATTTACTTATTGCTGGGTGCCATGGTTCGTGCCTGTAATTCTAGCACTTTTGCAGGCTGAGGCAGGTGGATCACATGAGGTCAACAGTTCGAGACCAGCCTGGCCAACATGGTGAAATCTCATCTCTACTAAAAATACAAATGTTAACCAGTTATGGTGGCAAGTGCCTATAATCCCAGCTCCTCGGGAGGCTGAAGCAGGAGAATTGTTTGAACCCAGGAGACAGAGTTTGCAGTGAGCCAAGATGACACCACTGCACTCCAGTCTGGGCAACAGAGCAAAAACCCCATCTCAAAAACAAAACAACAACAACAAAAAAACTGACTTATTTAAGAATATCTATCTATCAACTACCTATGTTTCCATTTATTCTTTAGAACATAATGAAAGGAACATCATTTGAGAATGCAGAAATGAAGTTCAGTTGAAACGTTGGTGGGGTGCAGGTTCCTCTGTGTGTGTGTGTGTGTGTGTGTGTGTGTGTGTGTGTGTGTGTATTATCCTCTTTTTAAATTTTCCTTTATTAAGAAAATGTCAAGTGACATGTAGACATTACAATTTTTTGTCAGCGGTCAATGATAGTATTTGTTCACCACACCTGGTTTTTATTTTTCCTTTTTTTGTAGAGATGGGATCTTGCCAAGCTGGTCTCAAACTCCTGTCCTTAAATGATCCCACCTTGTCTTCCCAAAGCACTGGGATTACAGGTGTGAGCCACTGTGCCCAGCCAAAATGTAATGTTATAAAAATTTTAATTTGTGGGAAATTCACATTATTTAAAATTTTATGCTTAGATAAGTGATTGATATTTTATAACACACTAGTACAATGTAGTCTTTTTTTTGTAAAATGTAACTGGCACTGCATATCAATCAATCAAAAGGGGAAACAAAATATTAACAATGGAAAGACAGGGTTAAACATGACTTTTACATTTTTATATAGCTCTTTTGGAGTGTAATTGCCAAATTACATGAATGAAAACATTTTATTAAATGCTGGCTCAATAAATAAAATTAAATGGAATTTTACAGTCGCATTACTAGGATAATGAATATATTATATTTTGTGAAATACACACACATGCATAAGCACACAATGTATAGTGAGAAATAAGTCACTTTTTAACCTTTTGGATATGGTCTTCACAATGAAGTTAAGACACTGAGTGCTTCACTATTAAATATTATAATCATTATAATCTTTAATATCTCTTTAATATTTATGAAATATTTCCCCACTTTAATTTCGGCAATAGTTTTCAAAGTAAAAGAGTTACACCAGTGAATACCAGTTCTAGTGTGGATGTCAATGGTATTACATTTCTGAACAAAAAATGTTGGCATACTATTTTCATTATTTTCTTTCCAGTGATGTCATCTTCCTATATAGAAATCTCATTGTACAAATTATACTTGCACAATGCCTATCTACGGAAACTCAGCCGGACGTGCAAAAATTCTTAGAATCTAAGGCTTTGAAATGTATTAGGTGATATTCTATGTTAACGCTTATTCTTTTTGTCATACTGAAGAGAAGACAGAAACATATGCTACTGACCACAGACGACTTCATAAAGAAGTTGGGAATACGGCAGAAACGGACTTGGGGAAAATTAATCAATTGGGGGGATTCGTTTCCAGGAAAACTCTACCACTCGCCCACTAGAGTATCACCTGGAGATCAAGAAATCCCACACTTGGCTGGGGCAGTGGCTGACGCTTGTAATTCAGGCACTTTGGGAGGCCGAGGTGGGCGGATCACTTGAGGCCAGGGGTCGGACACCAGCCTGGCCAACATGGTGAAACCCCCTATCTCTACTAAAAATACAAAAAGTTAGCCGGGCCTGGTCGCGTGCAGTTGTCGTCCCAGTTTCTTGGGGGGCTGGGTCAGCAGAATCTCTTGAACATGGGAGGCAGAGCTTGTAGTGAGCTGAGATCGGCACTGCAATCCAGCCTGGCGACAGAGCGAGACTCCGTCTAAATAAACAAAAACAAAAACAAAAGCCCCCACTCTAATGTGGTCCTGGATGTCTGGATGTGCTTGGAAACACCTGACTGTACACTTAAGAGTGCCAGTGTCTCTGCTACAGGTTCTTACCACGCTTCTTAATTTTGGACTCAGAAGAATCATGGCTGTGGCTGCCACACTCGTTCTTAGCTAGAAATGTGTGTTTGTCAATATTCTGGGAAATCTTTGGTTTCACACAGACAGTGTGATGCAACAGCGTTGGAATTAGTTTTAAAAGTCCATGATTTGCACACAATCAGAGGAGTATTCCAGACATTCAGACAAATCCCTAGGCAAAGAAAATTTTTCTCTCTTTCAGTTTCTCCCTATATGCAAACCTACATACCTACCCTATTTTCTCATAGTCCTATCCTGGATCTAACATCTACTCTTGATTAAATAACTCCCGTGATTTTTGTTGTTTTTTTTTTTCAGTAGTCAAGAGCACAAACTTCCGTATCAAACATTCTCTTTTCTTTACACAGTCAGGTTGTTCTATTGCTTTCTCTTTCTTTTGCTTCTAATAAATGCTTGTCTTGTGATTGGATGAGAAGGATATCTCCAATTAAATGCTCTCATTAATTACCATTCGGGTTATGCTTAAAATTTGCATAACAAAAATGCATACTTCAGTGATGTTCTTTCTTCAGTGCTCACCTTTCACTTCTTTTACTCCTACATGCATACATATGGAGTGTATGTAGGTATATATATATGTATAGGAATATATATGTATGTATGTACATGTAGGAGTATGTATATATGTACATAGGAATTAAAGGAGTCAAAGATGAGCATATATAAAATATATAAAGATATATATACCTTTATATATAATGACCCTTTATATATAAAGGACCATTTGAATCAATCGGAAAAAAGTACTATCTATGATTGAGTGAAATTTCAAGACATAATTTTATGATATAGATATAATTTGAGTTGATTCAAACTAACTCAGATTAATAAAATTATCAACATTACAGTTAGTTCATTTTTTCAATTTAATTAGAGTTACACAATGGGCAAAATTGTGTAGAAACAATTTAACTGTGTCTTTGAGTCTTGGGATCTTCTAGAGGTTGAAGCCAAAATGTTGGCTGCAATGAATTGAAGGCTGGATTGGAGCTGCAGGATCAGCTTCTAAACTTGCTCATGTGCCTTCCTTCCAGAGGCCTCCATCCCCCAACTTGTCAGCCTTTCTGTGTGGCTTGTCAGGCCAAGAGCAAGTGATACGAGTTAGAGTGAATGAGAGAGTGAAAGAGAGAATGCTCAAGATACCACTCTGCCTTTCATGGTCTAGTCATGGAGTCAGACATCACTTATTTTATATTAATAAAAGAATTTGCTTTATAAAGCCTTCACTCATTAAAAGGGATTGCAAAAGGACTCGAATTCCAAGAGGTAGGGATCTTTAGGGGTTATACTGAAAGCTGGCCACCACGCCAGGGACTGACTTCTTTCTATTTACCAAAGTTATTGAATATTAACTTTTTATATTATACATATTTTATATGGTATTTTAAACTTTTTAAATACTGAACCACATATTTTCTTTGATTTTACATGTAATCATTTATTTTCTAAATAATGAGAGATTTTCTTTGGCTTATACATATATACATATATATATGTCATTATCTTTTATCCTCACCCCATTGCTTTGCTAATGATGCTATCTAATAGTGTAGAAAAAAGATAACAGTGAGAAACTTCTTTGCTTTTTCCTTGATTTTACTGGGAGTTGCACCAATAGTTTACTATTAATTATGTCAGTGTGGGTATTATTTTTTGTAAATATCCTTTGTCAAGATTACTCTAGATCAAGAGTTTCTTTGTACATCTAGTTTATTGTTTTAGGTGAATAGGTGTTGGATACTTCTAATGCCTATTGAGATAACGATACTGTTTTTCTTATTAGTTTAGTCATCAAATATTTACTGAGTGGACATCATGGATGAAGCACTCTTTGATAACAGGGTAAAGTGAATAAAACTGTTAATTACCCCTGTGTAATAGGGTAAATAGTACATCACATTAACTTTTTATGAATTTTGCCATGATATTTGTTCAGTCATAACATATTTATATATAGATATATGTTCAAATTTGTTAAAGATGTCACTATTCACAAGATTTTTTTCCTTTAATATACAACTAGTTTGTAAAATCAGCTTGTTAGTCTCCAAAAATGTTCTAGGTTCTTGATCAGTTGCTAGCAAATTATTTATTCCTTGGTTAACTAGAATTCATTTGGTAATTCTTGTGGATGGATCTTTAGCTGCTGTAGTGGCTAATTTTATCTGCCAACTTGGCTGCCCAAACATTTCATGAAATATAATTCTGGGTGCGTCTGTGAGAGTGCTTCTGGATAGCATTAACGTTTGACCTTCAGTAGGTGATAGGTAAAATCAACTATGGTACATCTATAACATAGATTGTTACCCAGCAATAAAAAGAAATAATTGAGTGACAAATGCAACAACTTTTGATGGCTCTCAGGAAATTATTTTTAGTGAAAAGGTCGGTCTTAAAATATTACATACCACATAATCAATTTAAATATCATTTTTGAAATGAAAAAATTATAGAATAGAAAACAGATTCGAGGTTGCCAGGTATTAAGTATAGAAAGTGAGGGAAGGAAGTGAGGTGCTATTGTAAAAGGATGCAGGAGGATACTTTGTAATGAAATTGTCCTGTATCTTGATGTGAAGATGATGTTAGCATCGAGGAGAAACTGGGTCAAGTGTGTTTGAAGCCTCTGTGTATTGTATTTTACATCTGCTTATGAATCTACACATATGTCAAAATAAAAAGCTTTAAAAAGGATTTTAAAAAAAGGAATTGGTTTTCTGAATACAGTAGATTGTTCTTCCTAATGGGTGAACCTCATCCAATCAATTGAAGGGCTGAATAGAAGGAAAAGCTGATTTCTCTCCCCGTGATAGTAGTTCTCGGTTCATTGTTTCCATCTTTATGTACAGTTGTACCCAATATTTAGCTCTCACTTATAAGTGAGAATATTCTAAATTCTCAAAGGCAACTGCAATAAAAACAAAAAGTGACAAGTGGGACTAACTAGCATTTCTGCACAGCAAAAGAAACTATCAACAAGGTAAACAGTCTATAGAATGGGGAAAAATATTCACAAACTGTGCATCCAACAAAGGTCTAGTAACGAGAATCTAAAACAAACTTGAGCAAATGAACAAGCAAAAACAAGTAAGTCCATTAAAAATTGTCTTCTCAAAAAAAGACATAAAAATGGCCCAAAAACATGAAAAATGCTCATCATCACTAATGATCACAGAAGTACAAATCAAAACCACAATTGATACCATCTCACACCAGTCAGGATGAGTATTATCAAAAAGTCAAAAAATAACAGACACTGATGAGGCAGCAGAGAAAAGGGAACACTTACACACTGTTGATGGGAATGTAAATTAACTCAGCCACTGAGGAAAGCAGTATGCAGATGTCTTAAGGAACACAAAACAGAAGTACTGGTTGACCCAGCAATCCCATTACTGTGTATATACACAACAAAAGCAAATCATTCTACCGGAAAGGCACATGCACTCATCTGTTCAATGTGGTACTAGTCACAATACCAAAGACATGAAAAAAACCTATTTGCCCATCAATAGTAGATTGGATAAAGAAAACATGGTACATGTCCACCATGGAATACTAAACAACCATAAAAAGAATGAAATCATGTCTTTTACAGCAACATACATGCAGCTGGAGGCCATTATCCTAAGAGAATTATGCAGAAACAGAAAATCAAATTCTACATCTTCTCTTTTTCTTCTGCCTTTGGAAAGGTTTCTCTGGGTTTAAAGGGATTTTTTTTTTTTTTCTAAATTTATGCACCTAACAACAATAAAACCTTTATGGGATGTAAATGCAGTCTTTTATTCTTGTTTATTGTATATTAAAGTAGCGTTCCCAAATTGTAGAAGGAAGTAGGTTGCACAGGGGCACAGGTAATGATAGACAGTCAATTTTGCAATGCTAGAACTTTTTTTGTTGCTTGGATCAAGATTCAAACATATGGCTTAATGCATTGTGAATTTCTCTTCTCTTTTCCTCCTTTTCATCTAAAAGATTTCTTTTGTTGCTGTTTTTTATTTTTCTTTGCCCTCATGGTCCCTGTCCTGCTCATGTTCAACACTGTTTTCTTTAGAATGAGACTCTCCTGAAAATCTATTTGTTTGGCATTGGATCCTAGATCTGAGGAGCTATTTTACCAGATCCTCAAATTTCCTTTCCACTCACAAATGGATTGGAGTGTACAAAATGCCTCATCATATCAGTTGCGGATCTTAAATTAGTAACCCCCACTTTCCAATGAGTACCTGTTAGGTCATGTGGGGTTTTCCCACCTGCAAGTGTCCAATTTGCCCATTTACTTCAGTCTTCTTTCTTCTGCACAGCTTCTGACACCATGCAGGTCTTGCAGCTTTTGATGTCTGTGAACGTATGCAGTTATTTGTCAGTGGGTTTTGTTTGTTTGTTTGTTTAATTACCTTAGTTACTCTGTTTTGGAGTGGGATAAGGGGAAATCAGGGAGATTAAAATATTTAAACACTAAGATAACACCAATTCTACCTGCCCAGTATCCTCATCAATAGTTGTATTTGGAAATTGGTGTCACTTTCTTCTAAAAATCAATAATTACTTCATATGTTACACCTTTCTCCTAACTTTTCCTTTACTGTCTTTCGACAGTGATGTTGTCTGTGTGTGTATAAAAGCTGAAGTCGCTCTGACTCCCCACCCCCCGCGCCCCAGAGGAAATGTGATTTTTATATCTGAGAGCAAGATTTTTACACCTGAGAACAATATTCTTCATGTATTTTAAATGCATCTGGCCAATTTCTTTAATTTCATTCTGAAATTCAGGGATATCTCTATATTTTACATGTTTTTTCCACTCCAAATATCTCATTTATTTGCTCTATTTAATATTTTTCTCTTCTTGCGTTATTATTTTCTTAAGCAGTTTTCTAGTTCACTGACTATGCTTTTGGTGTTAATGATTTAATTATGATTGTTGCTGATGTGATTTAAATCACTGCTGCTTTTTATTATTATTTAATTTATTTTCTGTAATCTCAGCTCATTTGTCATATCCTGCTGTGGTTTTATCAAAATTAAGATTATTTTACAATGTTTATGTGGTCTGTGTTAACAGATAGTTGTTAAAGGATATGTTTTGTTTAAACTAAAATCCCGGTTTTTATACAAACATAAGTTGAACAAATGTCAAAAGTTTTAGTTAACTTATTAATTAATAAGGGAACCAGTAATATGTTACAACTGGCTCAACAGAGATTTCAAAACACACACATTGGCACAAACACACACACACACTCCATCGATTGTGCTGAAATAAATTTACAAACAAATACAAAATTTATAAAATTTTTTCAAACATTGGAAAATATCAGAAAGTAAGGTTTGCTTTCCATTTAATGTTTTTACAAAGCTAATTTTACCATTAGCTTTTTACTAGTCATTAGAGGAACAGTCCAACTATTGAATATATGACCATGGCTTTTATTTCACCAGAAAATATGTAGTTTACTAGAAACAATAAAAATTACATAAAGATGCTACTGGAGTTGAATCAGGACCTTTCAAGACTGCCTGTAAAAAATAGTCTTTCATTTAAAAATAATAATTATCATCTTATTTAAGTGATAGGTCTTTGGGATTTACAGCTTTGATTACTCCTAAAGAGGAAAAGTACCCTGTATTATTTGGCATGGAAGGAATAATTCAAATTTTGAGATAAGGCAGTACCTACTTCTTTATCTGCTGAGTAAGAGTTGGGAGGGCACCTTGCATTTTGAAGGGCGCATAGAGATAAATACAACAGACTACCTTTCTCTAGAAGTGTACATAGTTATTTTATTTTCCCTTACCCACTCCAGCTCACAATTTCAGTTTGGTTCATGACTAGAAATAGATTTACAGATTCACAGAGTCTACAGATAAAACAGATCTATTCAATTGCACTGCACATTTAGTATCTGCTACACCAAAGTATTTATACTCTATCTGAGATAAACACTCATAGGAGTTGTTTAGAGAGCTTTGAATCACAAAGTTTTAGAACATTTGGATTATGTGGATTAAAAAAAATTTTATATGTTCAATAAAATAAAATCCCAAAAGCCATTTTTCCTACCCTAAATAAATGTTTTCCAAGATTCATAAATAATTTTGAACACAGTAATGTTACTATAACTCCTTTTACTCTGAAGAAACACCTGCTAATTTTTGCAGGAGAAAAGGAAATAACTCAGGGTGATTTGGGATCATGCAGTAACAAATGAAAACAAATAAAATGTTACTTCTTTGAAATCAAAAGGGACAGCTGATTTACATACACACACAACAACAACAACAAAAATTTTAAATCACATAAAATCTAATTTTTTTTTTTTTTTTTTTTTTTTTTTGAGATGGAGTCTTGCTCTGTCGCCCAGGCTGGAGTGCGGTGGTGCGATCTCGGCTCACTGCAAGCTCCGCCTCCCGGGTTCACGCCATTCTCCTGCCTCAGCCTCCCGAGTAGCTGGGACTACAGGCGCCTGTCACCTCGCCCGGCTAATTTTTCGTATTTTTAGTAGAGACGGGATTTCACCGTGTTAGCCAGGATGGTCTGGATCTCCTGACCTCGTGATCCGCCTGCCTCAGCCTACCAAAGTGCTGGGATTACAGGCGTGAGCCACCACGCCCAACCAAAATCTAATTTATTACTGCAGAAGATTTAATATGCCTTCAAATATATGTTTTTACACTGCTCTTTTACACATCAGTTGGATTTAAAGTTCTACAGTTACATATCTGGTTCTTAAAAACTTGGTACATTTAAAAAATTAGCCAGGCGTGGTGGTGGGTGCCTGTAATCCCAGCTATATGGGAGGTTGAGGCAGGAGAATGGCGTGAACCAGGGAGACAGAGCTTGCAGTGAGCCAAGATCTCGCCCCACTGCACTCCAGACTGGGCGACAGAGCCAGACTCCGTCTCAAAAAAAAAAAAAAAAAAAAAAAAGCTTTGTACATTTCTTACATTTCACTTTGATCAATCATTTAAATTAAACAAATTTTTGTATTAGCAATACATCTTTGATATCAGTAAAATAGAGTTACATGGAAAGATACAGCTATAGGTCAAGAAAACACATACACGTGCATGCACACGCACAAATACACACACGAATACACATTCATTCTCACATTATTTAGTTTGGCTCCAACTCTACCACACAGCAGCAACAAAAATTGAAAAAGGGTGCCCAGGGTTATAATGAACACTTTATACAAACAAGCTCTTCAGAATAGCATATGGTACTTTAATTCAAATGCACTCCAGGATGAGGAAAGCGCTTCACAATGGAGTATTAGGGAAAATGAATAGCTGTCTAGGGTTCTTTAAGTATAGGAAAAGACATTGGGATAGAAAAAAAATAAAGCTATACTGAAACACATGAGTTACGCTAAATGTATTTTTCCTGCTGGGAAAAAAAAATGCCTAGGGATATTTTAGTTTAATCAGTTACACACTTAGCTACACTGGTAATCTTTTTTCCCTTTTTCCTTTTATTTCCTCTTTCTTTTCTACTTTCCTTTCCCCATTCCTTTTCTTTACCTTTTCCTTTCCTTTTGTCTTCTCTTCTCTCCTCTCCTCCTCCCCTCCCCTCCTCTTACCTTCCTTCCCCTTTTCTTTACTTTATCATTTTGTTTTCATTCTTCCTTACATTTTAATCAGGCACACTTCCAGGTGCTAGAGATATAATAGCACCTACTTTCATGAGGCTTTTATTCTGTTGACCGATATCAAGATTTGTATTAATTCAATAATTTTAGACATAAAACTTCAATAGCATAAGGTAATATATTTAAATTTATTTCTGTAATAAAAAGTGTAAGTCAGGTTATAAGCAGTTATTTTATATTTCTAGTAATTATTTTTTTCAATGAAAAAATTAGGTTGATTTCTGTTCAATCAACTTGGCGTAGTCGCTATCAACTTCACTTCAGAAAAGCTCCATTCTATGTGAATGCGCTTAGTCTAACATACAGATCATGAGCCCTAATTAGAAATATCTGAGTAGGAACTTTTCCAACCATGGTGCTGAAAGTCATCCAGAAATGCAAGATAGATATAAAGATTTTCAATCTGTTTAGGAAAAAATATAAGCTTAAAAAATTGAGAACTGACTGGGTATGCGGCTTGCTCTTGTAATCCCAGCATTTTGAGAGACCAAGGCAGGAGGATCACTTGAAACCAGTAGTTTGAGATCAGCCTGGGCAACATGGCAAGACGTTGTTTCTGCAAACAATTTAAAATACAATAATTGAGCCAGGCGTGGAGGTGCACACCTGTTGTCCTAGTTACTCAGGAGGCTGAGGCAGGAGGATTGCTTGGACCCAGGCATTCGAGGCTGCAGTGAGCTATGATTGCACCATTGCACTTCAGGCTGCACTGCACTCTAGGGCAACAGAACTAGACACTGTGTAAAAGTAAAAATAAATTAATTCATTAAAAATTTGAGATGTGACAAACCACATAGAAAAAATAATCTAGGTCTAAGTTTTTATGTGGACATTAGGCTGCCTGCATAAAGATCACCTATTTTTATGGTCAAAATGCAGATGTCTAGGCCCAGACCTGGATTTATGTAAACAACATTTCTAATAAGTTTGTTAGCCATGGTTCTAAGTACTGAGAACCATTGAGGTAAATTCTAGGGAGTTGTTAACTGCATTAGAAGAATTTCTCATGTGTGGCAAACATGTCTATAAATGAACTTCAAGGACTTACCAAGAAGTCTTCCAAGATGAAAGTCCTCAGCATGCATGCTACATGCAGGATGGCTCTCCAGGACATTCCTTCATGTCTAGTAATTGTCAAGGCAAACACTGAGCTTGCAGCTCTGGGGTTTTCTATGAAATGGCAGAACTTAGGAAATTAACAACAATTCCTTTTATATCTGGGGAATTCTAAGATCTTTCTGGTATATTACATTTTACAGATTTCTTCTATATCTTTCAAGATAGACAGCTGGATAGATTCCTGCCATTTAAATGAGATTTTTGAGAGAAGGTGCATATATATTTTGATAACTGAACTGAAAACATATTGTCATTAGTAAGATCAGTAATAGTAGTACTACTATTATTTACAATCACTGGGAAAATGTGGTTCATTATTGTAATCATTAGACAATTCAAAAAAGGTTTTGTGTTAGTTCATTTTCACACTGCTGTAAAGATACTACCTGAAAGTCAGTAATTTAGTTTGTAAACAAAAGAGGTTTAATTGACACAACTCTACATAGCTGGGGAGGCCTCAGGAAACTTACAATCATGACAGAAGGTGAGGGGGAAGCAGGCACGTCTTACCTGGAGGCAGGACAGACAGCACAAGAAGGAAACTGTCAAACATTTTTAAAACCATCAGCTCTTGTGAGAACTCACTCATTATCATGATAACAACATGGGAGAAACCATCCCCACAATCCAATATCCTCCCACCAAGCCCCTCCCTCAACATGTGGGGATTATAATTCAAGATGGGATTTGGGTATAGACACAGAGTCAAACCATATCAGTGGTGCACCCATCCATATCCTAATTTTGGAAATGTATATAGCCATTTGTTTTTGCTTCTAGGTTTAATAAAATCTCAACTCTTTATAAGTAGACCAGAAAAACATTTATCAGGTTATTATAGCATTTATATTGTAACATACAAATAATACCTAGAAAACTAAAGGTAAAACACTTCTGGTCTTGACAATATTGTGCCTAGAACACATTTTTTCATGATACTAGTCTTTGCAGTCATCCTTGGTTAGGCAATTGATCTCAAAAGTCTGTAAGAAAAGATAACAGTGGTTATAGTTTTGCTAATCAATAAGCAGTATTGAAATATCAATCAATGTCCAATCTGGTAATTCTTCAGTTGATTTGTTCCTTTGTAAAGTATTTGCATACAATATACATTTCATGTCTTTATCTGTTGGCAGCACATAATATTGTTTTTCAAATCAGTTGCCAGTAGTTAATTTTGCTATTGGCCGAACTTCTGGAAATAGTTTTTCTGGGTTTACTTGCCACTGACCATGGCATTTCCAGAAATAATAGAAAAAATATGTCAAAAATGTCTACATAACTATAAATTGTGGCTCTTCTATTGGTTGAGAAAGAGCTAGAAAGATGCTAGGAAACAAAATTTAATGCATTAGATCTTCATCATAATTTCTAGAAATTGATTTTATCTCTACTACAGGACTTTATTCTTCATAGTTGAAGGCATATAGATATTTTCCCAGGAAGTAGAAACTTGGGTATGTGCTGAAGCAAGCCTCTTCTAACAGAGTCATAATCATATGAAATAGATAGCAATGAAGAGATCTTGGACCTAGTTTTATTATCTTATACGTGTGACTTCAACAATTAAAAAAACATACACACAAACATTTTTGTCTTTTTCCCCAGGCAGTATTACATCTTATTTGTTGCAAAATTTACCTGATGTTGCCACGAAAGAGACAGAAAACGCTAATGGTTGAAGGAGCACTTTGGAGAAAATATCTGTTTAAAATGCAAAATGACATCTGATAAATATATTAATTGAAAGATTAGGGAGGAGGCTGGACAATGGGATATTAAATTAGGAGTCAATAGAATGCTTGCTCATACCATTTGAATGCAATTTTAATTTTTTTGCAAATAAATATGAAAAATAAATGTAATATCAATGTCTTAAGATTATTTTTCACATTTTAGTATTGTTGCATTGAAAACAACTCTACAAATATGCTAACTAGGTGTTGCCTTCTTAAAATATACCATGTGACTTCCATTGCAAATTCTGGAAATGTTGCTAAGAGTAGACATCAATGCTTTCAGAGATATCTGATGCAATCTGTTACAAACATTACTTAATAAGAGAAAAAAGTATTTGGCCACCACTTGGCAAGGGAAGAACATAAATATTTATATACTGTGAAGTATTTGAAAAATGATAATTTCCTTTGAAAAAAATATTTTAGTTGTCAAAGATAAATTATTACACATAGAATCAGATCCTTTATGCTATTTGTTTATCTTATTTAGATGTAATAATTTATAATACCAAACTTAACAATGAAAAGCATATTCAAAATAAGAAAATGTTCTACAAAAATCATACATATCTGTATTTTATATTTTGGTATGTCTCTCAAACAAATATCATACCCTATATACAGGTTTTAACAGGTTGTTCTCCTAAGATCATATCAAGGATATGTATATAACTTTCAGAATATTAATTTTAATCACCGCATAATGTTCTTTTTTATATTTATCAAAACTTGTTTAAATAATTTATCTTGACTCTATACATCTGTTTGCAAAGATTTTCTCCTATTGTACATAATAACATGATAACCACAATTATAAGAGATTTTGGCCCTTACTTGCTGATAATCACCTGCCTCAATGCATACGCTCCCTGCCACTGCCTTACAGATATGGTTTGATTATTCCCAATCTCTCACCAAATGAGACCTGCATCCAGGGTACTAGCTTCTCCTGTCACTTGGGCTTATGCTAAAGATGTGAAATTTGGTGTAGAAGCCTGAGCCCTAATGCTTCAAGTTATACGACTTTAAGCCTATGCTGTAGCTGTTACAATGGAGCCAAAGAGAAGAATAGTGATTATTGAACAGAGTTGGGGAAGTCCTAAAGTAACAAAATACGGAGTGATTGTTGCACACTCAATTAACTTAGAAGATAAATGTGACAATATTGGAGCTAAACCTGTTCAAGATGTTTCCAGTAACAGAAATGAAGAGGTTGGGGATTGCACCACCACTGCTACTGTACTGGCATGCCCTATTGTCAAAGAAAGAGAAAATTAGCAAAAGTGCTAATCCAGTGGAAATCAGGAGACATATTATGTTAGCTATTGGTTCTGTAGTTGCTGAACTTAAGAATCAGTCTAAACCAGTAGCAACTCCTGAAGAAACTGCTTAGGATGCTACGATTTCTGCAAACAGAGAGGAAGAAATTGGCAACATATTTCTTATGCAATGAATAAAGCTGAAAGAAAGGGTGTCATCACAGTAAATAATGGAAAAACACTGAAAGATGAACTAGAAATTATGGCAGGCATGAAGTTTGATCAAGGCTATATTTCTCCATACTTTATTAATACATCAAAAGTGTATTATATTGTGAATAATAGTATATGAATTTCAGTATGTGTATGTTCTATTGAGTGAAAAGGAAATTTCCAGTGTCCAGTCCATTATACCTGGTCTTTAAATCGCCAGTGCTCACTATAAGCCCTTGGTTGTAACTGCTGAAAATATTGTTTTGAATAGTATAAAAGTTGGTCTTTAGGCTGTAACAGCCAAAGATCCAGGTTTTAGTGACAATTGAAGGAACAAGCTTAAAGATACAACTACTGCTATTGGTGACAAAGTGTTTGAACAAGAAGGGTTGACCCTAAATCTTGAAGTTGTTCAGCCTCATGACTTAGAAGAAATTAGAGAGGTCATTGTGACAAAAGATGACGGTACGCTCTTAAAAGGAAATGATGACAAGGCTCAAATTCAAAAGTGTATTCAAGATACTCCTCCAGTTAGATGTCACAACTAGTGAATACAAAAAGGAAAAGCTGGGCCAGGTGCAGTAGCATGCAATCCCAGCACTTTAGGAGGCCAAGGTGGGCGGATCATGAGATCAGGAGATCGAGACCATCCGGGCCAACATGGTGAAACCCCATCTCTACTAAAAATATAAAAATTAGCTGGGTGTGGTGGTGTGTACCTGTACTCCCAGCTACTCAGGAGGCTGAGGCAGGAGAATCGCTTGAACTAGGGAGTCAGAGGTTGCAGTGAGCCAAAATTGAGCCACTGTACTCCAGCCTGGTGGCAGAGTGAGGCTCCATCAAAAACAAAACAAAACAAAACAGAAAAAAAAAAAAAGAAAAACTGAATGAAATTGATACCTGGCAAAAAAAATCAGTTGAAGTAGCTGTGCTGAAGCTTGGTGGGATGAGTGATGTCAAAGTCAATGAAAAGAAGTAACAGATACCCTTAATGCTACAATAGCTAGTTTTGAAGAAGGTATTGTTCTGGGAAGGGATTGTTGAATTGCTTTGGTGCATTCCAGCCTTGGATTCATTATAAAGATAAAAAGTTGGCATATGTATTATTAACAGACCACTCAAAATTTCTGCAGTGACTATGGCTAGGAATGCAGATGTTGAAGAATCTTTGAAAGTTGAGAACATTATGCAATGATCCTCAAAGATCGGTTATGACATTATGCTTTGAGATTTTGTGAATATGGTGGGGAAAGAAATCACTGGAGAACCACTTTAGTGGATGCTGCTGAAATGGCTTTGACTACAGCAGACGGTGTAGTGACAGAAACACCTAAATAAGAGAAGGACCCTGATGTGGGGGCAATGGGAGGAATGGGAGGTGGTATGTTCTAACTTCCAGAATAGCACTTCACCATTATGAATAAACTGTGACAGAAAGCTCAAGGCAGTGTTTCTAACCAATAACTTCAGAGAAGTCAGTTAAAGAAAATGATAGGAGAAAAGGCTAGCTGATGTTTAAGAAATCACTGTAATCACCAGTGACCATTTTCGTTGACAATATATAATGGTCTATTGCTGTCATTGTCTGTAAGATAATTTATTTTGAATTTTTGAATAAAAAATATATTTGTACATTCCCAATATTCGTTGCAAGAGCCATTTACCAAAGTATTGCTTTCAACTTAAATAACTGAGGCATTTTTATTAGTATTCTGTTAAAGTCAGGATTTAGTGCTTGCCATCATTAGATTGGAAGTTAAGAAGCAGCCTTTCTGCAGACAGTAAGAACAATGGTGTTTAAATTAGAGAAATATATGATTAGGTGACAACCTTTGTGTAAAAAAAATTTGTTTACAGTTTATAAAAATGAAGTTTTGCAGCCACCTTTAGATTAGATCCTTTCGATAATTTATTGAAAGCACAATGCCGGAAAAAAGGTTTATAGCAAATATTTCCAAATTACTCTTCAAAGAAGGGAACAGCAGACAAGAAAATCTTAGAAACAGTAGAGTTGGGAGGCTGAGGTGGGGGGATCACCTGAGGTCAGGAGTTTGAGATGAGCGTGGCCAACATGGTAAAACCCTGTCTCTACTATAAATACAAAAATTAAACAGACACAGTGGCACATACCTGTAACCCCAGCTACTTGGGAGACTGAGGCAGGAGAATTGCTTGAACCTGGGAGGCAGAGGTTGTAGTGAGCCGAGATTGCACCACTGCACTCCAGCCTGGGCGACAGAGTGAGACTCTGTCTCAAAAAGGAAAGAAAGGAAAAAAAAAAAAAAAAAAAAAAAGGAAAGAAAAGAAAAGAAGAAAAAAGAAACAGTTTTTTTTTTGAAAACTTAATTTTAATAAAAGAAAAAAGTGAGACACATTTAGTTTTAGTATATTTTCTAAATACAAAATAGTCTTTATTGATTAATTGATTTAGTTTTTTTTATTGGATGATATTTTGAGTTTCCCAGAAAATGAAATCTGAGGCAGAGACCTTCAGTGCACTAATCATGTAGTCCTAGAGAATGCAGGGAAGGGGTCAAAGCACTAAGGACCAGCACTAAGAGATTAATTATTAAAGTCACAGGTATGTACTATCTTAGCTATACATAGTACATCTCAGGAACACCATCATGGAGAAGAAAGAGAGTAGGATTTATCAACTGGCTTTTATCTTCTATTGGTAAAAGACATATGTATTAGGCTGTTTTCATGCTGCTGATATGGGCATACCTGAGACTGGGAAGAAAAAGAGGTTTAATTGGACTTACAGTTACACAGGGTTTGGGAGGCCTCAGATTCACGGCAGGAGGTAAAAGGCACTTCTTACATGGCGTTAGCAACAGAAAATGAGTAAGATGCAAAAGCAAAAACCCCTTATAAAAGTAAGGCACATTTACTACCATGAGAACAAGATGGGGGAACTGTCCCCATGATTCAAATGATCTCCCACCGGGTGTCTCCCACAACAAGTGGGAATTATGGGAGTAAAATTCAAGGTGAGATTTGGGTGGGGACACAGCCAAACCATATCATTCCACTCCTGGCCCCACCAAATCTCATGTCCTCACATTTCAAAACCAATCATGCCTTCCCAACAGTCCCCCAAAGTCTTAAATTATTTCAGCATTAACCCAAAAGTCCACAATTCAAAGTCTCATCTGAGACAAGGCAAGTCTCTTCTGCCTATGAGCCTGTAAAATCAAAAGCAAGAGAGTTATTCCTAGACGCAATGGGGGTGCAGGTATTGGATAAATACAGCCATTCCAAATGGGAGAAATTCACCAGAACACAGGGGTTATGGGGCCCATAAAGGTCCAAAATCCAGTGGGGCAGTCAAATTTTAAAACTACAAAATTATCCCCTTTGACTCCAGGTCTCACATCCAGGTCAAACTAATGCAAGAGGTGGGTTCCCATGTTCTTAGGCAGCTCTACCTTTGTGGCTTTGCAAACTACAGCCTCCCTGCCAGATGCTTTCATGGGCTGGCATTGAGTGTCTGCGACTTTTCCGGGTACACAATGCAAGCTGTCCGTGGATCTACCGTTTTGAGGTCTGGAGGATGGTGGCCCTCTTCTCGGAGCTCCACTAGGCAGTTCCCCATTAGGGACTCTGTGCACATTTCTCTTCTGCACTGCCCAAACAGAGGTTCTCCATGAGTGCCCCCCACTCACCTGCAGCAAACTGCTTCCTGGCCATCCAGGTGTTTCCATACATCTTCTGAAATCTAGGCAGAGGTTCCCAAACCCCAGTTCTTGACATCTGTGCGCTCACAGGCTCAACGCCACTTGGAAGCAGCCAAGGCTTGGGGCTTGCAACCTATGAAGCCATAGCCCAAGCTCCACATTGGCCCCTTTCAGCCACAGCTGGAGCAGCTGGGACACAGGGCACCAAGTTTCTTGGCTCCACACAGCACAGGGTCCCTGGGTCTGGCGCACAAAATAATTTTCTCCTAGGCCTCTGGGCTTGTGATGGGAGGGGCTGCCAAGAAAACCTCTGACATGCCCTGGAGACATTTTCCCCTTTGTCTTGGAATTAACAATTAAGCTCCTCATTACTTATGCAAATTTATGCAGCCAATTGAATTTCTCCTCAGAAAATGGATTTTTCTTTTTCTATCACATTGTCAAGATGCAAATTTTCCAAACTTTTATGCTCTGCTTTCCTTGTAAAACTGAATGTTTTTAATAGCACCCAGTTCACCTCTTGAATGCTGTGATGCTTAGGAATTTCTTCTATCAGATATCCTAAATCATCTCTCTCAAGTTCAAAGTTCCACAAATTTCTAGGGCAGGGGCAAAATGCTTCCAGTCTCTTTGCTGAAACATAACAAGAGTCACCTTTGCTCCAGTTCCCAAAAATTTCCACATCTCCATCAGAGACCATCTCAGCCTGGAGTTTATTGTCCATATCGCTATCAGGCTTTTGGTCAAAGCCATTCAGCAAGTTCCCAGGAAGTTCCAAACTTTCTCATATTTTTCTGTCTTCTTCTGAACCCTCCAAACTGTTCCAGCTTCTGTCTGTTACCCAGTTCCAAAGTCACTTCCAAATTTTTGGGTATATTTTCAGCAACATCCCACTCCCGGTACCACTTTACTCTATTAGTCCATTTTCTCACTGCTGTTAAAGACATACCAGAGACTGAGAAGTAAAAGAGATTTAATTGGACTTACAGTTCCACATGGCTGAAGAGGCCTGAGAATCATGGTGGACAATGAAAGGCACTTTTTACGTGGCAGAATCAAATGAAAATAAGGAAGATGCAAAAGTGGAAACCCTGATTAAACCATCAGATCTCATGAAACTTTTTCACTACCACGAGAACAGTATGGGGGAACCACTCCCATGACTCAAATTATCCCCTACTGAGTCCTTTGCACAACACATGGGCATTATGGGAGTACAATTCAAGACGAGATTTTGGTGAGGACACAGCCAAACCATATCATCATAACTGTTTGCCATTAATGCCCTCACACTCCCAAGTATCATATGAGTAGGTATCTAGAGGTTCCCATAATGGCAACAAGAGTGAATTTCAGGAAATGAGGCAAAGAGATGTTGTACCAACACGAGGTCAGGCACAATCAGGTTGCATTTGTGTCCACAGAGAGGTGACCCCGCAAAAATATATACAAATTGCTATATTTAAAGTGTCTGATCCAGTATACTAGCTGTGCCATCAGAACCAAACCCATTTTTTCCAATATATTAGGCTCTCATGTTGCAATATAGGGATTACATATCTATCAGAATAAGAGGTCCTGATCTTTTTCTTTTTTTTAACAAAAGTGGAAGAAAAAGTTCAATAAAAAACATTTCCTTTCAAGTGGTAGCCATATGCAATAACTAAAAGCCTTCAGGCAAGCTACATTCCCCATTACCGCAACTGATCACAGATTGTAGTAATAGCCATTATCTTTTTCCTCCTCTGCTACAATTTCTAGATTACCCTCTGTAATGGTTAATATTGAGTGTCAACTTGATGGGATTGAAGGATGCAAAGTATTGTTCCCGGTGAGGGTGTTGCCAAAGGATAATAACAGTTGAGTCAGTTGACTGGGAAAGGCAGACCCATCCTCAGTCCGGATGGGCACAATCTAATCAGCGGCAGCAAGGTCAGAATAAAGCAGGCAGAAGAATGTGGACAGACTAGACTGGCTTAGTTCTCCAGCTGACATCTTTCCCACGTGCTGGATGCTTCCCACCCTCGAATATCATACTCCAAGTTTTTCAGCTTTTGGATGTTTGGACCTTTGACCACAGACCAAAGACTGAACTGTCTGCTTCCCTACTTTTGATGCTTTGGAACTCCTGCTGGCTCCCTTGCTCCTCAGCTTGCTGACGTCCTACTGTGGGATTTCTCCTTGTGATTGTGTGAGTCAATATTCCTTAATAAACTCCTTTACATGTACATCTATCCTATTAGTTCTGTCCCTCTAGAAAACTCTGACTAATATACCCTCAGACTTAGTGAGCAATTAATTTGTTCTGAGCTGCTTCCTGTTACGGATATTAAGACTTTAATCCAACAAGAGACAAAATTCTTCGTTACCATGATCTTAAATGGGCATATTTTGAACCTTCCTCAAAATGTCCAAGGGACACATGGAGTGTAAGCTTCTTTGGCTTGTCACCCATTCCAGGTTTGAGTCTCACAGTTTTTTTTTCCAGAATACCTTGACTTTGATAAAGGAGATCTGTGAAGACTTCACAAGGTCATCCACTTTTATATTTTGAACTTTGGCCTGATTTTCAGAACAAACTTTTCTGTGGTTACAGAAGACCATAATCTGCTTAAAAGTTACCTTAGAGACCTTATGTCCTCCTCAGTATGCATTTAGTTGAATGTTGCTGTTCTGAGCCTAACATTTTAATTTTTAAAAATGTTCCAATCAGTGAAACAAAGTCAGCTTGTCATGTTTACTTATTTTTCCCATACAGGTCAAGTGCCCAGGAAATGAGCATCACAATGGCTTACTTTCCTATTTACACCATCCTCATTAAGCACAAGTTAAAACCACAGTAGCTGTATTACATTGAATGCCAGACTTTACCACCACACAAGTACCTCCTTCACACATTAATTACTAAAAAGTTTAGCTCAGCTTCTTAGTAATTCATGTGCGAACTCTGATCCTTAGGATCTACTTTCTAGGGCCATTTGTGGTTCCAACTCTCTTCACATAGGTTATCTACAAAGTAGAGTGTGAAGTAGAGGACTTATGTGCTTTTCTTTTACTTACTAAGATGTATAAATCCAAGGAGGAGTAAGGACAAATGATACAATGTTGAGCTGTTTAATATCTTGCTCTATCCCAAAGAACCTGCAGAAAATGCATTTTGGAACTCTCAACTGAAATACATTCTAGAACAAGAAGCATAGGGTATAGCAAGGCATGTCAGGTGGTGACTAGGTAAAGTAGACTGGAGCCCATGTAGAGTGGCTTACTACAGCAACATTTGGACTATGAGAGGGAGGGAGGGAAAGGAGATCAGAAATGGTACAAAACAGGTGTTCCATAAAGTGGTTTTTAAGTTACAGAGTTCTACATTACAGAACCAAAAACTGAGTTGGATTAGATGATAATGAATATTACCAATATGTTATTAAAATAAATTTAAATCTCATCCTAAGGCATTCTCCATGTGGGATGGATGGAGTGAAACAGTTCTATAAATGCACTATTGAAAAACTTTCTTACTCAAAATACCTGTGAAGAAAGATGGCTACATGGAAGATTTTATTAAAAAGTATAGTTTCCATACACATTAGAATAAGTTGCACCAAAGAAGGATAGCAGGCAAAATGAGAACAAAAGAAGGACATTATACATAACAAAACCTTGTACAATAGTAAAAAGTTTGTAAGAGTAGACTATATTATAAAATAGTGTTATGTTAAAAAATTCAATAATCCAGCCAGACTATTAATTTAAATTTTTCTTTTGTAAATGAATAACATTAAACAAAAGAGTGAAACTCCTCCACATTTATAGTACTAAAAAGCAAAATTAGATATTACACATTGTGAGACTAATTGTGTTTAGAGCTAATCAGTGTTAAATAATAAACATTAATAAGGAGATAAAATATCACTTTTTGAATTGTATTCTTATGGCCATGCTTTAACTCTATACTATCCCCCTACTTTGATTGTATGTTTGCCAAAATTATTAGATTATTTGCATAACATTAATATTCTACTTCCAAAAATAAATACAATAGAAAAATTTAAGCAAATAGGTAAGTCAAAATAAAAATGTTTCTACAAATGTCCATGTACAGACAAGCATGGCAGAAAAGAAAGCTTAAAGAGGAGAAAATTCTCATCTCCAGGACCACCCTGGATGGTTCTGTGTAAACCACACACAATTGACTAGGATTCATTTGCTCTTGAAATCAAATAATCTGTTTATCCTATTTTTGAAGCAACATATTATATGATTAAATGTTAATTATATAATTATGATTTATATGATACTGCTCTCTTATAAATTCTGTTACAGCATAATTTATATCTTACCATTAAAATTTCAAAAACCATTTGTTAGTCAGAAGCTCTCTCCAGATCTCGTTTCATACTTTAGTACATGGCAATACTACACATGTCAAACAAAAGAGTTGTATCTCTATCTCTAGTACAATCATAACCAAAACCTGCCTCATACTTACTTATAGGAGAGTCGAGTGGTGACATTCTAAATCCTTCACTGTACTTTAAACACAAACATCATTGGGATTTAAAGACATAATTTGATGTAAGTTTTTACCAATGAAATGTAAATTCCTGTGGAGGGATCATCATATTATTTTTTCTCTTTTATTAATCATTAAAAATAAAGGTCCCTTACTATAAAATCTTTCTAAATAAAGGTTTTCACCATCCTTTGCCACAATACAGTCAAGTGATTCCAGCTAATAACTCACATGTATCTCATCTAGAATGTTGGATGTAAATTATCACCATTAATGATGTAAGTGACACATTAACACAAAGAACACAAACGAATTAAAATTAGAAGACACATTTCATAGAGAGAAAGCATTATTGAGGCTGTTAGCTAAGTCCCATGGGAGACAGTGAAGGAAGATGACACATTTCATAGAGAGAAAGCACGCTTGAGGCTGTTAGCTAAGTCCCATGGGAGAGAGTGAAGGAAGGGAAAAAAAGCAGAAAAACAGTTAAGTGAGAAGAAAAAGTAGTTGTAACAGAGTCAAGGGAAAAGAACAACCAAAGCAGATAGGACAGAAGCATCTGGATTCTCTCTTCTGAGTATCTTAACCACGTATTAAAATATAAATGTTTGAGCTAATGGTAACAATTATTATTTGACTCCAATCATTTCAGGCTCTGTTTCTCGCCTCTTTCCCTCAAAGTATTAACTCTGTTAGGTTGTCTCAACCTCCACTATTATACAACTCACTCATTTATACATTTAAAGCCTCTGGACTATTTTTCTTCCGTTTAAGTTTCTCTCTCAATATAGGCATAGAAACAGCTCACCTTTGTGCCTAATTTGGAACAGTTTCGTACGTGGCTTCTCTTCCAGGTCCCTGAATGTGGGGGTCTCAAAAACTTGTTTATATTAGTGAGGTTAGCGTGAGTGGCTTCCTGGACAATCCTCACCTCCCTGTCACTCCATTGTTTGAATGATCCTGCCCACAGTCCAGACGTGTTGCGAGAAAGATCGACATCCATCAGGGATTGTTATCCACCCCCATGCTGTGCGTTTTGAGAAGAAAAGATTCCGTTCTCCCACTCTGATCCAGATCTAAATAGATAATAGGTAGAAGCCTTAAGGCTTAGGACGCCTGAAAATCTGACACAGACTTTTTATGTGGTAAGGACTGAAACTCATGGGAAAAGAAGGTAGCTGTGAAAAAGAGAAGACAAAATATACCCATGAAAATGTCTGGAATTCCCGTGATGCTGTGCACTGTAAGACACCGACCTTGTGAGTATTACAAAAAGGCCCCCTTGTCACAGGCATCAGTATTGTTTGGATGGGTGTATGCAGAAGGGTCTGAGTCAGGTGTTATGCACAGATGGCTGTAGGAAGTAAGCATGTGAATGGCGGAGGCAGGGGAAAGGGTTCCAGAATGCTAAAAGTAGAGGGGGGCTCAAAAAAATAATTTTCATGTTCTTTTGATAGGGACATGAAAGCTTCCTGTTGTTAACTGTAATGGGATTCCATGGCAATCATATGCTATTGCTGCCCAGAACATCTTGAATTAAAAATGTTACTTAGGCTTTAATTTATATCCCATATATTATCATAGCATTATAATTTATATCAGATATTTGAAATTGGATGTCTGTGTTCAATTTAACCTTACTGTCTATTGAATAATTAAATTGATGAGGAATTTTTTAAAATCACCAGGAAGGTTTTATAAGTTGATTGTTATTATTGTTATAATATTTTTAAACTACTCCCATTAACACATATTTTGGCCAATATAGTGAAATCTCAAAACAACAGACCTAAATATATCTAGTGTTCATTAAAAGTCTCAAAAGTGTGGAAAACATTGTGGCAAGGAAAAAGTTATTAGTAGAATAGCACTCTTTTCCTTTTCAGACCTTATCAAATGGTATTACGCAATTTTTATTAATTGAAATAATTATCTGTATCTTAATTTTAAGTAATATTGTATCCTTTTATGCCTAAAGCCTATGTATTGAATAGCATACATTTCTACAACCTCCCTGAGATATAATTTGATTCAAATTCCGTGCATCAATTTTTGTCATAATAATGATGCCTGAACCTATGCTCATCCAACCGATTAACAGCATAGAGGATGAGTGTGATGATACTGGCACCTTGACTGGATTGTTTACCAGAAGGATATACAACACTGAATGAAGGGCAGAAGTTCTCCAACAAATAAAGTGATATTAGACATGTAAGAATGTGCCTGGAGAAAACAGTTAGGCCATCAAAAATGGTGGTGGTGCTTAGTCAAGTGCTCTCACTTCTGGTCTCCAAGCCAATAACCTACATACCAAGAATTCACCAAGAATGTAGCTTGTCCCCACCACCATTAAGGAATGAAATAGTAGAGAAACATAAAGAGTAAAACATACATTACACATTCAAAGTAGAAAGATTTCACAGAGACAAAGCCCTGCTGCTTCCGATAAGCACAATAAAGTCCTATTCATGTAAGGACTCTTCTCTTAAATAATGAGGAAGAACTCCGAAAGAAGGTAGACGTAGAGCAGGTAGAAACAGTGGGAAGGAGCATGACCCCCAGCACAACTCGAATAGAACTAATTGTTCCAAAGGAGCTAAGATTAAGCACTCTATGATCATATGAATATAAATGAGTATATAGGTACATATTTTATGGTAGAATAACAGTTCAACTCTAACGGTAGAAAGAATAATTTAAGTGGGACAATAAAAGAGTTCCATATCCCGAGCTATTTAAAGTAGCATCTGAGTCATCAGGCAGCAAGGTGCTTTGTATTTCCTAAAGGACAGAGCATGTACTTGATAAAGGATCGTTGATTCATGAAGCAGTTAGCAAAGTTAATCTTCTGACTTTAGAAAGAGAAAGACCACAGATTGTCTATCAAATAGAATAAATAGATGGGGCCACCCACTTAGTAATTCATTTGCCCCAGTTAATTCAATGACTTCTTTTGTTCTCTCTGATAGATAGATGAAAACATATAGTCAAGGCCAAAATACTTTTTTTTTCAATATCAAAAGCATACTGCACATAAAAGTGGATAATGCACATTAAATGACATATTTCTGTGGCTTTTAGTTTCAAGACTACTTTCTTGAGCTCTATTTGACCTCACATCTCCTAGTCACAGCATTGCTATGACTAGCAAATGGTCCTTTTTTATTGCTGTAATCATTGAGGCTATACCATATGCTTTCTAACGGATGAACATGAAAATAGTAAAACTAATTATTTAAATTAGTTTCAGGGATACTGTTCGTGGCATAGAATAGACTTCATGAATCTTTTGCAGCTATTTCAACTCACAATGTGCCAGCTTCTGTAGATTTAACTCTCAACCTATCCTATATTTTCTTGACCTTGACCACTTATTAACATTTTATGATTCTGGAACAGTACTTACTCCATAATGACCATACTCTTTTATGATCTAGTATAATAATAGATTACACAATTATTTTATAGGATAATATATTAAAATCCTCTGAATTTTTAAAAAGCCTTTGAGCAAAATGTGAATAGGTCTAACAAGGTAAAAGAAATGACCTAGTTCTGTTTGCTTAAACTGCGGTTTGTCTCCTCAGAAAGGGTACCTGCCTCAGCAAAATCCATCAGCAATACGAAAAGACTCTCCTCCTCAGCCCACAAGTGGCTAAGCTCTATCACCAGGGTGATAACAGGGATCTATGTCTCTGTTTATAGGAAGAAACTGTTATAGAAAAGGGGTCCCTATCCAGACCTCAGGAGACAGTTCTTGAATCTTGCGCAAGAAAGATTTCCAGGCAATTCCATAAAGTGAAAGCAAGTTTATTAAGAAAGTAAAGAAATAAATGAGTGGCCACTCCATAGGCAGAGCAGTACAGAAGGTTGCTGGTTGCCCATTTTTGTGGTTATTTCTTGATTACATGCTAAACAAGGTGTAGATTATTCATGAGTTTTCTGGCACAGGAGGTGGTAATTCCAGGAACTGAGGGTTCCTACACTTTTTAGACTGCATAGGGTAACTTCCTGGCGTTGACATGCTATCTGTAAACTGTCAGGGCTCTGGTGGGAGTATCTTTTAGCATGCGAATACCTTGTAACTAGCATATAATGCGCAGTGAGGATGACTAGAGGTCACTCTTGTTGCCATCTTGGGTTTCGTAGATTTGGGCCGACTTCTTTATTGCAACCTGTTTTATCAGCAAGCCCTTTATGACCTGTGTCTTGTGCCAACCTCCTATCTCATCCTGTGAGTCAGAATGCCTAACTCACTGGGGATGCAGCCCAGCAGGTCTCAGCTTTATGTGACCCAGCCCCTATTCAAGATGGAGTCTCTCTGGTTCAAATGCCTCTGACAAAACCATCCCCTCTTATTTCTAGCCTAGTAATTCAGATGTTAATGTTACATAAACATTAAATTTTCTTTTGTTTTCAATGTAAAATTCTTTTGAGATTTCATGATACTTAGTCAATTTATATTCCACCACTAATACTGATTTTTAGCAATTCCTATGAAATGAACATAAATCTTAGAAACAAGATATGATTCTTTTTTTTTTTTCTGCTTTCATGGCTTGGTTTTCAGTGAGTAAAATGAAGTAGATCCGAGAGTGTCTCTGGATAAAATGGAGCAATAAAGCTGTTAATCATGTTTGTGGCAAACAGAAATGCAAAGCCTCTAAAATGATTGGAAGTTTTACATCTGAATGAGCATAAAGATGAAGTAGATAGAGGTGCATAAAATATTCCAGGGGCTTTTTACTATTATCTTCATTAGAGTTCCAGGTTAATGCATGCTTTATTGCCCAGAAATTCATTTCATTTGCATTTTAACTGGGTTTTAGTCAAGTTAATCCTTTTTCTTCCCTTGCTAAGAAACTATTTCGCTACTACAGCAAAATGCTGAACGGAGAGACAGAAATTGAAAGTCTACTTATACTAAAATGTAAATTTGTCATAGTTTACTAAAGACAAGAGATCACTATACCAAGTTCACTAGATCGTATTATTTTTGACACCAAAAATTGTCTTGTGTATTAAAGAGTAAGCTCTATTAGATGACAAGGAATTTGATTCATTTGTGCTAAAGATTTAATATCAAGGAAGATTCACTAAAAATCAACATCTCATTTTTACAAGAGTGAAAGTGATAAAGCAAACACATATTTAGAAATATCTAATTAATTTTCACAACAAATTCTAACATCTAATACCATGCATCATTTAAACACTGTCAATAAAAGAGCAATTTAAGTTATATTTTCAAAATGCATTTGGTTCAGTAGTATATTGGCTTAATAAAAAGACAAAATATTTTTTAATTGAAAAAAGTAGGTTCATGGCCTAAATTTTAATAATTTTAAGTTCGCATGGAAATAAAATAGTTGTGTTTATGAGATAGCTTGTTAAAAAACAAACTGCTGATAGCTCCTTATTAAAGTGGCCCCTTCAGGTAAACAGACATCTTAGAAAATCCCAAAGGAAAAAATGAGAATAAAAACAGGCCGATAACATGGGGACAATAGACTATAGGAAGCTTTCTTTGTTATTTATTTTGAAATACTTAAAATATATATTTGTAAGATAAAAGATAATATTTAAGCATCCCCATACTATGTTTATTAGGATCTCTAAACTTTCTTTTAATATTATTTTAAAATCTGTGCTATTTCTTAAGTAGATATAAAAAAATTGTTTCTCCCTCACTAAAACTTGAGAGATAAGCTGTTCTTACCTTAAACCATCATTTCAAGTTTAGGATGGCTTTCTGTGATGTTTATGGACAGCAGATGGTCTGCTGGAAGGGTGTTGTTTTTAATTACTATCTTCTTTTAAAAGGCATGTGCGCTGTCAATGATTTCAACTGTTTACCAATAAAAGTATTGCAGGTGCGGTGGCCCACGCCTGTAATCCCGGCACTTTGGGAGGCCTACTCAGGTGGATCACTTGAGACCAGGAGTTCAAGACCAGCCTGGCCAACATACTGTACCTAAAAACACAAAAATAAATGGGGCATACTGTCATATGCCTGTAGTCCCAGCTACTCAGGAGTCTGAGGCAGGAGGATCACTTGAACCCAGGAAGTGGAGGTTACAGTGAGTTGAGATTGTGCCATTGCACTCCAGCCTGGGAGATGGAGTGACAGTCTATCTCAAAAAGAAAAAATAATGTTAACAATAATAAAGGTATATAGGAGAGAGAGTAGGAGAAACCCTACATTGTTTCAAACCTATAGTTTCCCTAAGGAAACTGAGGAAAAAATGATTTGAAATGATTAATAGAAGCTAAGCAGAAAGCTGTTTCTTCACTCTGATGATTAATACTAGATACAAAGTCCAGGATTTTAAATGAAAACAAAACAATCCATGGAGACTTTGATGATCTTTATGACACAATTGGCTTTCAATACATTCCTGGTCAATAGCGTGGACCTGGGAGGCGGAGCTTGCAGTGAGCTGAGATCCGGCCACTGCACTCCAGCCTGGGAGACAGAGCGAGACTCCGTCTCAAAAAAAAAAAAAAAAAAAAAAAAAAAGATTAAACAGAGTTCTTATTCTCAAGTCTAACTCTGTTTCTACTGAAGTTGATGGAAACATCTATTTACTTGAATCAAAGTATCTCCAACTTAATTTATAAAAAGTGATGCTCCATAAGTTAGTCATGGAATTTGTAAAGACATTCATCTCCTTGTACATTATAAAGCTAATTATTATAATATTTTGCTTGAAAAAAATAAAATTCTGATAAAAAATAGAAGTATATTATTCTTACTTTAAGTTGATTGCATTTTAAAGTGTTTTTATCTGTGTATCTACCAGATTAACACTTTACATGAATTTTTTTCTTTTTTTTTTTTTTGACAGGCTCTTACTGTGTTGCCCAGGCCAGAGTGCTGTGACATGATCTCAGCTCACTGCAGTCTCAACCAACTGGGCTCAGGTGATTCTCCCACCTCAGCCTATAAGCTAGCTGGGACTACAGACATGCACAAAAACCACATGATTATCTCCATAGATGCAGAAAAGGCCTCCAAAAAAATTCAACATCCTTTCATGTTAAAAACTCTCAAAAACTAGGTATTGATGGAACTTATCTCAAATAATAAGAACTATTCATGACAAACACTCAGCTAATATCATAGTGAATGGACAAAAGCTGGAAGCATTCCCTTTGAAAACTGGTACAAGACAAACCCGCCCTCTCTTACCACTCCTATTCAACATAGTATTGGAATTTCTGGCCAGGGCAATCAGGCAAGAGAAAGAAATAAGGGGTATTCAAATAGGAAGAGAGAAAGTCAAGTTGTCTCTGTTTGCAGACGACATAATTTTATATTTAGAAAACCACATCATCTCAGCCCAAAAACTTCCTGAACTGATAAGAAACTTCAGCAAAGTCTATGGATACAAAATCAATGTGCAAAAATCACGAGCATTCTTTTACACCAACAATAGGGAAGCAGAGAGCCAGATCATGAATGAACTCCCATTCACAATCACTACAAGATAATCAAATACCTACGAAATACAGCTAACAAGGGATGTGAAAGGCCTCTTCAAGGAGAACCACAAACCACTTATGAAGGAAATCAGAGAGGATACAAACAAATGGGAAAAAAAAAAAATCCATCCTCATGAATAGGAAGAATCAGTATAATGAAAATGGCCATACTGCCCAAAGTAATTTATAGATTCAATGCTATTCCCATCAAACTACCATTGACATTCTTCACAGAATTAGAACAATCTATTTTAAATTTCATATGGAATCAAAGAAGACCCCATATAGCCAAGACAATCCTAAGCAAAAAGAGCAAAGCTTGAGGCATCACACTATGCAAATTCAAACTGTACTACAAGGCTACAGTAACCAAAACAGCATGGTACTGGTGCTAAAACAGGCATATAGACCAGTGGAGCAGAACAGAGACCTCAGAAATAACACCACACATCTACAACCATTGGATCTTCAACAAACCTGACAAAAACAAGCAACAGGGTAAGGATCTTCTATTCATTAAATGGTTCTGGGAAAACTGGATAGACATATGCAGAAAACTGAAACTGGACCCCTTACTTACACCTTATAAAAAATTAACTCAAGATGGATTAAAGACTTAAATGTAAATCCCAAAACCATAAAAACCCTAGAAGAAAACCTAGGTAATACCATTCAAGATATAGGCATGGGCAAAGACTTCATGACAAATGCCAAAAGAAATTGCAACCAAAGCCAAAATTGATAAATGGGATCTAATTAAAGTGTTTCTGCACAGCAAAAGAAACTAGCATCAGAGTGAACAGGCAGCCTACGAAATGGGAGAACATTTTTGCAATCCACCCTTCTGACAAAGGTCTGATATCCAGAATTTACAAGGAACTTAAACATATTTACAAGAGAAAACAACTCCATCAAAAAGTGGGCAAAGGATATGAACAAATACTTCTCAAAAGAAGACATTTACATGCCCAAAAAACATATGAAAAAAGCTCAACATCACTGAACATCAGAGAAACGCAAATCAAAACCACAGTGAAATACCATATCATGTCAGGCAGAATGACGATGATTAAAAAGCTAGGAAACAATAGATGCTGGTGAGGCTGTGGAGAAATAGGTATGCTTTTATACTGTTGGTGGGAATGTAAATTAGTTCAACCATTGTAGAAGACAGTATGGCAAATTCCTCAAAGATCTAGAACCAGAAATACCATTTGACCCGATAATCCCATTACTGGTTATATACCCAAAGGATATAAATTGTTCTACTATAAATACACATGCATAAGTATGTTTACTGAAGCACTATTTACAATAGCAAAGACATGGAATCAACCCATTGCCCATCAGTGATAGACTGGATTAAAAAAAAATGTGGTATATTTAAATCATGGAATACTATGCAGCCATAAAAAGGAATGAGATCATGTCCTTTGCAGGGACATGGATGAAGCTGGAAGTCACCATCCTCAGCAAACTAACAGAGGAACAGAAAACCAAACACTGCATGTTCTCAGTCATAAGTGGGAGTTGGACAATGAGAACACATGGACACTGGGAGGGGAACAACATACACCAGGGCTTGTTGGGGGATGGGAGGTGAGGGGAGAGAAGGTAGAGGATGGGTCAATAGGTACAGTAAACCACCAGGGCACACGTATGCCTATGTAACAAACCTGCATGTTCTGCACATGTATCCCATTTTTTGTTTTTTTTTTAGAAGAAATAAAGAAAAAAAATCAGGCAAAATATAATTCAAATTAAGTTTTAAAAAACATTATTACAAAAATGAATCATTATTACAATATCAGAAAGAACAATTAAATAATCTTCTAAAATTAAAGCATCAATATCAGTTTCTCAAGGAGAAGGCCTTAAAACCAAATTTGAAAGAAATATTTCCAACTATTTTGGAAAAGGGTGAGCCTAGTAAGAATTCAGTGAAAATTCAGCGTTAAGGTGAGTTTGTCCTTATAACTGAGAAAAATAACCCATGAATTGCAAAATGGGTCAAATTATTCTATATCTTACTTCTGGATAAAAAAAGTAAAATAAATAACTGGTATGTCAGAGATGCTGCCCACACATTTTAAAACGTGTAATTTTTTTAAAATCTAAATTTCTGTTGTATATTTTTTCTCTTTCTATATTAACATTTTCCTAACTAAACATTTGATATAACAATTTATCAGGCTAGGCAGTGTGGCTCACTCCTGTAATCTTAGCACTTTGGGAGGCCGAAGCGGGTAGATCACTTGAAGTCAGGAGTTCGAGACCAGCCTGGCCAACATGGCGAGGCCCTATCTCTACTAAAACTACAAAAATAAGCTGGGCGTGTTGGCATGTACCTGTAGTCCCAGCTACTCAGGGGGCTGAGGCAGGAGAATCACTGGAACCTGGTAGGTGGAGGGTGTATTGAGCCGAGATTGCACCACTGCACTCCAGCCTGGGTGACAGAGTGAGACTGTGTTTCAAAATAAGTAAATAAATAAATAAATAAATAAATAAATAATCTTTGTGATTTAGGAGCATTTTAATATTAACTTTATAGCCAAATACACACAAAATGGAAGAAATTAAAATGACTGCCTGAATTTTCTCTGGGAAAACAAAAAAAAATCTCTTCAACAAAAATATAAATAAATCTTCCAACAAAATCAAGAAAAATAAAGTTGACATGGGTGGAGCAAGATAGCTGAATGGAGGGGCCTGACATTCCTACCCCCATATAAAGGATCAAAACAACAATTAAACCAACACATTTGAACTGGAGTGTTTGAGAGAGAGTGATGGAGTACAGTGTCAGAATGATAAAATGCGTAGAGGAAGGAGAACTTTAGGGAGGGTCTGAAGAATAAAAGGAAACAGCCTGCCTCTGCCACATCTTCTTCCCAGCCAGATTCAACTCAGGGAAAGAAGGTACTTTCCCCAGGAGAGAAAAGGTAGGCAGGAGGCTCCCAGCAGCCCCGGCAACATTGCAAACACCTGCAGTCTTTGCTAATGGAGAATCCTGTAGTCCCCACAGGCACTGAGCTTAGTTTTGGGAGCTGCCTTGTACCCACACCACTGCACTGCACTAGATGAGAAGCCCACAGTGTGCCCTGCTCCTCACTCCATGACCCAAGCTGAATCTGTATGGTGTCATCTTGACACTGGAGTCACAGCTAAAGTGCATCCTGCTTCAGGAGCCAGTAGCCACTACATCTTTCCATTCCTGAGTCCATGCTACCATGATGCCACATTCACACATCATAGTGCACTCACTGAGCTGCCACAGCTTCCTATACCTAGAGAACAAGCTGTCTAGGAGGTGCTATGCCTTCCATATCCTATAAACTGCAGACCCTAGCCTCTTGGATCATAGGTCCAGCAACCTGACACTGGAGTCCCCGTGGACCCCGCCCCCAAGAACAAGCAGTCCTGCCCAGAGAAGTTGTATCCAGAATGGGTGCGTGCTCACCAGCCAGATATATCGCCCCTAAACCATTACACTTATTTGATCATTACACAATGTATACACATATGGGAATACAACAACGCACTTTATACATATATACAATTGTTTCAATTAAAATTTTACAAAGGACAAATATGTGCTTTGGATTATTTAAATAAATTTAACATTTATATTATAGTCACGAAAAAAAAAATAAAAACTAACATTTAGAACAAAGATTATTTTTTCCCATAAGAAATCTCATGGAATCTAAATAGCACCTCAAATTCTTGATATGAGATACTATAAAGGTATTCAATATAAGAATAGAAGTTTCTTATTATATGTTCCTTAATGGGATAAAACATATCAATTATCTTTCTATTTTATGTTCAGAGAGAGTGAGGGACCAGTGATGCTGGTCAGGAAATCTGAAACATGGTTAGCAATTTTGCATGGGTATCCTCATTGACAATATCCTTATTGCCAATAAGACCCATCACAAAGGGCATTCTTTATAAAGGGCAATATTTATGATGGAACATCCAGAACAAATGATAATGATGACACAATTCACAGTTAACGCCTAAAACTGAGAATTTGCAAGGCTGCTGATTGTTAGCAGCTTTTACAACGCTTTTGTGATGGGGGTGGTGTAAGAATACTATACTGCAGAGTGAAAGGACAGTTGCTTCACACAAGTTCTAAATTTAGTTTGTCATGGCCTCCTTATTATATGCCTGATTCTGCTCCATTCCTATAGAACACATGGTGGGAAACACAGTATAGAAATATGGGTTCTGAAGAAAATAAACATAAGATGCTTTGACATCTAGATAGTATATAATGCAATCTTATATGATTGTATGATTTTTTAATATAAATAAGATAATCTTTAAACTTAGTGTCTAAGAATTCAATGCATATGTAAAATTACCTAAATTCCAGTCATTGAGTAGTACAGTCCCTGGCAGGATTGATTCAACATTTTACTATCATATGAAATAAAATACGAAATCATGACAGCCAAAAAGAACCCCAATAGTTTAAACAGAATCATTTTCTTATTGCCAATAAGACCTCATTTAGAAAATTACCTCAGTTTCCCATCTATTAGTGTAGCATATACTTCTAGTACTCAATTTCCTGTGCACCTGGGAAGACCACATTTCTCAGCCCTTTTGGACTCTTGGAGTTAGTGGAACATACGTCCAGTATTCACCATCGGCTGGTAAGCAGAAGTGATTTGTGCTATTTGTAGTGCAAGATATTTAATAGAAAAGTGTGAATTATCTATGCTGTCTATTCCTCATTAGTGGTGTCCAAGAATACATATTTGAGTTGGGGAAGAACAAGGTAGAAGCAGCTGAACCATGGAGGCATACATGGGAAGCGCCTGCCTAGAATGCTGCCAAACTCAGAAGTACCCATTTGCTGAATTGAGACACTGATATATCTTTTTGCAATATAACCTAGTCTACTTTGGTTAATCAAATGGATCCATTCCAAAAGATTTATTACAGTCTCACAATTTGTCTTGCACACTCTTGGGCCTCCATTGTGTTGAGATTTAATATACTGCAACAAGTATTAATTTTGTTACTAAAATGATATTGTGCAAAGCATAACCATCGCAAAGGTCATTCTTTAAAGGACAATGTTTATGATGGAACATCCAGAACAAATTACAGTGATGACACAACGTTGTTTTCAGGTCTGTTGCCATCCCAGTACTTACTCAGCTATAATGTCTTCCAAAACCTTGAAGAGCATATCCTTCTCCATTCTTGTATCTATTACAATGGTTTCTGATCATTAATCATGAAAAACATCTATGATCGCAGCAGACTAATATGATGATTTTAGTGATCCGAAGTATAAAAATGCCATGGAATGTTCAATACATAAACTGTCTAAAGGATCTGTCTGTTAGAGCTTTTGAATCCATCAGTCTCTTCTCTGTGTTATTTGCTCAGCTCTTGAAATACCGTCAGCCATTACTTGTAGCACGTCTGCCTGCATAGTCAGGAGCACTTCCATTCGTCGCCCTCATTTTTCAGTCTGTAAGGCACGGGGACCCTGATTTTTAGCCATTAGTATAAAAGCACACAAATCCGACTTGACAGTAACAAGTATGCCTCCAGTGAGGCTATTTTGTCTCTGAAAAATCAATAAGTTTGATATATAATTTAACAGACTAAATTGTGGAAATATTTGGTGGTGAGAGCATTTTCAAATTTCCTGTGTAATATATGCAGAGATTCTGCACAAGCAGAGCTGTCATTGAAGAAATGTGCTTCTTTTACAGGAAAATTAAGAAAAAGTTGGACTGAAACATTATTGCTATGTTTTGAGTTTTTGAAGAATGAATGCCCCTTTAAAAAAAAGACTCAAGAGAAAGAAAAAGAGTTTTAGAAAAAAAAAAATATCATCATTTGTCCTCAGCTGTGGGAAAATAAAACCAAAAGATAATCAGATGAGCGCTGTAACCAGATTTGGGGCCACCTCATGAGCCCTTAACCAGAGTTTTCAAGATAAAACATGAGGCTCATCTCAACTAGTTAAGTGTTCCTTGCCCATTTGGCATGGAAACAATCCTTGCTTTCAAAACAGAAATTTCCATCCTTAGAATAAAAAGCACATTTTTGGCCGGGCACGGTGGCTCACGCCTGTAATCCCAGCACTTTGGGAGGCCGAGGCAGGCGGATCACGAGATCACGAAATCGAGACCATCCTGGCTCACATGGTGAAACCCCGTCTCTACTAAAAATACAAAAAATTAGCTGGGCGTGGTGGCAGTGCCTGTAGTCCCAGCTACTCGGGAGGCTGAGGCAGGAGAATGGCGTGAACCCGGGAGGCGGAGTTTGCAGTGAGCCCAGATGGCGCCACTGCACTCCAGCCTGGGCGACAGAGCGAGACTCCGTCTCTAAATAAATAAATAAATAAATAAAGCACTTTAAAAAAAAATTCTCCCAATAGGAAGGAGAATAAAGAAATGTTGTAACTCTGTGACATTGCTGTAAACTTAGCAGCCAGCACTGCTCCCTGAAGATGGGAAGGAAGTCAAAGAAATGCAAATATGGGCTACTAGCATGAACCTATTTGTAGGCAAGTTCTTATCTTGTGATTCAATTGATGATATGAGACAATCAATCATCGCTGGGCAAAGCAAACATCGTGTTCTAAATAGGGTACTGTTGCGATTATTCATGTGTTAGGATGTGGTTCTTCTGTTTAGGATAAACCATCTAACTACTGGGTAGGAGTTTGGGAAACAGTCTGGTTTCAAAAGAATGTTCTGGCAAAGATCAGACAGGGTACCAAAAATGGTTGAACTGAAGTGGATGGTTTGAATTTTCACAGAAAGTGAATGAGTTAGAAAATTAAGCAAAACTTTGATAAGAAGGTAGATATAAAACCTTAATCTAACAACATTGGATATATAGATAGATCTTTGAAATCACGACTTAAATCCAAACATTCCACAATTGTAGACAAAACTTAATGTATTCCTCAGAATTCATTCAATATTAATTTTGGGTAGGTGAGTACTGAGTGTGTAATGAAAAGACCTTAATACTTGGAAGCATCAATGAATCAATGAATCAGTCCAACAAGGTTTTAAAATAATCTAGGTCATAGAAACTAACGTGTGAAGTAGACATGACTATTTAAGCAAAGCACATCTCAGAACCTTGGGTAACATGACATTTCTAACTAAAATATACTAGAGAAGCTCTGGGTTTTAAAAAATAGCACAATGGAATTCATGTACATTTTCTCAACTTCAAAACTATGCCAGAAAACTAGTGAGAGAAACCCACAGAGCTAGACTTATGCCATGACTCAGCTTCCATTGTATTCATGGCTTGATTATTAATAGTTTTTTTAATATCATGGTTTATTCTAAAATAGATTTTAAGGTGACTTGTTAAAACATATACAAGAAAATGGCTTATCTTAAATCTAGGAGCAGATAACGGTTAGAACATATCAGCCTACAAAATTTTAGGTATACATCTAGGCACATTCAGTAGGTGAATGTTTTGTATCTTAGCTCTAGGCTTTCTGGCAAGCATTTCAGAAATTTTATAATTCATGTAATTCACCATGTTCATAAGATGAAAATAAAACTATCTGCCCTGTGGCATTATACTTTTTAAAACTAAGAGTCAGGAGGAATTTCTTACAAGCGTCTTCAAGCAGACATGAATAATGTAAGAAAAATTGTGCTCAAAAGACTTGATAAGAAATGGGTTGATGAATATTAAATTTGAGGTGTCTTTATTCTGTAGAGAACCATTGTTAATAATAATAAGTGATAAAATTCAAACAGAATTGGTATGGCCTCAAACAAATACAGTGCATTTGATTCTGTCCTATCCTCTCTTTCTCACCTGAAGATCTGACATTAGTTCTTAGGGATGATTACAAGGTGAAAGATGAAATTTTCCTATTGCTCTTGGTTGAGCCCCAAACAATGGTTCCTCTGATTGAAAATCCTCAGTTTTATTGACAGTTAAAATATATGTAACTTGAAATCTTTAAAGAACAATGACAAATGCTAACCTTTGTTGGCATTGTTTTGTATTACAAAATCATAAAGAGCGTTTGGGAAATTATGCAAGTTGCATGGTTTTAAAGCTATTGCAATGCTTGGAGAATTATTTATAAAAATATATTTAAAAATTTCGTTTTTCAAAGTTAAAAGAATCTTAGGCATGTGTATACATCGCTGTGGCCCACCGTGTGTCCTTTCAAATAGAAATCTGGTTTACACAAGTCAACACCATGAAATCAATAAATACCAACTAGCCTTTGCCTCCTCTATTTCCCCAGGAATCCATGAGGCCACAACTTTTGCAAAGACTACATCTGACTCTTCTAATGGTGACTGTTTCACAGGATTCTCTCTTAGCATATCTCTCTTAAAATATATAAAAGAAAATTGATTATCTTAAATCTAAAAGCAGAAGATGGGCAAATAAGGGTTAGGACAGATCAGGCTACAAAATGTTATGTATAGATGTAGGCACATTCAGTAGGTCAATGCTTTGTGTCTTAGCTCTACGTAAGCTAAGCTCTAGATAACCTATCAATGATACCTTTAACACTAGCTAAGAATCTTCTTAACTATTGATACCCCTAACACTACTTAAGGGTATTGTTGATTCCACAGACTTTTTGTAAAATTGACTTCAACATTTACTGAAGTTTCCCTAGCAATCACTGGAAATTCATTTTTTCTTAGAAAGAAAAACAAAAGGAAGAAAGATCAAGAAGGAAAGAAAGAGAAAGAAAGAAAGAAAGAAAGAAAGAAAGAAAGAAAGAAAGAAAGAAAGAAAGAAAGAAAGAAAGAAAGAAAGAAAGAAAAGAAAGGAAGGAAGGGACAAAAAGAGTCAATTTCAAAGAGTGACTGCTAAGCATTATGCTCAAGTAGATCATGAAGTCCCTTACATCTCACCTGGGTCATCTATCTTCTTTTATATTATTGCAAGAGATGGAACATTAAAAACTTGCCAAGTTGAGAGGCCTCTATTCAAAAATTGTTCCAGGCTTTTGTGTAATGTGAGGCTAGGGAATAGAATTGACCTGTCTCAATGAACATATAAATCCCAAACTGGGTATTCTAAATGCTAACTGTATCTACTCAAAGTCTGGATGTAAAAACATTACTAACTTCTCAGTAGAAAAGTCATGAAATTATAAGAAAAATACTCTGTTTCACTCCCCACACCAAAGTTGGGTTGGCTCCAAGGTTATGCAATTTGAGTGGCCCATTTCAATTTAAAAAACTATAAAATAAATCATGAAAGTGACTATATATTAGTATAAGAAAATAAATTATAATGCATCATAAACTCACAAATCAACAAGCTATAAAATAAAATATTTTTATTAACCCCACAATAATTTTTGATAATATTTGGCTATATATTCTGATCATGTTCTGATATAAAATATTTTGTGTTTTTAAAAAAGAGAAAAAATATCCAATCTTTCCTCTAGTATAGTTGATATATTCTTATTACTATTACTAATGGTTTAGAAAAGTATTTTTAAAAATCAAGGAATTTTTAATGTCATGTAACTTTTAGGAATGTTTTCAAATGTGAGGAAAACTATCAAATATTTTTGATATATGAAATATAAGATTTCAGGTTATTTCAAAATTTTTTCTGCAGTGACTGATCTTAGGTATTAACTCCTCAACTATGGTATCTTTAATATCTTTATGGAAATAGCACGTTATTTATTTTTTGTTTACTTCATTGGTAGTATATTTCAAATGAACAACAAATGTCCATTTTTAAGATATGTACTTATGTTTTTTCGATAAATGGATTTGCAAAACCTAAGACCTTATACATGAATTCTTCTTAAAACTTACCTCTTCCTCTTAAAGTATTACTACATTTAATATTACCTGAAAATGTTGGCTATAATTTGCTTCTTAATATCAAAATATTTCTATTGATTTAATAATGTATTTATTACTATTTCCTCACATTCCACTTTTTTTTTAAACTAAATTTTTTCTCAGTTCTTCAATAAGCAAATATTGATCCAACAAAAAGGAAACCCTCCGTAAGTGTCCAAATCAGGCATCTGTTATTTCCCATGTGTTTTTATTAAAACATTCTGACATGTCTTTCAAATTGCAATCGAATGATATTTTTGAGCCACATAAACTTTTTGAACAAAATTTAGCATTTTATTTGTGTTTGGATTCCACTTCTGAGATTATGAAAATATGTTTTAGAATGCTTAAAACAATTTTATACCCATATTGCAAAGTGTGAACAGCTTTAAAAGTGGGCAGATTATCTCATTACACTTAAAAATCCAAATTGGGAGCTAGCTGAACTTGAAATAAGGATATATAAGAAACTGCAAGGTAGTAAAAGCTGGCAAATGTAAGTAGCATGGAGGTAACCTTTTCCCTGATTAGATTCAGAGCTGTATAAGCACATATTATACAAATTCTTGGTGTCACGACTTTATGTGAGTCAGAAGTCCAGGCCATAGAAGAATTTCTGGAAGACATCACAACAATCAGGAATATAGGCAACAACTTAAAAATATATAGATGTTACTCTGAAAATGAATATATTATGCTAAATTCTAATTAAATATATCCCAAATCATCTTTCCATGGCTGGATCTCAGAAATAACTGTAGCCATTTCAAAATCACCCACAAGAGGGAAAGTATGCAAGCTAGAAGCAGCAGTCTTAAACAACTGTGGTTAAAATACTTCAAAGTTGCGTGTTTTAATAAAATGTGACCACAATGCCAGGATCATTTAGCTTCACAGTAAATCTGCTGCAGGAGGTTAGGGGTCAAGAAAAATAAGACATATAAAAACGACAGAAATCTCATAAGCAGGAGACTGAAATGAATGTTGTCAAAATGAATATATTTAAACAATATTTTGAGTTTGAATTGAAGATAATTGAAGTAACCCATGAATAGTCTCTAGATTTTTTTGTATTCTGAGACATTTCTACTATGGTATATAAAATTATTTCACATTAGCCTAAATTTAGCAGCCGTGAGTATGTGTATTAGAGTTCAATTGCTGTTCTGAATGAATTTTCTAAAACTGTGTAACAAATAACCACAAGACTTGGTGTCCTAAAGTAACACACATGTATTTTCCCACAGTTTATGTGAGTCAGGAATCCAGGTACAGCTTAGCTGGGTCCTTTGGTCAGTTTCACACATGGTTGCAATTATGTTTTCAGCTGGGCTGCACCCTCATCTGGAAGCTCACCTGGAAAATAATCTGTTTCCAGACTCACACAGCTTGTTGGCAAAATCTATTTTCTTGTCACTGTATGGCTGTGGCTCTCAGTTCCTAAATGTCAACTGAGGCTTCTTGACACATGGCCCTCCCCATAAGCTATTCATAGCCTACAGGATATTTCTTCAAGGCCAGCAGGAGACTGTCTCTGTCTCTACTCTGCTACCACAGAGTCTTGTACAATTAAGACTTAATTGTGGCTTAATATCCCATCACTTTTGCCATATTGTATTATTGGAAGGAGGTCAGCTTTTCACCTACACTCAAGAGGAGAGGATTACACCAGGAGAAAGAGATGCCAGGGGTTGTCTTAGAACTCTCCCTGCTAGATCATAGAAACTATGGATTCACAATGATTTCATAAATTTTAAAAAACTATCTAATAGTTACAGGCATCATACAGATAGCTAGTGATGTCAGGTAAAATCTAATTAAGTTTGAATGGGGAAAAAAATCAAATTTAAGGAATATTTGACATCTGTTTGTAAAAATGGAGAATCTTCATGGGGAGAGAGAACCTGAAAAACTCATCCCATATTTTCTTATTTTACTTTTGATTGTAATAAAAAAGTTTATTTGTGCTTATTGATTTTACTTTTACAGGACATATATAAGTGTGTAATGTTCAACTAGAACAACTTGACCAGGGCAAGTTAATATTTGAAGGAAAAATATTGGTTCTTTTACTGAGAGAGAACCTGCAAATAAATAGTAAGTTCAAGGGTCTATAATACTACATCATTACCATGTTCCGTGAAGGAATCAAAATCTAATGAGAAAATAGACTTTCTATATTTCTTATTTTTTCTACATAATAAATGAAAAGAGTCATGTGGAAATAAAGCTAATGGAACAAGTAATTATTCTCACGTGTCTTGGAGGTTTGCAAGAGGAGTCAGTATTTAGACTGAATTGTTAGAATTGGACAAATAGAGAAAAGGGTAATGGGAAGTACCATAGAAAAAGGAATCAGTGTGTGCAAAAGCGGATAGGTTGAAAGACAATATTTAACTTCAGAAACATTGAAGATAGGTTTGTGTTTAAGATTCAGAGGAGAAGTGTGATAGATTTGTTAAACTAGATTAGGTGCAGTTCAAGAAAAAGCATGTATTTCCAGCTATAGAGTAGGATCACATTCTTGAGGCAATGGGGGTTTGTTTTAAGTTGTGGTTGGATACTATCTATATGCTAAAAAGGCAATTAGCACAGGAAGAATATATTAGAGGGTATGAATTTGCAAGTAAGGAGAAAATAAAAAGCCATAGATATGTTTTTGTCTAGAGAAAGTTGATTAAACAAACAAAGAAAAAATTGCCATTGCCTGATATCAGAGGAATTCGTGGATGATATAAGAGGATTTGGTGAATAAATGTAAGTAGCTTAAAAGCAGACAGTGAAGTTATAACCAGGAAGATTGAAAGGGAAGGGAGAAAAAGTTTCCTGCATATAAAGGATACTGAACCTAATAAGTGCAGAGTTGTTGCCATGCCTATGCATAGCCATGTCTAACAAATTGAGTACTGGAATCTCCATTAGTTACCATTAAGAATTTTAAGCCAAGTTCTCTTGGATTTCTGTGCTGCATGTACATTGGTGGCCAGGAATAATATATATAATGACCTCAGTTCACAGATAAGAAGGGATTAAAAAATTAAAGGCAATTGGAATGAAGAGGAAGAAGAGGTGTGAATAATATTTAGCTGAAAGATAATTGCTTGACTGTGAGGAGAAAAAGGGAAGCATTGGAGATTTCCTTTATTCTTTTGGTTTGAGCAAATGAGGGATGGTGATGTCACGAAGAGAGAGAGAGTTGTGATGTCAATAACAGAGATAGTTTTTACAAAAGAGGACAAGCAAATGTGGCAGACACTTGCTAATATTTACAAGAATGTATTTAAAAGTCTGGAATCAAAAGAGACAACTATCAGTTGGAGATTGGTGGAAAAACTAGATACAATGTTAGGGCTTAAAGTGAGCTTCTTAGAATAACAAGTAAGCTATTTTTCTCATTTTACTCAATTACTTGGAAAAATTACCTTTGCCGGGGTGAAAACATTATTTTGTAAAATAACTTGCACTGTTTTCACATTCTTATTGAGCCAAATGAGGAAAAATCGGTGGGAATAATTACATGGAAGTGGAAGAGGATATTGAACCATCTACGAAAACTCAGTTTAGTTTTTCAAGTTAGGAACACAATTCTCTACAACAAATATTTTAACAAACAAATGCATCCTTTTAAATGTAAGCATGCTGGAGACTATATGATATAGTCTGGTTTGGCTACCTATTTGTTGCATAACAAACCACCATGAAATTTAGTGGTTTAAATCAGGGGATGACAAACTCCGATCCATGGGCCAAACCTTGCTTGCAGTTTGTTTATGAACCACCATGTGTGAAGAGTGGCTTTTACATTTTTAAAGATTCATAAAAACAAAACAAAACAAAAACAATAAAGAAATATGCAACAGTGATCACGTGTGGTCCACATAGAACCCTTTATAGCAATGCACGCTGATCCCTGGCCTAAAATATTTACACTCATTTGTTTCATTATTTTGCAAATTAAGCAGGACTTGCTAGGGATAGTTCCTCACTGCCTCATATGGTTTTGGCTGGAGTAGGTAAAGTGGGCTGGAAGGTCCAAAATGGCCCCAGTCACATGACTTGCAGTTGGTTGTTGTTGTTGGCTTGGGAGCTCAGCTGAAGATGCCAGCTGGAAGGGCTGGTGACTGGGAATTTAATGGGAGTGAGCAGTTTTGAAGGGTTTGTGTATCTGGATTCCTCAGTTTCTATCAGCTTTCCAAACCTCTTCATGTTGCATAAAAAGGAGCATTTCAAGAGAGGTAAAAGCAGAAGATTCCTTAAGGCCTAGCCTTGGAATTTACAGAGCATCACTTTGGATATTTTCTGCTGATTGAAGGCCATTAGATTACCAGGCAGCCTTAAAGGGAGGAGAAATACAACACATCTTTTATGGGAGAAATGGCGAATGATTTTCCTTTTTAATTCAACAGTCCGCACAATAAAGCTATGATTGTAAACTCTAAGTAAAACAGAAGAACTTCACACAATTTAACAATGAATGTAATTCAACTTTGTTGAAAAGATTTAAAATACATTTGGGTGATGTGAATTTTACGGTGTTCTGTATTTCTAGAGTCTCAAGCCTTCTCTTCTTTATTTTTTTTGGTTTGGTTCTAAACAAAGAGTGAAAGCTAGCCCCACAGTTCATGTACTTTGCATTTACAAAATAGCTCACTTCAACCACTTCTCTATTTATTCATTATTTATTGTTAAATCTAATGGAAAAAATAAATTACAATATTTGAAATTATAAATTTATTTTAATGCAGTAAATAGGTATTTCTGTCCAGATTGACAGTAACTTATTTGGGAGTTTAAAGTCTCAAAGAGTACATGCTATTAGCTCAAGAATAGATACAGAGTGAAAACAGAAGTTAAAAGAAAAAAATATTGTTTTGTACTACAGGTGACAGAGTATATCATGTGAGAGAAAATTAATAAGTACTAATAACCTGGTAAAAATTAAGGTTTTAAAATTCAAACTTCTTTGTTAAATGCCTTTAGCAAATATGTATCTTTATTGACATTTTTGCTTTACTTTAGACATTTAAATATAATTTTTCTATCCCTTAATAGTAGTGGTTATAAATTAATGAAATTAACATTTGAATATATATACACCCACATGCAAACATATATATATATATGAACTTCTGCCTGTTATATATATGTTTATTACAGATAATCATTAAGAACATGGTGATATGGTGTGTCTTTGTGTCCCCACCCAAATCTCATCTTGAATTGTAGTTCCCATAATCCTCACATGTTGTGGGAGGGACCCAGTGGGAGGTAACTGAATCATGGGGGCAGTTACCTCCATTATGCTGTACTCATGATAGTGAGTAAATTCTCATGAGATCTGATGGTTTTATAAGGGGCTTCCCTGTCCCCCTTGCTCTGCAGTTTTTACTGCTACTGCCATGTTAAGAAGGATGTTTGCTTCCTCTTCTACCATGAACTGTAAATTTCCTGAGACCTCCCCAACCATGCTGAACTGTGAGTCAATTAAGTCTCTTTTTTTCATAAATTTCTCAGTCTCAGATATGTCTTTATTAGCAGCGTAAAAAGAAACAAAAAACAATAAATTGGTACCAGGTAGTGAGGTGCTGCTGTAAAGATACATGAAAATGTGGAAGCAACTTTTTTGGAACATATAACAGGCAGAAGCTGGAACAGTTTGGAGGGCTCAAAAGAAGACAGGAAAACGTAGGAACATTTGGAATTTCCTAGAAACATGTTGAATGGCTTTGACCAAAATGCTGATAGTGAAATGGAAAATAAGGTCCAACTGAGGTGGTCTCAGATGGAGATGAGAAGCTTGTTAGGAACTGGAGTAAAGGTCACTCTTGCTATGCAAAGACACTGGCAGCATCTTGCCCCTGCCCTAGAGATCTGTGGAACTTTGACTTTGAGAGAGAGGATTTAGGGTATCTGGCAGAAAAAATCTCTAAGTGGCAAAGTGTTGAAGAGGAAACAGAGAATGAAAGTTTAGAAACTTTGCAGCCTGACTATGTGAAAAAAAAAGAAAACTACATTTTCTCGCGAGAAATTAAAGCTGGCTGCAGAAATTTGCCTCGGTAACAAGAAGCTGAATGGTAGTCACAAAGACGATGGAGAAAATGTCTCCAGGACATGTCAGAGACCTTCACGGCAGCCCCTCTCATCACTGGTCTGAAGACTTAAGAGGAAAAAATGGTTTCCCGGGGCCCCTCTGCTGTGTGCAGCCTTGTGTCCCTGCTGCTCCAGTCTTGGCTAAAAGGGGTGAAAGTACAGCTCAGGACATAGCTTCAGATAATGCAAGCCCTAAGCCTTGGCAGCTTCCATATGGTGTTGAGCCTGAGGGTGCACAGAATTCAAGAATTGAGGTTTGGGAACCTCCACCTAGATTTCAGAATGTGTATGGAAAGGCCTGGAAGTCCAGACAGAAATTTGCTTCAGGGGTAGGGCCCTCATGGAGAACCTCTGCTAGGGCAGTGTGAAAGGGAAATGTGGGGATGGAGCCCCACAAAATGTCTCCACTGGGGCACTGCCTACTGGAGCAATAAGAAGACGGCCACTATTGTTCAGACCCTAGAGTGGTAGATCCACCGACAGCTTGCATCATGTGCCTGGAAAGGCTGCAGATACTCAATGCCAGCCCATGAAAGCAGCCAGCAGGAGAGCTGTACCCTGCAAAGTCACAGTCACAGGGGCAGAGATGCCCAAGGCCATGGGAGCCCACCTCTTGCACCAATGTGACCTGGATGTGAGACATGAAGACAAAGGAAATCATTTTGAAACTTTAAGGTTTAATGACTGCCCTATTGGATTTCAGACTTACATGGGGTCTTTAGCCCTTTTGTTTTGGACAGTATCTCCCATTTTGACCTGATGTATTTAACCAATGTCTGTATCCCCATTGTACCTAGGTAGTAACTAACTTGCTTTTGATTTTGCAGGCTCTTGGTGGAAGGGACTTGCCTTGTCTCAGATGAGACTTTGGACTTTTGAGTCAACGCTGGAATGAGTTAAGACTTTGGAGTACAGTTGAGAAGGTATGATTGTGTTTTGAAATGTGAGGACGTGAGATTTGGGAGAGGTCAGGGGTACAATGATACGGTTTAGCTTTGTGTCCCCACCCAAACTCACCTTGAATTGTAGCTCCCATAATCCCCATGTGTCATTGGAGGGACCCAGTGGGAGGTAATTGAATCATGTATGTGGTTATCTCCATCCTATTCTGGTGATAGTGAGTGAGTTCTCATGAGATCTGAGGGTTTTATAAGGGACTTCTGCCTGCTTCACGCTGCACCTCTCCTTGCTGCCGCCTTGTGGAGAAGGACACATTTGCTTTCCCTTCCGGCACGATTGTAAGTTACCTGAGGCCTCCCCAGTCTCGCTGAACCATGAGTCAATGTGAAAGAAAAGAAAACTACATTGTCTGGGAAGAAATTAAAGCCGGCTGCAGAAATTTGCCTAAGTAACAAGAAGCTGAATGGTCATCACAAAGACGATAGGGAAAATGTCTCCTTTTTTCTTTTTTAAACTTTTTTTCCTTATTAATCACCCAGGGGTCTGTCTGTATTTACAACATGAAACCAAACTAATATACATGGTAAATTATTTTTGTCTTTGTCTTAAAAATTGTCTTTGTGCTAGACAGTAAAAATTGCTATTATTTAATCAGGATAACTTGTTCTGATAACATGACCAGATTTACATTTGTGTAAAGTCATAATTTTCTGTGGGAAATATAATTTATTTTTGAGTAATGTAATTTACTTTAAAGTGTACATTGCACACATACGAACAGAGAGAGAGAGAGAGATGTTTGTGTAGTGTGTATTCCTAGGCAGACATACGTAAAACCTATGTATAAAAATTAAATCTACAGATTACGAGGTCAGGAGATTGAGACCATTCTGGCTAACACAGTGAAACTCCGTCTCTAATAAAAATACAAAAAATTAGCTGGGCGTGGTGGGGGGCGCCTGTAGTTCCAGCTACTCCGGAGGCTGAGGCAGGAGAATGGTGTGAATTCGGGAAGCGGATCTTGCAGTGAGCCAAGATTGCGCCACTGCACTCCAGCCTGGGCGACAGAGCAAGACTCCGTCTCAGGGGAAAAAAAAAGAAAAAAATTAAATGTGGACTGGGCACACGGGCTCACACCTGTGATCCCAGCACTTTCGGAAGCTGAGGCGGGCAGATCACCAGAGGTCAGGAGTTCAAGACCAGCCTGACCAATATGATGAAAACCCGTCTCTACTAAAAATACAAAAATTAGCCGGGCTTGGTGGCATGTGCCTGTAATCCCAGCTACTCAGGAGGCTGTGACAGGAGAATCACTTGAACCCAGCAGGCAGAGGTTGCAGTGAACCAAGATCATGCTATTGCACTCCAGCCTGGGCAATAAGAGTGAAACTCCATCTCAAAATAAATAAATAAATAAATAACAGTAACATCAATAATACTAATATGTTTCTTATTACAATTTAATAGAGAAAACTTACTAACTTGCGAACTGAACTAACTTATTAGCTTGCAATGGTTTCATGGTTGCTGGCAACAGTTTCGGTACTATGTCAAAAACAAAGGACTTTATTATTATGTTAGAACAGGCAATGCGAGCTTCACATTCATGCTTGTTCTCCATGTACCACAAATCCCAGGGAAGCAATGAAGGTGGGCCTAGACAGATGCTGTAAATATTGATTTACATCACCCTGAGGACCCCAGATCCAAGGAAACACTAAACTTTCATAATGAGATGCCCCAAAATCTGACCAAACTTTCCCCAGTGGGAAGATATTATCTTGATTAAACTTGAATACACGGGCACCCTGTTCTGGAAGGAAGCAGCATCGTTATCTTACAATGCTATTTGTTATACAAATATTTGTGGATAGATAGTGTAAGAAAAGGCTATCAATATCTACTAGCATTATGTGCTAAAATGCAAAAGGTTCATAGAGAATTGTCTTCCAACAAAGATTATAGTCCTCTTACTCATTGGTTTAACACATGAAACACGGATTTATGCATAAAGATCCACTGAAACATGAGAATTTGATGGAGAGTAACAGCAGTATAACTCATAAATTTAAGAAACTACCCTAGATATTGAGTTTTTCATATTAAATGTGTATGTTGTCCTGGTTATCAGGGAAATGTGATTTTGAAATACCAATTTTCATACTAGGACTCTAGTACTAAAAAGAAAATGCTTCCCTTGTTGGTGCAGTAGCTTTGAAATTCAATGGAATTTTTGTTGTATTTTGTGGGTTCATGAGCTGGAAGTATTTTGACTCTGAATATTTGATTTGGAATCTCCTCATGGAAATTAGATTGTCAATAATAACGTGATAGATTATAATTTATTTTCAATTAAACCCAACTGGCCACATAGACCTATTGAACTGTGGATTTGTGATTAAACATATAAATTTCTTATACTTTGTTTCAATCTGCCTGTGGAATATATAATGCAGTAAAAAATTTAATTAAGGGCCTAGATAGTGTTTATCTAATGTTTATCTTATTGTACATCTTTTAACATTAGTGTGACCGTATAATTTGTTACACAACCAAATCATTTTGAGAATGTAAGAGGATGCTATTAATTATTACACCATGATAGGTATAAATTAAGATTCTATTAGACAGACGAGGATGTACAGTTACACTACTTATAACCAAATTATATCACCATCAATAAGATTTTATTTTCTTCTAAAGGATCTCATATGTACTTTTTATCTCAATGAAGGCTATGTTTTTACTAGCGAAATTTTTAAGTGATAGACATTTTAAAAGCCATACCATATCAGTATATATTAGAGTATCAGGCTGATCCGTTATTTCTTATTTCTGTCTGTCCAAGCTCCCTTGAATTCTGTTGTAATATTCATTGCATAAACCATAAAGTTCTAAATTTATTGTGCATGTTCTGTGTCAAGCACTGTGTTGTGGATTTCACATCAATTATGTTATTTAACCTTTACACCACTCTGTGATACATGTTTCACTGTTCTCACCATTTTATAGCTCTTCAGCTATAAAGTGAAATCAAAGGAGACTAAGTGTTGTGTGCAAAGTCCTCTGACCTATATGGGGTGGACCAGGTTTTGAACCCAGTGAGTCTTACTCTACAATTTGTGTTTTTAGAAGTGTTAAGGCAAACTAAATATGACCTGAGAAGGACGCTGTACTTTTATATTTGAGTCCTTATGGACAAACTTCAACCCAACTTAATAGGTAGACAAGATCGAAACCCTAACTTAGGAGTATGTGCCTGTAACAATAGCTGAATCTTGGCTAATCCCAGCAGCCCTATTTCAACCAGTCATACACTGCTGAGTGTTCAAATTGTGTTCAAGTAAGGCAAATGCCAAGCTGTAACCAACCCAGCTGTTTCTGTACCTCACCTCTGCTTTCTGTATGTCACTTCTCTTTTTCAGTCTATAAATTTGTTCTGACCATGAGGCATCCCTAGAGTGTCTCTTAATCTGCTGTAATTCTGGGGGTTGCCTGATATACAAATTGTTCGTTGCTCAATTAAATTTTTTAGAATCCAGTTCAGCTGAGGTTTTTCCTTCAACAGCAGCTATACTATTTTTTGATGTATATATTTCCTTACTAATAATAGGTCAACCTTGTTATTCAGCTATGTGTTTAATTTGAGATGGATAATCCCCAGGGCAAATAATATCTAAATATATATGATAATATAAACTAAGAATATCTATTTGTGTTCACTAGATGGTGGGGAAATACTTGGACAATTAAGGTTTTTCAATTTGCACAAATCAAGACATGATAAGGATGACCTGAATCCGTGAATATTGATAAGCCACAGGGAGCTGGAATAATTAAATGATTTGATCCTTTACTCTGCAAAGTATCCTCAGATTATAGATCTCCTGACTTAAGTTTATCTGCTGAACTACATTTTGATAGTAAATGTAGAAAATTTATCCAGTTATGAATAAATAAATTCCACCACTGGGAAAGATAAAAGTGAAATTCTCTTGGAATCACCCGCAAGCTTTCTGCCATCTCTATTATACTGATTTATTCCTTAACCTCTTCTCAGAGGCCATAAAATGAAGATGTGAACTTACAAAACTGAGTCAGCTAAAGGATAATTTTAGGTATATATCTCCCTGCTCATTAGGGGAGTGACTAGACAGATAGTCTTTAATTCAGCCTTCAAACCCTTGAGAAAAAATTTCGGGAGTCCAGTCCAGATGGTCTAATAGTCTATGGTTAGAATAACAACATAGGCATCAATGAAAAAGAAAAGAAAAAAAACCTTTTATGATAAAGGCATCCAACCACGGGGATAAAGAGGAGGATTCCTCTTTATGGTCTCTCACTAAGGTCTGTTCCGATTAGTTGCAGGAAGAATGCATGCTGCTTTATTGTTTGTCAGAAAATAAGGTGGGATCCAGTAATTTGAGCATCCAAAATGCTCAATTTCATTAGGCTTAGAGAATGATAAAGGAAAGGATATGAGCTGCCTGTCCTGCAAAGTACATACTACTATTGGCTCCACCCCTGGACATTTCTCTAGAAACCAAGATGATAACCTAAACTTACAATATTGTGATTCTGATGTGAGAGACATAAGAGAAACTAGAAGTCACTAAGTCTATTCAAACACCAGTAGATCCAATGAGACTGACTTCACTTCAGCATCTCTATTAGTACAAACACGTAAGCAGCCAGAATAAGATTAGAACAAGCATGATTGTAATACAGCTTGTACTAAGTCTTATCAAAGATATTTCTGTTACTCTTATCCTTCAAGTCAGACACCCACTTTTATTTCCCTTAGCAGTCCATAACCCAAACTTATCTGCCCCACTCTCTTTTCCCCATGGCCTTTATTAGGTGTAAACATAGCCTTTAAAAGTGACAGTTTTGTCTATCATTTCCATTCAAAACCTCATCTGAGCCACGGACAGAGCTCGTAGATATAAAGGTGATGATGACACAGTACCCACACTACAATTTTGCATATTATGTGATGTAATAATTATCTGCATAGGATTGAGGGAACAGATGTGGAAAATTTCTTGTAAGAGACAGTGCTTAAAATAAGTTTGAAAACAATGTTGGATTATTTGCACAGAAATTAGGAAACTGTGCTTTATTGAAATGTACTAGCCTATGTAAGGTTCAAATGCATGATACTGCAGTGTGAGTTTCATAATATAGTAGTGACCTATTTTATTTACTGAAGTGTCTCAAGCATAGACAATTATCAGATGTGCAATAAGCATTCAATGAATATTTGTCAGACGAGGGACAGAATACGATGAACTTTAGCAACTGCAATTGATTTGATACTGCTGAAAGGGGATAGCAGATGTTAAAGCTGATTCTGCAGTGCTCAGGCAGTAGTACAATAATAGAAGACAGGATGTGATGATGTGCAAATGTCTGGGGCTATGTTTCTTTGGTAGTTGTCTCTCTCTGACTTGGCAAATGGATGTGGCTCTGTAGGGGAGAGGTGGAAAGTTCAAGACAAGGAAAATAAGACAGAAAAAACTTGCACTGTTTTCTGATTCCTCAGAATTGGGAATTTTTCAGGGTCCTCAATGCTCTGGGAAGTTGTTTGAGCTCAGAATAACTGAATAAGAAACCAGGCCACTTCTGATTTTAATTCTATTATATTGTCTGCCATTTCATTATTGAGATTACAGGAAAAAATGGAGCTGGAGGGCTCTTCATTATTTAAACATGTTTTTAAAAATTTCTAATTAAACAAAGAAGTTTCTAATGTACAATAGCAAGATATGTATATTTATTCATAAATTGATGAAAAGCCACGGAATAATTTTAAGCAGAAGACTGATGGTCCAATTTTACTTTTATTTATTTATTTTTCTTATTTTGTTTTTGTACAGATAGGGTCTCATTATGTTGCCCAGGCTGATCTCAAACTCCTGGGCTCATGTGATCCTCCTGCCTCAGCCTCCAAAAGTGCTAGGAATACAGGAGTGCGATACCATGCTTGGACAGTATGATGTATTTTATATTTTAGGGCAGTGACTGAAACAACTGAGTAAAGAAAGGATTGAGGAGAATCAGTCAACATACCACAAATAGAGGGAAGTTCATTCATATGTCCATTAGCTCCCTCTTGAACAAAGGTGCATTGAGCAACAGACATGTTTGAGAATCTATGCTAGCCACAGGGATACAATTATGAACAATAAAAACTCAGTCTATGTCTTTAAAGGTCTACAGTTGAGAAAGGCAGAGAGATGGTGAACTAGTGAGATTAAATCAGATGAATGCTGAAAACAAATGGAAACAAAGAATTCACTGAGAACATGACACAATAACTTGAAGACCTATCTAAATATACAAAAGATGGACATGATGAGATTTAAGTATAGGTAGAAATAAATTGGGTAGAAGTGGAAAATAATGTCCCAGTGTCTTTTCTTGTCTACAGAACAAGAAAACAACATAAGAAGAGAAACAAGGGGCATCCACAGAAACGTCTTGTGAGAGGGGAAATAATGAGAAAAGAAACTGGAGAAATAAGATGGGAAGTATGTATAATTTTTCCTAAAGTCAATAAAATAGTATTATAGGGAGGGTAAATTTAAAAAAAAGAAAGAAAATATATAAATGTAGTGTAGTCTATGAAAAGATTAGACTGGGTTAAACAACGATTTTCTTAGAAGTAAAGGGAAGTGGTACACATATTTTCATATTGAAATCAACAGGAAGGTAAATTCGTGACTGATTAAAACTGAAAAGGATTAAAGTTTGATTTTTCTCTTTCTGGGTTGAGTATTGGAAGAGGAGCAGAACTAATCATGGAGGCGTAGATACAAGAGGGATGTTGAGCTCAGGTTGGAACATGCTGAGTGTGAGATAGACAAGTTGAGAGATGTTAAAATATGAGTTCAGAAGAATGATACCTAGATATAAAATTTTTAAAAGGTAGTTATTTTATTAAAAATATGGAAAATTACAAGGATATGGGGCCTCAGACAAAACTCTGAAGTCCAAAATACTTCAATCCTTAAATATGGAGGCATAAGGAATAGATATCTTTAAAGATTCACTATGAAAACAGAAATAATAGAAGATAATTTTTCTGTTATCACCAACATGAGATTAAATCTTATTACATCTCCTACTAGTTTTATTAATGAAATATAATCTATTAGTTCATATATATATTATGTATACTCACACACAGAAAGAAAGAGACATAGACTTTAAGAAATTGGTTCAAGTGATTCTAGAGTTTGGGAAATTTGAAATCTGCAGTGCAGCCAGGATGCAGAAGATTCAGGTAGGAGTGGATGTTGCAGTCCTCAGTTCGAAGGCTAGAAACTCAGACAGAATTTCTATATTGTAGTCTAGAGAGAGAATTTCCTTTCCTTTGGGAAATATGACTCTGCTCTTAAGGCCTTCAATTAATTGGATGAGGCCCACACATATTATGGAGGGTAATCTGCTTTACTTAAAGTCAACTAATTGTTAATGTCAACTGCACCTATATATAAATATATACATATATATATTTACAGCAACATCTAGGCTGGTGTTTGATCAAACAACTGGGCACTGATCTAGTAAAGTTGGTATATAAAATTTAACCCTCACAAGGGCACATGATAATAGAAGAAGGAAACAAGATATCTTAATCCACAGATACAAAGAATAAGTCCTTGAAGGAAAAAGTGTTAAATCTTGTGGAATACTTCTGAGAGGTCAAGTAGTTCAAGCATTAAAAAGCATCCTTTGAACCGTCTTTTTCCACTGAACAATAGTAAGAACTTCGAGAACCAGAATTAAAAGCCTGATATAAAAGATGAGCATATTTGAGAGAACTTATTTCGTAGTGTGAATGGCACCTGAACAAATGACTGGGGATGGTTACAAAGGAGAAAATGTCAAGGATAGTCCATGGGGTTAGCCTTGGTCATTGGGGTGAACACCATTAATTAAGCAGCAAATACACAAGATAGGTAGATGTGGTGAGATGGAGGTTAAACATATTTGTTCTGTTAAAAATATATAAATTTTACCTACTTACGGGATATCTACTAGGGATCAACCCATGTATTAGTCCATTCTCACACTGCTATAAATACATACCTGAGACTGGGTGGTTCTTCGGGCTGTAGAGGCTTCTGCTTCTGGGACATCCTCAGGAAACTTACTGTAATGCTGGAGGGCAAAGGGTAAGCAAGTACATCTTTACATGGCCGGTAGGAGAGAGCTGTGGAGAGGTGCTACACTCTTTTAAACAACTAGATCTCATGAAAACTCTATCATGGGAAGAGGAAGGGGGAAGTCCACCCCCATGACACAGTCACTTCCCACTAGGTCCCTCCTCCAACACTGGTAATTACAATTTGCCATGAGATTTGGGTGGGGACACAGAGCCAAACAATATCAACCATCTTTTGGATTTAACACATTTAGACAGAGATATTTACTAGCATATAAAAGAGGAAAGAAAAGGCTATTTTCTAGAGGCAACAAACATTAAGGAATCAATAAAGGAAAGGATGGAGGAAGATGATAAAAATCTTTCTTTTACTCTGTATTGCCTTGCTGAGCTAGGAATTGACAAGTATTTAATATATTAAAACCCATATTATAGGTGTTGTTCACTACAAGAGCATATCTTGGCAATAGGATTAATGATCATGAAAAGAAGCACTCAGACTTCTGGCAGGGCCTACGTCATGTATCACTTAACAATATGATGTAACCTAGCCCAGGGATTACCAGGTCTCCATGACAACAGGATGTAAAAGCCCTGGTTACCCTAGAGACAAGGCTGCCTCAGCGCAGATGGAACTTTCATGAACCTTAAAATAAAGCTTCCCCTTGCAAGAATAGCTTAAACTGCCTTTATTAAAGAAGCACCTGGTGACTGACCCAGACTGAGTACAGAAATAAAAAAGAAGGACCAGCTCCCAAGAATCTAAGAATAATCTCAAGACTGAGACTGTCCCCCTGAGATAGCTATTTGACCCCTGACTGTGTTTGGCAAGTGTCACCAGCTTGTACCTGCGTATTATTTTGTAAGGTCACGCCAGAATAAACTACCTGAACATCAGCCAGTGTCTATGACTCATCTTTGAATCAAATTGTACCAAAGGAGAAAAATTGCTCTGGGAAAGCTTGTCTACTAGGTCCACCAGATATGCCAAAAGCCTCAATGAGGTGGTGAACCCAAAAGTGTCTGAGACCGGTCTCAATCAATTTAGAAAGTTCATTTTGCTAAGGTTAAGAACATGCCCATAACAGCCTCAGGAAGCCCTGATAACATACGCCGAAGGTTGTCTGGGTACAGCTTGCTTTTATGCATTTTAGGGAGACATAAGACATCAATCAATACATGTAAGATTGATATTGGTTTGATCTGGAAGGGAGGGACAACTCAAAGTGGGGGCAGAGGGTTATAGTAAGAGGTTGTGGATACTGGGGTCTCGCCAGGCAGATGAAGCCTCCAAGTAGCAGGCTTCAGAGATAATAGATGGTAAGTGTTTCTTATCCAAAGTAAGATCTGTGTTGATGTCAATGCTAGTTGGCTTTTCCTGAATTCCAAAAGGGAGGGGGGTCTAGTGTGTTCTGACTCTCCCTTCCCATTTTAGCCTGAACCACTTTTTCACTTTAACTTTGGAATACCAATGGCTGAGAGGAGGGGTCCATTCAGCTGGTTAGGAGGGCCTTAGTATTTTATTTTTGGTTTACAGGGTAAAGAACAGAGGACATCAGCTTACCAATTGAGCCTCTGCGAAAGTAAACAACTCTCTCAAATTGTTTGTTAAAAGACAACTTTTTTTCCCCTCCAATGTCTAGATTCTAAAGAAGTCTTAACCCTTTCGAGTAACTCATGGTAGGTGGAGTAATGCCCCTTCCCCAGATGTACATATCCAAATCCGTGGAACCTGTCTTAAATGACAAAATGAATTTTGTAGGTAAAATTAGGTTCCTTTGAGTCAGAAGATTACCCTGAATTGCTTGGGTGGGCCCAATATTAACAATTTGATGGGATCCTAAAAGGAAGGTGGGAATGCAGAAGTTTTCATAAGAGAAATGGAAGTATGGAAAAACAGGCAGGAGAGATTCAAAGCATAAGCATTCAACTCACCATTGTCATGCTTGAAGATGAAAAAGTAGGGGGTGGGGCACAAGCCAAGGAATGGGAGTCGCCTCTGGGAACTGGGAATAATGGTCACCTGGAACAGCCATCAGGGAAAGGAGAACTTGAGTCTACAACTTGCAGAAACTATATTCTACCAACAGTTTGAAGGAGCAAGAAAATAGATTCTCCCATAGATACTTAAGAAAAGAATGCAGTTCTGTCAGTACCCTACTTTTATGATACTATGTCAGAACTAGGAGATAATGTATGTTTCATTTTAAGCTGCTAAATTAGTGGTAATTTGTTATGGTAGCAACACAAATAAATATACTTGCATTTAGGTTGTTTATGTGAACATATTATAATTATGATATAGTAAATGTTAGAAGAAAAATACTAATTAAAATATGAATGTCAACTGACACAAACTGGCAAACATGTTACTCCTATTTTGCTTATATTATGTGCAACAATGCAAAATGCATGCAATGCAAAACTTTCTAAGATTAAAATTGACATTTAATACTGATGTTATAGCAGAAGTTTATTCAATTGAAGGAATGCATAATTCTGTTTGTTCAGTTTTAAGCAATAAGCAAAACCGCAGTCTTGATAATGAAGATGGCACAATTTTTTATGTTGTAGAGTTTATCATGTCTAGCAAACTCTCACTAAAATGAAATAGTGCAGCCAATTCTATTTTCTACCAATAATAAGTTTTTGTTTTACCTTCAGGGTTCTTAAGCCAATTCACCCAAGTGTAGATTGAAATGAACTTTAGCTTCTTAGATCTTAGATCTATGATACCAAAGTCATTTCCTATATATAATATGTTGCCCTCTTTTCTTTTCATTTTTAAAATACTTTATATTATTTATATCATACTTGTTCAAAATAGAGAATACTGGTTGCTTTTTATTAGGGAAATAAATCATTGCAAAGAAGAATAAGATGTACAGAATATTTAGCTTATTTTAGTCCATTTGTCTGCAGTTATACTGTGAAACTGAAGTGTGTGAAGACAAATTAATGAAAGTCAGTCTCATCATAACATTAATAGAACAAGAAATGGCACCAAATGTTAATATTTAAGTGTCGGTGTGTTTTCACTCCAGGCTATGAAGCCAACAAGATTTAGTTTTCACTTTATTTTTAAATCCACTAAGAACTTTACAACATTAAGAAGAGTGTGCTATTCTCTAGTTTATGGAAACAAGGTCCCTCTTTTTTCCACTCTTTATAAATTCTATTTTTGAAACTTCTTCTTTTGATCTAATATATTCACTGACTCATTTCTTCTAGGCAGAAAAAAATTTATATCAAAATAATCCCATCATGTTTTTTAGTTTGTACAAATAAAGTCATGATAAATAATTTCATTAAAATGGTAAGTATTATCCAACATCACTAACAAAATATTAAATTAAATTCTGACTTCCCAGAACAGGCATCGAAATTTCATTTTTACTTTTGCTCAGAGTTTTTCTAACACAACCAAACATAACCTTATTACATCTTTTGTTCAAAGTGGCTTATATGTAGTTTAGTTAATTATAATTGACATTTTGATCTGTTATGTTTTCTAAGGTTACAATAAATGTTTAGGGTGTGATTCCTCAAGGAATTTCCCATTAAGATGAAGTTAAAAGAGAAATAGATAAAAACACATTTGTATTCTCTGATAATAGATAGTCACAATTTTAATTTATATTTTATTAGAAAAATAGGCATTGTGTAGTTGAGAATTTATCATGGTTTTCCATCCCAGGCAAAGGAAATTAAGTAGATGAAAGAACCCACTGGATTTTTTTCAGCAAAGTTACTGACTGATCTAGTCCCTAAGTCAATACTCTGATAACACCTAAAGAAACCATTACCACAGGACTTATCACAGGACACTGATATATGATGCTAAATATCTCTGTCCCATATGGCCTCTCTAGATCTCTAGTTTATGGTTGTATATTCTTTTAGTCTTTGGATTCTGATATTTAGTATGCGTCTATTCTTATATCATCTATTCTTATGTTATGTTTTTAATGTATATTTGTATAAAACATAAGGCTTTACAAGAGGGGTGTAATTGCAATTAAACCTCTTTAAATGCAATAGCATAAGGCTATTCCAAACTAAGGGTTAGGACAGAATTTGAACCATAGGTTTAGCAGTCTCCTGGAAATGCTTTGTGTCCCTGGAAATCATGAGCATGTTGTCATACAACCACACCCACAGATTATTGTCTGGGGTCCATGGATCTCTTTAGGTTGAGTGCACTTTTTGTGGAATTCTGAACACTCTACCAAGGATTTCTGGCCCAGTTCCTCATTCCTGACAAAGAAAATGAAGGCCTGAACTCACTCTCTCTATCAAAAAACCCAAATACTCAAAGAATATGGATAAACTCTTTGGTTTCACCTGCTCCTAGTAGCAGCTCTACTGAGACAGGTATTCAGTAGTTGACTTATAGATGGAAGTTAAGAAGATGGGCATGACAATGGGGCAGCTATCTTGCTGGAATCACCTCTCACATTTCAATTTTTCAGCTCTCTCTAATTATTTAAAAATGATATCCCACTCCTGCTTCAATGCAATTTTTTTGCAGTTTACAAAACCTGCCCAAACCTATTTTAATTTAAAATGTGTGCTACTATTTGCCATGTATTTTGCCAGCCTTATACTTTCCAGTGACACATTTAGGAGTGATTTGACTACTTATAACTAGAGAGTAAACTGCAAAGCCCTGTGAGTATGCTGTACTTTATAACCACGACCTCTGCATTTCAGATTTTCAAAGGAAGTTCAAAAATTATGGAAGGAAAGGGGAAAGGAGTTGCAATCAACACTATACTCATGAATTAGATGATGAATTCTTATGACATTTGGAAAGTCATGCTCTTCCTGCAACAAATCTTGAGTTCGTAAGATCCTGCACCCTGTTAGTAATTCTCTGCCTATCCTAAATCAGGTTAGAAATTCTCCACTTTTGTCTGATTATCTGATATGGTTTGTATATTTTTCCTGCTCACATCTCATGTTGAAAATTTGTTGAGGTTTTTGCCATGAAAAGTAATGACAAAAATCACAATTATTTTTGCACCAACCTAATAATACTCAATGTTAGAGGTAGGGACTGGTGGGAAAGTGTTTTGGGTGATGGGATGGATCACTCATGGCTTGGTGCTGTCCTCAAGCTAGTGAGTGCTTCTCATGATATCTGGTTGTTTAAAAGCATGTGGCCTATACCCAACCCTTACTCCCACTTCACCTTCTGCCATGAGTAAAAGCTCCCTCGGCCTCCCCAGAAGCCAAGCAGATGCCAGCATCACGCTTGCTGTACAGCCTACAGAAATGTGAGTGAATCAAATCTCTTTTCTTTATAAATTACCCAGTCTCAGGTATTCTGTTATGGCAAGGCCAGCAGCCTAACACACTATTCAGCTCATCAACAGAAGCTGCCTGCAACATCCTCCTATGCTTGAAAGTTCTTTGCTAGTTAAGTTACCTGGCCAGCTTACCTAGAGCCTCAGGGTTGATGAGGATCAAGGGTAGGCAAAGAAAAATGGAAGACATATAGGAGGGCTAGTGATATTGTTAGGATCTGTGTCCCAACCCAAATCTCATATTGAATTGTAATCTCTGGTGTCGAAGGTAGGTCCTGGTGAGAGATGATTACATCATTGGGCAGTGCCTCATGTTTCAACATCATCCCCCTTGGTGTTGTTATGGCAAGAGTGAGTTATCACAACATCTGGTTGTTTAAAAGTGTGTAGCACCATCCTGCTCTCTCTCTCCCCCTACTCCATATATGTAATACATGCCTGCATCCCTTTCAACTTCTCTGGTGATTGTAAGTTTCCTGAGGCCTCCCAGCCATGCTTCCTGTACAGCCTGCAGAACCATGTGCCAATTAAACCTCTTTTCTTTACAAATGACCCAGTCTCAGTTATTTTTCTCTAGCAATGTGAGAACAGACTAATACAGAAAATTGATACTGGGAGTGGGGCATTGCTATAGAGATACCTGAAAATGTGGAAGCACCTTTGGAACTGGATAATGGGCACAGGTTGAAACAGTTTGGAGGGGTCAGAAGAAGACAGAAAGGTGTGGGAAATTTGGAACTTCCTAAAGACTTGTTGAATGGTTGCGACCAAAATACTGATAGTGAAACAGACAGTGAATCCAGGTTGAGCAGGTCACAGAGAGAAATGAGGAACTCATTAAAACTTGGAGTAAAAGTCACTCTTGTTATGCTTTAGCAAAAATAAAAAATTGGTGGCATTGTCACCCTGCTATAGGCAATCTGTGGAACTTTGAACTTGAAAAAGATGATTTAGGGTATCTGGCAGAAGAAATCTCTAAGCAGCAAAGGACTCAAGATGTGGCCTGGCTGCTTGTAAAATGTGCATGAGAAAAGAAATTACCTGAAACTGGAACTTATATTTAAAAGGAAACCAAAATATAAAAGTTTGAAAAATTTGCCTGGCCATGTGATGGAAAAGAAAAACTAATTTTCAGGGGAGTAAATCAAGCAGGCTGTAGAAATTTGCTTAAGTAAAGAGGGGCCAGTTGACCGGGCGTGGTGGCTCATGCTGGTAATCCCAGCACTTTGGGAGGCTGAGGTGAGTGGATCACGATGTCAGGAGAGTGAGACCATCCTGGCTAACACAGTGAAACCCCATCTCCACTAAAAATACAAAAAATTAGCCAGGCGTGGTGGCGGGTTCCCGTAGTCCCAGCTACTCAGGAGGCTGAGGCAGGAGAATGGCATTAACTCGGGAGGTGGAGTTTGTAGTAAGCCAAGATCATGCCACTGCACTCCAGCCTGGGTGACAGAGAGAGACTGTCTCAAAAAAAAAAAAAAAAAAAAAAAGAGTAACCAGTTGCTAACAGACAAGAAAATGGGAAAAAGACCTGAGAGGCATTTCAAGACCTCTGCAGCAGTTCCTCCCATCATAGGCCTGGAGGCCTAGTAGTAAAGAATTGTGACTTGGGCCAGGTTCGGGGACCTGCACCTCTGTGCAGCCTCAAGACATGGCACTCTGCATTATGGTTGCTCTGTCTCCACCCATGGCTAAAAGGGGACCAAGTACAGCTCAGAATGCTGCTTCAGAAGGTGCAAACAGTAAGCATTGGTGGCTTTCACTGGTTGTTAAGCCTGAAGGTGCACAGAGTACAAGAGTTGAATTTGGGAGACATCACCTCGATTTCAGAGCATGTATAGAAGAGTCTGGATGTCTAGACTTTATTTCTTTCTTGGAGATCCACTTATAACTTATCTCTTAGCAGGCTAGCTATATTAGTTAATTCTCACACTGCTGTAAATAAATACCTGAGGTCTGCTGCAGGGATGGAGCCATCATGGAGGACCTCTACTAGGGAAGTGCAGAGGTGGAAATGTGGGTTGGAGACCCCATATAGAGTCCTCACAGGGGCACTGCCTATTGGAGTAAAGAGGAGCCAGTTGGCCGGGTGTAGTGGCTCTGGCTATGAGAAGAGGGCCACTGTTCTCCAACCCAGAATAGTATATCCACTGGCAACTTACATCCTGCACCTAGAAAAGCCACAGGAATTCAATAGCAGTCCTTGAGAGCAGTTGCAGGGGCTGAACCTTGCAAAACCACAGAGGCAGCACTGCCCAAGTCCTTGGGAATCCACTCATTGCATCAGTGTTCCCTGGATGTGAGACATGAAGTCAACAGAGAGTATTTTTAAGCTTTAGGGTTTAGTGACTTCCCTGCTGGGTTTTGGACTTGCATGGGGCCTATAGCCCCTTCCTTTAAGCCAATTTCTTGCATTTGGAAACAGAATGCTTACCCAATGCCTATAGCCCTATTGTATCTTGGAAGTAACTAACTTGTTTGTTATTATTATTGTTAATTATTATTATTATTATTATTATTATTATTATTTTGTTTTATAGGCTCATAGGTGGAAGAGACTAACCTTGTCTCAGTTGAGATTTTGGACTTTGAACTTTTGGATTAATAATAAAATGAGTTAAAACTTTGGGAACTGTTGGGAAGGGATGATTGGGTTTTGTAATGTGAGAAGGACATTAGATTTGGTAGGGACCAGGGGCAGAATGATATGGTTTTTACCTGTTTCTCCTCCCAAATCCTATGTTGAATTGTAATCTCCAGTGTTGGAGGTAGAGCCTGTTGGGAAGTGACTGGATCGTTGGTGTGATTTCACATGATTTTACACCATCCCCTTGGTGTTGTTGTGGCAAGAGTGAGTTTTTATGAGATATAATTGTTTAAAAGTATGTAGTACCTCCCTTCTCTCTCTCTCTCTCTCTCCTGCTCCAGCCATGTTAGATGTGGATGCTTACCCATTACCTTCTGCCACGATTGTAAGTTTCCTGAGGTTTCCCAAGCTATGCTTTCTGTATAGCCTGCAGAACTGCGAGTCAACTAAACCTCTCTTTGTTTTTTATAAATTACCTAGTCTCAGTTTTTGTTTTTTATAGCAGTGCAAGAACAAACTAATACAGCTAGCCTATTGAGAGAGAAAGTATAAATGGGTCTCCCAGAAAGAAATACTTGATTCTGATGAAATAGAACGAGATTAAAAAAATAGCAACAACATTAAATTAAAATCTTAAGAGTGTTCAAGGCAATTAGCAATCTATTTTCTAAGAATAATTATTTATAATAAAGAAGAAGAAGGATACAACATTTAATTAGTGATTTAGATCAATGATCAGCAACACTTTTTTCTGTAGAGAGTCAGATAGCAAACACTTCAGTCTTTGCTGCCCATATGGCTTCTGTTGTGACCATTCACCTCTTAGGTAAATAGTCACAGAAATACAGAAGTAAATAGGCATGGTTACATTCCAATAAAACTATATTTACCTAAATAAATAGGGGGCCAGATTTAACCTCTGACCTGTAGATTATCAACCCTGATCTAGATTAAAGAGGAATGTATATATCAAAGCCATAAAAATCCTGAAGGAAAGCAAAACACAAGCGTTCTGAAGAGCTGAACCAGAAAAATGTACATGCTAATAAAAAGTATTTCAGAAATTAGGGTAAAAGCAAGCTCTCATATTGGAGGAAAATACTGTCTTAAAGGTAGTTCTATGTATGCAGATTGGCTTTATTAGTAACAATGGTGTATTAGTCAGGCTTCTCCAGAGAAACAGAACCAAAGGTATATGCATGTGTATGTGTGTGTGTGTGTGTCTGTGTGTATGGAGATTATATATAGTATATGTGTGAAGGAGATATAAGGAAGTTTATTATGGGAGTTGGCATATGTGATCATGGAGGCCAGGAAGTCCTATAACCTGCCATCTGGAATCTGGAGAACCAGGAAAACTGGTGGTGTAATTCAGCTTTAATTTGCAGTCTTGAGAACCAGGGGAGCCAGTCCAATAACTCTTAGTCCAAGGCTGAAGAGTTGAGAATCAGAGAACCAGGAGAGTAGCGGGAGGTACTTGAAAGAGTGAAGATGTGGCCAGCCCAAATTGTGTCAGATTCGTGTATATTCCAAGTTGAACACATTGGAGAAATTGTAGTTTCAGAAAGGTAAGTTGAATTGTCTCTTCCTGCATGCAGCAAGTAATAAAGATTTTTCTGGGAAGAGTAACCGTTCCATACTACACTAAGAAAATTGTCCTTATCACCAGAGACTTGGAATCAAAAGCTGCAATGTACTGGAATAAGCATAGTTAATGAAGTAACCTTTATTTTCCACCTATTTAACCTCTGCCCACCCAAATATGTCTCCTAATGGCCCCCCTAGAAAATTTTATCACCTTAAACAGGTTTTCTTTGTTGTATCATTTCTTATCAAATGTATTGTTCTTTGTCTAAAATGTTATAAAAGTATCTTGCTATGGCAACTTCTTTGGATTTTACTCTCTTGTGAAGATCCACGTGTACATGTAAAACCAATAACATTTGTGTAATTTTCTCTTATTTATCTGCTTGGTGTCAATTTTTTCTCTAGATCCAGCTGAAGAGCCCACTAAAAATTGGGACTTTAAGTAATGTCTGGCTCCCCTACACACACTGCTGTAAGTCATGGAGTTGGGACTTTCAAACGTAGTAGAAAATAGGTGTCTCAGCTCAACAAGAGGGAGAGAATGCCACCCTTCTGTCCATCTGCTCAACAATAGGGAGAGAATGTCACCCTTCTGTCCATCTGCTCAACAGATTGAATGATGCCTCCCTGTGACTCACATTGGTGAGAGCAGCTTTTCTTTATTGTTTACTGATTTAAATGCTAATTTCTTCCACAAAGACTCTCATGGACTCACTGAGAAATAATGTTTTGCCAGGTATCTGGGTTACCTTAACCAAGTGACATATAAAATTAGCCATCACAAATGGAAATCTGAAAAGAATTGAACATCTTAAATTAAGAGATAAGAGAAATACAAGATAAAATGTCAATAATTCTGTGTCGAGCTAGTAATTCTTTGTTAGATAAAACACTACACAGTAATGCAGTGCAAAGTTTAAAGTATTATTTTACCAGTATATGATTTGGGGAAATATATTTATTAAAAATATACAGAAAAAATTCTATATCTCTTTCCTTTGAGTTCTGTCTTGATAGTCTCCATACAACAATTAGAGATCTTAGAAATTACAAATGAAACAATGTCAATGCTCCACTCAAAACCACCCATTTTCTTACCATTTCATTCAGAATAAAGTACAAATTTTAAGGTCTTCAAATTGGTTCCTTGCTCTGGTCCTGAACCATCTCTCTGATCTCAACTTAGCACCATCTTCACCTGCCCTTTTCTGCTGGTGTCCAGCCTAGGCCAACATTTCTCCTGTCTCACAATCTTTACACTTGTTCTCTCTCCCTGGATCACTATCTATCCAGGAAATGCATGGCTGATCTCTCCACTTTCCTGTTTTGTTGTTGTTGTTTGTTTGTTTTTTGAGATGACGTCTCTGTCGCCCAGGCTGGAGTGCAGTGGCACGATCTCGGCTCACTGCAGCCTCCGCCTCCTGGGTTCTAGCAATTCTCCTGCCTCAGCCTCCCAAGTAGCTGGGACTACAGGTGCATGCCACCACTACAGGTTAACTTTTTATGTTTTTAATAGAGATGGGGTTTTACCATGTTGACCAGGCTGGTCTCAAACTCCTGACCTCAGGTGATCCACTCACCTTGGCCTCCCAAAGTGCTGTGATTACAGGTGTGAGCCCACATGCACGGTGATCTCTCCACTTTCCTAAGATATCTTCAAATATCACTCTACCAGAAGGAGTTAGTCAAACATCTGCAAAAAGGAATAAGCCTGACCTTTTTATTAGCACTTACATTGTGACACTGAACATCACTCCATGACAGCAGAGATTTTTTCCTTCTGTTTTTTGTTTTTGTTTTTGTGACAGAACTAGGAACATTAGATGTGTTATTTTCCTTGGGCTGCCATAACAAAATACCATAAACTGAGTGGCTTAAACAAGATAAATTTATTTTCTGAAAATTCTAGAGGCCAGAAGTTCCACATCAAGATATGAGAGGGCCAGTTTCTGGTAAGAACTCTCTCTCTCTCTCTCTCTCTCTCTGGCTTGCAGATGTGAGCCTTCTAGCTGTGTCATGTGTCATCACATGGCTTTACTTGGCATGTGAGTATAGAGAGAGAAGTCAGGGAGAGAGTTCTGATGTCTCTTACCCAAAGGACACTAATCTATGAAATCAGAACCCCACTTTTATGACCTCACTTAACCTTAACCAGTTTCTTAGAGGCTCCATCTCCAAATATGACCACACTGGGGGGTAGCACTTCAAGATATGAATCTGGGTGAAAGTCACAAACATTCAATTCAAAACAATAGAGATCCTTTAAATACACAGGGCTAGAAAAAAATGAATTAAGTAATTATTGATAATAAAACCATTAGGAAAAGAGGACACATATCTTAACGTGAATGCTAATCAAGACTTAGAGCTAAATGTTGCATATATTAGTTAGTAAAACCTTAGAGTTTTGAAATACGTAAGTAGAAGAAAGAGAAGGAACAGTAAAAATTTATTTGGAAAATGAATGTTAAAAAAAATTTTAAATAGATCATTTAATGTGGTGATTTTGAATATGGTAGGAAGAGAAAAGAGAGAGGAGGACATAATATATATTATATATATATAATAACATATAAACATATTTCATTATGAACATTGGTAAAAAAGATTATATAATATTCAAAAAAGGTACAAGAGAAATTACCAGTAAATATAAAGATTAAATAAGATTAGTATGCTGATCAAATTGGCAATAATTGGAAACAATAACAGGAAAAAAGAATAGCATAAAGTAAACACATCTAAAGTAGAATAAAGACAAGACAATGTTACATATGGTTTACTTCAGTGCTCATTAATACATACCCCTAAAAATTAAAAATTATGCTAAATTAATTTTTAAAACACCCAGTTACACATTGTTTACGAGAAATCTAATAAAATGAAATGCTAAAGAAAGAATACAAATAAAGAATATTGCCAAGACAGGTATTATAAGATGATAAAAGTCACAATAATTCACAAAGAAGGTACACATCTCATCATGTATGCACAAAACTATGTAGAAGCTGAATGCATGAACAGAAATAATAAAGACGTAAAATCAATTATAATAGATATTTTAACAAATTTCTTTCAGAATTATATTAATAATAGTAATTTCTAAAGAAAATAATTAAAAAACAAACTGGATAATTAATCGGTTATACTGAAGCTGAACATGCAACTATGTATAAAATTATTTCCAAAGCTAAATGTGTTTGTCCATGATCAAATAATCAGCATCTTTCAATTAAATTCACCATCTAATTTTTCCAAAATAAATAATTTCCCAAATATTTACACTCATTCTTAAATATCAAATATGTACTTAATGAAAAGGCATGCAAAATAAAAAAAAAATTAAAAATTTGTGATGTGTGTATTTCGTCTAGCTTCTCCAGAGAAAAAGCATCAATAGGAGACACACACATGCATACACACACACACACACACACACATACACATAAAGATGTTTATTATGAGAAAGATTGTGAAGACTGAGAAGTCACCCATCTACCCCTCTGCAATCTAGAGGCCCAGGAACGCCAATTATGTAGTTCTAGTCCAGGACCAAAGGCCTGAGAACCCAAAAGGTCCATGGTATAAATCTTAATTCAGAGGCAGGAGAAGACTGATGTCACAGTACCCCAGTCAGCCAGGAAGCAAAAGGGGATGAATTTCTCCTTCCTCTGCCTTTTCCTCTATTCAGACCCTCAGCAGTTTGGATTATGTCAAACCGCATTGGGAAAGACATTCTGCTACACTAAATCCACTCATTTAAATGTAATATTGCCTCGAAATACCCTCACACAAATACCCAGAAATGATATTTAACCTGGACACCTGCATTAGTCTGTTCTCACACTGCTATAAAGAAATACTTGAGACTGAGTAATTTATGAAGAAAAGTTTAATTGGCTCATGATTCTGCAGGCTGTACAGGGAGTATAGTGACTCCTGTTTCTGGGGAGGCCTCAGGAAGCTTTCAAACATGGTGGAAGGCAAAGGGGGAATGAGGCACTTCATATGGCTGAAGTAGCAGAAAGAGCGTGAGAGGAGGTGCTACACACTTTTATTTTATTTTATTTTTTTTTATTTTTTAACAGTGAGAGTAATATTTTATTGTCTGAACACCAGTTTCTCCCCTTAACAATCCTGTGTTAGTATGACATTTTCTTGATGTGATTTTAAACCTCAGTGTGTACCCAGCCAGTTCTGTACTCCAGAAGCTACTGTCTACTGCCAAGAGCTATTAATCAAAATAAATGGGTGCTTGGGATCCTGGAAGTGGTGTGGGGACTCTGCTTCTCTGCAGACACAGACTACCCTCTTCTGTCCCAGAGTGGGGGCAGCAGGAGGACGATGGTGGTCAGGGAGGAGCTGTGACATTCTGAATCCCTGGTGGTATAAGCAGGTGTCAACACAGCCTGTGGATAACAGGAGAAGGGACTAAAATGTACTTATACTGCCCTAAGACTGGACAAACTCTGGGGACACTTCCAGTTCATCTCCCACAATTTCTTTTTTTTTTTTTAATTTATTTTTTATTATTATTATACTTTAAGTTCTAGGGTACATGTGCATAACATGCAGGTTTGTTACATATGTATACTTGTGCCATGTTAGCGTGCTGCACCCATCAACTCGTCAGCACCCATCAACTAGTCATTTACATCAGGTATAACTCCCAATGCAATCCCTCCCCCCTACCCCCTCCCCATGATAGGCCCCGGTGTGTGATGTTCCCCTTCCCGAGTCCAAGTGATCTCATTGTTCAGTTCCCACCTATGAGTGAGAACATGCGGTGTTTGGTTTTCTGTTCTTGTGATAGTTTGCTAAGAATGATGGTTTCCAGCTGCATCCATGTGCCTACAAAGGACACAAACTCATCCTTTTTTATGGCTGCATAGTATTCCATGGTGTATATGTGCCACATTTTCTTAATCCAGTCTGTCACTGATGGACATTTGGGTTGATTCCAAGTCTTTGCTATTGTGAATAGTGCCGCAATAAACATACGTGTGCATGTGTCTTTATAGCAGCATGATTTATAATCCTTTGGGTATATACCCAGTAATGGGATGGCTGGGTCATATGGTACATCTAGTTCTAGATCCTTGAGGAATCGCCATACTGTTTTCCATAATGGTTGAACTAGTTTACAATCCCACCAACAGTGTAAAAGTGTTCCTATTTCTCCACATCCTCTCCAGCACCTGTTGTTTCCTGACTTTTGAATGATTGCCATTCTAACTGGTGTGAGATGGTATCTCATTGTGGTTTTGATTTGCATTTCTCTGATGGCCAGTGATGATGAGCATTTTTTCACAAAACAACCAGATCTCATGAAGACTCACTCACTCACTATCATGAAAACAGCACCAAGAAGATGGTGCTACACCATTCATGAAAACTGTGTCCTCATGACTGAATCACTTCCCACCAGGCCCCACTTTCAATATTGGGGATTACAATTAAACAGGAGATTTGAGTGGGGACAGAGATCCAAACCATATCATTCTCCCTCTGGCCCCTACCAAGTCTCATGTCCTTCTCATATTGCAAACTCCAATCACACCTTCCCAATAATCCCTCAAAGCCTTAACTTATTTCTAACATTCACTCAAAAGTCCAAAGTCTCATCTGAGACAAGGCTAGTCCCTTCTGCCTATGGGCCTGTAAAATCAAAAATAAGTTAGTTACTTCCAAGATATAAAGGGGTTATAGGCATTGGGTAAACGTTTCCATTCCAAAAGGAAGAAATCCATCAAAAGAAAGGGGATACAGGCTCCATGCAAGTCTGAAACCCAGCAGGGAAGTCACTAAACCTTAAAGCTCTTGAATAATCTCCTTTGACTTTGCATCTCACATCCGGGTAACACTGAGGCAAGGGGTGGGCTCCCAAGGGCTTAGGCAGCTCTGCCTCTGTGGTTTTTTCAGGCTTCAGCCTCTGTAGCTGCTCTTGGGGGCTACTCTTGAATTCCTGTGACCTTTCCAGGTACAGGGTGCAAGCTGCCAGTGGATCTACCATTCTTGGGGGTTTGGAGAACAGTGGCCCTCTTCTCACAGTTCCACAAGGCAGTGCCCCCATGGGGACTCTGTATGGGGTCTCCAATCCCACATTTCCCCCTCTGCACTGCCCTAGTAGAGGTTCTCAATGAGAGTTCCACCCTTACAGCAGGCTGCTGCCTGGACATCAGGGCTTTTTGATACATCCTCTGAAATATAGGTGGAAGCTCCCAATCCTCAACTTTTGCATTCTGTGCACCCAGATGCTTAACACCACATGGAAGCCACCAAGGATCACAAGCTGCCATCTCTGAAGCAGTGGCCCAAGCTGTACCTGGGCTCATTTGAGTCATAACTGGAGCTGGAATGACTGGGATGTGGGGAGCATTGTCTTGAAGTTGCTCAGGGCTGCACATCCTCGGCCTGGCCCGTGGAGCTATTCTTCCCTCCTAGACCTCTGGGTCTGTGATGGGGGGGGGTTATCATGAAGGTCTCTGAAATGCTTTCAAGGCCTGTTTCCCATTGTCTTTTGTATCAGCATTTGCCTTTCTTTTAATTATGCAAATGTCTGCAGCCTGCTTCAAACCCTCCACCTGAAAACGGGCTTTCATTTCTACCACCTGGCCAGGCCACAAAGTTTTCAAACTTTTACATTCTGCTTCCTTTTTAAATATAAGTTTCGGTTTCAGGTCATTTTTTTTTGGTTGTTGTTGTTTTTTGTTTTTTTTTTTTGTTTTTTGCTCATCCATATGAGCTATGTTTTTAGAAGCAGGCAGGCTGCTTCAGAAATGCTTTGCTGCTTAGAAATATCTTTCACCCCCTAAATCACCAATCGCAAGTTCAAAGTTCCACAGATTCCTAGAGCAGGGACACAATGCAACCAGGTTCCTTGCTAATGCATACCAAAAGTCACCTTTGCTCCAGTTCACAGTAAGTTCAGTAAGTTCCTAATCTCCATCTGCGACTTTATCAGGCTAGTCTTTCTTGTCTGTATCACTATCAGTATTTCGGTCACAATTTAACCAGTCTCTAGGGTGTTTCAAATATTCTGTCATTTCCCTGTCTTCCTCTGACCCCTTCACACTCTTCTAACCTCTACCCATTACCTAGTTCCAAAGCTGCTTCAACAATTCAAGTAGTGTTATATGAATGCTCTACTCCTCTGTACCAGTTTTCTGCATTAGTCCATTCTCACTGATATTAGAAAAAATACATGAAACTGGGTAATTTATAAAGAAACAAATTTGCAGTGGTATGATTTGAATAATATTCTTCATCTATTACTGAGTTGTGGAAGTCACACAGATGATTTCAATATAAATAAATGAGATAGTCCAGGTGCGGTGACTCATGCCTATATTCCCAGCACATTGGGAGGCCTAGGAGGGTGGATCCCTTGAGGTCAGGAGTTCAAAACCAGCCTGGTCAACATGGTGAAACCCTGTCTCTACCAAAAATACAAAAATTAGCCAGATATGGCGGCACATGCTTGTAATCTCAGCTACTTGAGAGGCTGAGGCAAGAGGATAGTTTGGAACCAGGGGATGGAGGTTGCAGTGAGCTGAGATCAGGCCACTGCACTCCAGCCTGGATAACAGAGTGAGTCTTTGTCTTAAAAAATAAATAAATAAATAAATAATAAAATAAATAAATATTATAGAAAATATGCCAAATGTGAAATTAATGGATCTGCAACAACCATCAGGTACAGATCCCACAAGCTCCTTCCGTCCCAAAAAAAGAAAAGAAATGAAAATTCTCCCACATTTAGAATTTTCTCATTTAAACAAGGGACAATTATATGGCCTTGCTCATAAACTGAGTAGCCATAATGGAGAGAATTTAGGGTCTATTTTTCCAGACTCTAAATTTATAAAATATAGAAGATATTCTTGCAAATTGCCATTTTATAATCCTCCTCATATTCTTGTCTTGAGCGTTTATTCAAACCATGAACTATGATCAAAATGCATAATTGTAAAGTTGGAAACAAATAGCACTTTCCCTTTTGTGAAATTAAGTTCCATTTTTAAAGTGTTATTTACTATTTTCTCAAATTTTGGCTTTTGGACATTAGCCTGTTTTCTTGGGTGATAAGTGCTATGAATGGAAAGAAACTGTATAATTTCTAGATCAAGGAGAGACATACTCTATCTTTTTTGGCAATAAATTTTGTAATTTTACTGTATTTAGAGAGTTTCAATAAAAGAGAAGCAATAAGAGAAGACAATTTAAGGGGATTAATAATTTTTCAAATGCCAGAGGCCAAATTATAATCAAGTTTTTATACATTTAGTTAATTAATACTTGGAAACAGGCTTAATTTATGTGGAATATAGAGCACTTTTAATAGGTTAGACACATGTAATTTCCTCTAGTACCTATAATCATCTTGATGCATAATTTGCATGGATCAGGATGAAGATAAATGATCTGGAAAAGCATGACAATTCCAAAAATCTTGCTAAATGTTTCTACCAATGTTCAAGTTTCATGAAGAGCACTCGAGTTTCTTACTTCATTTTTAAAAACCTTATATAATAATTTATCAATAAGACTAAGTATAATTGATGTTAATATACTTAATAGCAATCTACTTGTTATTTAGAGAAGGCATTATAGAGATAAAAATAAATTTCTTTGCAGAAAACCAGGTTCCATTGTATTCAACAATACAATAGAAGAAAACAAAGCTCAGTTGTTGTGTTTAAAAAATATGCATGCAGTTGGTAGCATAAGATTTGTTCAACGGCAATTAAAATGTGTGTTAAGCCAATACGATCTCACTCATCATGAATGGCACTAAGCAATTAATGAGAGATTTACCCTGATGTTCCAATTACCTCCTACCAGGCCTCACCTCCAATGCTGGAAATCACATTTCAACATGAGATTTGGAGGGGACAAACATCCTAACTGTTACGCGTGTCAGTGTGAAGAGACCACCAAACAGGCTTTGTGTGAGCAATAAAGCTTTTTAATCATTTGGGTGCAGGCGGGCTGAGTCTGAAAAGAGAGTCAGTGAAGGGCGGTAAGGGTGGGGCCATTTTATAGGATTTGGGTAGGTAAAGGAAAATTACAGTCAAAGAGGGGGTTGTTCTCTGGTGGGCAGGAGTGGGAGTCACAAGGTGCTCAGCGGGGGAGCTTTTTGAGCCAGGATGAGCCAGGAAAAGGAATTTCACAAGGTAATGTCATCACTTAAGGCAAGGACCGGCCATTTTCACTTCTTTTGTGATTCTTCAGTTACTTCAGGCCATCTGGGCATATTCGTGCAAGTCACAGGGGATGCGATGGCTTGGCTTGGGCTCAGAGGCCTGACACTTACCATATCAAGTATAAAGTAACATTAAATGTTTTAGAATGCCCTGGGAGAGTTATGCACTTGTAATATTTGGACTGGTCTCCAATTTTGGAGTCAGAAATGTTAGCTAATGTGGTGTCTAATTCAGAGACTACCTGGAAGAGTTATTCTTACTGGGTTGAGTTCTGGAAGGTTCCATCTGAGGAATAAACTACTCTCTATTATATTCACCATAGTATTTCCTCACTGTAGGGAGCGAAATTCTCGTCATATTCTGTGATGTTTTTAATTCCTCTTTATCTTTGGCATTTTAATAAAAACTAAGAAAGCCTTTAAGAAATATCTATCCTATTATTATGTTTCTATCTTAACCATAAAAATCTTGTTTGTTTAAAACACTTTTAAAATAATAGCTTTAATCCATTTTCTACTTCTGCACATTCTATTCCTTGCCCCAAATTTAACCATGTGCCCAAATTTGCTTCTTCTCAAAAGTTGGCCATTTATTTCTTCATCTAACAACTGGCATAGAATTAAACTGCTCTTCATTTGAACTCACAATTCTTCCTTTCTCAAAATTTTCAACCATACTGCTCCCTCTCTCCCTTACTTGCCAGGATTAAACTCTGATGCCACATTATGTTATGACAATAAAAACTTCAAACTAAAATGTAAACTATTTTTCTGTTAGCTACTTCCTTTCCGTAAGCAGAAAAGGGAGAGAAAAGTGACAAATAAGCAGTGCTCAGATAGAAATCTCCACATTCTCATCTTCTTTCTGCATGCCAAATTATGGAAAATATTCAGTTTAGTTTAGATGTTGGGACTGTAGTCTCTATGTCTCAAGAATGCAGCAAGACCTTGATAAAATTTGGAGGAGGAAGCATCACAATGATAGCAGAAAGGTTTTCAGGATGAGCCCACGATGTGGAGTGTCAAGGTGTTTGGCCTGGCATTCTGTAACTGCATGCTACTTCTCTTTTCGTGTGGAGCCACCGTGGCTTCCCTCTGACCCTGAACAATGTTCAATCCAGAAAACTCCATTGTCTTCTGTCGAGATCATAAACTGAGCTTGTCTGTCTGTCCAGCTTCTCTGTTACCTCTTTTGCCATGAATATTTTATTTACAAGATTCCGCCGGCAGAATGGATGCTTTGTTTTCTTTTATAGGCTAGATCCAGCTAATGTAGGTATCTTACATTCTGGGAGGGGAGTTTCAATGCTGCTCAATTTGCATTCTGTTATTATGGTTCTGATCCATAAAAATAGGTTTTTACAAAGAAAGGAAATGGTATATAAAGGATGACTTGAAATTGCATGGGTTCTCAAACACATGTATTCATCTGCCTTCAAAACAACTAGTTAGGAACTAAGGGCAGTTAAGTGAGACATGCCTTCCTCTTTTGTCTCTGTCCTTGGTCACTCAAAGCCATCCCATCCCCAGTAGCCTCTCTGAGAGGTATTTACCTCACTCACACTGATTCAGCAGGGTTTAGGTCTATGAGGCTCTCCCAATAAAGACCCAGAATAATGAATGCAGAATGTACAGAGTTGTATTTAATGCTCTATCAAATATGAGATGTTTGAATAATTGGAAATATTAGCTGGACTTTATGAAATTGCTGCTTCTGTAAGCCAAAATTGCCCAAATACCAATAATTTCATACAGCTTACATTAATAGATCAAACATGAAATCACTCTTTAGAGTAAGTCTACATGGAAAAACTTGAGGGTTGAGGAATTGTTTTTATTTAGAATCCCAATACAGCAAGAAACTTTAAACTTAAACACACACACACACAAACACGTATATGTATACACACAAATACATTTATGCATCCATAATTTTTGCTTTAATATACATTCAATTCTGCTTTAACTTTTGAAGACACCTTTAATTTATAGATAAATGCTTCTTTCATATAAAAAAGTTTAGAGTGGTATAATTTTACCAAATCAAAGATGCTATTGCTTGTAAAAAGCTACTTTAATTTCTGCATTAAAGATATAAAGAAAATCATTATTCTTTGTGCTATAGAATGAGAGCATTGATAATGTAATATTTCTTGGAATATAGCTTCTTCCTTTTCCTTGGATTTTGTTTCAAGACACTTACTCACATGTTCACATTTTTAAAATTTGGTTTAGTTTCTTGATCTTTTCAGAAGGGAAACTTACGTGTATTTATATAGTTAAAATATAGACAAATTAATTTTAAAACCAGTAAATATGTTTTTTTCGAAAGCACAGGTCACAGCTCAAGAAGAAATTTAACTTTTGAATTGGTACGAAGACCTTACATTCTTTTTTTTTTTTTTTGAGACAGACTCCTGCTCTTGTTGCCAGGCTGAAGTGAAATGGCATGATCTCAGCTCACTGCAACCTACACCTCCTGGGTTTAAGCGATTCTCCTGCCTCAGCCTCCTGAGTAGATGGGATTACAGGCACCCACAACTACGCCTGGCTAATTTTTTCTATTTTTAGTAGAGGCTGGGTTTCGCCATGTTGGCATGGCTGGTCTCAAACTCCTGACCTCATGACCCATCTGCCTTGGCCTCTAAAGTGCTGGTATTACAGGCGTGAGCCATCGTGCCCAGGCAGAAGACATTACATTCTAAAAAGTAGGTACATTTAAATGAAAATTGAAGATTAAGACAATACTGGTTCAAGATGATGCTAACTTGAGGAATTAATTGAATATATTCATCGTAATCTTTGGAACACATGCTGTGATGAAACTAAGCTGACAAATAAATGTAAATGCTGAAATGAAAATAACAAAATCATTTAGCTGAAAAAAGTAGAAGGATTATTTTTAGAGCTGTAATATCAGGATAAAATTTGGTAAAGTTAAACTTTAATGAAATATGTGAAAATATATATCATCTACATTCTGTGTGTATTACTATAAAGTTAATACAGGGAGAGTTTTTCTATTCAATTCTTTTGTACCAGAATATGTGTGTATATATATTCTACATGTAATTTTATATAGACACACAAGCACACATATAAAATTATTGCAAATTTTAGCTAATTAAAATACTTAAAACTTTGGAGATTAAATTGTTCTTGTCCTGCCCAATCCTCCTATTCTAATTAATAAGGCAAATAATTAAACACATTTCTACTATTATTCTCCAGTATTGCATAGGGTCAAAAAATCAAGAGGTGAAAGCCATCACTTTCAGAAAAGTCATACCACCATGCTTTCAGATAAAAACATCAATTTTCTAAGGTAAAAATCACATGTTAGGAAAGTATTTATATAGCAATGTAAATTGCAGAATTATAAATAATTATAAAACAGAATACCTATTTAATTGAATGTATGGGATGGATGGAAGGGGGATCATTCTTAGAGAAAACAAAACACAACAAAATCACTCCTGCAAAGAAAATGTTTAAATGTATTCAATAGTAGTTGTAATGTTGTCTTAATATTAATATTGGTATTGTTGTCTTAGTATTATTTATTACTTTTGGAGATATTTTGTCAGAATTACTTTGTTAAAAGATAAAACTGTTAAAAAAGAGAAAGCAGGTGCTATTATTATAAAATATTAGGCATAAATACCAAAATGGAAAAACATAATTAAAAATATCACTGTGAATTATACCTTTAAATAAAATTTTTACAATTATTGAATTATCTTTTTTATGTCTGCCTATAGAAATGTCTCCAGAATCATGTCTCTTCAGATGGGATGAATATAATTTACCATGTTTGTACCTATAGGACTTAATGTAATGTATGTATCATAGAACCTAATGCCATCTTCACCTTTCGACTAAGAGGGACTGGGGACCTTGGAGAAATCATGACTTGAATGCATGGTAGAGAAAATTAAATTTGAGTTTGTTACATGTTGTTATGCCAGAAGAGAGAAAATTTTAAAATAACAATAACCTGCTATCATAAGCATGCAGGATTAAGTGAGTTCTCACTGGAAACATTTGCAACAATTTGAATATCAGGAAAAGAATATTGGCTATAGTGGACTAAAACATCTTGATTTCATGACAAGCAGGAGTCCCTAATTGCATAGGTGCTAATAGTATAGAAAAAGAAAACACTTAACAAAAATTATCCTAATAAATATGATTAGAATGAGATATTTTATCCTTTAATCTTTCTTAGTGATAATACTAGTAATCTTGTCTCTTTCTGTAATGGGGTTCAGCTTATGCTACCCCAAAATATCATCCCTTGGCATTTGAGAAAATAGCAGAAGCAGGAAAGTCACTGTCACCTGCTTTTCGTCTTTCTCCCCTAAATCAGATCATAAAGTCTAGGAAGGTCACTCTCTGACTTCTGCCCTCCTCCCCTGAAGCAGCTTACAAGACTCTCATTTAAGAATTATTCTCCCTATGCTCTTAAGAAAGGAATATTCTCATCTCTGAAGACACAGGGACAGAGAGAAGAATTTGGAAAACCAGGCTATCCTAAGTTCTCCAGTTTTGTTACCTTTATTTCAAACTCCCATTTGTCCAATCATACTTCTCCAGGATGATCCACTCTTCATCAAATCTAAGCATAAAGGTATAAAGTTTACCTCTTTCTTTAAGGTATTTATTTCCTTACAAAGACTCCTGTGTCATGTTTACATTGAATAAATGTGTATGTTTTTCTTTGTTTTAATCTGATTTTTGTTATACAAACCTTAGCAATAAACCAAGCGTTGAATGATTAAAAAAGATATTTTTTCAATTCCTCTAATTAAAGAGAGCCTCAGTTGAATTATATTTGCTGATCTGAGAATATCAATAGAATAATGCATTAGCTGTAAACATAAGACAAAGCCTGTGAATATGTAACGTTCAATCTGTAGTTTAATTATTCTCTTAAAAGGCTAAAATCATGACTTTTGTACAGATATAACAATGCACATATGTTAAAGATTTTATTCTACTTATAAATCAATGAGCAAATCAGGCAGATGTTATAACCAACTGGTTCAAAAGACAGTTCAAAGAACAGATAAGCATACAGACCAGTAATATTAAAATGAATATGTAAATGGAGAAAATCCTCTTATTTTCATAGCATAAGAGGAATGACAATTTAACTTTAATGGGACAGGATTTAAATGTCTATAGACAAGAATTATCTTGGAAAAATAAAAAATAATAAAAAAGTTAAAGATAAAAAAAATAAAAAGAATTATCTCGCATTGCTCTCAGTTATTTACAATTTTCAGAGATGCAAACTAGCTCAAAGATAATAAAAAACTAGAATCAAATAACCTGGAGGGCATCCTTAGAAAATGTAGAACTTTGTATCAAGTTACTATTTTCTTTTCTGTAATTCTTAATATGTGCAAGTTCATAAAAATATTTTAAAATTAAAAATGTTATCAGGTTTAAATGAATCTTTAAATACATGAAAAGATATTCAAAACTCTGAATATTTTATCAATTTCAGAGGCTTTCAACAGTCAAATGGCAAATGCATTTATATATTTGAAGTCTAGTTTAAAATTCAATCAAGTGAATTACCTGGGTGAAAACATGGAAATTCTAGGAGTACACAGGTTAAGAAGTTTGTAGATAATACAACTTAAAATACATGATCCACAGTGTTAACAATTTTGCATTCAAGAGAAAAAAATATAAATTTTTAAAATATATTTATAATGTGTTAGAAAACTTGGACTTTTAGAACAACATCATTTATGTAGAATGATGATTTAAGTTAAAAATTGTATCTTTTACACAATACTGAAACAACTGACACAATTTTAAATTATAAAAATTACTTAACGCGCAGGAATTTTTAAGTAAGACAATGAAAACCTATAAAAGAACCAAACATTATTCAAAAGTCACTTAAAAGGTAGGGTTTAAATTGCTAGGCTTTTACATAGGGAAAAAATGAAAAAAATAAATTTCAAGCTGAGTTCAGAGGCCTAGAAGGAAAGCCGTTCACTTCCCTGTAAGAGTTTCAGTTTAGAGAAAGAGAAGATTATCCTATGGAATCCAAATTAGATTGAATGAAAACCACCATGGGAGTCTCCAATATATGCAGAGAGACACACACATGAAATTATCCTGGGACTTCTGATAAGGACTGAGAAATCAGAAGAAAATACACCCCATTGGGTTCTTAGAGACTTTTATTTTGTGATTTTCGTAGTTTAACGCTGCCTTAAAAGGGGATTTTATTCTTCCTCATTCCCTGATGCCCACTTCCACCTCCACTGCCTCTTGCTTCAATATGGTGGTGGATGGCCACCGTCCTTGGAGTCTGAGCCTACCTAAGTCTATTTTCCTTAAATCTGCCACTAATTTAATTATACTTGGAGTCATACTAACCTTTACAAATGAATCCATACCTTGTGAGACTCAAAAGTCACAAAGTGGGCAATGATAAAGATAACGACCTACTCACTACACTACCCTGTTTTAAGTATCCTTAGCCCATGCATTTAAGTGTGGTCTTGTAATACCAGTCACTCTGGCAAGTAATGAAAAGTAGTCCTCAGAGAGAACCCTTCATCGTTTGCTCAAGTCACTATACCAGTTCCCCCCTGTGTCACAAAGTAACCCACCCTATACTTATTTTGTGCCATAGAGAATCCCGATATAAGAGAAATATCATTCTCACAAACAGGACCCATGAGATTTGCTAGTCCCACTTGCTTGGCCTGAAAAAAGGTGTATATAAAAGTCTATTTGTAATAGCAAGGTAGTAAGTATAGCTGATTGTGTATTTTCTCCTCCGTTTATGCAGGGCATGCAAATAAAGAAAATATCTTTAACTTAAAATTTAATTTAAATTTAATTTTATCTCCACAGTGGAACCACTAGGTATAACTATGAATCATGCTTTTATTTCTATATTCTTGTAATATTTCCTTCCAAATACATATGATTGTTTTCATAAAAGTCTCCATGATAGAGTATATGTAAAGCCAAAAATGATGCAGTGAATGTTTCAGGAGGATTGTGGTCATCTCCTTTTGGAATGAACTTCAAATCCTTTGTAACATTATTTTTCATCTTTTCATTGAAAACAGTTTGATTTTGAGAGCAGAATTGTCAGAAAGAGCCTAACTTAATTTCAGGTGAATTTGTTGTGCCAGAATGACATAAATTCTCGTTAAAAATTGACAATTTAAAAATTTTTAAAGTCAGTAAACTGACTTTTTCATGGTTTCTAGGCTGAAAGGTAAGTTTTCTGTTTTTCAACTTTACAGAACTTTCTTTTATGATATAAACAATTTGCTGGCTTATGTAGACTTTGTCTTACCTCCATTGCAGGGTAGATAAAGTATTGTCATTTTTCATGAATAAGTATAATGAAATCCAGTCTCATTTAATCTGTGTTAGGTATCTCTTTACCTGGTTGTATCACATCTATTTCTCTTTAATGTTAATAGTGAAAATGGCAGTCAAAAATTCCTTTCTTTCATCTTAAAATTTGACAAATTTTTTTATTACAACTTTTAGCTTTTGTGGAGAAATTTTGAGAAATTTGCTTTGTTATGTTAATAATTAAAAGATGAAATGAAAACATTATGTGATATTGAAAAGGCCTCAGTTTCCTCTTAGCCCACAACCATCTTATGATCAATATAATATATTGAATTCTAAATGCCATCTCATCACTTATGTCTTTATGCAATTTTAATTATGTATATAATTATTTATTAATTTTGTATTTAATTGTGTATATATAATATATATATAATGTACATTGTGGAATGGCTAAATTGAGCTAATTAACAGAAGTCTTACCTCACACACATCAGTTTTTGTAATAAGAACACTTACAATCTACTATCAACATTTTTTGAATACAAAGTAAACACTTATTAACTAGAGTCACCATGTTATACAATAATCTCTTGAATATTCCTCCTGTCTAACCAGAATTTTCTATCTTTTGACAATCAACTCCCCTCCCAACCTCTGTTAGTGACAATTTACTTTCTTCTTCTATCAGTTAAACTGTTTTTTAGACAGTTTTTACATATAGGTGACAATATGTGGTATTTGTCTTTCGATTTATTTCACATAACATGAGGTTTCCCACATTCATCGACGTCATCACAAACGACAGGATTTCCTTTTTTTTTTCATGGCTGAGTAGTATTTCATTGTGCATATATACCACATTTTCTTTATTCATGTATTCACTGATGACCACAGGTTGATCCCATATCTTGGCTATTGTAGATAATGCTTCCATGAACATAGAAATGCAGGTATCTCTTCAACATACCGATTGTATACTTCCTTACATTAGATACAATGCCCTTTTACTATTCCAGGATCCCATCAATGACTCAATAACACATTTAATAATCATGTCTCTTAAGCTCATCTTGGCTCTAACAGTTTCTCATACTTTGCTTGTTAGGGATACCTGGACAATTTTCAGGAGTACTAGTGAGTTATTTTGTAGAAAATCCCTCAAATGGGGTTTGTTTGATGATTTTCTCATTATTAGACTATGTTTATGAAGTTTGGGGAGGAAACTCATATAGGAAATTACTGTTGTTATCACATCATATCAAAGGTACATGCTGTGAGCTGCAATAATTACTCATGGTATCAAACTTTATGATCTTGCTAAGGTAGTATGTCCAGGTTCCTCCATATTAACATTGATCCTTTTCTCTTTTTTCATATTTTATTTTTTGGAGGGAAACCACTATGTACAACCTACACTGCAGAAGTAGGAAGTTATGCTACACTCCTTGAAAATAAAGTGTCTACACAAATTGTCTGAAATTTTCTGAATGGGTGATTTGTATCTTCTTCCCTGTTTATTGGTATAAACTAATGGACATTGATTTTATATTTTAGGTTTGTTATACACTGAATATTTCTGTCCCCTCCAATTCATATGTCGAAGTCCTAATCCTCAACTGTATTTGTAGATTGGGACTTAACAATGCCATTGATATTTAGTAAGGTCATAGGGTGATGAACAGTCCAAAAGGAATCCTTATTGTGCCCTTATAAGAAGGGGAAGTAATGCCAAATCTCTCTCTCTCTCACTCTCTCTCTCTCTCTCTCTCTCTCTCTCTCTCTGCACATAGTGAAAAGGCCATTTGAGGACTGATATGGTTTGGCTGTGTCCCTACCCAAATCTCATCTTGAATTGTAGCTCCCATAATTCCCATGTGTTGTGGGAAGAACTCAGTAGGAGATAATTGAATCATAGGGGAGGTTTCCCTCATACTGTTCTCATGGTAGTGAATGAAGTGTCATGAGATCAGATGGTTTTGTAAGGGATTGCTCCTTTTGTTTGCCTCTCATTTCTCTCCGGCCTGCCACCAAGTAAGACATGCCTTTAGCCTTCCACCATGATTGTGAGGCCTCCCTAGCCACATGGAACTGTGAGTCCATTTTGAAATTTTGAATCCATTCAACTTTTTCTTTATAAATTACTCAGTCTTGCATATGTCTTTATCAGTTGCATGAAAATGGACTAATACAAGGACACAGCAAAAAAACCAACCATCAACAAGCAGCAAGAGATGCCTCTGGGACTTCCAGCCTCCAGAATTATAAGAAAATAAAGTTCTGTTGTTTAAGCTACTCAGACTCTGGTATATTGTTATATCAGCCCAATCACACTAACACAGAGTTATAATCCAATACTATTTTATCAATGTTGAGTTTCAAATTATTCCATCTTTGGCCTTGGGGAGCTCTTTCAATTGGCTCCTATGACTCTCTGACGTATTCCCATTATTACATGAGTGTGTGGGTTTATGCAGTTTTTTACTTATTGGTAGTAGGAGATGTTGCAGGAACATTTGAGCCATTTCCTGCCCCTGTCTTAGAATCACTTATTTTTCAAAGGAGCCCTAATTTCTTTTATTGGAGAATGGTATTAGAAACAAAATTTGGATGTGAGGTGTGCTCATTGATACTAAGAACATTTTTATGTTATTAAAACAAAATAAATTAAGTGATGATTTTATCTTACATTATATGAAGGGAAGAGCTATTATGCATGAATGCTAGGCAATATAGTGATTTACTGGAGCTGAATTTTAACATTTTGCTTTTCATAGTAACTAGACAATCATTCATTGACAGATTGTTTTAAATAATAAGACACTTCCAGCCTAAACAACTTCAATCTGTTTTCCTTACTATCCTTTAGTGTGTACTCTATGGTCCAGCTGAGAAATTGTATAAAAATAATATAAAACAATAGGTATTAAATGTCTCCTCAAACTAATAAAAGCAATGAAGTATGTTGTCCATATTGGAATTTGTACTAGCTCTGGGATTAGGAAGCCTATAGTGTGTGATAGTGAATCATTTGACTAGAGATAGCTTACAGCCTAAAATGGAGTAACCAAAAGATATAATATCTGGAAGCAAGCAAAATGAGATAAACAAGAGTCCTTTTTCACATCATGATTAGTAAAACAAAAATACTTGAGCAACTAGAGGGATCATTTAAAAACATCTATATCTATATCTAGGTCCATATCTCTCTATCTCTTTATCTATCTATTTATCTATCTATACACACATATAAGTGTACCCACCTTCATACATCAGATACATGTGCTGTCAATCACTTTAAACTTTGCATGAAGGTACAAAAGCCTAATAAGTCTATCCCCGTGTACATCATAAACCATAGCAAACGTAATTTTTTAATTAATTTTTTTTTTTTTCATTTTTGTAGCTGATGGTGCAGGAAGCTTTAGCACAGGTAGGTCATCTTGACATCATTCCAAGAACAACTTTTTACTGGGTCAGATACAGCAATAAAGAAGGAGAAACACTGTATCAAGGAAGATTGAATCAATAAAAGTTATAGCTTAAGAAGCACTTCATCTTAAAAATCACATTCATAAAAGAGTATTTTGCCCCAGAAATAGCAAAATTGACAGAATATCTTTAAATCAGTACAGATATATCAGTAATTAATCAGAATGCTGTAAACACTGCCCACAAGTGAAAGCTAAATAAAAGAGGTTACTGACTATGCAAATATATGATTATCAATCCATCACAATACACATATAACAGAAAAGACATAATCAATGTGCCTTGCTCTTTTGTCTGTAGGCAGTGACTTAATTAATGTAGAACAATGACAGATGATGAATCACATCATGTATTCAATGTCCAGGGCTGCTGTAATAAAGTGCCATATACTAGGTGGTTTAAACAAGAAAAATGTATTACTCATACTTCTAGAGGCTACAAGTTCAAGATCAATGTGTCGGTAGGGTTGGTTCCTTGTGAGGGTTACAGGAAAAAATCTGTTCTATGCCTCTCTGCTTACTTCTGGTGGTTTTCTGGCAACCTTTCACATTCCTTGGCCTGTAGACACATCTCTGACTTCACGTTCATGTTGTGTCTACTTGTCTACATGTCTGTAATATTTTCTCATTTTCTAAGGACACTATCTTTACACTATCTGTATAGCCATGCTCCACTCCCAGTACCAATTAGTTTATTCTCACATTGCTCATAAAGACATATCTGAGACCAGATAATTTATAAAGGAAAGGAATTTAATTTACTCACAGTTCAGCATGGCTCGGGAGGCCTCAGAAAACATACAGTCATGGTGGAAAGGAAAACAAACATGTCCTTCTTCACATGTTACTCCATCCATCATGTTTCTAATAAAGAAATATCCCAGACAGGGTAATTTATTTTGAAAAAGAAGTTTAATGGACTCACAATTCCATATGGCTGGGGAGGCTGCAAAATCATGGCAGAAAATGAAGGAGGAGTAAAGGCACACCTTACATGGCAGCAGGCAAGGGAGTGTATGCAGGGAACTGCCCTTTATAAAACCATCAGATATTGTGAGACTAATTCACTCACATGAGAACAACATGGAAAAACCTGCCCCCATAATTCAATTATTTCCTACCACGTCCCTTGCATGATATGTGGGATTACGAAAGCTATAATTCAAGATAAGATTTGGGTGGGGACACAGCAAAACCATATTATTCTGCCCCTGGCCCCTCCCATATCTCATGTCCTGACATTTCAAAACAATCATGCCTTCCCAACGGTTCCACAAAGTCTTAACTTATTTTATCATTAAATCAAAAGTTCATAGTCCAAAGTCTCATACAAGACAAGACAAGTGCCTTTCACCTATGAGCCTGTAAAATCAAAGGCAAGTTAATTACTTCCTAGACACAATGGGGTTACAGGCATTGGAGAAATTGGCCAAAATGAGGGGCTACAGGCCCCATGTAAGTCTGGAATCCAGTGGGGTGTAAAATCTTAAAGCTCCAAAACGATTTCCTTTGACTCCATGTCTCACATCCAGGTCACACTGATGCAAGAGGTGGGTTCCCATGGTCTTCGGCGCTCCACTCCTAATGCTTTGCAGGAAATATCCCTCTTCCTGGTTGTTTTAATGGGGTGCTGTTGAATGTCTGCAGCTTTTCCAAGTGCACAATGCAACCCATCAGTGGATCTACCATTCTGGGGTCTGAAGGATGGTGGCCCTCTTCTCATAGCTCTACTAGGCAGTGCCTCAGTAGGGACTCTGTGTGGGAGCTCCAACCCCACATTTCCCTTCCACACTGCCCAAGCAGAGGTTCTCCATGAGGGTTGGACTCCTGCAGCAGATTTCTGCCTGGACATCCAGGTATTTCCATACATTATTTGAAATTTAGGCAGAGGTTCCGAAACCACAATTCCTGTCTTCTGTGCACCTGCAGGCCCAAAACTACACGGAAGCTTCCAAGACTTGGGGCTTTCACCATCTGAAGCAATGGCCTGAGCTTGACCTTGGCCCCTTTTGCCCAAGGCTAGAGCATCTGGGATGCAGGGCACCAAGTCCCGAGCTTGCACACAGCAAGGGAATCTTGAACCCAGCCCAGGAAATCATTTTTCTCCTACACCTCCGGGCCTGTGATGGGAGGGACTGCCACAAAGTTCTGACATGCCCTGGAGACATTTTCTCCATTGCCTTGGCAATTAGCATTTGTCTCCTTGTTCCTTATGCAAATTTCTGTAGCAGCTTGAATTTCTCCCCAGGAAATGGGTTTTTCTTTTCTACTGCATGGTCGGGCTACAGATTTTCTAAACTTTTATGCTCTGTTTCCCTTGTAAACATGTGTTCCAATTTCAGGTCATCTCTCTCTAGTTCAAATTTCCACAGATCTGTAGGACCAGGGTAAAATGCCACCAATCTCTTTGCATAAATAGAATGACCTTTACTCCAGTTCCCAAGAAGTTTTTTATCTCATTCTGAGACCATCTTAACCTGAACCTTACTGTCCATATCACTATCAGCATTTTAGTCAAAAGCATTCAACAAGTCTCTAGGCAGTTCCAAACTTTCCTACCTCTTACTATCTTCTTCTGAGCCCTCCAAGTGGTTCCAACCTCTGCCTGTTGCCCAGTTCCAAAGTTGCTTCCAAATTTTCCGGTATCTTTACAGCAGTGCTCCACTGCCAGTACCAATTTACTGTATTAACCTATTTTCATACTGCTAATGAAGACGTAACAGAGACTGGGTAATTTGTAAAGAAAAACACATCCACATGACTGGAGAGGCTTCATAATCACAGTAGAAGGTAAAAGGGGAACAATGGCACATCTTACATGGTAGCAGACAAAAGATTGTGTGCAGGGGAACTGCCTTTTATAAAGCCATCAGGTTTTGTGAGACTTATTTACTATCATGGGAACAGCATATGGGAAAACCTGCCCCCATGACTCAATTACCTGCCACCAGGTCCCTCTCATGACATGTGAGGATTATGGGAGCTAGAATTCAAGATTTGGGTGGGGACACAGCCAAGGTATATCTCTACTCATATGGATTAGGAGCCCACCCTACTCCAATATGACCTTATCTAACATATTAAATCTGCAGTGATTGTATTTCCAAATAAGTATTTTTCTGAGGTACCAAGGGTCAGGACCTCAACATATACATTTTGGAGAGAACACAATTCAATGCAAAACAGATAGCTAATTGTGAAAGTAGATTTCCTTTTAGTCTTTTTACTGAGAAGTTTTAAGATGGTCATTCCAACAACCTGTTTTAATAGCATCATAGATTAAAAATTAATGGACTATTGGAACTATATTGTTATATAAACTCTTTCTTTAGCTAAATAAGTGAGAATTTGGCATCTAGTCCATTAGGTGACCTTTGCACTTCTAACATTTTTACACACATGCTTTTTTTTCTTTTAAAGGACTTTGTTTGCAAGTTGTTAGGGATATTTATGTGAACACTTATGTTAATGGACTATATATATTCTCTAGCCAGCCAATATTTTTGTGAATTGTGGCTCATATCTAAAGAATATATTTCAGTTAAGAAAAATGATTTTTTTTCCTTTTTTTATTAAGAAAAGCAGTCTCTAATTATCCCATACTTTTCAAAAAGGTCAGTATTAACTTTAATTCAATTTTAAATATTTTCCTCTACATAATCAAAGAATTACATTAACTAACATCTAATAATCTTGCATAAATGCACAAGTGTGAAATCTATAAATTAATATATATTTTGAAGGTCTAAGACAAAATACCTTAACATAATTTAAAAACTCTAAAACATGTTTCTAATTATTAAAAGGAAATAATTTTTTATTTTATTGTGTGAAAAAAAATTGATGTGTTTCTTACATTACAGCTTTTCAAATATTTTTACTATTTATTAAGCCACTTAGTATTTTTCAGCCTTTCAATAATTACATAAGTAATACTTATGAAAAATATGTAGCAATATGTGTAACACTTAGTGCAAGTGTTTGTTAAAAGTGGTCAAAGGATAAGATAATTGAAAGAAGAAATTATAAAGACAGGACAATGCTTTTAAATGAACATGTGAGTGAACAGTCAATTGGCCTAACGCTGTTGAATGCGCATTTACCAAATTCAATTGAAGTTCTAGTGTTACACTCATGTGAAATTTAAGTAATTTAGATGATTTACAAGAGGTTTGGGAAAGTATCTAAACAACGTTAAATATATCACACACTTAGCAAGATTTAGATTTGCCAGTGTTATTGATTATAAGTTAGAAATGAAAAAGTCAATCTCTGTCTTGAATATAAATATGTACCCACTTATTTTTTTCCCAAAATGAATTTCAGGTACTTTGTGATAATCTGCTATGTTTATTAATGCCAACATCCCTCAAATCAGATTCATGCAAGAATTTCTATGAAAAAAAAATTTTAAAGAAAAATAAACAAAGAAGTGGTTTAAGGTGGGTTCATCAATAAAGTGGATACAATCATATCTGATGTGTGAACCACATCTTCAACTCTAAACTTCCAACAATTCAACCTAAAATAAAAAAAAGACTTTATTAATTTTATAATTTATTATGCCAACTGTGTAAAGACATTATTTTTGGTACAAAATTTAGAAAAAAATCAACTCCTGGGACTTCCATATTATTTTCAAAAATATCTGTAGAGTTGGTACAGTCAATTTTATAGGACTATTAATTCATCAAGTCAAAATATTTATTAATCATCTACTATAAGAGAGTCACTCTCTAATGGAACTTATTACCATAGGAAATTAGATCAACAAAGGTTTTTATTTATAGAATCTGAAATCAGTTTACCAGACAACGCTGAAATTAAAGCTTATTATAAAGCAGTTTTACTAATGAAATACAGCAGATAGCACTTATGAAGGGTGTTTAGATTAACTATGAGAAATTAGAATTTTTTTCAAAGCAAATCAGCTTTATACTGAAACCTCAGGTAATCTCTAAGTGAAGGAGCCTGGGAGGTTAAAAGATTGTTTTTGCACCTGGAATTACCAGCAGTTAGAGAGGAAATGTCTTGTAGGGAGATTGGAACTAGGTAACTCCTATTATTCCTTATAATTCCATGACATTTTTACGTACACAAAATTGTCTTTGGTGGAGGAGATAATATCCTAGTAATTAGGATATTAAAGCAGATTGTGTTCAAAAATGTTGTACACTTGTTGAGGTACCTACTTATTGCAGAACTATCAATGTTACGAATGCAGAACCACTAGGAGTTTGAGGATGGATGTAATCAGGAAATCATGAGTAGACATAAAATATAAGTATTACATTATTGAGACTGAAGTGGGAACTGAGTCATGATAAAAATGATAACTGAGACCCGTGTTCCAGCTAAGTAGGTCCAAAGCCCTGTGGTGAACCAGCACTTATGAAATACACCCAGGTATCAAGATTCTGTGTCTGCATTTTCCTTATGTGTTGCTGACCTGTTTATCACAAAGTTCTTCTGCCAGAAGGAAATATGAAATCACTGGATTTCCAATTACAGCTACCAGTTTGTATCCTGGGTTTAAAAGCTATTATTGAGGTCCCAAAGGTCTGTTTATACTTATCTACTTCCATGAATTATCAACAAGATACAGCTTCTCAGCTAAGAACATTTAACATTCAGTTTTAACTTTCACTCTTAGAGATAGTGTGCCTAGGTGGCTACCTGTCATAACCCCCACAATCTGCAAAATTCAACTCAGTGTTGTGTGCCTGTGTGTGTGTGTGTGTGTGTGTGTGTGTTCACTGGACTGATTTCACAGAAACACGATGAAGGATTGTATGTAAACACACAGACACACACAATGTATTGAGGGTTTACAGTAAAAGGTCTGAAGAACACTTGTCACTTTTTTGACTTCTGCTTTGTCGTTTTAATTAGGAAACAACGTCTTGTTCTGTGGGGTGGCTCTGTGGGGTGGGTGGGGCAGGAAGCAATAACAGCTTCTCTCTTCTAAGAGTCTTGAAGAGGAAATGGTGAGCATTTGGTTGAACAATGATGCACATTATTTCTTCATTGTCTTCATATCTATATACATTTATACATTTAACCTATTTTTCAATAACATAAAAATGGCAGCTGCCTTCAGTAAAATAGTAAACACGTAAAAAGTATAGAAACAAGTATCCTGGTTGATAAATGTGCTTAATCCAGTCTTGAGAATTTGCTCTGACATGCTGTGTGTGTGTGTGTGTGTGTGTGTGTGTGTGTGTGTGTGTGTAGGCATGTATACCGTATTTAATTAAGAGATGTATTTTAAAAATAATTTATTTAGCCCAGTGTCTCTTCAACTCTGTTCTGTGACTACACCATTTCTTTAGTTCCCACATGAATATCCTAGCAAATAGCATAAGTTCATGAATTATTCTTATAGGAATTTTATGTCATAAACACAATGACCAAATGTGATTAGTTCCAGGTCTACAGTTCAAAACTATTACCCTTTGAACGTCCCCTAACTTCTCACCCACGTTTATAGCAGGGGTTTGCTATTGTAAAGATAAGTATAAATTGCATTGGGAGTTATACCTGATGTAAATGACGAGTAGTTGGGAGCTGACGAGTTGATGGGTGCAGCACAGCAACATGGCACAGGTATACATATGTAACAAACCTGCACGTTATGCACATGTACCCTAGAACTTAAACTATAATAATAATAATAATAATAATAAATAAATAAAAATAAATTTAAAAAAGATAAGTATAAATTAAAAATAAGAGGCTTAATTATGTTGAAAAGGGAAGAGACTCTGTCCCTTCCTAATATTACAACATTTACCTTAAGAAACCTATAATTGTAATATTTTTCTCTAACTCTTTGAAATTATAAGATTTTTCTCTACTCTTTGAAATGTGTGTAAATCTTTTTAGAATCCAAATAAGCTTATCATCAACTTTATGATGCAGGAATATCTTTCTCAATGACCTAAGAACCATCTCTTTGAAATAAAATCATCAAAGAAAATAGTGGTCCTATCCCAGTTTCTGAGGGAGGGCAGGAGCCTAACTAATGCATCCCACTCCAAAGTTATGGGAACTTTGTTGTTAATTTGGATGAAGCCATTTAGGTAACAAATGGTCACTGCAATTATCAGGTGAATTTAGGATGAACTGTCCTTATAACATGTATGCACTTTGTCGGGTCTGCATGGATGTATCAATGGGTAAGATTTTGTCCTACCTTTGAAATCTCTTGGCAGACTGCCTCTCATGGTTACTCTTCCTTAATGTTTATTCAATACAAAAACAATTTTCTTTATTTTCTATCTTTGTGTGTATGTTTTCCAAATGGGCAGGGAATGTTGTTTTTAATTAATTTATCCAACAATATACACTGGCCCTTTGTACTGGGGAGAGTAGAGGAAAGGTAATTTCTCTCTATACCCTAGCAGATCTCTTTATCATTCAGCTTGTGAACTCCAAGACAGGGGTAAATAGAGCAGTAAGATAGATAAAAAGCTAGTACCTGGTGGATCTAACAGCAAGGTGTCTTCAGCTTGCCTAGTCTTGTTCAATAGTCAATGCTGACTTCTCTCAACTGGGAGCTTTCAGTAACATTTGCCATAGGTTATGCCTGTGGCCAGTCAGTCATTGTTCCATCCTTGTTTTAATTTACATCAGGGTGTACTATGTTCCTCAAGGAATTCTAAGCACAAGGAACAAAACAATGAACGAAACAGACATAACCCTGCCTTAATGTATCTAATATTCTAATGTTAGATGCTAATGTGGGTTAAGACAAAAAATAATAATGACAGGAGAAAAATATGGCGAGTAGGTACAATATGGCAATTCTAGTTTAGGTAGCTGGCTCTCAACTACAGTGTGGGTAAAGACAGTACTCTACTTCCTACTTTCTATGAGATTCATTTTAATCATCCCCTTTCATTTAAGTAATTTCAATGGATTTCTAGTGTTAGAAACGTTCAATCACTAAGACAGATATAAATCACATTGATCATACTAAAAGCAGATGCAGTGGAAGGGCAAGAAAGGAAGAAAATGGATGTTTCCTCTCACTGATGTTGCACTCAGGCAATTTGCTTAATTAGGAAAGAAAGTTAATACATATGTATTCAATGTTTTACATACATTGAGAAATAATCAAGGTCCTGGAGGTATCCTTGTTATTCTCCTGGGCTCCTATAACAAAATCCCATGGACTAGGTGGCTTATAACAACAGAAATTTATTTCTTACAGTTTTAGAGCCTGGGAAGTTCAATATCTAGGCACCAGCAGATATGGTGTCTGGTGTGGGCCTGCTTTCTGGTTCAGGGATGACTATCTTCTCTCTGCATCTTCACATGACAGAAAGGACAAGGAAGCTCTCTCAATTTCATTTATAAAATCAATCCTGTTCTTGAGGGCTTGACGGGTCCTACTACAAGAAGGATGCCAAAGAATATAACAATTAGAGCAGCAGTTCTATGTTGTTAATCCACTGTATAATTTGTAGCTGTCAAGATTACCAAGACACTGAAACACAGGCATTGAATGGAACAACACTCAACTTACATGCAGAAGAGGAGACAGCAAAATGACCTGGGAACCATCTCTTTGAAATAAAATCATCAATAGTAAGGACTAGCCTCCCATGGCTAGCCAGTCTGGTGCTACTATCAATGTGGAGAGATAGTCTGCAACCATCCCTCTCGTGCTGTCTTGATATATGGGAAAAGAACATTGACCCTTTCCCTCTCCCCTAGTAACACAGCAGTGGAGTTCACTAGGTACCCTATGATGCACATAGAAATGGAACAAAGAAGTATGCATCAAACCCGTTATAGGAAGAAATATTTCCAAATAAGGAGATACGCTCAGCAAAGACTCTGAGGGCTCATATCTTCATGTTAAAAATGTTTCAGGCTCATGTCACACCCTTAAGCAACCATACAAGGATTGACAGGCTGTGGTTGAATGCCCTTTCCAACAACTATGGGTTAGAACTTCAATGTATGAATAGGGGTGGGGACACAATTCAGCCCACAACAGGTGGTAAGAAATATTACATATATAATGATTCACAATTATTGCTTGTCTCTACAGTATGACATGCTTCCCTTTATGTTGAGTATACTGCTAGTTAATTTTCACCTTGGCCATGAGATTTTATTGTGCAGTGGAGTGTGCCTAGGTGAAATATGCCACATAACAAATCATAATCTTTTAATGCACTCGTGTTCCGCATCCGTCTCTGGAAATTCTGTCCTCTGCCATGCAGACCACATGTCCTCTATCAGGGTTGCTCCTTCAGCATGCATTCTGGAAAGAAAAGGCTTGTGAGGAAAAGCAGTGCTGGCAGAACTCGACAAAACAACATCTAATCTGCAGCCATCGTTTAATGCAATTGATAAATACATACTTGTTTCTGTCAGTCTTAAAATATTGGTATTGTTTGTTTCCACAGTCAGAGTTGCCTAATAGTGAGATGTATACAATAATGGGGATCTGCCACAGCAAACACCTAAAACATATCACGTAAGCTGTGGTTCTTGGTACAAATTAGCAAGAAAAGGCTATTTAGATTTTAAGATGGCAACCCATATTATGTGTCACAAAAACTTTGTGTATGACTAAAACCTATAATAATTTGAAAGGCAGAAACTGTCAGATAAATTTGTGGCTTTGGATAATAAGATTTTACTCAAAATAGAATATTGGTAGCATTAGTTGATTATCATTAGCTGCCTTTGATAAATATTATAAAAATTAGTTTAACTCAGAAAGAAAACAATTTTTGTAACCTGGGTTAAAAAGAAATTGAGAGGATGTAGACAATTAGGACTAGAAGGATAGATTTGAATACACACTCCTTGTCAATTCTAGATGGTAAAAGAGTTTTAAAAAATAAAGGATGTGATCATCACATCCTTTATTAAAAATATCTGATTGAATTAATGTTGCGCTTTGAAATTCTCTTCAATAAAACACAATGGCTCCAGGAAAAAAAAATACAGCAAAGATATTATCTCATGGAATTTTGAGAAGCTAAAGATATCTCTAATCATATAGAGAGAAGCATGTGGCTATCAGCAATTGGAGTTAATTATATTCAACTAGAAAAAAATAATTGTTAGTGGGTTTTATTGCCTAAAGTAGCTGAAAATTAGCTGGGTGTGTTGGCATGCACCTATAATCACAGCTACTCAGGTGGCTGAGTGGGGAGGATCACTTGAACCTGGGAGGTGGAGATTGGAGTGAGCCAAGATCACATCACTGCACTCCAGTCTGGGTGACAGAATGAAATTCCACTCAAAAAATAAAAATGAAATAAAATAAATATTGTAACTATTCAAGATTTTAAAAATGGCCCCCAAAACCGTCAAATAACTAGGTACAGGAAGCATGTTTAGAAAAATGTATTCTTCCTTTCTCTTTAAACATACCTGAGGAGACTGATAAAAAAATAAATCCCCCTATATAGGACTGAGTTAGGAGCCATGGAGACCAATGCTCCTGGGAGCTCCTTCTAGGATGAACAAGAATCTATGCAAAGACTATTTCTTTCACCAAGAGTATAACTTCTGCCAGATTTTCAACACTGCTATTCACAAGTGACCTGTATCTGTCTACTATTTTCTTCTTTCCAAGTGTGAGAATTTGAGAACGTGTGTAGTTGTCTTACTCCTATTTCATCATTCTATGTGTGTGTGTGTGTGTGTGTGTGTGTGTGTGTGTGTGTGTGTGTATGTGTGTGTGTGTGTGTGGTGGGGGGAGATGGGATGGAGAGAGAGAGATCAGAAGAAGCAGATATCTTATCCTTTTAGATAACATAACTTAGATCACACGTAGCTGCGTCTCAATCTGATGCAGGTCATAATGCCACAAATTATAACTTGATAAAATAACTGGATGAAGATTTTGGTGTCTTTGAGAGGAAGATGAGTGAGATAGTATTAGAGGAAAATGAATGTTCTCCACTGTGGTAAGCTTGTTCTCTGCTCTTTGTTCCCTCCCCACTCTGGCCACATTTCCCTGCATGATGAGTATATTTTTCTGACTTTGAGCTTAACCATACAACTTGATTCCTCAATAGTATATGAGTAGACATTTTTTTCCCACACTTGTTTGGAAGCATTCAACACATTTGTGTGATTTTGTTCTGCATCGTTTTGTTTCTGCACCTGACCACAAGAACAGCACATCCCAAATATGAGCAACTCTTTGAGCGTGGGTCCAAGAAAAAGAACTTATTTGAGGTAAGCAAATCTCAGAAAAGCTGTAACTCATTGTCAATCCCAAAAGAAAAAGAATTGTGCTGTTGTAAGTAACTGAGATTTTGCTACCTCAATAAAAATGTGATTTAAACAGTTAAATTAACCAGATAATCACTAGGGAACGAAGGCAAGATGATGGTGTTATTTAGGTAGAGAAGAATCTACTTTAAAAAAAATTTTTTTTTCTTTTAAATTATACTATAAGTTCTAGGGTACATGTGCACAACGTGCAGGTTTGTTACATAGGTATACATGTGCCATGCTGGTTTGCTGCGCCCATTAACTCTTCATTTACATTAGGTATTTCTCCTAATGCTATCCCTCTCCCTGCCCCCCACCCCATGACAGGCCCCAGTGTGTGATGTTTCCCACCCTGTGTCCAAGTGTTCTCATTGCTCAATTCTCAGCTATGAGTGATAACGTGGTTTTTGGATTTCTGTCCTTGTGATAGTTTGCTCAGAATGATGGTTTCCAGCTTGATCCATGTCCCTGTAAAGGACATGAACTCATCCTTTTTATGGCTGCATAATATTTCATGGTATATATGTACCACATTTTCTTAATCCAGTCTATCATTGATGGAAATTTGGGTTGGATCCAAGTCTTTGGTATTGTGAATAGTGCCTCAATAAACATAGGTATGCATGTGTCTTTATAATAGTATGATTTATAATCCTTTGGGTATATACCCAGTAATGTGATGGCTGGGTCAAATGGTATTTCTGGTTCTAGATCCTTGAGAAATCACCACACTGTCTTCTACAATGGTTGAACTAGTTTACAGTACCACCAACAGTGTAAAAGTGTTCCTATTTCTCCACATCCTCTCCAGCACCTGTTGTTTCCTGACTTTTTAATGATCCCCATTCTAACTGGTGTGAGATGGTATCTCACTGTGGTTTTGATTTGCATTTTTCTGATGACCAGAGATGATGAGCATTTTTTCATGTGTCTGTTGGTTGCATAAATGTCTTCTTTTGAGAAGCATCTGTTCATATCCTTCACCCACTTTTTGATGGGGTTGTTTGTTTTTTTCTTGTAAATTTATTTGAGTTCTTTGTAGATTCTGTATATTAGCCCTTTGTCAGATGAGTAGATTGCAAACATTTTCTCCCATTCTATAGGTTGCCTGTTCACTCTGATGGTAGTTTCTTTTGCTGTGCAGAAGCTCTTTAGTTTAATTAGATCCCATTTGTCAATTTTAGCTTTTGTTGCCATTGCTTTTGGTGTTTTAGACATGAAGTCCTTGCCCATGCCTATATCCTGAATGGTATTGCCTGGGTTTCCTTCTAGGGTTATCTCCTAGGGTTTTCATGGTTTTAGGTCTCACATTTAAGTCTCTAATCCAGTTTGAATTAATTTTTATATAAAGTGTAAGGAAGGGATCTGGTTTCAGCTTTCTACATATGGCTAGCCAGTTTTCCCAACATTGTTTATTAAATAGGGAATCTTTTCCCCATTTCTTGTTTTTGTCAGGTTTGTCAAAGATCAGATGGTTGTAGATGTGTGGTATTATTTCTGAGGGCTCTGTTCTGTTCCATTTGTCTATATCTGTTTTGGGACCAGAACCACGCTGTTTTGGTTACTGTAGCCTTTTAATATAGTTTGAAGTCAGGTAGCGTGATGCCTCCAGGTTTGTTCTTTTGGCTTAGGGTTGTCTTGGCAATGTGGGTCTTTGTTGGTTCCATATGAACTTTAAAAGTAGTTTTTTTCCAATTCGGTGAAGAAAGTCATTGGTAGCTTGATGGGGATGGCATTGAATCTATAAATTACCTTGGGTAGTATGGCCATTTTCACGATATTGATTCTTCCAATCCATGAGCATGGAATGTTCTTCCATTTGTTTGTGTCCTCTTTTATTTCATTGAGCAGTGGTTTGTAGTTCTCCTTGAAGAGGTCTTTCACATACCTTGTAAGTTGGATTCCTAGGTGTTTTATTCTCTTTGAAGCAATTGTGAATGGGAGTTCACTCATGATTTGGCTCTCTGTTTGTCTGTCATTTGTGTGTTAGAATGCTTGTGATTTTTACACATTGATTTTGTATCCTGAGACTTTGCTGAAGTTGCTTATCAACTTAAGAAGATTTTAGGCTGAGACAATGAGGTTTTCTAAATATACACTCATGTCATCTGCAAACAGGGACAATTTGACTTCCTCTTTTCCTAAATGAATACCCTTTATTTCTTTCTCCTGCCTGATTGCCCTGGCCAGAACTTCCAACACTATGTTCACTGGTGTGGTGAGAGAGGGCATCCCTGTCTCACGTCAGTTTTCAAAGGAAATGCTTTCACTTTTTGCCCATTCAGTCTGATATTGGCTGTGGGTTTGTCATAAATAGCTCTTATTATTTTGACATACATCCCATCAGTACCGAATTTATTGAGAGTTTTTAGCATGAAGGGCTATTGAATTTTGTCAAAGGCCTTTTCTGCATCTATTGAGATAATCATGTGGTTTTTGTCTTTGGTTCTGTTTATATGGTGGATTACGTTTACTGGTTTGCATATGTTGAACCAGCCTTGCATCCCAGGGATGAAGACCACTTGATCTTGGTGGATAAGCTTTTTGATGTGCTGCTGGATTCGGTTTGCCAGCATTTTATTGAGAATGTTTGCATCGATGTTCATCAGGGATATTGGTCTAAAATTCTCTTTTTTTTTTGTTTTGTCTCTGCCAAGCTTTGGTATCAGCATGATGCTGGCCTTGTAAAATGAGTTAGGGAGGATTCCCTCTTTTTCTATTGATTGGAATAGTTTCAGAAGGAATGGTACTGGCTCCTCTTTGTACCTCTGGTAGAATTTGGCTCTGAATTCATCTGGTCCTGGACTTCTTTTGGTTGGTAAGCTATTAATTATTGCCTCAATTTCAGAGCCTGTTATTGGTCTATTCAGGGATTCAACTTCTTCCTGGTTTAGTCTTGTGAGGGTGTATGTGTCCAGGAATTTATCCATTTCTTCTAGATTTTCTAGTTTATTTGGGTAGAGTTGTTTATAGTATTGTCTTATGGTAGTTTGTATTTCTGTGTGATCATTGGTGATATCACCTTTATCATTTTTTATTTCATCTATTTGATTCTTCTCTCTTTTCTTCTTTATTAGTCTTGCTAGTGGTCTATCAATTTTGTTGATCATTTAAAAAAACCAGCTCCTGGATTCATTGATCTTTTGAAGGGTTCTTTGCATCTCTATCTCCTTCAGTTCTGCTCTAATCTTAGTAATTTCTTGCCTTCTGCTAACTTTTCAATGTGTTTCTCTTGCTTCTCTAGTTCTTTTAATTGTGATATTACAGTGTCAATTTTAGATCTTTCCTGCTTTCTCTTGTGGGCATTTAGTGCTATAAATTTCCCTCTACACACTGCTTTAAATATGTCCCAGAGATTCTGGTATGTTGTGTCTTTGTTCTCACTGGTTTCAAATAACATCTTTATTTCTGCCTTCATTTCGTTATGTACCCAATAGTCATTCAGTAGAAGGTTGTTCAGTTTCCATGTAGTTGAGTGGTTTTGAGTGAGTTTCTTAAGCCTGAGTTCTAGTTTGATTGCACTGTGGTCTGAGAGATAGTTTGTTGTAACTTCCGTTCTTTTACATTTGCTGAGGAGTGCTTTACTTCCAACCTTGTGGTCAGTTTTGGAATAAGTGCAATGTGGTGCTGAGAAGAATGTATATTCTTTTGATTTGGAGTGGAGAGTTCTGTAGATGTCTATTAGGTCCACTTGGTGCAGAGCTGAGTTCAATTCCTGGATATCCTTTTAAACTTTCTGTATCGTTGATCTGTCAAATGTTGACAGTGGGGTGTTAAAGTCTCCAATTATTATTGTGTGGGAGTCTAAGTCTGTTTGTATGTCTTGCTTTATGAATCTGGGTGCTCCTGTATTGGGCGCATACATATTTAGGATAGTTAGCTCTTCTTGTTGAATTGATCCCTTTACCATTATGTAATGGCCTTCTTTGTCTCTTTTGATCTTTGTTGGCTTAAAATCCATTTTATCAGAGACTAGGATTGCAACTTCTGCTTATTTTTGTTCTCTGTTTGCTTGGTAGATCTTCCTCCATCCCTTTGTTTTGAGCTTATGTGTGTCTCTGCATGTGAGATGGATCTCCTGAATACAGCACACTGATGGGTCTTGACTCTTTATCCAATTTTCCAGTCTGTATCTTTTAATTGGAGCATTTAACCCATTTACATTTAAGGTTAATATTGTTATGTGTGAATTTGATCCTGTCATTATGATGTTAGCTGCTTATTTTCCTCATTGGTTGATGCAATTTCTTCCTAGCATCAATGGTCTTTACAATTTGGCATGTTTTTGCAGTGACTGGTACTGGTTGTTCCTTTCTACCTTTAGCGCTTCGTTCAGGAACTCTGGTAGGGCAGGCCTGGTGGTGACAAAATCTCTCAGCATTTGCTGGTCTGTAAAGGATTTTATTTCTCCTTCACTTATGAAGCTTAGTTTGGCTGGATATAAAATTCTGGGTTGAAAATTCTTTTCTTTAAGAAAGTTGAATATTGTCCCCCACTCTCTTCTGGCTTGTAGAGTTTCTGCCGAGAAATCAGCTGTTAGTCTGATGGGCTTCCTTTTGTGGTTAACCCAACCTTTCTCTCTGGCTGCCCCTAACATTTTTCCCTTCGTTTCAACTTTGGAGAATCTGACAATTATGTGTCTTGGAGTTGCTCTTCTCAAGGAGTATCTTTGTGGTGTTCTCTGCATTTCCTGAATTTGAATGTTGGCCTGCCTTGCTAGGTTGGGGAAGTTCTCCTGGATAATATCCTGCAGAGTGTTTTCCAACTTGGTTCCATTCTCCCTGTCACTTTCAGGTACACCAATTGGACATAGATTTGGTCTTTTCTCATAGTACCATATTTCTCAGAGGCTTTTTTCATTTCTTTTTACTCTTTTTTCTCTAAACTTCTCTTCTCACTTCATTTCATTCGTTTGATCTTTAATCACTGATACCCTTTCTTCTAGTTGATTGAATTAGCTACTGAAGCTTGTGCATGCATCACATGGTTCTCGTGGCATGGTTTTCAGCTCCATCAGGTCATTTAAGGACTTCTCTACACTGGTTATTCTAGTTAGTCATTTGTCTAATCTTTTTCAAGGTTTTTATCTTCTTTGCAATGGGTTCAAACTTCCTCCTTTAGCTACGTGAAGTTTCATCATCTGAAGCCTTCTTCTCTCAATTCGTCAAAGTCATTCTCCATCCAGGTTTGTTCCATTGCTGGCGAAGAGCTGCATTCCTTTGGAGGGAGGCACTCTGATTTTTAGAATTTTCAGCTTTTTTGCTCTGTTTTTTCCCCATCTTTGTGGTTTTATCTACCTTTGATCTTTGATGATGCTGACGTACAGATGGGAGTTTGGTGTGGATGTCCTTTCTCTTTGTTAGTTTTCCTTCTAACAGTCAGGACCCTCACCTGCAGGTCCATTGGAGTTTGCTGGAGGTCCACTCCAGACCCTGTTGGCCTGGGTATCAGCAGCAGAGGCTGCAGAACAGTGAACATTGCTGAACAGCAAAAATTGCTGCCTGATTGTTCCTCTGGAAGCTTTGTCTCACAGGGGTACCCGGCCTTGTGAGGTGTCAGTCTGCCCCTACTGTGGGGTGCCTCCCAGTTAGGCTACTCAGTGGTCAGGAACCCACTTGAGGAGGCAGTCTGTCCATTCTCATATCTCAAACTCTGTGTTAGGAGAACCACTACTCTCTTCAAAGCTGTCAGACAGGGACATTTAAGTCTGCAGAGGTTTCTGTTGTCTTTTATTCAGCTATGCCTTGCCCCCCGGAGGTGGAGTCTACAGAGGCAGGCAGGCCTCCTTGAGCTGTGGTGGGCTCCACCCAGTTCAAGCTTCCTGGCCTTTGTTTATCTAGCCAAGCCTCAGCAATGACAGGCACCCCTCCCCTAGCCTTGCTGCCACCTTGCAGTTTGATCTCAGACTGCTGTGCTAGCAATGAGTGAGGCTCCGTGGGCATGGGACCCTCCGAGGCAGGCACGGATATAATCTCCTGGTGTGCTGTTTGCTAAGACCATTGGAAAAGTGCAGTATTAGGGTGGAAGTGACCTGATTTTTCAGGTGCCGTCTGTCATAGCTTCCCTTGTCTAGGAAAGGGAATTCCCTGACCCCTTGCACTTCCCGGGTGAAGCAATGCCTCACCCTGCTTCGGCTCACACTTGGTGGGCTGCACCCACTCTCCTCACCCACTGTCCGACAAGCCCCAGTGATATGAACCCGGTACCTCATTTGGAAATGCAGAAATCACCTGTCTTCTGAGTCACTCACCCTGGGAGCTGTAGACTGGAGCTGTTCCTATTTGGCCATCTTGGAACTGCCCACTGAGAAATCTACTTTTCAAAGTCTAAGACAATTAGTAGTAGTCATCAAGAGGTCACAAAATACTGCCGAAGAAGAGTCTTTGAGTCTTGTTGTATGACTAAAAGCCATAAACAAAAGAAAAAATCAAATCCAGTTTCACGTTTTTAACGACGCTAAAGGAATACTTTTATAACTCACTGTGATTTGTGTGAGAGGAATGGGTAGCATCTCAACTGCAGGTTGTAATGGATATTGCAGCATTTGTGTGGGGAAACAGAGTTATCCTTTAAGGTTAAAATAGATCAATGGTTACCCTGAGAACAGGTTTGTGACTCTGTCACTGGAGGATTTTGAGAACTTCTTAAGAATCTACTTTCCAACTATCCTATGAATGCTGAATGTATAATTTTTCCTCAAATGCATGAATAGTCTCCTTTCTAAAAACATTTTCCAGGCATACCTCATTTTATTTTGCTATACTTTGTTGTACTTCACAGAATTTATTTTGTAAATTAATACATAATAATTGTACCTATTTATCAAGTACATATGATTTTTTTTATGTGCATAGAATGTGCAATGATTAAGTTCGGGAATTTAGGGTATTCATCACCTCAAGTACATACCAGTTCTATGTGTTGGACATTTCAAGTCTTCTCTTGTAGCTATTTTAAAACATATAATACAGTGTTATTAACTAGAACCACTCTTCTCTGCTGTCAAACATTAGAATCTACTTCTTTTATTGAATGATATGTTTGTACCCATTAACCAGTCTTTCTTCATTGCCACCACCACACGTGTACCTTTCCCTTCCTCTGAAACCTATCATTCAACTTTCTACTTCCAAGAGGTTAACTTTTTAACTCCCACCCATGAATGAGAACATGCAACATTTGTCCTTCCGACCTGGCTTATTTCACTTAACATGGCCTCCAGTTCCATCCAGATGCCTCTAGCCAGCCATCTTGAAGTCTCAGCCTGGTTCCTTCCTCATAAATTAAGAGTTTTTTACAAATTGAAGGTCTTGGCAATCTTGAGTTGAGCAACCCTATTGGTGAAATTTTTTCAACATCATATACTCACTTTATGTCTATGTGTCATATTTTGGTAATTATTATGATATTTCAAACTTCTGCATTCAGCTGTTATTGTTATCAGCAATCTTTGATGTTATATTGATTTTTTATGACACCATGAAACTCTGGTGATGTAAGACAGCAAAATGATTGATATCTGTTGTGTGTGTTTTTACTATTCCATGTACCAGCTGTTTCCTCATCTCTCTCGCTTTGGGCCTCCTTATTCCCTGAGACACAATAATATTAAAACTAGGCCAAATAATAACTGTACAAATGTCCACTAAGTGTTCAAGTAAAAAAAAAAAGAGACATACATCTCTTCCTTTAAATCAAAAGATATAAATAATTGATCTTACTGATAAAGGCATGTTAAAAGCCAAGAGAAGTCAAAAGTTAGAACCATCATGTCAGTTAGCCAAGTTGTGATGTGAAGGAAAAGCTATTGAGGGAAATTAGAGAAGCTACCTCAGTGAACACACAAATGATAAGAAAGCTAAACAACCTCTTTGCTGATATGAAAAAATTTTTAGTTGTTTGGATGGAACGTGAAACCTTCCACAGAATTCCTGTAAGCCAAAGCCTAATGTAGGGGAAGGCTCTAGGGAAGGCTGTAACTCTCTTCAGTTCTATCAAGGCTGAAAGAGGTGAAGAAGTTGTTGAAGCAAAGCTTAAAGCTAGCAGAGGTTGGATCATGAAGTTTAAGAAAGTAAGTCATCTCTGTAATCTAAATGTGCAAGGTGAAGCAACAACTGCTTATACAGAAGCTGGAGCAAGTTATTCAGAAGATCTAGTGAGGATCATTGATGAAGGTGGCCACATTAATCAACAGATGTAGAAATAATAGTTTTCTATTAGAAGAAGATGCCATTTAGGAAATTCATAGATAGAGAAGTGTTTGGCTTCATACTTGCAAATGGCAGGCTGACTCTTTTGTTAGGGGCTAATGCAACTAGCAGTTTTAAGATGAACCTAAGTCTCATTAACTATTCTGAAAATCACAGAATGCTTAAGACTTACCCTAAATCTACTTTGCCTGTGCACTATACATAGAAAAACAAAGACTGAATGGTAGCACATTTGTTTATAGCACGATATACTACATATTTTAAACTCGCTGTTGAGAATTACTGCTCAAAAATTATTTCTTTTAACATATTATTGCTCATTGACAATATATCTGGTCACCCAAAAGCTCTGATGAACATTTACAGGTTGATTAATGTTGTATTTATGCCTGCCAAAGCAACATATATTCTAAAGCCCATGGATCAAGGAATAATTTTGGCCTTCAAGTCTCATTTAAGAAATATTTTTCTGTAAGGCTATAGCTGCCATTAACAGTGATTCCTCTAATGGATCCGGGTGACAAAAATTGAAAATCTGGAAATAGTTTGCCATTCTAGATGCCATTTAGAAAATTAGTGATTCATGGGAAGCAATCAAAATGTCAATGTTAACAGGAGTTTTAAAGATGATTCCAACCCTCATGGGTAATTTTGAGGGTTCAAGACTTCAGAGGAGAAAGTAACTGCAGATGTGATGAAAATAACAAGATAACTTAGAATTAGATGTGGTGCCTCAACATGTTACTGAACTGCTACAGTCTTGAAATGAAACAAACAGATGAGAAGTTGCTTCTTATAGATGAGTAAAGGAAGTGGTTTCTTGAGATAAAATCTACCCTTGGTGAAGATATTTTGAACATTACTGAAATGAAAAATAACTGATTTAGAATATTACATAAACTTGTGTGTAAAGCAGGGGTAAGGTAAGAGAAGGTTTACTCTAATTTTGAAAGTTTTACTGTGAGTAAAATGCTATCAACATCACATGCTACAGAAAAGTCATTTATAAAAAGAAAAGTGAGTTTGATGCAGCAATCTTTATTGTTGTTGTATTTTAAGAAATTGCCACAGCTACCCCAACCGTCAGCAACCATCATCCTGATCCATTGGTAGATATCAACACCAAGGCAAGATCTTCCACCAGCCAAAAGATTAGGACTCACTGAAGGCTTATGTAATCACTACCATTTTATTGCAGTCAAGTATTTTTTTTTTAATTTAACGTGTATACCTTACTTTTATAGACATAAATAGACATAATGCTATTATACACTTAGTAGACCATGTTATAGTGTAAATGTAACTTTTATATGCACTAGGAAGCAAAAAAAACTTTGTATGACTCACTTCACTGCAATATTTGCTTTATTGTGATGGTTTGAAGCTGAACCCCCAATATCCCTGACTTATTCTAGTATCTACCCTCCAAACTTCGACTACTCTACAGGCTAACCTCCAAAGCTATGGGTACTTTTATCCCTAGGGATATATTAGTGTCATTGAAAAGATAAGGCATATTCAATCTGAAAAGTCGGGAGATATTTATATCTCACTTGCCTTAGTGTTCCACTGTTTTAAGGCATTGTGCCTTTAGTTTCACAGAGATTGTTGAAAAAAGTTTAAACTTTTTTTGTTGTTGCTTTTTCTTTTAATTTTTTCATCCTATGTAAAAATCAATAGAGAGCTCAACTAAAATGTAATTATAAATCCGAGCCAACTTTTCACTGCAGAGCCCCCTCTTTTGAAATCTCGGGGAAATTTTATTAGTTCAAGTTTTGCATACAGATTCTGGTTTTCACAAACTTTCTCACAAAGTTCTTTAGTCATAATAACCTGGGAGGGATATGTGCCATATCTCAGAATGTTTCAGCCTTTTGTCATCCTACTGTGAGAACAATTACCTATAAAATACATTTTAAATAAAAAAGATGAATAGCGGATAAGGAATTATGAACAGAGTGAAGTGGTTAGAATATCAGCCTTGGAAAGAATGTTCATAAAGACAAAATATTTGTTTGTATGAGAATAAAGATAAGAAAATCTTAGGTGAATGTGTTAATATTGGAAAAGACAGACATTGACTTGACTGTCCTTGACATCATTGGTTGTCGGGAGGAGAGTTCTCATGGGATTAGAAACCTACAACACAGTTGTAGGACACAGTCCAACATGATAGGACACAGTCAAACTGTGTCCAAACTGAATGTAGTGACAAACTGAGCTGATGTCCTTGAAATTGAGCTTTCCTCAGAGTATTAACAAGTAGAACTAAGCTGTATCCAGAAATGGTGACCTCATGGGACATGGAAATGTGTCACAGACTCTGACAGAGATGATGCAAATACGTCTTCAACTCAATGAACACTGAAAATACCGGGAAGAATAAGTAGTTCATGATAATGTAACAATAAAGTTAATGTTTTGATAGGAACGAGGCTAACTTGCCATGGAAGAATTAGAAAATGATGAAAGAGTAAATACAAATCTTTAATAAAATGTGGCTGAATACAGCTTCCTTTGCTATGCAAGTGTCTGTGTAATAGCCAATTATAATTCCTTAAAATGTATTATTTTATTTTAATAAATTACTCCAATGATGAAAAAGCCAACTTAGAAATTAACTTGTTGTATATTAAAAGAAAAAAGCAAATCTTAATCTTAGCAAATTTAAAACAGAAAAATTAGAAAATCTAAAACATAAAGATTTAAGTAATATTTAAAGCATTTAAACTTCTATATATTTCCAACTAATAACTAGTTTTTATTTACCATGATTATATTTTAATATTCATAAAGATAGGATCATTAAAATTTTAAACCTTGAATATTTTAGGATAAAGTGTCTGAGGAGGTGACTTACTGTTTTTTTTGTTTTTGTTTTTGTTTTTTTTTTTTTTTGAGGCGGAGTCTCACGCTGTTGCCCAGGCTGGAGTGCAGTGGCGCGATCTCGGCTCACTGCAAGCTCCGCCTCCTGGGTTCACGCCATTCTCCTGCCTCAGCCTCCTGAGTAGCTAGGACTACAGGCGCCCGCCACCGCGCCCGGCTAATTTTTTGTATTTTTAGTAGAGACGGGGTTTCACTGTGGTCTCGATCTCCTGACCTTGTGATCCGCCCGCCTCGGCCTCCCAAAGTGCTGGGATTACAGGCTTGAGCCACCGCGCCCGGCCGGAGGTGACTTACTGTTATCATTGGAAACTAATATTTATTTTTCTTGTGTTTTCTATTAAAATATAAAACAATTATACTACACAGTACAAGCTGCTTTAATCTTTGAAAGACATACATATATACATTTAAAATATATTTTAAAAGATTTGAGATATAATTTTTATAACATAAAATTCACCTGTTTTGAGTATACAATTCAATGTTTTTTTGTGTATTTTCAGAGTTGTTCAATCATTAATTCATTCTAATTCAGAACATTTTTGTCACCCCAAAAATGAATTTTATGCTGATTAATAATCATGTCCTTCCCCCACATCACTCCTTCAACTCCTGAAAATCATGTCTTTATATTCTGCTTCTGTAGATTTGTCAATTCTAGAAATGTTATACAAATAGGATCATAGGGTATGTTGTCTTCAGTGACTATCTCCTTTCACATACCTTAATTTTGTAGCATGCATACATCCTTCACTCATTTTTATTATTGCTAAATAGTAACCTATTGTGTGAAAACATTACATTTTATTTGTACATTCATCAGTTGGTGGATAGTTGAGCTATTTCTATTTCTTGGCAATTACAAATAATGCTGCTACGAGCATTTGTGTAAAAGTTCTGTGTAGATACATGTTTAGATTTCTCTTGGGTAGATACCTAGGAATAAAATTGCTGGTTCATATTATTATCTCTATGTTTAACAAAAATATATCCTTATGAGTGAATTTGCTTTGTATAAAACTACAGGAAAACAAAACTACTCTTCCAAAACTTCTGCAGAATAATTTTTAAGAGACTTTATAATGTAAACATTTTTAATCACCCAGAATGATCAGGATCTGCTTTTGAAATTAAAATAAAATGAAAAAACTCAGAAACTCTGAGGTTCAAATTTTAAGATGGTGACTTCTGACAAACACACATTTTTGTCAAAGTAGCATTTGTACTTACAGAAGTTTCTCTGAAAACCTAAATGACAAAAATGATCATGTAAGGTAGTAATTTTGAAATTTTTTGGCTGAGTGGCCATGAGTCTATTGGCATCCAACAGTGAGGAAAATTATTTATAAACAACCATATTATGTGCTAGACCAAAGTTCTGTATTGCCTCAAACTTTAAAAAGTATTGCAAACATGTTTTGACTAAAATTATATATTCTTAATCACTGCTTACCAAATTCAGTTTCAAAGTTTGTTTTTACTTTCTCATAAAACCTATCTCATTATATTTATGCTATTGTTTTTGTAAATTATTCTGATTTCTTAAAGAGTTGCTTGAATTAATATGTACATCAGCAAAGCCTAAACTTCTAAAAATACTCATAAATTTAAGGGCATTTTAAAGTACATCTCTTAAAATTAGAAGCTTTAAAATAATTTCACTTTTTTACTGAAAAGTATAATTTTACTACGAACTATAATTTTCATGTAGTTGTGTTATGAATAAGAAGTATAACTGCCCTCTTACCAGACTCCAAAGCAGTGATTAAATAACCACAAATTAAGGCAACTACAAATAGATACTGGTTACTGACTTTGATCAACTAATTTTTAAAAGGTCAGATATCCCTTTAAAGTTTTCCCTTTCTACTTTCAGTAAACTGATGTGACCCCAGTAATGGGAAGAGAGAAAAATAATATTTATTTAATTTCTCCACGTTTGTTACCTTAAAATACATTATTGTTATTATGAAAACCAATCTCATAAAGTTATGTTCAACATTAGCCCAGTTTTCCAAATGAGTAAATACTTCTGACAGGGAAATATCAGTTTCCTTACCTAATGCCACAGAACTATTAACCAATAGAGTTGACATTTTAACCCAGAATGCTCTAACACCAAAGCTCCTATATGCTTTTCACCACACCAGGGATCCTCTCAATTGAATTTATCCATTTAGTCAACATATGTTGAGTGCACAGTTTTCTACTAGCTGCCAGGTTTACAAAATAGATTAGAATCCAGTTTTTGCTAAGAAAAGATTACAGTCAACTGGGTAGGAGGGGAGTAATTATTAAATTTAACTACAATAGAGAATGGCAAGTGCTAAATTTTAGTCATATATGCTTGGGATGTGAATATATGACTACAAGTAGTTTTTAGAGAGAAAAGGTTGAGGGTCCTTCTTTTTGTAGAAACTAATGAGTGATAATAATATTAAGAATGACAAATATTCACACAGAAGAACTTTAGAGGAAAGCCTGGAGGAAATAAACAGCATGATGTATACAGAACAATGACAGGAAGTTCAGAATCAAGGGGCCATGCATTGTAATAGAATTAATTTTAGTTATTGATATCATGCTCCTTTTTACTCATTTTTTCTTGTTTCCAAACATGACCACACACACACACACACATACACACACACAAATAAAACCTGCATTCTAAAACAGGTGTTTTAATCTTACATGCAGGAGCATGAGAATGTCAGAATAAGGAATGCCTTAAAACTATTTTCTGAATGTATATTTTATTTCCTTTGAAAATGATGCATAAGATTTCCAGAGGTGCTTGTGACCCAGCTATGACCCAGTCTTCTGATTCTACTTTGAGAAATCCACAAACTATGTCGGCTTATCTATTTATCTATTTATATATATATATATGACTATATATATTTTGAACTGATATATATTTATATATATATTTATATATATATAAAGAGAGAGAGAGAGCATATATAATTCAAGTATGTTTAAACACCTGAAAATTATAAAATAGTTTACTGTAAAATTATATTTTGTCTTAGAAAAAAATGCTTTTACTTTAGGGAATGCTAAATTCTTCCAACTTACTTTTTCTTTCTCTCTGTTGGAATCTGGCAATTCTACTCGACTGTCATTGAAATTGCAGTAATTAGCCTTCTTTTATTGCAGAACAGATGTTCTAAATGCTGGGCTCATTCGACATGGGTTGGGATTGAGATATCACAGCTGTTATAGTTTAATTTTGGTTAGGTCAGAAGGCTTCATCATTATCGTTCAAAATATTGGTGAAATATAATAAAAATACATATTTCCAATTAAGTTTTCCTTAATTGAGTTTTACTTAGTCAATCCCCCAATGTCACCAATGGTAGCATGGGCTGCAGTTTGACAAGTCAATAATCATTTTCATGGTCACAATCTGAAGAGTTCTATTTGTATTAATAATCATCATTACTGATTGACTTTTATTATGATACTGAGAGCAGCTGATTGAAAACAGAAGGAAAAAAAAATCTGTATTACTATCTGATTTCCAGAAAAAAAAAAACACTTTGAGAACATTTTTACATAACGAAATTTTCCTGAATTATTTTCTATACCCATAAAAATAATATAATGTTTCGATTTCTGAAAACCTGCATTGTTCTCCCACCACTATTCAACTTTCTAAGGCAGAAAAAAGCCTGCATTTAATTTTGTAGAGTAACAGATTCAATTCCAACTAGCTCAATAGGACCGTTTATATGAGGATCTTCCACAACTGATTAATTTTCATCTCAACAAATGTAATAGCCAACTGCTTTGAATCAGATCATCCCCAACCTATGTACATCAATGCAATCCAATTTAGTCATTAGGATTGTTAAATTAATTTAATTGACTTTGCAATTTTATGGTTATTTCAGTCTTAGCCACTGAATCAGGTCTTATCTGTATTGTCTCAATCAATTTGTGACAAGCAGCTATTACTATAGCCAAAGGAACAATTCTGTGTCTATTAAGGAAGGGTTACCCTGATCATTCTACAAACATTTTAGCTAGGCAGTGCTAGCTTAGTATATCTCTTTATATAATAGAAATATGAAATATATAATTCAACGATTTCCCCTGTAAGGCAAGATAGTAGATACAACTGGGTCAAATGTTCTATGAGCCCATTTGATTGTAACATTTGAATATTGTTCATGTTGACAGTAACAATGGGGGTCACTTGGTAAGAAACATAGTTACCCTCTACGAAGTAGACTACTAAAAACATTCTAAATTGTCCAGGGATGAGTGGTGGGATTGTGACAGGAGTGCTTGGGAAGCATTCTAAAATGCCTGCCCTCTCTTTCACCTCTCCCTTTATATATACATCTTTATATATACATCTATCTTTATATATACATCTTTATATATACACTCCTCTTTATATATACATCTATCCTATTAGTCCTGTCCCTTTGTGTCCAGAATTGGTTCCTTCCAGTGGGTTCTTGGTCTCTCTGACTTCAAGAATGAAGCCACGAACCCTCATGGTGATAGTTCTTCAAGCTATACTGGACTATTGAACACTGATTGTTTCAGATATTAGTTGGTTTGTATATGCCCTAAATTCATCTTGTGTATTAATACATTCTTACACTGCTAATAAAGACATACTCGAGACTGGGTAATGTATAAAGTAAAACGGTTTAATTGAGTCACAGTTCAGCATGGCTGAGGAGGCCTCAGGAAACTTACAATCATGGTGGAAGGGGAAGCAAACATGTCCTCCTTTACGTGGCAGCATCTAGGAGAATTATCCAGTAAAAAAGAAGAAAAACCCTCTTACAAAACCATCAGATCTTCTGAGCACTCACTCACTTTCACAAGAACAGCATTAGGGTAACTGTCCCCATGATTCAATTACCTCACACCAGGTCCCTCCCACAGCACGTGGGGATTACGGGAACTACAATTCAAGATGAGACTTGGAGGTGGGACACAGTCAAACCATATCATCTTGTTTTGTAATATTACTCTGATAAATTAAGGGAGAGACTCTATTCTTCAGTTTGTGAAGACATGGTGGATGGGTAATTCGTTCACTTCCACCTCCAAAGAGTGAGGATCTGGGTTGAGAAGCACTGGTGGAAAGATGAATAGGTAATTGCAAAATCTTCTCCACAGCCTCTGGAATAGCCAGAGAATGGTCATATTTGGCTTGATACATAATCTTTATTTATGTTGACTAACTTTCACCAATCACCCTGCTCCCATGACCATCACCACCACTGACATGTATATGCACATCTTTTGACAACCCCTCTTTCAGTGATTGGGGATACCTCAAATATCTTAGTCTTCATTGGTAACATTAATTTATCTCAGTAATACGCCAAAAAATTTAAAGCTATTTTTATGCTCAGCTCTTTGCAAGACAGGTACCAAGAATTCCTGCATTATCTATGCTGATAATTAAAATACATAATTTAAAACTGTACGTACATGTCCTTTGTAATTTTTTCCTTTTTTCAAAATTTGCCCTTTTTATCCAGTGTGATGTTTAATATTCAGTGTCAACTTGATTGAATTGAAGGATGCAAAGTATTGATTCTGGATGTGTCTGTGAGGGTGTTGCCAAAGGAGATTAACATTTAAGTCAATGGACTGGGAAAGGCAGACCCACCCAGATTGAGGGTGGGTCTGCCTTTCCCAATATAACCAGCTGCCAGCACAACCAAAATAAAAGCAAGCAGAAGAACATGAAAAGGCTAGACAGGTTTAGTCTTCTGGCCTACATCTTTCTCCCAGGCTGGATGCTTCCTGCCCTCGATTATTGGACTCCATGTTCTTCAGCTTTGGGAATCTTAAACCTTGGACCACAGACTGAAGGCTTCGCTGTTGGCTTCCCTACTTTTGAAGTGTTGGGACTCGCCGTGGCTTTCTTGCTTCTCAGCTTGCAGATGGATTATTGTGGGACATCACCTTGTGATCGTGTGAGTCAATACTCTTTAATGCACTCCTCTTTATATATACATCTATCCTATTAGTCCTGTCCCTTTGTGTCCAGAATTGGTTCCTTCCAGTGGGTTCTTGGTCTCTCTGACTTCAAGAATGAAGCCACGAACCCTCATGGTGAGTGTTATAGTTCTTAAAGATGGTGTGTCTGGAATTTGTTCCTCCAGATGTTGAGATGTGTCCGGAGTTTCTTCCTTCCGGTGGGTTTGTGGTCTCACTTGACTTCAGGAGTGAAGTCACAGACCTTCGCAGTGAGTGTTACAGCTCCTAAAGGTGGCATGTCCAGAGTTGTTTTTTCCTCCCGGTGGGTTTGTGGTCTCGCTGACTTCAGGAGTGAAGCCACAGACCTTCACAGTGAGTGTTACAGCTCTTAAAGGTGGCGCGTTCAGAGTTGTTTGTTCCTCCCAGTGTGTTTGTGGTCTTGCTGAATTCAGGAGTGAAGCCACAGACCTTTGCAGTGAGTGCTACATCTCTTAAAGGTGGCATGTCCAGAGTTTTTGTTCCTTCCATTGGGTTTGTGGTCTTGCTGACTTCAGGAGTGAAGCCGCAGACCTTCCCAGTGAGTGTTACAGCTCATAAAGTTAGTGCAGACCCAAAGAGTGAGCAACAGCAAGATTTATTGTGAAGGGCGAAAGAACAAAGCTTCCACAGCAGGGAAACGGATCCGAGTGGGTTGCTGCTGCTGGCTTGGGTGGCCAGTTTTTATTCCCTTATTTGGCCCCACCCACATCCTGCTGATTGGTCCATTTTACAGAGCACTGATTGGTTCATTTTACAGCATACTGATTTGTCTGTTTTTATAGAGTGCTGACTGGTGCTTTTACAAACCTTTAGCTAGACAGAAAAGTTCTCCAAGTCTCCACCCGACCCAGAAGCCCAGCCAGCTTCACCTCTCACCTTCAGAGAACCCTGACTAATACATCCAGAGACAGGTGCCCTTACGGAATGCTTGAACAACCTTCTAAAGACAGTGCTGAAATACCAACTGAAAGGCAACATCCTGAAAGAACAAAGTGCTCTCCTTCAAGACAAGTGTATTGTTAAGTCCGGGGCCTCTATTTGGTGCTGTGTTCATAATAGAATACATAGGTCCAGAAACTACATTTCAAATCCACATTTATTCTTAGTTTTTTCGGAATACTCTTAGTGCTACTTGTATCAGTCCACATCCTGTGAAACACAAGACAGGACTTTTATTAAATTTTACCCACAGATTTTATCAAAGGAACCTGAAACCAACTGTGTGAGAGGAAATGAGAAGAGGGATGTATGATGACAGGGAAACTGTTAAACACCAATGCAAGTCTAACCCTAAATGAAGGAAATGAAGGTGACATCTCCAGGACTTTCGGTCTAAAGAAGGTTTGGAAAATAACCACTGAGGGGTCCTCATGCCAAAGTCCACAGCCTAAGCAATTCCATACCTGCCAGGAATGGGCCTGCATTCACATTGCTCAGTCAGGGGCTGGGAAGCACCCATGAAAAGGCTTAGCCTTGGTGCACATGCAGTGATGGGTATCGGAACTCAGCAATAGGGGAACTTACTCAATTATGGGTTTTGCAGTTGGAGGTCTGTGAGGTGCAATTCTCCCCACACACCAGTGTCTCCATGGCCTAGAAACAACCTTTGCTCTTATACTTAGAGTGTTCTTACTTTCTCAGTAGCTTTGCTTCTTGCTGTCTCATATTCAATTGAGCTCTCTCTATCTGCTATATTTTGCCTTCCCTTCTCATCTAAGAATGTATCTTTATGCTAGGACATTCCCATTCAAATAATAGTAGTGATGATAATAAATATAATTCTCCCTCTTGACACTGAATTGATTTCCATCTTAGACCTCATTCTTCCGGTTGCCTTTGTTGACACTGAGATAACTGCTACCCACACTATCATATCTTAACTTCTCAATCTGCCTTTTATTTATCTGTTCAGCTAGTTTGATTCAGATTCTACTATTTGTGCATATTTTCAATAACTTTGTATTAGTTCTCACACTGCTATAAAGATATTATCTGAGACTGGGTAATTTATAAAGAAAAGATATTTAACTGACTCACAGTTCCACATGGGTGGGGTGGCCTCAGGAAACTTGCAATCTTGGTGGAAGGTGAAAGGGAAGCAAGCACCTTTTTCAATGGGTCACAGGAGAGAGAGAGAACATAGGGGAAACTGATACCTGGTTTAAAAAACTATCAGATCTCATGAGAACTCTCTTACTATCATGAGAACATCATGGTGGAAACCGGCACCATGATTCAATCACCTCTCAAAAGTTTCCTCCCTCAATACATGAGAATTACTATTAGAGATGAGATTTTGGTGAGGATACAGAGCCAAATCATATCATTTCACCTTCACCCCGGTACCTCTCAAATCTTATGTGCTTTTCACATTTAAAAAACAATCATGCCTTCCCAATCCCCAAGTCTTAACTTATTCCAACATTAACTCAAAAGTTCAAGTCCAAAGTCTCATCTGAGCCAAGGCAAGTCACTTCAGTCTATGATCCTGTAAAATCAAAGTCAAGTTAATTATTTCCAAGATACAAAGGGGGTACAGGCATTGGGTAAACATTTCCATTCCAAATGGGAGAAATTAGCCAAAGCAAAGGGACCACAGGCCTTATACCAGTCCAAATGGCAGGACAGTCATTAAATCTTAAAGCTCCGAAATCTCCTTTGACTCCATATCCCATGTCCAGGGAATGCTGATTTTAAACAGTGAGCTCCAATGGCCTTGGGTGGCTCCACCCCTGTGGCTCTGGAAGGTACAGCCCCTGTGGTTTCTTCCACAGCTGATATTGAGTGCCTGCAGCTTTTTCAGGTGCAGGGTACAAGCTGTTAGTGGATCTACTATTCTGGGTCATGGAGGATGGTGGCCCTCTTCTTGCAGCTCCACTATGCAGTGTCCCAGTGGGCACTGTGTGTCGGGGCAACAACCCCACATTTGCTTTTTGCACTTCCCTAGCAGAGGTTCTCCATGGGGCCTCCACCCCAGAAGCAACTTCTGGCTGGACATTCATGCATTCTCTTTCATTCTCTGAAATCTAGGTGGAGGTTCTCAAACATCAACTCTCGTCTTCTGCACACCTGCAGGCTCAACAGCACGTGGAAGTCACCAATGCTTGGAGCTTGCACCCTCCAAAGCAACAATCTGAGCTGTACTTAGCCCCTTTTAGCCACCACTGGAGCTGGAGTGGCTGGGATGCAGGGTGCCATGTCACTGGGTGGCACAGAGCCCCAGAGTCCTGGGCCTGGTCCATGAAACCATTTTTTCTTCTTAGGCCTCCAGGCCTGTGATGGGAGGGGCTGCTATAAAGATCTCTGACATGCCTTAAAGACATTTTCTACACTGTCTTGGCTATTAACATTCAGTTTCTTGTTATTTAGGCAAATTTTTGCAACTGGCTTGAGTTCTTCCCCAGTAAATGGATTTTTCTTTTCTACAACATAGAAAGACTTCAAATTTTCAAAACCTTTGGGTTCTGCTTCCCTTTTATACATAAATTCCAGTTTTAAACTATTTCTTTGTAGATGCATGTGACTGAATATTTTCAGAAAAAGCCAGGTCACATCTTGAACATTTTGCTGCTCAGAAATTTCTTTGGCCAGATACCCTAAATCATCTCTCTCAAGTTCAAAGTTCCACAGGTCTCTAGGTCAGGGGCAAAATGCTGCCAGTCTCTTTGTTAAAGCACAGCAAGAGTGACCTTTCTCCTGTTTTCAGTAAGTTCCTCGTCTTCATCTGAGACCACCGCAGCCTAGACTTCATTGTCCATATCACTATCAGCATTTTGGTCCAAATGATTCAACAACTCTCTAGGAAGTTACAAACTGTCCCACCTTTTCTTGTCTTCTTCAGAGCCCTGCAAACTGTTCCAATCTCTGCCTGTTAGCCAGTTCCAAAGTTGCTTCCACATTTTCAGGTTATCTTTATAGCAGTACCCAACTCCAAAGGTACTAATTTTATGTACTTGTCCATTCTCACACTGCTATAAACATACTACCTGAGACTGAGTAATTTATAAAGAAAAGATGTTTAATTGACTCACAGTTCCATATGGCTCGGGAGGCCTCATGAAATTTACAATCATGGTGAAAGGTGAAGGAAAAGCAAGCACCCCCCTTCACAGGACAGCAGGAGAGGGAGATAGCACAGGGGAAATTGTCACTTTTAAACCACCATATCTCATGAGAACACCCTCAGTATCAGAAAAACATCATGGGGGAACTGCTCCCATGATCCAATCACCTCCCATCAGGTCCCTCCCTCAACACATGGGGTTTACAATATAAGATGAGATTTGAGTGGGAACACAGAACCAAACCATATTAATTTTATTGCCAAATTGATTAGAAATTCCTCTTACCTCATCTTATTTAATGATTCAACAACAAAGGATTTATTCAACCATTCTTTCTTTCTCTTGCAATAATCTTCGTGGGTTCCCTGAAATGAAGATCTTTCATTTTTTTACATATATGTTTTGTTCACCCTACTTTGCCAGACCTTTTTACACATTTCCATATTTCATTGGCATACTTCAGATCTTTGTTTTCTTATCTTTTTCTACTATCTCCTTAGGTAAAATAAACAGTTTGTTGCTTTAGCCAACATATTGTGCTGATGCTTTCTACTTTTACCTCATTAGCCTTAACTTTTCCTCTGAGTACCAGTCTCATATATCTAAATTTCTACTTAACATCTTCATGTAGATGTCTTTCATGCATTGTAAGCATATACTAAGTAGAAATGTTCATTTCGCTCCCCAAATCTTTTTCTCCTTGAAAATACTACATATCAGAAAACAGTGCTGGAATTCATCCAGATATTCAGGCAAGAAAAATTGAAGCAATTTTTCAGTTAATTTTTCTACCTCAGCCATTATATTCAAGCATCAGTCTTTCTTATATTTTATTATTTTATTTATAATCTGTACATTTTTTTCTGATCCCCACTGTCTTCACCTTGGTTGATCTCTTCTATGGCTTATTGCAATAGCCTTCAAACTCATCTCTAGATGTCTCTCTTGATCCTTCCAATCCATTCTCCACAGAGTAACTAGAATATTTCAACAAAAATATTTTTATACTACACTTGGAATAAAGTATTGGCTCTTTACATTAAGCTAGTAAGATTAATGTTTGTTCTTGTCCCATTTGCCATTGGTACTTCATCTCAGTAGCACTATCTCCATTTCTATTACAGTCCGGGAAAATGGTCTTGGGTTACTCTCTCATGCCAAGTTTTTTCTCCGTTATTGAAGATTTTCCTCTGCCGTCCACAGTCTTCACTTCCATTTTGTTTAGCATGATCATGCTCATTGATTTTCTCGGTAAGATCCAACGTTTTAAAGAGTGTCCCCTTTTTCCTCAGAATTGACTACATTTGGGATAATTCTATGGCAAATCTATAATTTTAAAGCAAACTCTTCTTATTCTTCAGTTCTTAAAGATAAATGTCACTTTATCAAAAAACTTGCCTAATAGTTCTTTACAAAGCATTCTCCATCTTGGAATATTATCCCTTACCCAGTTTCCTTCAAAAAGATATTTTAATTATCATATATTTCATTAAGCTGGTATCTCATTGGTGGCCCAGATTTATTGTATATGCTACTAGGAAAACAACAACTTTGCTAAATAATGATATATTGCTTTTGTATCACCCATAATTTTTTAGACTTTAGAAAAGGATACTTTGACTCTTATTCAACAATTACTCTTATCCATGTAAAACTGTAACTATATGTAAAATAAATGGTGAAGTTTAACCTTAACCTTAACCTAAACCTTGAATTCAAAGTTCAACTTTCCTAAGTTGTATTTTGATTCAGATATTGCTGTTCATGTTTTCCATGCAACAATGTCCTTCCTGCTGTTAAGGGATTGGCAAATGCAGGAAATAAATAATTTATTGAAAGATTGCTTTGCCTTTGTTTCCCAATTTTTAAGTCAGCTATTGGCACACATTTTGCAAATTTTGGTGTCAGTATGTTCTGAATCTTAGCAGGAGTCATCAAGATTCTGCACTCTTACTTCTTCTTCAAATAGTTCTGAAACATCCTGTGTACTGAAATATCAATGGATGTAGCTTTCCAGATATTACACTAGGAGTAACAAGCAGACACACTTTTTCATGAGTGTGTTCTTTAATTATTGACACCTCTGTCTGTACCAAGCAGGGCTGCCTTATCACATCCACTTATTATCAATTTTAGCAAGTTCAATCATCCTCCTTTATCCTTTGCCTGGTAGGCAGCTCTTTCTCTCATTTGTAAGTTGAAGGGAAATTCCCTTTCCTTTATTTTATTATTATTATTTTTAACTTTATTGAAAGGCACTTCTATATCTGTGAATCACTTTTCCTAATATATGGGGCGTTTTTCAAATAAAATAATACCTAATTCCACTGCCTTGATGATATACAAACAGCCTAAACCAATATACAAATAGGTAGATAATAACTACTTTTACTAAAAGACTGCATCCTGGACCACAACAACAGGAAGCTATTAATCAGGCAATGAATACTAAGTTCAGAGATGTTAAAATGTAAATTAAAATTATGTATATTTTAGTATGGGTGAAATAAAGGATATCTTTTTTATTACATTTTTTTACTGGCTAGCTCTCCCTCTGGATTGAAAGTTGAATAAGGCTGTGTCTGTTGCATTCACTTTGATCAAACAGACTAAGATAATATCTGATGGATATTAACTGTTGAACAAATTCCACATATATTTGTTGAATAAATGTATAAATAAAGCCTCATAATGGAAAACTCTTCAAAGTATGAGTTGATTTATTAATGATGAAATTAGCAAATGCACTAATTAAAATAAAATTATATCAATCTTAGGACTCTTGGTTTTTGTAAAGAAAATTTCATTTTTTTAGTAAAAAGATTTTAATATGAAAATGAAATAGTCATGTACAATATGTACTTTTATTATTTTATTAAACTTCACCATATGTGTTAGTTCAGGTTGCTATAACAAATTACTATAGAACAGATAACTTAAACAACAAACATTTTTAATTTTTACAATTTTGGATGCTGGAAGTCTGAGATCAGGGTTCCAGCATGGTTGGGCTTTTGGTGAGGAAATTCTTTCTAGTTTTGGAGGGCTGTCTTCTTCATGTGTCCTCACAAGTTAGAAAGAGAGGAAGTTAACTGTCTGGCCTCTTCTAAGGACACAAATCTTATTCTTGAGGGTTTTACGTTCATGATCTGATTACTTTCCAAAGTCCCTACTCTCAAATACCATCACACTGATATTAAATTTTCTACATATGGATTTTGGGGGAACACAAACATTCAGTTCATTGGATTCCACTCCTGGCTTCCTAGAATTCACATGCTTTCCACATGAAAATGCATTCATTCCATCTCAATAGGCCTAAAATTAACTCGCTCCAACATCAACTGTAAAGTTAAAAGTCCAAAGTCTTGTCTGAATTAAATATGATTAAGATTTGAGGTACAATTCTTGCTGAGACAAAATTCTTCTCTAGTTGTGAAACTGTAAACTCTCATGTATTTGTTAGGGCTCTTCAGAGAGAAAAAGCAAATAAGATAGATAGATGGACAGGTAAATAGATAGAAAATGAAAGAAGAAAAGAGAGAGAGAAAAGAAGAAAGAGAAAGAAAGAAAAGGAGAGAAAGAGAGAGAAAAAGAGAGAGAAAGAAAGAAAGAAAGACAGAAAGAAAGAAAGAAAGAAAGAAAGAAAGAAAGAAAGAAAGAAAGAAAGAAAGAAAGAAAGAAAGAGAAAGAAAGAAAGAGAGAGAAAGAAAAAGAAAGAAAGAGAAAGAAAGAAAAGAAAGAAAAAGAAAGAAAGAGAAAGGGAGAGGGAGGAAGGAAGGAAGGAAGGAAGGAAGGAAGGAAGGAAGGAAGGAAAATTATGAGAACAAATTTATGAGGGGAATTGGCTGATGTGATTGATTCTGAAAAGGTCCTATAACAGCTTGCTGTCTGCAAGTTGCAGATCCTAAAATGCCAGTAGTATGACTCAGTCAAGGCCAATAGCCTCAGAACCAGGGCAGTGATGGTGAAACTCTCAGTCCAAGGCTGAAGGCCCGAGAACCCCAGGATGTTACTGGTGTAAGTCCTGGGGTTGAAAAGTGAAAAAGCCTGCAGTTCTAACGTTCAAAGATAGGAGAAGAATGGTGTCCCAGTTCCAAGACAGAGAGAGGTAAATTGCCTTTCATTTGACTTTTTGTTCTGTCTGGGCCCACGGCCAATTGGGTGATGCCTGGCCATATTAAGGACAGATCTTCCCCACCCAGTCCACTGACTCACTCACCAATGTCCTCTGCAAACACCGCCACACACAGACACACCCAGATATCATGCTCTACTAGCTCTCTAGCTATTTCTTAATTCGGTCAAGTTGATACCTAAAACTAACCATCACATTAAACGAGTTATGCTCCTTTGAAAAAAAAAATGGTGTGACAGAAATAGGATAGACATTCCCATTACAAAATGGAGAAATAAAGAAGGAGCCTGGCCACGGTGGTTCAAGCCTGTAATCCCAGCACTTTGGGAGGCCGACACGGGTGGATCACGAGGTCAGCAATTCAAGACCAGCCTGGTCAAGATGGAGAAACCTTGTCTCTACTAAAAATACAAAAATTAGCATGGCGTAATGGTGGGCAACTGTAATCTCAGCTACTCGGGAGGCTGAGGCAGAGAATTGCTTGAACTCGGGAGGCGGAGGTTACAGTGAGCTGAGATTGAGTCACTGCCCTCCAGCCTGAGCAACAGAGTGAGACTCTGTCCAAAAAAAAAAAAAAAAAAAAAAAAAGAATGTATTGTCTGTATTTCTAGCAACATTCTCTACATGAGTATTCATGTATGCTTTAAGATGAATAAAGCTTTCCTTGAAGCTCCCATCTTTTCCTTCTTTTTTACCAGATCCACCTTAATTCCCTTCAGTGACAATCTTGGCTTTTTCTAGCATGCACTTCGAAATTCTTCCAACTTCTACCCATAACTCAGTTCCAAAGCTCTTCCACAATGTCAGATTTTTTTTCCAGAAGCACCCAACTTATGAGTACCAACTTCTGTCTTAGTGAGCGTGGCTGTTATATAACAAATTACCATAGACTGTGTTGCTTACAAAAACCAAAAACTTATTTCTTACCGTTCTGAAGGTTAGAAGTACAAGATATGAGTATGACTGTGGTTAAGTTCTGGTGAGGACCCTCTTCCATGTTGCAGACAGTCTACTTATCCTGTACCTTCACATGGAGGAAAAAGAGCTAGCTAGCTCTTCAGCCATTTCTTATAAGGGCATTAATGCAATTCACTAGGTCCCTAACCCCGTGACCTAATTACTACCCAAAGACCAGGCCTTCAAACACCAGCACATTGGGTTCAGAATTTCAACTTATGTATGAGATGAAGAGATCAATTTTCAGTCTGTTGTACTCTTTCCATCAAAATTTGGAAATTTAAATGTTGATGTTTAACATTATAAAATATTTTTAAGTTATCATACTGCCGCAGGGCTACCTCTAAATTCTGTTATTGAAGCTAATTGCCTTTGCAACCCAAAAGAATCTAGTCATGTTACATAAAGAACTCAAGAACCCTAGGAATACAATTTTTCCCAGAAAAGTTTTGTGAATGTTGTGTGATTGCAATATTTCTATTTTTATTTAAAACTTCAATAGTTTATAGTCTTTTTTTTTTTTAATTGTCAGTTACAAGTTTACAACCTACGAGGACTGGTTGATCCTCATATAAAGATGTGTCTTGTTGTGTGCCTAGTGATACATCTTCTCTCACCTCTAATAAAAGAAACGGCAGGGTTTTACCCTGACAATGTCACACAGCTGTTTCAAATTCCCTTACTTATTTCTCAGTGTTTATAGCTTGTGCAGCTGTCAGCAGCAATGGCTTTTTCTTTGTTAGGCAGGGAAATGTCTGAACTTATAATTAGACCTCAGTTATGAAAATGTAACTAGTTAATCATAGCTTTAATTAGGGCTTTTGGACTCCAAAGGGATTTGAATATATCCAAGAATGGTGGAACACAGCAGCCAAAGCTAGCCTAAATTATTTTAGAGTTTATTTTCTACTTCACATACAAATGTTAATCTTCACTATATGGCCCGTAATTATCATCTGAACTATTATTTAGCATCTTTATATTATCCAAAATGTTTATATCAACTGTAATACCATTATTTAAATTTGAACCGTCTTCTCTGATGAAACTATTTTAATTATACCAGTGAGATATGTGTAAGCAAGACAATAGTAACAATTTTTTAGCCACATCATAACACTGTGATATTAACATATGTGATCAACTTAATACAAAGAAAACTACAAAAACACATTTTAAATTAGAATAATAAAGTTAATACGATGGCTTATGCTGCCCAATTAACAATAAATCATTGATACAGATAAAATTCTTCTGTGCTAATTAAGTCTAATGTGTGATTTTTCAATTTTCTCTCTTCTCTATTGCAACTTTTGTGATATTTTTCTTAGTTCAACACAATCTTGTACCACTTGTACTTCACTAATGGCAAATGTTTCATGAATTCAGTCTTTTTCCTACTAGCACTGCTATTTGAAGCTATCTACACAGTCTGAAACATGTATCAAAGGATAGCTTGGCAACATTTGGTTAAAAGATGATTAATTAAATCATGTAAAGTACACTCAAAATGAATTTCAATAAATTCCAAGTAAAAATAACTGAACCCTTATGGATAACTTGTTCGCCCTCACTAATTTGTTTGGAAGCCACAGCTCCTTGCTTTCTACCAGGATTATCACTAGGATGGCTTTTCTACTTCAGGGGTACCTCAAGTCCATTGACATCAGATATTTTTTAAAATGTTTAATTAATTACTTTAAATTAAATTAAATTTAATTTTGAGTTCCAGGATACATGCACAGGACATACAGGTTTGTTACATAGGTAAACGTGTGCCATGGTGGTTTGCTTCACCTATCAACTCATCACCTAGGTATTAAGTCCCACATGAATTAGCTATTTATTCTGATGCTCTCCCTCCCCAAACCCCTCTTGACAGGCCCCAGTGTATGTTGTTCCCCTCCCTGTGTCCATGTGTTCTCATTGTTCAGCTCCCACTCACAAGTGAGAACATGTGGTATTTGGTTTTCTGTTTCTGTGTTGGTTTGCTGAGGATAATGGCTTCTAGGTCCATCCATGTCCCTGCTGCAAAGGACATGATCTCATTCTTTTTTATGGCTGCGTAGGATTCCATGGTGTGTATGTACCACATTTTCTTTATTCAGTCTTTCATTGACGGGCATTTGGGTTGTCTTTGCTATTGTGAATAGTGCTACAATGAACATACATGTGCATGTAGGTTTATAATAGAATAAACTTCCTAATTCAGCAGTATTTTCTATTGTTCATTTCTTAATTAGATTTCACAGATTGTGAGCTAACCAACAATACTTAAAATACCGCCAACTCCCTTATATCTTTGACTTTTTTTTTTTTTTTTTTTTTTTTGGTACTTGACTGGCAATATCCTCACTCTGGCTAAACTCAACTTTCCCTTTTCTCCAGGTGAGAGTTGTTGCAGAAAGTTTCATCAGAGCAGTTAGGCAAAGTTTATCACAAAATTCAAATGACCCCCAACACCTGAGAATTCTGTTAATTTTCCCAAATCAACTCATACTTTGAAATTACTTTGTAAAAATGCCGTTGTCATCATCTAATCATTCCTCCCAAATATAAAAGTTCAACACATTATTATCTCTCCTCAGTTACAGATATTGTAGAAACAACCAGAAAAAGCCAACCTCTTCCATCTTCATTCCACAAATATACAAACACAAAAGCCTACCTGCAACTGTAGCTGCAACAGTCTCTGTTTCTTTGTTGTTGATTATTTAAAGGAAGAGTTGGCAAACTGTATTATATGGGCCAAATATGGCTGTCTGCTTGTTTTGGCAAATAGAATTATACAGGAACACAATAATATCCATTCTCTTACCTGTTGTTAATGTCTGCTTTCCCACTTAAATGGCAAAGTTGAGTAGTTTTAACAGAGACTGTGTGTTCCTGGAAGCCAAAAATATTTACACTGGTCCTTTACAGAAAATGTTTACCAAATCTGCACTAAAGCAACTAACAATTTAATACTAAACTTCAAAATATTTGCTTTGGGCTTTATTATTTTCAATCTTCTCAAGACATTTTTGAATTTATAATACATTTATTTTATTTTATATTATATTCAAACTTGTTCTTCAGGCTAGATTTTTTTGTTGTTGTCTTTTAACTATTCTCAAATATCTTCAATATTAAAGCTTCAACAAACATCACCAATCAACTAAGCAACCAACCAGCCTTTCACCATGTATCTTCCTGTTGCTATCATAATGATCTCCTCTCCTTTCAAGCCAAAGTTATTTCAGTTTTCTTTATTCCTGACATCTATTTTACCACTTCTTATTAATCCTCCACTCAGTATTAATCTGGCTCTAATTTCCATCTCCGCAAGAAAATAGTTGATGTTAAGCTCACCTGCATCCTCCATCTCCTACCCTCCACCACCTACACAATTGTTCCCACAGTTTGCTATGCAACAGAATTGTTGGGAGAGTTTAACAAAACACTGATTATGCAAAAATACTTTCAGAATTTCTGATTCAGTAGGTCTAGGCTTTGACCTAAGATTTGCATTTCTAACAATTACATATTCTAACCATTTCAGATGCTGCTGCTCTGGGGATCAAACATTGAGAAGCACTGATTGGCCTCCTGAATTTTTTTTTAAAGGATTGACATTTTATTTATTTATTTCTTTATTATACTTTATGTTCTAGGGTACATGTGCACAACGTGCAAGTTTGTTACATACGTATACATGTGCCATGTTGGGGTGCTGCACCCATTAACTCGTCATTTACATTAGATATATCTCCTAATGCTATCCCTCCCCCCTCCCCCCTCCCCCCACCCCACAAGGGGCCCCAGTGTGCAATGTTCCCTGCCCAAGACTAAATCAGGAAGAAGTTGAATCCCTGAATAGACCAATAACAGGCTCTGAAATTGAGGCAATAATTAATAGCCTACCAACCAAAAATAGCCCAGGACCAGACGGATTCACTGTCAAATTCTACCAGAGGTACAAGGAGGAGAGGTACAAGGAGGAGCGGGTAGCATTCCTTCTGAAACTATTCCAATCAACAGAAAAAGAGGGAATCCTCCCTAACTCATTTTATGAGGTCAACATCATCCTGATACCAAAGCCAGGCAGAGACACAACAAAAAAAGAGAATTTTAGACCAATATCCCTGATGAACATCAGTGCAAAAATCCTATGGAATATTTTAAAATGCTCCTCTTTGACACTGTTGAAAATGTTCTCATCCTTAAAATATTTTATTATTTGGCTCCTTTGATAACACATACGTCATTTTCTTTCTACCTTGTCTGTTCCTTCTCAACTTTGTTTTAAAATCTTACCCTTCTTTACTAGTCTTTACATTTTTGAAGTTTCTTCTAGCAGCAGAGTTTCTCTCTTTTACCTCCCATGCTGTCCTTGTAACAGTCCCCAGTTATTCACAACCCTGCAGTAGCTTCTGTTATCACCTACACGAATATATTCCAAATTTATATTCCCAATCCAGGACTCAACTCTGATACACAAACTTACACAATTTCCTATTGTCATCTCTACATGCCATGCATGGTACCTCAAAATGTTTAAGAATTAATTCATGATCTTCACTTTCTAAACTGTGTCCTTTATATTTTTCCTGAGCTTCAAAAACAAACGAACAAACACAACTGTCACACCAGTTGTTCATGCGGGAATACTTTTATTCCTTATCTTTTCCAAATTCAAGCTATCGCCAAAGGCTGTTGGTTTTACCTCTTAAATATTTTAGAGATTCCCACAATTTTATGATCTTGACTTTTAGTCAAAGTATACTTTTATTTTTCCCTAGATAATTGCAACAGAGTTCTACTTGATCTTCTTTTGTCTACTCTAACCACTTTCTGACATCCTATTTTATAGATGTTGTTTGCTTGGTTTTTTAAAAACAGAAATACAAACTCAACCTAACCTGTTTAATAACTTTTAATTCTTCATAGATGAAGCACTAGAACTTAATTTTAGATTATTAGAACAAAACCTATAACATGGGCTACAGACCCGTCTATGGTATGACTCCTGCGTCCTCACTAATCATGCCATTATTTTCTTTGCTGTGGCCAAGATGACCTCACTTTATTTCCTTGAATATATATGGTCCCCCAATCACAGAGCCCTTACACATTTAGCTCCTTCTTTCTAGGAAGGCACCCACCATAAATGTGCTTAATTTGAACTGTGAAGTCTCATGTGGCACAAACGACTTCCCCAACACTGTGCTAAGAGATTGACTTTAGCTTGTGCTAAAACCTGACTAGGTTGTGCCACTAAAGACAACCCCAACCCCCATGCAGAGTCTTCACTCAAGAAAGAGCAATGCTGCTGAACCACAAGATGTATTTTGTCGCTATCCATTTTCTGTAACTTTCCACTTACTCCCCATTCGCTATTTTCTATTTCCTCCTCACTCTGCCCCATTCGCTTCCCCATAGTCCCCCAGTTCTTTGTGTTCCCTCTTTTGCTTTTCCATAGATCTTTTCTGTTTTCTCTCTGTTCTCCCTTTAAAAACCTAGTTACTTTTGTCTCAGTGGGAGTTGAGCTCAGTTTGTACTGGGATCTCTCCATCACTGCAGTACTCAGAATAAAACCCGGCTTGCTGTCTTTAACAAGTGTACAGTGCTCTTTCACTGTGACATTAATTAGCACCCACTAAACCTTTATATTTTAGATAAAATACAATATTCTCAGGAAATCCTGCTTTAACTGCCCCAACACCACCAACCACCACGTAAGTCCAGCTACTTTGAAATCTGCTTTGTTAAAAGGTGCTTTCAAAAAAGTTAAATTCACAAACCTTACGCAGACATGAGATGAGCACGTGTCAGAAAAGCAGAGACTTTTGTAGTTCGACTTCACTGAAATCAATTTGCAAATGGCTGGCTGCAAACCTGGCTTTTTCATCAGGGTCAGGAGCTACAGCAGAAGCATAGGGAGAAAAGAATAATTTCTCCACAGAACAGAATTTATTTGCATATCTATAGACCAGAATTACAGTCTTTGCTATCAGTCATCTCCAATTTATGGAATTGCAAAGTAGCTCAAAGGCAAAGAAAGCCCAGAGCCTTCACAGAAACAGAATCAGACAACTAAGAATGTGCTTTAAACAATCCATAGTTTCGAATGAGAGCACAAATTTTCCCTATAGCTTTCATATTCCAATTTTCAAAACTATTTTTTAGGATGAATATTTGATTATTGTGTGTGTTTCGTTCTTAGTCAACATTAATCTTTGCAAAAACAGAAACAAATCTGCTTACTACTTCATCTCTAGCATCAGGTGAACATATGTCTTACATATGGTAAGTGCTCAATAAATATCATTTAAATTAATGACAAAGAAAAAATACCAGAATTTTTATCTGAGGAATATGAGTTACTTTAAATTGTCAGGCCAAGAGAGGCATTTAAAATGTAACAGCAGTCATGTCTCACTCACCTTTGAGCTAAATAATTACCTCTTGAAGGCATTTGCTATCCAGGCTCTCTAGACAAACTGATGTCAAGAAGCCATGAAATGTCATACACCCTAGAGTTCCACAATGTACAGTCAATCACAAACCAATGTTTTTTTGTAAACCAGTGAACATTCCTGAAAAACAACTTTTGTAAACGTCCCTCCCCTGATTTTTCTTTTTTTCTTTTTTTTCTTTAAAAACTCTATCTTCTTCCTTTTTCTTTGGAACACTCTCCAAGGCAACCAGGCTGCAGTCCTCAACCTTGGCCCAAATAAACTCTTTATATTAATTGTGCTTCAGCTTCTTCCTTTTAGGTTGACATGAACAATAATCATAATCACAGCTAACTGATATTAGTGAATATCACTGTATCGCTTGTGGCTATATAATTTTATAGAATCCACACAAGCAGAAAATTAAAAGAAATAATATTATTTATTTATGTATGTATTTATTGATTTATTTAGAGACGGAGTCTCACTCTGTTGCCCAGGCTGGAGTGCTGTGGCCGGATCTCAGCTCACTGCAAGCTCCGCCTCCTGGATTCACGCCATTCCCCTGCCTCAGCCTCCCGAGTAGCTGGGACTAAGGGCGCCCGCCAACTTGCCTGGCTAATTTTTTCTATTTTGTAGTAGAGACGGGGTTTCACCCTATAAGGCAGGATGGTCTCGATCTCCTGATCTCGTGATCCACTCGCCTCGGCCCCCCAAAGTGCTGGGATTACAGGCGTGAGCCACTGCGCCTGGCCAAGAAACAATAGTATACATCTCAATTTATGTTACTACTGTAACAACTCTGAAAATCCAATTCAGAGTTACAATTGATCAAATGAAATTAAACTTTTCATGCACTTGTCAGTGAAAGTATTAATAATAAAACACTTTATTCCAAAATGAATCCTAAAAACAAAGCTTCTATAAACTTTTAATAACCAAAAAAGTGACACGTCAGAAATACAAAAAAACTCTTTAAAGAAATAATGAAATCAAGCTAATTAAATTATGGAAAGTTATAAGAATACGGGTACCTCATAAGATGTTAGTCTGATTATTGTTTTCTGACTTTCCTCAAAAATTCCCTAAAATACATTCTTTTTCAACCACTGAAGACACATAGCACAAGTTATTTTGTTTGCTGCATAGCAATTACGTGTCTGTGTTTGTGTGTGTGTGTGCGCGCATGCGTGAGTGTGCAAAGCAAGTGAGAAAAGGTTTAAACTTCAGATTGGGATCAATGTAGTGTGATTTATGAATATCATAGTTGGAATTGGTGGCAATTTATACTGGAACGATTCCTGCATAAAACACCACTTTTGCATTTATTGGTTTAGAACAAACACTATTAGTAATTTTCAGTCATTTGTTGAATGGTTGTATGGTTTTGCTCACGTGAGTCGAGTATGGCTGGACCCAGCAGGGCTTGCTGTGGCTTCTGGGTGGTGACCTTGCTGGAAACGGACTGTTCCTGCTTATTCTTAGCTGATGACTCAGTTCTTCTCCTGTTTCTAACATCTCTCATCTGGTCTGTCTGGGCTTGCTCTCAAGGTGAAGGCAGAGGAATGAAGTAGAGGATGGAAGCATGCAAAGACTCTTGAGACCTAGACTCGGAACCAGAACCAACACAGAGTAACTTCTACAACACGGAGTAACTTCCAGAGGGCTAAGCAAATCACGGGAGAGTTAAAATTCGAGCAACTGAGAAATAAACTCCCTCTTCATGGGAGAAAGAACAAAGTTATAGTCAAGTTATATTTTAAAGTGCATGAAAAAAGTAAGACCATTTTCAATCTACTAATATAATCAGGATGACGAATCGAAATTTTGTTATCATTGCCTTAACTCATACAGAAAGTGTGTCTTGGATTGGACTTCGTGTTGCTGGTTCTAGAAACCCCAGCTCTCCAATCATAAACAGAAAAGTGGCAGCACCAAATCACCCATGGTGGGAATATTTATACCAAAGAAACAATCAAATACTACAAATCACGGTTTTTTGATTTTTTAGATGGCTATTTGTTAAATATTTATCAATATATAATTGGGTTCATTCATAAACCAAACCTTAAATATGTAGTATAGCATATGGGAGATTGGAGATTAGAGACAGAAAAAAAAAAAAAAAAAAAAAAAAAAAAAAAAAAAAAAAACCTGGTAAAACTGAAGCCTCTAGATAGCAGTGATTTTAAAAAAATGAAAATAATAATGTGTATTATTATTGGATATTACAAGGTAAGCACATACAAGAATTGGCTACTTTTTGAGGGGAAAAAAGGAAGAAAATAGATTTCAAAAAGGGAAGGCCTTGTGAGACTGAAATCATTGCCTGTCTTGTCCCATGAAAGGATATGAGATAAGATTGAAAAATTATCTTAGGGGCAAGATCCAGTAAAATTTTTCATTTGGATGAAACGACAAGATTTTCAGTTCCCAGTTGTCCAAAGAGTCAGGTCCAAGCACTTTGTCAGAACATGCAACACTCTCAATGCTCTATTTCCTTCTTTCTTTTCTAGGATTATCTTTTCCCCTTACTTTAATTTCAGTTGTCCCAAACTGCTTTGAGTAATCTTTCTCATTTCCAAGCCTTTTAAAAATAATTATTTTAAAATGCTTACCTGACAAAAATTTCAGTGACATGGGGGAGTAAGTTCAAGAGCTCTATTATGCATTACAGTGACTACAGTTAACAACAATATATTGTGTACTTGAAAATTGCTAAGAGAGTAGATTTTAAGTTTTCTTACCAAACATAAATATGTTCAGTAATATATATGCTAATTAGCTTAATTTACCCATTCTACGATGTACAAATAGAACAAAGCACCATGTTGTACACCATCAATATATGCAATTTTATTTTTCAATTAAAAATCAAATAAATTGTATTTATTCAAGGTGGACAGTGTGATGATTTAATAAGCATATGTTGTATACTGATTACCACAGTGAAGTTAACACATCCGTCACTACCCATAGGGACCATTTTGTGTGTGTGCAGTGAGAACACTTAAAATCTGCTCTCTTGTCAAATTTCAAGTAAACAATTGGACCAATAATCTTTCTCTTTGTAATATCAAAATGTCAAGCCCTAAGCTACTAATGCATAGTCATATCTGAGGACTAAACTGTTTTCTCCTCCAAAAATCATTTTCTGATCATTTATGTGTTGTATAGATTGAGCCACAAATTATATTTGATTATAACATTGTATTATATTAAACAGTTATTTTAAATATTTTTGCCACTGGTTTCAGAATTTCATGAAAGCTGGACCTCTGCCAAATTTATTGTTATACTTGGTGCAGATTATATATTAAATATTCAGGGACAATCTGCTAAATGAAGTAACTAAAGATAATTTAAGATAACTAAAGATAAAGATAATGAATGTGAAAGTGTTTTCAAATATATTATTATTGGCTGGGTGCGGTGGCTCTCACCTGTAATCCCAGCACTTTGGGAGGCAGATGCGTGTGGATCATTTGAGGGCAGGAGTTCGAGACCAGCCTGACCAACATGGTGAAAGTGTCTCTTCTAAAAATACAAAAAAAATTAACCTGGCGTGCTGGCACATCCCTGTAATCCCAGCTACTTGGGAGGCTGAGGGCGGAGAATCTCTTGAATTTGGGAGGCAGAGGTTGCAGTGAGTCAAGATCATGCCATTGCACTCCAGCCTGGGCTAAAGAGCAAGAGTCCATAAAAAAAAAAAAAAAAAAGGAAAGAAAGAAAAGAAAAAAAAGTTATTATTATTTACCATATTTCTATTAAGAAAATAAACTACTAATACTGGTTTTATTATGCTATAATTTTATAATGAAAGGATAAAAGAAAGGTGCCAACAATTTTAGTTTTTATAAAAAAATTATTGCGAATTTAAGTTTCAGAAATACTCAAATCTGAAGAAGTTTGTTTTAGAATCAAGTATTATTACTATCATTAGGTTTGTGCAAAAAAAAAAAAAAAGAAGAAGAAGAAGAAGAAATGAGCTTTATTCAATCAATATGGAATCTTGTTTTATGTTATATTTCCAAATAAAATAAAAGCAATTTGTATTAGAAAATGTAAGTACTTACAGCAAGATTCATATGAAATTTTTTGTGAGAACTCTGAGATAGAAGTATGCTATATTTGAAACAGTGTATACATAGCTATATATATGAACATATGTGTGTATATATGTATTACATATATTCAATTGATCTTAAGTAAATATTCCTGTTAAACACCAGTTTAACAACAAACAGTTTGAATATAACAAATTTTAAAATAACATACAATGCTTTGCTTAAATTCTAGTAAACAACTTTGAATTTTTAGAGTGTATATTATCAGGTTATAATACATATATTTTTCCAAATGAATGCATTTTTTCTACTTATTTGTCATAATTGAGGTGCTGTTTCAACCCACAAGAGAAAATATTGCAGAAATGCAAGTTCCCTGTGAGTCTTAGCAATTGTGTTTTTCCACTAAATCCTCCACAGCAGATAACAAATCCATTGCAAATCTGGTTCCATAAAGTTAAGCAATGTTTGCTATGATTTTCATATAAAATCTTTGCATTGCCCAGCTGTTACTTTTCCCTTTAATTGTATAATTTGTTCACAATGAGTTTTTGCTTCATTTCCTGCGAAGTGTCAATTCTAAAAGCAATGCTCTGGGGTATCAAGCATAGTGCAAATCCCATTAGTGTTCAGGGACTCATTTGCCACACAATGTTCAAGTTGAAGGAGAAAGAAAAGCATAACTGCATAAGATGGTGGTACTTACAAAGTATCTATGTTTGATGTTCTCTTTCCAAATATCTTGGAGGAAATTATCATTTGACATATTTTGAGAAAATTAAACAACTGCCAAGAAACACACAAAAGCAACAGAAAAGGGAAAAATGGCTAATGTGGAAACATTTCTTACAAAGGAATCAGAATACAAAGATTTTTATTTTTCAGAATTTTAGAATTTATTTTTGAGGATTATTTTTATTTGGGGGCATCAAATTTGTGTGTGTGTTTTAATTTTAGTAATTGAGTGTGCACACTGTTTTTGGTATCTAGTGTAGGTAACTCTAATATACAAATATACACCAAGACACACAAACACACACCAAGAAAAACAAGCATACAGACACACATAGATACATACACAGGCACAGAAAACACACATGGATACAAGCATATTCTATAAAACACAGTGAATTGGTGCTCTGAAAAATTTAAAAATGTGAATCATGCTCCTGAAAGTAACTGTGAATGTTACAAATAATATAAAATCCATTAAGTATATGCAAGAAGCATTGGAAAACTCTTACTCCATTAATACAGTACTTACACATGCATGCATCTTATATTTTGCAGAATGTATTATAATTTTGTGATGCTAATTGCCTCCTTCTTCATTTCTTTAAGAATCTAAGACTACAACATGTGAACAATCAGTATCTTAATCACTAAGTGTAAAAGTAACACTGTTAAATTTATTGTAGGCCTAAATTTTGGACATGGTGTTTGTAACACAGATAGTTGTTAAAACTTTGAGGAGACAGGTCATTCTGGCCAGATTAAAATATTCTTGGCATTATGAATACATAACATTATGTAATGTATGGTAGAATGTTTTTAGTCCATACTGTATAGGATTATGTTTTTTAGTAAAATTGGCATACATGTAAGGTAACCCTCCAGCACAGAGTGAAGAGGTTTATTCAGGGATAGGCTACTATGTCAGATTCCATATGATGCAATATCTACCATACTGTATGAAATAAAAGGTTGTCTATTTTCATTGGAATAAAGCAATAATTCTTTATTAAATGTCAATTCAGGGTTTGAAAGCACCTAATACAAGTCATTATTAGGCTGGGCCCAATGGCTCATGCCTGTAATCCCAGCACTTTGGGAGGTCGAGGTGGGCCCATCACGAGATCAGGAGTTCAAGACCAACTTGGCCAACATGGTGAAATCCCATCTCTACTAAAAATACAAAAATTAGCCGGGCATGGTGGTGTGCACCTGTAGTCCCAGCTACTCAGGAGGCTGAGACAGAAGAATTGCTTGAACCCAGGAGGTGGAGGTTGTAGTGAGAGAAATCACGCCACTGCACTCCAGCCTGGGCGATAGAGGGAGACTCCATCTCAAAAAAAAAAAAAAAAAAAAAAAATCATTTAGCAAAGGATGAAACTGTGGAAATGAACATAATACAGGTATGCAGAAGAGGTAACAAAGTCCGTATAGAGAAGGACCTTTGATGATAAAATAAAGAGCTTGTGTATATATAGTTAAGATAAACTCCAAATGAAAATAGAAAATTTAAAACAGAAAGCGGGGCAGCTACTGCAGATGGTCAGTGTTGCACGGAGCATAATTTTGTTCAGGTCTATTTTTTCAAATAGATTAATGAAGCAAGACTGTAATAAAACTACAAAGTTCATAGTCTTTATCGATGTTTATGAAGATATTTTCACATATAGACTTGAACAATCAACAAAGAGTAAACAACAGAGTATTGAGAGCAACATCTTAATGTTTAATGAATAAGGCATTAAAACATATACACATTATATATTCATCAGAACTCATTTTAAGTTTTTATTATAATAAACAGGGATAATTTTTTATGTTACCACATATGGATTTTAAAAAATCTCTATCTGAAACATGGACAGAAGTATATTAATTTAAAATAGGCTGATATGGTTTGGCTTTGTCCTCACCCAAATCTCATCTTGAATTGTAGCTCCCAAAACTGGGAAACAAAGTGACTGACAATAATCACCCTTTAATTAAAGTATAAATTCCATTAATAAATTTGATAGGAATAAATAAAACAGAAGAGCATTCTTTCTTGATACAATCATCCCACTTTTATACAATTAGATTGTGTTTATCTTGCCTGTTTTTATGCTGTTAGAATAGAGTAGAATGGTTTTGGCTGAATTCTAATAAGGGTGACTTTTTTTTTTTTTAATTTATCTTTTTTGTCCTTTTAAGACCTATAAATCAGAATCTGGCTTACAATGTACTGATCTAGGAATAACAGTTTCATCATAAGAGGAACTGTCAGAGTAGGCATTAAAGCATGTACCTGTAGTTACCTCTGGTAGCACATAACCAAATTAAATGAAGCCTATTGTAATATTCAAGTCAGCACATTACAATTTAAAACAGAAAGTAAACAATAAATGTCTGTTATTCAGATGAAACTAGAGAAGAAGAATCATTACTCTTAGTTGATAGTTTTGTGCCTTTCTATTTTTAATTTAATGAGATGTAAAATATGAACCTATCTTTAAGAATATGTGAGATAACAGATTTGCATAACAAGTCTTGACAATTAAGAAAGCTACATGCATTCCTGATCATTTTTTAATTCAAACTACATAAAGATATATTGTAATTAAAAATGCAGGATAATATATTTTTATATTATAGCTACTGCAATTTAAAAAATACAAAGTCAATCTAGAGGTTGCCTTTTCTTAATGAACCTGCACATTAAGTTCTAATTAATGGTATGCAATAGACAAGCTTTAAGTTAACGTTTGAATATTCTCTGTCCAGTAATACATCTAAAACAAAGTTTAAGGGATTTTTTTTTTTTTTTGGTGGCTATATTAACAGAAATTAAGTCCCATTCTTTCCCTTTATAGGATTAGAAATAGCAGTACCCATGATAGGATTCCATTTCAAATTTCTATTCCAACCATTCAGTTTAATTTAAATTGAAAGCAATGATTAGGACAATAAAATTAACAACTTTATGTGGCTCAGTTGTCTTTGGCTATCTCCCCAGCCAAGAAAATTAGATTGACTTAATGTGAAGATAAAACCATCAACACAAAATTAAACCTGGAATGTCAATCCATTGCCTTATATACAAGGTCTATATTAGTGTTTTCATTTACCAGTTTCGTCTATTTCTGTTTTTTAATTTATTCACATAATAATCTTCAAATATATTTTATTTTAAAGGGGAAATCTAATGCCGCATTAAATTTAGCTTTGCTAAAATTTTTCATAGTGCATTGGATTTTCGGTAATATCCCAATTGTTTGAAATTTTTAAACTTCATAATAGTGAAGATAATTTAGGTTATGTATAATTTTCGTACTATATGAGGCACAAAGTGATTTACACACAAGACAGAAATTTGACAGAAGAACATGGACCTAGGAGTTTCAGTTCCTCTGGTCCATTTTTGGAGCCATCCTTCTTTTCTATTCCATGCAGAATAGCATCATTGCTCCTATAATTTGATGGGTTTTAAGAAAACACTGTCTGAAAATCTAGAGACATCTTCTTCCACTAGTTTTATCAACATTAAAAAAATGGTATTTTGTTTTCCTTGGACAGTCTTGTCTTATTTCTCCACTAGTTCCAAAGTTGGGAGGAGAAGAAAAAGATATTTACCATTGGAATCAAACACCAATATTTTATTTTACCTTGGTGGAATTTAGGAGTATTTATTCTGCAATTCTATGCTCAATATCAAGAGAATTCTCGGGAAAAAATAGATGTTCATCTCATTTTGTACCTGAAGACTTGGAAGCTAAAATAAAATTATTTTGGTTAACTTATGCTTCTTTCCAAAAAAAGGAAGAAGATCCTCAATAGAATGCCAAATGAATTTGGAGAAAATAACTTTTTTCTCATTTCATGTCAAAAAATATTAAAGTAAACTTCAAGAGAAAAGGAACGCAATAGAACCGTTCACAGAATACTGAACAGGAATTAATAGTCCAATCTGGTTAATTACTTCTATTTTCAACTTTAAAGATACAATATGAACACAAATCTTTAAATAATTTAAGGAAAACATTAAGTCAATTACTTATTTTGGAAAAATATATCTGTGAAATCTCTGAAAACTTGCATTTGTTTTCTATCCCTATGTATCAATATTGCCACAAATTTAGTATATTAAAGAATGCATTTATTATCTCACGCTTTTCCTGGTTCTTGAGTCTGGTCAAGCTTTAGTCTCTCACAACTTAGGGTCTTGGAAGGCTACAATAAAAATCTTATTTGAGAAATCTCAAATCAGGGTGGAGATTTCAGATGGTTGTGGTTATGTGGTCCTATTTCTGGGTTCTCTATTCTGTTCCATTGGTTTTTGTGCCTGTTTTTATACCAATACCTTGGTTTCTTTTTTTGGTTACTGTAGCCTTGTAGTATGCTTGGAAGTCAGGTACTGTGATGCCTCCAGCTTATATTTGCTTGGGATCGTTTTAGGTATGTAAACTTTTTTTTTTTGGTTCTGTATCAATTTGAGGATTTTTTTAATTCTGTGCAAAACGATATTGATAGGAATCGCATGGAATTTTTAGATTGTTTTGGCCAGTATGACAATTTTAATTATATTGATTCTTCTGATCTATGAACATGAGATGTTTTTTCCATTTATTATGTCATCTACAATTTCTTTCATCTGTGTTTTAAAGTTTGTACTTGTAGAAACCTTTTACCTCCTTGGTTAAATATAGCCATAGGTATTTTTCTAGCTATTGTAAATTAGATTTACTTTTTGATTTGGTTCTCAGATGGATCACTATTAATGTATAAAAAGCTACTAATTTTTGAACATTGATTTTGTATACTAAAACTTTACTGGATAGTTCTCAAAGAACTAAAAATAGAACTATCATTTGATCCAGCCATAATACTTTTGAGAATTTACTCAAAGGAAACCAAATCCTATGTCAAAAAGATATCTGGACTCATATGTTTATCACAGCACTCTCCAAAATAGCAAATATATCTATCAATGGATGATTTATTAAAGATATACATACCTATATATATTCATATATATAATGGGATGATACTACTCAGCCATAAAAAAGAAGAGAATGATGTATTTTGCAGCAATGTAGATGGAACCAGAGGGCCATTATGTTAAGTGACATAACTCAGAAAGTCCAATACCACAAGTTCTCTCCTGTAAGTGGAAGCTAAATAATGTGTATGCATAGACATAGAATGTAGAATGATAGACATTGGAGGCTTGAAAGGGTGGGAGGCAGGTGAGGGCTGAGAAATTACTTAATGGGTAAAATGTACACTATTCAGCCCAGATTTCATCACTACTCAATATATCCACATAACAACATGGCATTTGTACCCCTTAAATTTAAATAAATTAAAAAAATAAGAAGGAAAAGAGGTCTATAAAAATGTTGGTCTGGGCTGAGTTCTCAACTGGAAGCTTAACTGGGAAAGGATCTGTTTTTTCTCTCACATCATTGCTGGTAGCACTCAGTTTCTTTTAATCATAGAACTGGGAGATTTTGTTCTTTGCTGGCTGTCAGATGGAGGCTAGTCATAGCTCCTAGAGGTCACCTAAGTTTGTTGCCTTTTGAGGTTTTCCAATACAGCAGCTTACTTCCTCACAATCACCAAGCATGATGATCTGTTCATTATACAAGTGTTACAGTCCTATGTTACATCTTCATAAATGCATAATGACATATGTCATTTCAACTTGCAGACATATTATTTCTCAACACAAGTCACAGTTCCTGTCCATATTCAATCATGATGGATAATACCATGGTATAAATACCAAGGTGCAAATATCAGGAAGTTGGAATCATGGAAGACATAACAGCCCAAAAACTTATTTTTCTTAATTTTCCGAAAATTATTAATTGGCTTTGAATCGTGATTTTATAATATGTAAATCCACTCATTGTGGAAAGTTTACTATTAAGTTTCTTAAGTTGATACAACAAATATAACCATTTTTTAATTTCCTCCCCCATACAATTATCCCTATTTATCTATTTTTCTGTCTTTAATTATTTTACTAACCTCATGATTTACTTTATCTATTTAGACCCCAAACAAACTTTCATGTATTTAATTTTTTAAACTGTGGTACTGATGTCAAAGGCTATTCAGTTAAATTATCTCCTCCCACCCACTCCTTCCATCATTCTGTTACTTCTCATTAACATGCTTATAAGATCGAAAGACTGATAATCTTTGTGTGTTCAAACTGGGTTCAGGATTCTGTTTATGGGCAGAGGAATGAGACAGCCACCAAAAGGTGAACGGGAAGAAATGAACCACATTCAAGGAGAAAGGGTGGTGTACTTTTCTGGAGTTATATTTTGCCTGGGACTATGTAGCATCCACCTAAATATTTCTTTTAAGTTGAGAAAAATAGTCCTCATGAATTGATTATGATTTATTCTTTCTTAACCCATTTCCTATTTGCCCTGTGAACACTCTTGTCTCTAATCCTAATGTAAAATATTACATATTTCTATTGCATTATGATTAATGTTCTGTTTAGAAATAACACCCATAACAGTTTTTATATTTTATTTTCACATTGATAATCAGTCAGATTTGCTTCAGCCTCAAAGAGCATGTTTGTGTAAAATTAAATGAGCACTGGCAGTGAGCTGCATTTTTTTTTTATAAATGGGAAATGGGTTAAAGATGTCAGTAGGTAATATTTTATACACATGAAATAATACATGTGAAATGTATGTAAGTAGTAAAGTATAATAAAACGAACACTTTTTAAGAAACCTAGAGGTCATATAGGAATCTCCCATCTCAACTCCTGCATTAAATCATTGATCAAGCCTGGCCTTTTTCAACTCATTGTTGATCTCAAGTAACATCACCACTACCTTAACAAAAACTACTGTAGTCTCTTGTTTTAGTCTATTTAGGCTGCTATAATAAAATAATGTAAACTGGGTAGCATCTAAACAACAGAATCTTGTTTCTCACAGTTCTAGAGGCTGAGAAGTTCAAATTGAAAGTCCCGGCAGATTTGGTGGCTGGTCAGGGCCCCAGTTCCTGGTTCATAGATGCTGTCCTCTCACTGCAACCTTACGTGGTAGAAAAGTGAGGGTCTCTCTAGAGTGTCTTTTATGAGGCCACCAAATGTCATTCTTGAGGACCCTGCTTGTGTGACCTAATAACCTCTCAAAGGCTCCACCTCCCAATAACAACACCTTAGGTTAGGATTCCACCATATGAATTTGGGGTGGTGGGGTGCACGGGGGGACACAAGTATTCAGACCATAGTATCTCCTATTAAAATGGCTGCAACAGTGTACAAGCATTTCTTCCTCCAGTGTTGTTAACTTCTTCCTATGCCCGCCTACATGACAGCCAGGATAAAACTAACCCTCCTCAGTATGTTTTACACAGATGTCTCCAGACTCTCCTCTGGGGCCACCTCCATCTCCAGCCTTCACTTTGATGGCCATACTGAGCTTCATGTTTTCTTTGAATCCTGAATTTTACCTAGGATTCTCTTACAGGTTTCCTGATATGGCAAAGCCCTATTTATAAACTTAGAATTAATCTCCACCAGGATGTTTTTCTTTACGTGTCAACTTTATGTGTTCTGTTTGTGGGGCAAGATATGTAATCATTCACTGATATTTCTTGTTTACCCACTTGTCTTCCTCTTGATACCATGTGGGAGCACACTGTATAACCAATTTATTGTCATGCCTGGTAACTTTTACTTAAATCCTGCCATTGTGTATGATATATTGTAGGTGCTCAGTGATGTTACTTCTGTCAGAGAACCTTCACTCTTTCGTCTGTTCAGCAAAGAGAATTGTGGCAAACGTCTTATTTCAATTAGAGATTGAGTCTGTTCATGGCTGGGTTATAGTATTCACAAAGATTTACCTAACTCTTTATTTCACTGCTTCTAATGTTCATGGAACCCAACTGAGATCTTGTATTGTTTATTAGTGCCTAACCACTTTATGAATCATAAATGTCAATTTTGTCTCTTCAGGATTGTGAAATTCACAAGACAACATTCAGACTTTAGAGGTTTTTTTTCCCTAGCTGCTGGTCTAGATTTCTGCCCAGTTAAATAATAATAATAAAACAAAGGAAAAAAGACAAATGTTCATACTCACTTTTCTGTGTCTCTTTTTATTGGGAACTTGACCATCCCATGTCCTCCCATGTCAAATACTAGGTGTCATCTCTTCAGTCCAAAGCGCACAACTCTTTGTTGCTGTCTGCTTCTCAGCACTGCACCTTGGCTTGGGTTCCTGATCCTCTACTCTGTCCCAAACTGGCAAATTCCATGAGAGAAAATGCATCTGTGGGAGATTAGTGTGCTCTCTGTGTTTTCTATTTATCAAATCTTGCCTTGGCTATTTGCCAATTGTTTGCCTTGATTGCCAGTTCCTTCAAACAGCTTTATTTGTATTTATTCACCTTTCCAGTGGATCTTGATGGAAGCATTCATTTGCATCCAATTTTTAACAACTAAGTTATATTTGTGTATGTACATGTATGTGTGTGTGTGTTTAATGTGTACCATGAACAACATTAATCCAAAGAAACATGTTTCACCCTCAGATATTAATAATGGGCATTAATATATAAGAAATCTATATACTAAAAATAGGATATAATAATTTTAACGTGTTGCCTTCAAGATTTGTCAGGTATATTTGAACTTAATTCTCTACAAATTTTCTTTGTTCACATATACTAAACATTTTCAGGGGCTAGCATTTGAAGAGAAAATTCAAAATTACTTACCAAGATAATTTTTATAAATTGAATATTTGTGTCTTTCTCCCAAAATTTAATGTTGACATCTATTCACAAAAGTGATGATATTTGAAGGTTGGGTCTTTGGGGGGCAATTAAACCATGAGGCTAAAGCCTTCATGAATGAGATTAGTATCCACGTAGGAAGCCAGAGAGCTAATTTGCTTTTTGTCCACCATGTAAAGATACAAAAAGTTGGCTGTCTGCAACCTGGAAGTTGGCCCTCCGTAGAACCTGACCAAACTGATAGCCTCATCACAGACTTTTGGTCCCAAGAATTGCAAGAAATAAATGTTTGTTGCTCAAAGCACCTAGTTTATGACACTTTGTTCTAGCACTTGGAATTAATACAATATCATTTTCCAAATTACATCTCATTATGTCATATGTTCTCTAGAAGCATTTATCCTGTCTCTCGAATGCACTGAACTATACACTGGCTATCTCTGTATTATTTAACTTCTTTAAAGTACTGCCATATGGAGAGCTGTTTATCTTGATTAGATATAACTGATTATTTTCAAATATTATTATTCCTAAAAATAGATTCTTCCACGAAATTTGATTTAGTTTTATTTTTTCTAAATTGAATAAATTTTCAAAATACTATGATGTTAGGGCAATTTGGAGACCTAGAATCATTGTTGAACCTTTTGATATCTCCACTCCAGAAAAGATGCAGAAGGCATGAATTGATAAATTTAGCAATGAGACTCAAGCACAAACACTCGTATTCTGGAAGCAGATAATACTTATGCTCAGATGTCAGAACATAGGGATTCAGGAGTGTCCAGCAGTGAGAGAGAAATTCTCAGACACAATTCTTTCTTGGTGTCTGAGAATTTGTATCTAACAAATTTGTAAGGATACAAATTTGTATGCTTTGTATCTAACCATTTGATGTTTCTTTAGTATGCCCCTTCGTATACACTACCTCTGAAATAAAAAAAAAACCTATATTCTTTTCCCTTCTTGATTTTTTAACTGTAGTATGCTTTCAAAATAAAATTTTATTTATTTTCTAAGAGAACTAATTGACTTCTTATTTAAACAAATGAAAGACTTTATTACCATTTTAACTATTTCTTTAAGAGCAGAGTTGAAATACTATGCTCTTGCTTAATATAACCAGGATTCATATGATTGTTATAGATAATATAACCAGGATTCATATGATTGTTAATGATTGATAAAAATATGCTATAATTTGTCAAGTCAAAACATTAAAAAGTTAATTCTTTAAATGTTTCATATCATTTACTTTTTGTTTTAGATAATTAATATAATTATTTTCTTCTTATGGTATATTTAAGCTGTTTTTACAAAATTAATATTTTTTAATTTATATATTTAAAGGTTATATAAACTATAAGGAAAATAAATGCATAAGAATATATTATTTTAAAAAGACTTTTCAAAATTTGGGTACAGATTAAAAATTAACTAGTAAGTGCCAATGCAACACCTTAGACAGCATCTAATGCTGACAGGCTGACATTAAAAAGAAATTCATCTTTTTCTGAAAGTCACTATTAATTTATAAAACATAAAGAAGCTAATTTACATGAATTGCTTTAAAATGTATTTATTTTTCTGATTTTACTTGGACTAATATATGAAATATATTTAATTTTTCATATAATTTAAGGACCTAAAAACGTAATATTTTGTTTCTTAGATGGTCTTTACTATAATGATTTTAAGTATGAGTCATCTAGAATGCACAGAGAAACACGTAATTTTTCAGTCCATTTTTACTAAAATATAAAATTGAATAGGAAAACATTTGTCTCATAAATGAGAGCATTGGTTAGGAGTGGCAGTGTGTGTTATCAATTTATAATCAAAGTCTGAGAGTTTTAGACTGCTGATTTTTACCCATTGGTGAGCATTGCAAATGCTGGATGGAGTTCATCCAAAATTATTAAATAATAAAATAAAGCATAATATAAAAGAGAGTAAAATAAAATAGAATACATCAAATATAGTAGAAATAAGTATTATTTTGTAATTTTTTTGTTTGAATTACATGTATATGTATATTCATACATACATTCATATACGTGTGTATAGTTTACATCACAATACTAATACTATACTTTACTGTTTGTTAGGTCAAACAGTTTGAAAAACAAAGTGACAGAATTTTTATTACTAAAAAAATGCAAGTTTATCTTTCTTTGCACTCATCATTTAATTTAGTTGCACTTTCTATTTTAAAATACTAATACTTTATTCTTATTACCTTACACTAACTATGAATACACTTAACATAGAATTAGTTTTGATGATTTATCCTGAACAAATTTTAAGTATACATAAATGATTTTTAGGTCATGGATTTGGTATGACATTTAGTCCATTATCCCTTCCTATAGGCAGATTATCGCTACATTCATCATATGTGTTTACCATTTGATTGTCGCATGAGATGAAACTGGAACAGACTTCATGCCACCCCTTTTGAGAGGGCACTTTAAATGAGCTTGGGTGATTTGGGTCAACTTCTTAGAGTCTAGTAAAGCCTAGCGGAGTCACACAGAACCAGAACCTAGCAGAGTCACTGGCAACAGCTGAATGAGAAACGAATTTTCATTTCGATAAGCTAACACGTGTGTGTTGTTTCTGTATTGAAACCTGACTAAACAGAAATTTCTACCAGGAATACAATCTGCCTGTAGTATGAAAATTTATCGTATCTACCAAACCTGGAAATTAGTAGAATGCTGGTAGTGAGCGTTGGTTGATTCATTTTTTAAATGATGGATAATAGTTGTACATATTTATGGGATACATGTGATAATTTATAACATACAAACAATGTGTAATGGTCAAATTAGGGTCATAGGACTATCCACCACCTCAAGCATTTATCATTTCTTTGTGTTGGGGACATTCCAAATCTTCTCTTTTAGCTATTTTAAAGTATTTCAAATGATTGTTAACTAGAGACCCTGCTGCGCTATTAAACACTAGAACTTATTCCTTTTATTTAACTGCATTTTTGAACATACTAATGAACCTCTCTTTACTTTATGTGATGAAGTGCTATAAAAATATGAGCTAAAATAGTAATTGGTCTAATTGCAGGCAAGAATTAAAAGAAAAGTAGAGATAAATACCAGAAATTCTGGATATTGTGTGATTGGAAAAATAATTGATTCTCATACATTATTTGTAAATAATTGTATTTACTTTTTGATTTCTAACTTTTATTTTAAGTTCAGGGATACATGTGCAGGATGTGCAGGTTTGTTACATAGGTAAACGCAAAAGTAAACGTGGACCATGGTGGCTTGATGCACAGATCATCCCATCACCTAGGAATTAAGCCCAGCATCCATTGACTGTTCTTCCAGATGCTCTCCCTCTTCCCATCCACCCTGCCATAGACAGTCCCCAATGTGTGCTGTTCCCCCGCAAAGTGTCCATGTGTTTTAATTGTCCAGTTCCCACTTATAAGTGAGAACATGTGGTGTTTAGTTTTCTATTTCTTTGCTAGTTTGCTGATGATAATGTCTTCCAGCTCCATTCACGTCCCTGCAAAAACCATTATTTTTTTCCTTTTTATGGCTGCATAGTATTCCATTGTAACTGCCCCATGGGTTCACTTTGCCTGCTGCCTAGACAAAGCCGATCTCTCAAGACAGCAGAATTGCAACAGAGAAAGATTAATTCACAAACAGCTGTCTAGGCAGGATACCAGAGTTTTGTTATTACTAAAATCAGTCTCCCTGAGCATTCAAGGAGCAGAATTTTTAAAGACAACTTAGTGGGTGGTGGAAGCCAGTGAGTCAGGCATGCTGATTGTTTAGGTCAGAGAAGAAATCATTGGGAGTTGAAGCTGTCTTCTTGCAATAGATCAGTTCCTGTGTGGGGGTCATAAGATCAGATGAGTCAGTTTATCCATGTGGGTGGTGCCAACTGATCCGTCAAGTGCAGAGTTTGCAAAATATCTCAAACACTGATCTTAGGAGCAGTTAAGGGAGGATCAGAATCTTGTAGTCTCCAGCTACATGACTCCTAAACCATAATTTCTAATCTCATGGATAATGTTGGTCCTACAAAGGAAATCTAGTCCCCAGGCAAGAAGGAGGTCTGCTTTGGGAAAGGACCGTTATTGTCTTTGATTTAAACTATAAACTGTAAACTGAGTTTCTTCCAAAGTTAGTTCAGCCTGCCTCCAGGAATGAACAAAGACAGCTTGGAGGTTAGAAGGAAGATGGAGTTGGTTATGTTAGATCTCTTTTACTGTCTCAGTTTTAATTTTGCAAAGGTGGTTTCACCATGCTGTATATGTACCATATTTTGTTTATCCAGTCTATTATTGATGAAGCATTTAGGTCGATTCCTTGTCTTTGCTATTGTGAATAGTGCTGCAATGAACCTTACGTGTGCATATATCTTTATAATAGAAAATTTGTATTCCTTGGGGTATATATCCAACAATGGGATTGCTTGGTCAAATAGTATTTCTGCCTCCAGGTCTTTGAGGAATTACCAAACTGTCATCTCTAATGATTGAACTAATTTACACTCTCCCCAACAGTGTAAACATCTTCCTTTTTCTCTACAACCTCACCAGCAACTGTTGCTTTTTTGGCTTCTCAGTAATAGCCATTCTGACTGGTATGAGATGGTATCTCATTGTGGTTTTGATTTGCATTTCTCTAATAATAAGTGATGCTGAGCTTTTTTAAAATATGTTAGCCACATATATGTCTTTTTTTTTTTTTGAGAAGGGTCTATTGATGTCCTTTGCCCACTTTTTAATGAGGTTATTTATTTGGGTCTTGTAAATTTGTTTAAATTCCTTGTAGATGCTGGATATTACTTTACTTTTGTCAGATGGATAGATTGCAAAAAAAAATTCTCTCATTTCGAAGGTTGTCTGTATGCGCTGATGATAGTTTCTTTTGCTGTGCTGAAGTTCCTTCGTTTAATTAGATCTCATTTGTCATTTTTTGCTTTTGTTGTAATTGCTTGTTTGTTTTCCTCATGAAACCTTTGCCTGTGCCTATGTCCTGAATGGTATTACCTAGATTTTCTTCTAGGGATTTTATAGTTTCGGGTTTTACATTTAAGTATTTAATTCATATTGAGTTGATTTTTGTATATGGTGTAAGGATGGGGTCCAGTTTCAATTGTCTGCATGTTGACTAGCCAGTTCTCCTAGCACTGTTTATTAAATAGAAAATTATTTCCCCTTTTCCCTTGCTTGTTTTTGTCAGGTTTGTCAAAGATCAGATGGTTGTACATGTGTGGTCTTATTTCTGAGTAATTTGTTCTGTTCCATTGGTCTATGTGTCTGTTTTTGTACCATTACCATGCTGTTTTGGTCGCTGTAGCCTTGTAGTATAGTTGGAAATTGGGTAGCATGACACCTTCAGCTTTGTTCTTTTTGCTTAGACTTGTCTTGGTTAATTGAGTTCTTTTTTGGTTCCACATGAATTTTAAAATATATTTTTTTCTAATTATATGAAGAATGTCAATGATAGTTTAATGAAAATAGTTTTGAATCTATAAATAGCTTTGGGCGGTACAGCCATTTTCATGATACTGATTTTTCCTATCTATGACCATGGAATGTTTTTCTATTGTTTGGTGTCATCTCTCATTTCTTTGAGCAGTGGTTTATAGTTCTCCTTGAAGAGGTCCTTCACTTCCCTGTTAGTCATATCTATGATGACTAATTAAAATTATTAGTTATTAAGTGCTACTATTTACAAATGCCTATTAAGATTTAGAATGAAACTTACACTCAGGAAAGACAGAAATTCAAAAGACTGGCTAGTGTCCCCTTTGCTAAGACACATAATTACCTTAATGTGGTCCCCAGTAAATATTTCAGTTATACAAAATCACACAGAGAAGTTAGAGCATTGCCATACTTCCATTGAAACCTGATAGGCTCGACATACTTTTTACCAAGTTGAGAGAAAAACAGAAAAAGCATGCGACAAGATTCTCAAAAAGAATCATAGGTATGACTAACAATGGAAGTGAAGGACTTCTTCAAGGAGAACTACGAAAATAGTGTGCAAATAAGTATGACGATTGGCACATGGTGCTGTGTGGAATAAAAAATTATAATAAATAATAAATTTCCCCAAATTTACTGATTTTTATAAAAGTTAACATTTTGACCTTATTGTATATTTCACACTGTCATCTGATTAAGAATATCTGTGACCATTTCAGGAAAAAAATCACTGTATTTTCATTCATTTCTAACTACAAGAAGTTCAACTAAAAAGTTTGCTTAGCTTCCAGAAATAACATAGTCTCTCAAATTCAGATGTTACCAAGGAGATGAATGGAAAAATGACAGTCTCACAGAGGCAGAAACAAGAGCCATAGAGAAAAATGGGCAGAGTATGTGCTCCCAGGGAGCACAATGGGCTTAATAGGAGAATATTCCCTACCCACAAATTGGAGAAAAGTACTGTATTATCCCAGACGGATTTCAGAATTGTTATGGACCAGTAACAAAGGTGCACTTCTTCTCTTTTCTGAATGTGCTCATTTGAGCTATTCTGTATTATTGAATGCTGTGTTTGAAGAGAGTTATGTAACTTGTATTATTACTTGTTAGCCAGCTACAGCAGGAAGAGCTGCATCTGGAACTGAGGCATATTAAAAATCTCTGAACTTTGAGCCTCGTATCATGATTAGATGAGACATTTTTGGGGTTAATTCCTGCAGAGAAGAAGATTACATTTTCATACGGGAGATAAATGGATACTTAGGACTAATAGAGCAGAGTGGTATATTGTACAATCTTCTCCAATTTTCTTCATCTTCTCCTGGAAGAGTATTTTACATACCACCTTTGACATGCCCCTTGTTGAACTTCACTGTGTGTCTGTCTTTTTCCAGGGGGTTATGTGTATTTCATAGCTTAACTTTTCAATGCACCTCTGTGCATTTGTTCAGCCTTTTGTTCCTGCCTTCTGCAATCAGAACACCATGTACTAGCTGGGAGCTGCTTCTTCAGCCTGAAATCTAAGATGTAAAACATAATGAGCAGAGCCAAATAGGGCCACTGCCAATTTGCAGAATCATGAGTGAGAGATGAGTGTCTGTGATTGTACCCACACACACTGTCTGTAATTGCAAAAAAACCAAAACAAAAACAAAAGCAAAACAGCTTTCTTATACATTACCCCAATTGTGCCTTTTTGGGGGTTTTCACATTACATTGTATCTTTTTATTTGTCTGTTTATTTTAGGCATAGTTCTTACTCAGATTTATAATTATTTTATTAATTTGTGTACTTCTTATTTTAACTTTATCACCCATTAGCTTCAATGCTCAATGAAGACATAGCCTGCTCTTCTTCTCACTGTGATCCTAAAATCTACAGTTACTGGTACATAGCAGATATGCAAAAATATTTGTTAATGTGATACATAATTGAAAAAAAATCTCCCCTTTCCTGGTAATATCTCTCATATATGAATATGTATGCATATATACAACCCAGGCAGAAGTTAGTAGTGTATTACAACAACTCTTCAATGTGAGTCTTGTATTTCATTTAAATTTGAATGTCTTTAAACTTTTTTTCCACATGTAGAGTTTAAGATATTTAATGGCAGTGGCTATTCCTCACACTGCTAACATTATTAGCATTCCTGCACCCACATAACTTTTGAACAGTTTTGAAAATCTTACTTATTGCTTTTGCTCTGAAAATAAAGCTGAGGAATCTCTGATACTGCATATCTGCAACAGTTTCTACAGGATTCATTTTCTTTCTAGTTGTCATTCCTAGAATTTCCACTGGTATGAAAGTGGTGCATCTCACTGAAGTGATTACCAAGTGACATGAAGACATATTTCATCTAGTCCCTGAAGTACTTTCTTCATTGCTTTAGTTGTTCCTCTGTTCTTTATCACTCAATGCCATTCTGACTCTTTACAGCTTGCAATCATTCCATTATGAAATTTGGAATACTTCTTTCACTAGGATTTTAGCCCCTGTAGAGAAACAAGCTGGTAGAATAATGACTGGTTTTGCTCTTATATGACATCAGGCAATCATTTATGAACCACATCATGTCCACATAGCATATCAAAGATTTTTTTTCTTTTATATATTTCACCTAGGATTGGTGAATTATTCTTTGTCTGATAGGATTCAGTTACATATTCTCAATTTTCTCAAGATAAACTGGAGGTATATACACACACACACACACACACATACACAACTACATATGTATGTATGTATATGTGAATGTGTGTATATATGTACATATATGTATATATACATATATGAATATGTGAATGTGTATGTATGTGCACACACAGAGATAGAGAGATTATCTGAACAGTAAAATATAACACCATGCCTAATTTACATGTCTTTAGAGTTTCTGGCTTTGTACGCATCAATTTATGTGGTCTTCGGAACAACTCTGTAAGATAAATACAAGTAGTCACATTTTAGGTATAAGAACCCAAAGATTGCAGAATATAACCCAGGTTTTCCAAAATCAAGGGTTTATATGTATTATAGCTATGACCCAAACTAGGAAATTATATATGAAATCCAGTGATCATTTCATAAGTTCACTTTGCAGCTCTCTTTATGTTATTCACTATGGATAAATATGCATGGGAATCATTACAATATTCTTTTCTTAACAGTGGGGAAATAAACTTACCATTTTAATTAAGTAGAAAGAATTCGATGATTTTCTCTAGTAATTTACCTGGGATAGACTGTACTTCTGTGAAAAAAAATAAACTACTAGATGTTCTTTGATAAGGAAAGTTTGCTCATCCCATCCTAGTGGATCACATGTTTTGTTTCCATCAATGACATGTGTACAGTAGTAAAATATCCCACTTCTGGGAAGAAGCCTTACGGAGGCGCCTTGTGCATCAGTTTATCCTCTTACTCCCACCTCTGTGATCACAGAAGCCTGTGGCTACTTGTAGCCCCATCAGCCTTGTTTCTTCAGTGATTTCAGCAAGGTGAGTCCTCAGCTGACACGGTATGGGCATGCCTCATGTATACTGTGTAAACTTTAATGTTTTAAGTTACTAAATTTAGAAACTGCTTTTTGTCATAGCATAACTCAGTCAATCATAATGAAATGAAATCATACCTTAAAAAGTTGAAAACAATGCATGTAAACTTTTGATCATCAGAAAGATTCCCAAATCTCAAATAAATGCATCACTATAAAACTGAGTCTGATACATTTAGATGGAGCCCATGTTTCCAGTTCCTTCTTAAGCTGAATATTATATGATACAGTGATTTGCACATAAAATATTAAAAATTAATTTTCTTTTTTGTTTAGATTAAATATGATAAAGCATGCCATTGTAATACATTTTGTGTATCATATTTTAGGAAATGGGTGTGGCTTCTAAGAATAATAGAAACAAACAAATAATACAATGAGTACATCAATGAAAGACTGGATTAAGAAAATGTGACAGATATACACCATAGAATACTATGCAGCTGTAAAAAAGGATGAGTTCGTGTCCTTTGTAGGGACATGGATGCAGCTGGAAAACATCATTCTCAGCAAACTATCGCAAGAACAGAAAACCAAACACCACATGTTCTCACCCATAGGTGGGAATTGAACGATGAGATTACTTGGACACACTAAGGGGAACATCACACACTGGGGCCTGTTGTGGGGTGGACAGATGGGAGAGGGATAGTATTAGGATATACACCTATTGTAAATGGCGAGTTAATGGGTGCAGCACACCAACATGGCACATGTATACGTATATAACAAACCTGCACATTGTGCACATGTACCCTAGAACATAAAGTATAATAAAAAGAAAAAAAGAAAAAAAAAAGGAAAATAAAATAATAATAAATATTACCTAAATAAAATGAAATTAAAAACAATAATAATAATGCAATGAGTAGTAAAATAACAAAATTACACCCTAAAGACTCTTCCTCACATGCTGTATGCATTAATGTAAATTTTCTAATTTGTCATTTATAAATTTAGAAAAAGTATATTGCTAAACTTTGATCAAATTCAATAGGAAAACTTTTAGAAAAAATGTTCAATGAATTGTACTTTGCTAAAACACTCATATTCAAACTTATTTAAATAAAATTTATGCAGTGATGTAAAATGTCACAATTTAGACTTTCAACATGTCTGTTTATGTAGAGGTGTTATGAACTTTAGATGCATATGTTAGTTTTAAAGGTTTCAATAACTATTAATAATTTAGGTTTTTAATTAAAAATATATTAGTACCATTCAAAAAAATCAAAAAGATTTTTTTAAATCACAAACGTGCTCTATCAAGTATGCATGACTTCTGTTCATTAAAAACATCAACACGTCTTCTCCATGAAAAAGGGGAATCAATCATTTTTCCAGGCTTTATCTTTGTAAATTTTCCCAAGTGAGTTCAGTCAATTGAAGAATAATGAGTTATGTATTTACAGGCAATTTAAATCAACGAAATCTTTGTTGCTAAATTGCCCTCAATGAAAATAGTTGCAACACAAGATACTAGAAGTTGTATCACCTTTGGTACCTCTATTCATTAACCTCTGGTTTTTAGAGACAAATCAACATGATAGATGTGATCTTTTTGACAGAGGGCCGGAGAATTCTGAAGACACAAACATCATTATTAAATCATGCTTCAGTATGAGCACAGAAGAAATAAATATTAATGGGCCTTTTGTGGCTAAGAAATTAACTTACTGTCAGACATTCCCTTTGGAGGAAAAAGAGAAATATATAGAAATTTCAAAAATCAACACCATAGGGAATTGCCTCTGAATTACAATTAAATGACATTACTATCTTCCATGCCAGTGTTAATTCCAGAGAGATTTGGAGCCACTGTACTAGTTAGGTATGAAATGAGAAGTGTTTGCTTAATTTCTATCTGGGCTTATGTTTCTCCCAGAAAGCAATGTGGATAAGTGCTTTGGACTTTTGAGCGTGCTCTTTGGCTCCTTTGAGACTGCCTCATATAAACCTTTGTGTCAATTCCTTCGGTATTAAATGCAGAATTCTGCTGCTTTTTTTTTTTTCTTTTCATCGTAAATCCCTTTGAAAAACTAATGAAAGTTATTCTTCTTTCCCCAAACAAATCAAAATATGTACACGCCTTTGAGCAGGTAGTCTCAGTGGGTTCACCAGCAACCCACAAAGTTCATCCATGTATCATTACAGAAATCCTGGAGTGAGTGGCTACAACTGGTTTTTAAACCTGTGCTAATAGTTGGTTTAAAGGTTTACCCCAGACCCAGGGATAGATGGGATGTCCCTGAATTTTCATGCTTCTAGAACGGATGTGCAGAATAGAGTGAGCTGAATGAAAAGTGGAATGACCACCATCAGTTTTTCTCTGGTTTTTAGAATTCTTCTCTGGAGTACTCCTGATGAAGGAGTCACGGCTGCACTGGTAGTATGGTCTTGGCTCATGTGCCTACAGGGGTTTCCTGACGAGTGTGGCATATAAAGAAAGTTCGTAGTTGGAGAGGTGGCTTCCCTGAGCTGAAGTGGTCTGTACCTGCTTTAGAATCATCTTTTGGGGAAAACAAGCGGACCAGTGGTGTGGAGGACTGCAGAGGTTGCGTTTGACAAAGGTAGGACCTCCCAACACAACTCTTTTCCTCTGGGTTGTTTTTTGCCTTCTTTATATTCTCTAAGCTAACTAAGCTAGTATAATGAACACATCCTCTGAGAATCTTTTGGTCGATTCCAAATGTATGTCCAACTGGCACTGATTTCATGGCTCTGTAGTTACAAGAATGTATGCTCTCTAATATGTCTCTTTTGAAGTTTTCCAGTTATACTTTGGAACTTGTTTTTTATTTGTTCAAGTACATGCTAATAACATGCTTTCTTAAATTTCTAAAATAAATAAGATTACCCTGAGGTATTGTATTGGGGAAGTATCTATTATTTCCCGGACTCACGTTCCATTTTAATGAAATCTGTTTCTGCCAGAGGCACACTGCTATACTGGAAAATGTCAAGGTTGGTTGAAAGCAGAATAAATCCAATTTTCTTTTTTCTAGAATTTGCCCTCCAGTATACAGGGGATAGTTTCTGGAAGTTTGAGATGTAGAGAACTAGTCTTCATAAGTAGAAAGGCAAGAGCAGCCATTATAGATATGTGGACGGTTATAGTTAGAAAGAAGTGTGAACCATGAATAACAGACAGAGGCTGAGTGAAGAGCAGATAATTAAGTGGGAGTATGGGAAGAAACTGTAATTTCAGTAGACAAATGTCACAAATCTCTTAACTCTGAGAGGTGCAGAGTAAAGGTGAGAGCAAGAATGAGCACCTATCTATTTCCCAGAGGTCTCCTTCCCTCCATACAGCTTCCTAGTTTCCTCTTATGGATATTCTGATTACAAAGCATCTTTTCTGAGTCTCTCTCTATTTCATGCATTTGAAAACAAATAGTAGAAGAAAAAGAGCCCTTTTATTACAATCTTTTGTTTTGTATTGACTTTCTTTAACACCCATACTGAGAAGCCTGTGTGGATTAACATGGTAGCTAAGGGAAATAATTTTAATAAAACAAAAATGTTTTTTCAGAAGAATAAATGCTACCATGATCAACACTATGGTATAATAAGAGCCATAAATCTTTATTTTTGAGTTTAAAAAAACACTTATCATCTGGTTTTTAATTTATTTGCTTTCTGTTGAAGTATTGGTTTTATTTAGTAAGCATACATTATAGAATGTTTTACTTGATGGTACTTATTTTGTTTTATATTACATTGTAATTATTTGTTGTTTACCTTTCTAAATTGACAGTATGTTTCTCATGAATAAGATAATCTCTTTTATTTTGGTGTATACAGAACTAGCTCAGGGTGTTCAAATAGAAGGTGTTTATTCCATATTTATTGAAACAATAAATTACTCATCCTATTTATAAATTCACAAATTCATTTTATATAGGAGTTTCATTTCAATGCCTTTTTATATGAAAGGAAAAATAAGTAGATTATTATCCATAAGATACATGAATGTGAAGAGATGAAATGGGGAAGAAAATACTTTACCAGGAAATTGCTTTTGTTGGCAACCAACATGAAACTTTGGCACTTATACATACATTTTATTCTCCACAGGAGACTATATATTTATTTCTTGTCTTCCTCCGCATAGTTCAGCAAACAATGGAATTTGTGCCAATCATTTCTTAGTTGGAGGCATTTTTGAAGTAGTGTATAAGCAATATTCTGATAAATCAAGAATACCTCCAGCTTAACTGTTTTATATGTATATCCTAAAAAGAAATGTGGAAAGCACAACTTCTTTAAAAAATCATGATTAATGTTAACAGGTTAACAAGAAGGCTGCATAATGTCAATCTTTTACTACTGCAAAAGTTGAAGGAAATTGAAGAAAATAAGATATTTTCAAGTGTTGACCTGTAAAAAATACTTTGAGAAGAGATTGTGTTGATTCTTACGTGTCAACAATGTATTTTGTAACTATTTAATAACACCAAAATGTGTTCATAAAAAATGAGTTGTAATAGAAATACAAGTAATTATCAATGTTATACTTCATTGTTTTGTTGGTTTATATTATATTCATTCTATTCAATTCTATTCTTTCCTTTGTATTCTAGTCTATTTCACCATTATTATATATCCTCTAGCTTAATAAACTTGGCTAGTGCTGTGCCTCAAAAGCCAAGAAGGTTAGAACAACAACAACAACACAAACTTACAAAAACCAGGTAAGTATATTGTTGAAATTCAGGACTAATTTATAATATATCAAAATCCAATATAAATATTTTACAATCAGAATAGAAAGTGACTATGTATACAAGAATTGTGCGACACTTATTTAATCTACAGATATTTGACTCTTCAGTTACTCTCACATAATGTGCTTCTAAATAATGTGAAGACCACACCAGTGGCTTTAGATTCTTAATACTCAATCTGTTCTCTGTTTCTCATATTGTTTTTTGCCCCAGGAGGAAAACCAATGCTTAATAAAAGCATGAATAACTCTGTGTAACCAGCTTTGGGAGAAGAAAAAGCAATTATGTGTAGTGTTTGCCAATATCCACAGTGTAAATATTCTCACCTTTATGGGTCAAATTGTATTTCCTTTCAAAGATATGTTGGAGTCCATTCCCCCAGTACCTCAGAATGTGAGCTTATTTGTAGATAGTGTCTTTAGGGCAATCATCAAGTTAAAATGAGATCATTGGAGTAGGCCCTAATTAAATATGAATGCTGTCCTTATTAAAAAAAAAAAAAAAGAAAAAGAAAGAAAATTTTGACACAGAGACGGATACATACACAGAGAAACACCATGTAATGTTTGGAATTATGATGCCACAAGTCAAGGAATTACAGGAAGCTAGGAATGAGGAAGAGAACTAATCCTTTCCCAGAAGCTTCAGATGGAGAGTTGCTCTGCTAGCACCATGATCTCAGCCTCCAGAACTGTGAGATCATCAATTTCTGTTGTTTACACCACTCAATTTGTGTTACTCGTGACACCAGCCTTAGGAAATAAATATACTCACTATTGTTGATTTCAAGCTACCACTGTGATATCAACTGGCTTGCAGAATTTCTGAAAATTTAAATACTGTCTCTCACAATCCATTACGAGTCAGCTCTAGCACAGTTTCAGACCATTATTATTTGTTAGTCGTAATTTTTCTTTGTTTTAGTCAATTTCGTGGTTATTGTTTTAAGGTTTTCTTCAAAAACATGATGGCATGAAAAGAAATTTAAAAAAGCATTAGGTGAGAAAGTAAGAGAAGTCTTTCCGAAGAACATGAGGGGAGTAGAAATTAAACGATTTGCTGTGTTGGTTAGACAGAGATGTCAAAAGAGAAGACACAGGAAAAGAATTGCTATGTAGTGGTCAGTTATCACATAAACTAAAGAAAACAGCAATCTAAAATAAATGTAAACCTTTTATTGGTACATTACAATTAAATGTATTTATGGGGTACATGTTTTTAAAAATTAAAAATTTAGAAGCACATCATTCAACAAACCTTGTCTATCTTTATTATTTTGCTTTGATCATATCCTCCATCTTTCAATTTTTCCAAACTTATCTATTTAAGTTTGTATTATTTTTACTTTTATCTTTCTTGGTAACTATCCTTTTATACATCTCATTTATGCATATGTGTACATAAATGCATCATATTTGAATATGAAACATTTATAAATGCTATTATACCTGCTATTTTTAATCATCAACATCTATGTTTTTGATATCAAAATCTCCATTTCTATTATCAACATTAACAACATCATGTATATATGTGATATCATTATATATAATTCTCCCAACGGTGTTAAAATGAAATACTAAAATTTGTTCACAAAGTACTATAATTATGTAACAGATAAAGAGATGAAATACTGTAAGGATAAGTACATGTTCCAAGACCAAATATATAACTAGTGTTGGATTCTAGCACCTGCATTCTAGATTAGCACAGTATGTAGCATTCCATTTTCACTATAACCTGGTAGATTTATTTCTTTGAATCTGATTCCCAGGCATGACAGTACTCACTTTAACATTTGGTGTATTTATAATTTAATTAAATAATGATAGATGGCTTTCCAAAATTAATTTATCATATTTCTTCCTCCTTTTTCCTTATCTTTGCAAGAGTTTAATTTTTTTTTCATTTTTGCCATTTTGACAAGTGATAAAACATATTTTATTTTTTCATTAATTTGCACTTTTCAGATTTAGGAACATGAGTAATTTACTCTTATCATTAGATATTTGATTTATTTTATTCTAAATTTCCTACACAATTATTCACTTATTATTCAGTTAGCTTGAATATCTTATTAGAATCCATCTTCATATACCTAATATATTTTTCAATTTATCATATTATTTTCATTTACTTTAGATAACTCTAGATGTACATTAAATATGCAATCAAAAGCTTATCTCAATTTTAATGCACCAAATTTGTTTATCAATTAAAATCATCACATCCCTAATTCAGAATAAGTAAAGAAATACTACTAATAATTTTGAACTTCTCTGTTTCCCATTATCTGGTTGCATTTACACACCCTCAATAATAAGTACTATCTTCTATTCTCTACTAATCAGGGCTTTATTTTCTTTACGGACACCAAATATGTGTGTATTCTTAAACTGTTCATTTAATTTTAAAAGTTGTAAAAATTTACATGGGTAAGTTTGAGTATTTCCTTGGTTAACTAGTGTTTTTCACTTAACATACAATGTGTTTTTATGCTCAGGATTTTATGAATATTCAACTAGTGTTTCCACTTAACATATTAGGTGTTATTATGCTCAGGATTTTATGAATACTTACAATTTATTTACCTACTCAAATGAAAAAGGACAGTGTTATTGGTTAAAGTGCTTAGTGCTTATCAATAATATTGCTGTGAATATTCTAATAGTTTGCTCCTGTGTGCAATGTGTGTCTTCAGTTTTGCTAGATAAAGACAAAATCGTCTTCAAGAATTGTTATTTTTCCCCTTCTGTGAAATTCCTGCCTATCCTTTGTCAGCTGATACATTTATTTAGTCATATGTTATTTTTTTAATGAGTGTAATCTACAATAGCTTTTATTTTTGAATTTTTGTTTTTTTGAGACAAAGTGTCTTGTTATGTTGTCTAGGCTGTTCTAAATCTTCTAGGCTCAAATGATCTTCCCACCTAAGCCCCAGGTAGCTGGGACTACAGGTTTGTGGCACCACGCCCAGTTCAATTTTTTATTTTAAAAATTACATTAAATGCTCAAATATCTAATTTCATGTATCTATACAGATTTATTTTGGCCTTTTCCCAGATATTAATTGTATTTAATTTAATTTTTTTTCACTTTCTTTACTATGTTTTCTTGGGTGTTACACCTTCTCTGTATTCAGTTTTAAGCAACTCCTTTTGGTATTAGTCTTAATGAACTCTGTTAATTGGACATTCCTTTTTTTTTTCATTTGCTAAGAGCTCTGGTCTCTCTGCTGGTTACAGCAGACTAAGTAGCTTTCTCTGCTGACTTTTAAGGAGAGTATGTAAGGCACCGACTCTGTATGGTGGGACACTTCACATCATTCTGGATCATATTTCAATCACTCCAGTCCCAATACTAAAAACTGACAGATGCTCTTTCTTTCTGTTTTATTTTTTGTTTTTTGCCAACCATTTTTTAAAATGTAAGTCATATCTCAATTTCTTCCTTAAGCTATTCCTAATTAAAGCAGCTAGCATAAATCTCTCCACACCAAACATATCCAAAGTACATGGCCTCTCCCAACTTTTAATACCGCACTGCGTTTTATTATTATTCATTTTTCTACTCTCAATGTCTTATTTTCCCATTTATTAAAAGTTCCTCCGACACCTAAAATCATTTCACAAAAATTCTCATTTCAGTTATTTTGATACTGGTGTCAGTGGTGGTTACTTAACATCACTATTTTTCCCTGTATAAAGCTTTGTACCACCTCCACGGGTAAATAGAAAATGTCAGTAGCTCAATTGTGATTAAATTCCAACTCTTTTTAAACTGATGTTGTGTGTTGTTCCTTATTAAAAAAGCAGGAACACATTATACAATTTACATCATTTTCATTTAACTAGAAAAGTTATATTTTGAGGAAATTTACAGGTATATTCCATGTCCTTTTGCCTTCATTTTATGAAATATTTAATTTCCTTCTAGCTATTAAGATCAATTATCAAGAGAGGAATGTAATCAATTCTAATCTTCAATTTAGGAACAACTCACTATTAAGAAGAAAATGTATCCAAATGTGAAGAATAAGTAGGAAAAAGTGGCTAGTTGAAAATGCACATATGAAGGCCGGGCTCAGTGGCTCACACCTGTAATTCCAGCAGCTTTGGGAGGCTGAGGTGGGCAGATCATGAGGTCAGGAGTTTGAGACCAGCCTGGTCAATATGGTGAAACCCCGTCTCTAATAAATATACAAAAAAATTTATCCGGGCATGGTGGTGCATGCCTATAATCCCAGCTACTCGGGAGGCTGAGGCAGAAGAATTGCTTGAACCCAGGAGGCAGAGGTTGCAGTGAGTCAAGATTATGCCGCTGAGCTCACGCCTGGGCAACAAGAGCAAGACTCTGCCTCAAAAAACAAATAAACAAACAAACAAAAAACCATAATTCATTCATCTTTCCTTGATCAATTTATAAAGTTATCATGTAGTTAGGAAACTAAGATGCTTTGTGAAGTATCTTTCAAATGTGGCCAAATTTGCTTTTTAACTAGCATAATGGCTTATCAATTTTACTATTAATATATACTGAGTTAATTGTAACTCAGTATAACTCAATTAAAATATATTCAATGTTATGTTATGACTAAAAATAATCTAAATGAGAAGTGATTTTGAAATCTCTCAGATTCTCTTTAGATTCTCAAAAATAATCTAAATGAGAAGTGATTTCCAAATACATTTTTATTCTTAGGAGAGATTTTTTCCTTTCAAATTACGGTTCTGAAAGTAAAAATTAGAAAGCAGAAATGTGGGCTTAATGATGTCTTAAGACATTTTATATTTTATATTCTTTTAATCTGGTTTTGATTATGTTAACAATCAAATAAGTTCACCAATAAACATGAACTCTTGATTGTAGGAGAGCTAAGCATAAAGTAAACTCATCTACCAATTATCAAGAAGCATATATTAGAACAAAATAATAATAAAAAACAATAATAAACAAATCAGAAACGTTTTGACCTCCTGGTTTTCCACATTGTTAAGTCTGTCTTAAATAGAATAGCTCTGTTGTCTCTTATTGAATACATGGTTGACTGATTTTTTTTTTAATCTTCAAGTAGATGTGACTTTTTGATTATAAATAACCTGAAGCTTTGGAAGAAGTAATAACTTGACTTTTCTTCAGAGTCTCACTTCATTGCACTCATTTCCTTTTGCTTGGCCTTAAGATGAGGAGCTTAGACTTGGATAGAAAATGTTTTCGTTTTATTGTATTATAGTTTATCTTTAATTTCAAGAACTGATGTAAGTTTTTCAAAGTGTCTTAGCTTTGTCTGCTAGAGATATTAGATAGCATAAGTGCTCCATTCACAGTTAAGAACTTAGTTTCTCGGCCTTGCAATCTTCAGGTATTATAAATCCACATGTTTCTTTACTATTATAGTAGGAATTCTCTCTAGCCCTATTTTCAGATTCCCTTACATTTTTCATGAATTCTTGGAAAGACTTCTGCTAGTTCCTATTTTTTATGCCTTCTTACAGATTGGAAAAATGTGCTCTCTGTATTATTATGAGAAGAAAGGAATTGCCTCTTTGGAAAAACTGCAAAGGATACTCCTTCCTGGCATGTCCTAATACAGGCACTTACTAAACTATGCCTATGCTGGAATTTACCCCAAATTTACCACCTTGGCTAGGCGCTAAGGTGCATTGAATCACAGACAAACTGGCCTAGTCTTCCCAACATTACTTATTTTATACTGTAGCTTTCAAAGAAAAATCTTTCTGTATGCTAATTTTAAACTGTCTACTCTATGACTATGGAGTGCTGGAGTTAAGTCAATACTTGAGTGCCAAGTACTCAGACGTTTTTATCCACCTCATATTATTTCACTAAATAATTCAGAGTGATTACCCCAGGATCTTGAATGGTGCCCTTCTCATTCATTTGCTTGCTAACAAAATAGACAAAGATACTTTAAGTTTAGGAGGATTGTGACTTCTTGTTTAAGGAGAAATATTTTATTGATTCTACCATCCTTAGCAGATAGTCGTGCAGCTGCTAAGACTATCAGGTAAGAGTCTCTGCCATTCAGAATAAGATTGCCACTTCAGAAAGCATCCTGAATATAGCATTCTTTCAAATTCTCAACTAACTCTAGGGGAATTATAATAAGAGACAAAAAAGAAAGGAGAATATATATTAATATCTACGGCTGAAAAGTGACCAGAAATAATCATTATTCCATAAATTAAAGGGAGATGCAAATGTCTTCATTTCTTCCATCTTTATTTCACCAGACATTTAGAGAGTATTGTGCAGGAAATCATATATTTGATTGTTTGGCCAAATGGTAGCCAGAGCAGGAGATGGGGCCAACGGGTTTATTCCCAGCCTGTGCCTTAAGTTGCTCACAACTGACTAATGCTCATCCTAAGTTCAAATTTGTTTCCACACCATGACTCTCTACTGCCATGTAACAATTTCCTTTCCTTTCCTTTTCAGTACCAGGGCATCTGACACCTACAGTCCTATAAATAGTGCCTGATTTACTGTAGTATCCAGTAATCCTTTGAGAGACTTTATATATAGACATAAATAAGTCTGTCATCCACATTCTTGGAAAGCTCAAGATACGTTGAATCAAAATATTGTAATAAAATATTGGGATACCCAAAACAACATATTTTTTCTCTCTATTAGAAAATAAAGGAAATGGGAAACAAATATTGTAGTGAAGGGAAAGAACTGTTTTCTAAATGCAATGAGAAAATGACTTTTTATTTGTGATTTTGTATGACTTTCTCTTCTTCAATAATGTTGTTAGGTGAAGCTTTAGCTTATAATGACATAAAAAATAATTTGGTATTTAAATAATGTATTTTTTAGCCTTAAGAGAAAAGTGAGGACTCGTGTTTGTAGCAATGCATAAAATACTGGCTAGGATTTTATTACTAATGGATTTGATAATTTGTCACTTGACATTGGTTTATGAATATTGAGGAACTTCGAACTATTGAACCTTTGAGATATATACTTCTTAGACATAATAACTTTAATATGTACTCTTACCCTGAACCTATTTAAAGCTACTTTAGTCATTTAGAGCTGCTTGAATTGTGCACTCATACCAAGTTCATATGTATTCTAAATGATTTCAACCTACATATGATTTGGTAAGTGGCTCTGAGATCAACTAAAAATTTACCTTCCTAAGTCTGAGAATAGGTATATTTTATATCTTGACTCTAAGGAAAGTACTCTTTTTTAGTTGTATGGAAAAGATAGCCAACATTCGGAAATTTTACTCCAAGTTCCCAAAGCTACACTTTTAAAATATAGCTTCTGACATCTCTCACTTCTTCCTAAATATATACTGTACATGATTTCTAGAGTAAGGTATTATAAGCAGCAAGATTTTTACTCTTTACATATCCATGATGTATGCTACAATATTAAAACTCTTTAATATTTCTTAACATTTTTTAAGAAATAAAATTCTTATTGGAGAAAAATGTCATTGACAATAAGTTTTCCTTTATGTGGGTTCAGTATTTCCAATATACTTCCTTGTCAACTGTAAAATATACTTCAAAGTACTTTTTATGTTAATTCACTCATTATATATTTATTTGTTAATTATTTACTCAAATTCTACTATTTAGAATAATTCCATTCTCATGGAATTATATCTTTCTTATGCCAAGAGGAATGGGAACAGAAAGGTCTGGATAAAATGAATGATCACATTTGTTGCTGTCTTGTTTTTCATGGGAATGAGTGATCGTGCCCTAGGCTGATAACTGATCTATGCATCATGTCCCCTTTGTAGTCTAAAGCTCTTCTACCTAATCATTTATTTTGGAGTGCCTCCAGGCCTTTTATCTTTATTTTCCTATACATTATTCATTTCTCTTGGGTCTTATTTGGGTTCTCCCAAGCAGATCATCAGACAAAGATTCAAATGAACGTATTCTGAGGGTCATTCCAAGAAACCTCCAATAAAGGTACAGGATTGCTGACATGAAAAGTGAGGTAGAAGAAGCTCATAGCAATGTGTTATCAAGCAAGTTACTGGTGCTTAATCCTGCACACAAAACAGTAAGAGGCAATTTAAAATATATGCAATATGGTTTGGATCTGTGTCCCCAACCGAATCTCGAGTTGAAATGTAATCTCTAATTTGCATATGGGGCTTGGTAGGAGGCAATTGGATGATGGGGGTGGACTTTCCCCTTTGGTGCTGTTCTCAAGATAGAGTTCTCACTGAGATCTGGTTGTTTAACTGTGAGTAGAACCTCCCCCTCTCTGTCTGTCCCTCCTTCTCTGGCCATGTGATACATGTTTGCTTCCTTTTCACCGTCCATCATGCTTGTAAGTTTCCTGAGACCTCCCTAGAAGCAGAAGCCACTATGCTTCCTCTACAGCCTGCAGAACCACGAGCCAATTAAAGCTCTTTGCTCTATAAATTACCCAGTCTCACAGATTTCTTTATAGCAGTGTGAGAATGGCTTAATACATGTACCTTGGAGTTTTCCCAACAAATGAGTGAGGATGGTAGGGGCCTTTCCCATCAGTGTTAGGTTGAGGGATGGCCCCCAAAATGTTATCTTCTAGCATTTCTGACCTGCTGTGTACATTGCTAAAACAGATTTCTGACACCAAAGGAAGCCTGCAGTTAAAGACATGCAGATGCTAGCATTTGAAAGTCAGCACAATGAATGCTAAGGTCCAAAGTTATGGGAGCAGGGCACCACCTGCACTGGCTATATATGCCTTTTATTAACAAAACATGTGTTTGCTACACATATGTTATTTCGAAAAGAGGAAAAATTAATTGCAGACAAAAATAATATAATACAACTATTAAACTGTATTACTTTCTTAAATTATCTGTGGGTTGAGATTTTTTAACCACAATTATCTATTTGAAGACATTATGGTAAATTTTGTTATATATTAACATATGTAATTGACTAACTGATCACTGCTAGTTGGATGACAAAAAGTAGATTTGAAGTCTTGGAGACAATTTTATGATTTGTGAAATAGTCTAGTCTTTTTTTTTCTTTTTAATCAAGATTATTTCTCTGCCGTAATCTTTAGAAGACTTGTTGTCATTCACTCTGCCTCTAGCCTATTTATTTTCAAATCACTCTCATTAATTGCTCAAACATCTCACACAATTTCATTATTTGGTAGAAATATTATATCATATGGACCATGTGAAAACTCTGGAAATAAAAATAATGAGTTCCAAAATATATTGCACATACTATGGAAGCTTCTAAACATTGTAGTTGAAATTAAAAGACAAATAAGTAGGTTTTTCATCTGACTGAAAGTACAAACAAAACCAGATGATGTCTACATTGTTTGAAATGACCATGTTTTGACAAAATATCTAATAATGATTTAAATATAAATTTATATTACTCAAATGTCACAAAATAGAATTTCCATGTGTATTTATTTTCTCTAAGATTATTCTAATTATTTATTTCATAAGAGTATATGAGTTAAAGTATTTTGTTGCAGGCAATGGAAAATTACTTGAAAAATAATAAGACAGAAAAATATTAGGTATTTTACAGAGTCAGAGAAAGACTGGAGAACCAAGCTTAGTACAGGGCATTAGGCAGTTCCAGGGGCAATTCATAAAAACATGTTCAGCAACCTCACTTAGCAAGCCCCCATTACAAGTAATGAATTCTTATTTTATTTGCTTCATCAGTGGATCATGTATTTCCAGATTAAAAGTCTCAGAACCACGATCAGATTGACCTAATTTAAGTTGTTCACCTCTTTTTGTTGTTGTTGTTGTTGTTGTTATTTTTCTTGGAGTCTCGCTCTGTCACCAGGCTGGAGTGCAGTGGCGCGACCTCGGCTTACTGCAAACTCCTCCTCTCGGGTTCAAGAGATTCTCCTGCCTCGATCTCCTGAGTAACTAGGGCTACAGAAGTGTGCTACTACGCCCAGTTAATTTTTGTATCTGTAATAGAGATGGGTTTTCACCATGTTGGCCAGGATGGTCTCAATCTCTTGACCTTGTGATCTGCCTGCGGCGCTTTCCCAAAGTTCTGGGATTGCAAGCAGGAGCCAGGGCTCCCCGCCTGTTCACCTCTTATCTATGTGAAGGCATTAACATGATAGTCAAAGGGGAAGATATGCTGCCTTGAAGGAAATCAGACTAGTCTTTTCAAAATATGACAAAATGGACACTGGGTTATACCAAAAACGTAGAAGTTTTATTATATGGAAAGAGAATGTGATTTATCTTCCTGAAATATAGAACTGAGCCAATTACATCTAAAAACTCCAACTTTTAAGTAATAGCCTTGGAGAAAAGGGACAAATTTAGAAGTAGGTTATTTTGTGGTAATGGACTGAGGTTCAAAGGGGATCATGATAAATATCTAAACAACTGCTCAAGATGTGAGCTATCATGACTGGTAGCCACTATAATTGGTTGCATCTATAATTCTTTCGTGATACTGAGAGTTAGAATCCTAAACCTTTGGCTTTCTCTTGGCCTGGAAAGTAGTCGTTACCCCATATATTATAAATCAGGCTCATTGCATTGAGGGAAATGTCCAGATCATGAAAATCATCAACATGGAGATGGGAAAAAGGGTTACATAAGCAAAGATGGAGGAATTAGATTCTGTGCTTTTGTTACCATTTTCACGCTTTCCCTTTTATTCATGTACATAATGAAACATTAAAATTTCTTTTAAAATTGCCAACGAAAAATAATTCAACCTAAAAATTCAAATATTCATACAAAGGTCTTCAGATAAAAGTGGTAAACTGTAAAAATGGCCATAAATTATCCATGTCCTTGCACCCAGGCTCTTGGAATGTAAAGCTACAGATCTTCTTCACAAGACAGGGGAGCTATGTCTCTAACCATTGCAACTAGGTGTGACTTCCTCGGACTAATGAGACGTTAGCCAGCCTGAAACAAACAGGGGTTTGGAAAGTGAGTGTACATTGAACATTTTCTTTTATTGGTCTTGGAAACTGTTAACAATATGTGAACATCTCTGGGCTAGCCTGATGGATAATAAAAGAAACCTAGCCTATTATTCCTGCAGTATGACTGGAGGAAGAATAATTTGGATTATGTGGTCATGGAACCTATGATGCAAAAACACGAGCTAGAATTTGAATTCAAGAGAAAATGAGAAAATTATTCTCCCAACAAATAAAATAGTAAGTAAAAAGACTTCAAGGTAAAATGAGTTTAGCATGTGTATCAGCTTGCTATGCGACCATAACAAACTACCACAAACTGGATGGCTAAAATAATGGAAATGTATTGTTGTGCAGTTCTGGGGGCTGGAAACCTAAGAACAAAGTGTTGGAAAGGTTGCTTCCTGCCGAGAGCTGAGGAAGAAACCGTTTTCTGCCTCTCCCCAGCTTCTGGTGGCTTGATAGCGATCTTGGTATTTCTTGGCTTGTAGAAGCATCACTTTGATCTCTGCCTTTATCTTCACATGGCATTCTCCTGTGTGTGTCCAAATTTTCATGTTTTTTAAGGACATTAGTCATATTGGGTTAAGGGCTATTATGACCAATATACCCCAGGATGATTTCCCCTTACTTAACTAATTACATCTGCTCTAAGGCTATTTTTTTTTTTTTAATTTTTGAATAAGGTCATGTTCTGAGATTCTAGGGATTAGGACTTCGTCACATGAATTTTTGGGTGGACACAAACCCATAACAGGAGATAGAACAGTTAGATTTGCTGCATAACAAACCATCCAAAAACTTTTGTTTTAAATAATATTTATTTCACCCATGATTTTGTGAGTCGTCAGTTAGAGCTGGAATCAGTTGGTGGCTTATGTGGGCTCACCAGTGCATTTGTGTTCAGCTAAGGATTAACGAAGCAACGCTGCTTCTGAAGGTCGGCAGTTTGCTGGTAGAGGTGACAGGTGCAGTTAGGCTAGGTTTCTTTTATTATTCTACTTTTATTGTCTTTATCATACTTATTTCTCTCTGAAATTACCTACAATCCTGATTTACTTAATTTTGAATCTTCTCCACTAAAATGTAGAAGACCTCTTTATTGTTGTTTTATTACTATCCTCACAAAACTTAACATACAACAGTTTCTTAATAAATATTAATTAGACATATATATATATACACACATACAAACCAGCAAGCATTTAAAAGCTATCTCACAATTAAAATTTTAACCTATATAAGACAGTTTCCTTCAAATAAACTCTTGAAAGCAGAGCTTATTTGAAATACAGTATGACTATTTACTTAGAAAGCCATGTAGAAATTACATATAATCTATTAGTAAGATAGAAGTATCAATGTTTGGGAGTTTTTAAATTTTCTGATCTCTTAGAGATAATTCTGTCTTCAATATTGAGAGTCATGAGTACAGCCTCTAGAATAATTAAAAAGTCCAGTTGTTGGGATTTAAAGGGAAGGAGTCAGTAATTAACAAAATTGTTTCTAGATAAAGGAAGTTCTAGGCATAGATTAGACCTTTGCCACAAAACTGGAAAGAATAAAAATTAACAGCAAGATTAATCCTTTGTATTCACTAAGACTAAACAAGAGGCATCCTAAGGAATGAGAAAGGGAGATGGTGGGTGACATTGGAGAACGGGTATTAGAAATAAGATAGTAGACACTGGAGGATAACGTTGAAAGAAGAGTTAGAATTAGGAAGCTGACAACACCTATGAAGCTATGTCCTAATAGGAGATTTTCACTTCTATGAATACCATACACTGCCCACACAGATAACCAGTTCTTCTTAACATAGGCATCTGATTGTTGCTTGCAAGATTGCCATCAATCTTTCAAGTAAAAGTCACTTTATAAATCTGACCCTCTGTCAAAATCTCCCCTTTGCAATGACAGGGCATTTCATCATCTTGCTGAGACAAAGTGGGTCTCTGAATATCCAGAGGAGTTGCAGAGTAGAAGCTGAAACTTCCAAACCTGGTCTCCGACGTCATGGCATGGATTAATAAGAGTGAATTAAGGTGGACAGTTAAAAATAAACAAACATTCATCACTATATCTCTTGCATATGCATAGTAACTACTTGGATTATGCTACGAAGAAGATGCTATTTCACATAGATACTGATTCTTTCAGTACCACAGTTATATGCATAGGTATGGCATAACTGGCAGTTCTGGTTCTTCAAATTATGTAATCCTCCCTTGAAGCAGTTCTGCACAGAGACCTTGATGAAAATAATTTACTTTAATTATAGGGATTTGAGCCCCTTCAGAGATACGGGACATGATGCAGAATCATAGCTGCTTACTCTCTTTTTATATTTTTCTACATTAGCTGGAAATAAAATGCATTTTTATTAAAAATAATCTAATATAAAAAGTTGTAGCCATATGTTACCTTAGACTTTTTTTTTTAAATTACCACCCAAAATGAATTCAGTACCCTGAATCCATCATGGTTGAAATATCTCAATTTTTAAAGAAGGTATTTATATTGAAATTGCATAGCATGATGATTATTTTAGTTGGTTTCCCAGAGCCAAGTTATCACATACCTAAAACCTCCTCCTCTTGAATCCATACACACTAAAAGCATCTAAAAATCATATGTGTATACGAGGGGAGATATGTACATTAACTGGTAAAACTCAAATAAATATCTGTATCTATATATAAGATGCACAGAATCAATATACATATATAAAAGTCAATATGTAAACCACACACATATAATTTCATCCTATAACCTTCACAACAGATTTAATAATTTTATTATCTATTTTGGGAGAAAACATTATAGAATCAATTGGTTTACCCTGATTTTACTTTAGTATGCTATAAAAAATAAGTTACAGGGCATTATAGAATAAAAGACAAATAAATGATAGAGACCAAAGAACTCTACCTTCTTGGATACTATAGTCCTAATAGTAGAAATATTAATAGTAACCACCAGCACTTGATTATTTACTGTTATGCTGTACTGTATACTCTTAGTAGAGATTTAAAAATATATGTAAATGTTCTAATATTTACTCATTTTGCACAGCTTTATTGTGTATAGTCTCAGGGATATTATATTATTTGGGAAATAGTTGAGAGTGTAATTCATAATTTTAGAGAGTTGCTTAAGCCAACATGCAAATTTCAAAGCATATTTGTAGTTTGTGTAACAAGCAATGTGTAAGGAATCATTGATACTCATATGTCCTAAAGGAACATTTGCTTAAGCTATTGGAAATCTAGACCTAGTTAACTTCAAACCAAGTCAGATAAGCAGTCTTTTGTGTGAGTGTATGTGCAAGTGTGTCTTGTAAAACATCAAACCTGAAAGCATTCCCTGTTGCTGTTTTAGGAAACAATAGCACATTTTTCTCAAGTTTTTCTGTAGAAAGCCTCTACTTCAGTTTCTGCATTTCTAATAAGTCTTCGTCTATTTGTTTTTGCTCATATCAAAAGTCATTACAAGTAAAGTGACAGACATAAACACATATATATGACACACATATACAGATACAGCTATAAACACACATACAGATATTTTTAAGAGCATTCCTTTGGATTGTGGCATTTCTGAAGGAAAAAACAGATCAGTATCAAATCTGCGGAAGTCATACATTCTAAACCTGAATAAAGGCTTATTGTGGCAAATATTAAAAATGGTAACCAAACTGACATTTCCAGATCTTCAGCATATAGCTTAAAAACTGGTACGTATCTACCACTTACCAGGATGCACTTAGCTCAAAACAACTTAAAAATTTCAGTCATCTCCAACTCCTTATAGCTCACAGCATTTATAAAATATATCCTATCTAATGTCTACAAGAATGATTATATTCACCATCTTTATAATGGTAAACAGTTGGAAAAAGCAGTTACGATTTATTGACCACTCCATTCCAAACAGCTAAGAGACACTATCAGGACTCACACATGCAGTGCAAACTTACTTTGCTAATGTATTTAAACAATACGTAGATCTGACAAAGCTGGTAGGCAGGTGGGGTTGTCATACATAGAGGCAAGAATAACAAGTGTGTCTTTTATAGTATCATAACAATATAAGCTTTAGATAATATCTTTTTGCTTAAGACGTTTCAGTGATTCCTCATTGTCTACTTACTTTAAATACCTACAGGTGGCTTGTATATTTACCCTTGCAAAAATCACTTTGACCATGACAACAGTCATACCTGAATTCAGTCAACCTACACCTGAATTAGGTATAAGAAATAGAGAATTGAGAAAGATTCTGATATAGAACAAGTTTCAGAATGAGGGTTTTCTATACTTGGTCACTGTTTTGCTATGTTGCAAGAGGAAAGACAGCAGTTTAGGGCAAGATTAAGGTTCCAGGTTCTATAAGCAGGTGCATGGTAATTTTTGGTGCATCTCTTGCAATAGGAGGTGCATAATAGGGAAAAATGCATTGCTTTTAAATTTCTGCACATGTACAATCAACATTTCTGTGAAATGCCTGGTCGCAAAAGGATGATCCTAACAGATAATATTAATTAAGTGATATCTTTGTTCTTTTTATTGTGCCGTGTCCTTCTACCACTACAAGCATCACCACCATCACTACAAACAGAGCAGCGGAAGCAGTAAAATTAGGTTTAAAAATTAAGCATCTTCACAGAGTTTAAATAGAATTAAAAAATCTGGTGATGAGCAGTAGCTGCTCGCATAGCCCTTTGGCAGAAACTAAACTGTAGTCAGGAAAGGAAATCCTGTAAGAGGATGTACTGTAATGGTAGAAAAGGAACTTCCACATTCAGGCAGGCTCTGGATGGGACTTTGTTGAGAGGAGGGTGAACAAGACAGGGAAGACGACCACCATGCCTGCAGCTGGTAACTCCACAGCTGCACGCTTACCTGAGGTGGCTGGAGGGCTGTCCCTGCAAACCTGAGCAAGCATTACAGTGTTCTAGTAACTGGGTTTTTACATGACTTTGGAATGGTAGGCAAGAACTCCCAATGTAAAATATGGTTTAGCAGGGATTGGTGGCATGCAACTGTAGTCCTAGCTACTTGGAAGGCTGAGACAAGAGGATCTCTTGAGCCCAGGATTTCAAGACTAGACTGGTCCACATCATGAGATCCTATCTCAAAAACAAACAAACAAACAAAAAACCCAAACCAAAAATCAAAAACAAACAAACAAAAATATATATGGCTGAAAAAGGGGTTTGTTGGGGGCAACCATTGGATGGAAAAGGAAGAGAGAAGATACATTTCCCACTCAGAAAAAAAGCTTGTGAATGACATTTTTCAAAACAAAAGAACAAAAAGAAAACTAGACAAAAAACACAAATAAGAGAAATTATTTAATTAAAAAGGAAGTTTAAGCTGGGCATGGTGGCTCATGCCTGTAATCCCAGCATTTTGGGAGGCTAAGGCAGGTCGATCTCTTGAGGTCAGGAGGTTTGAGACCAGCCTGGTCAACATGGTGAAACCCCGTCTCTATTAAAAATACAAAAATTAGCCTGGTGTAGTGCACCTGTAATCCCAGCTAATCAGGAGGCTGAGGAACAAGAACTACTTGAACCTGGGAAGCAGAGGTTACTGTGAGCCAAGATCTGCCACTGCACTCCAGCCTGAGCCACAGAGGGAGACTCTGTCTCAAAAAAAAAAAAAAAAAAAAGGAAGTCTAAGACGTGTTCATAAAGACTTAAGTTTATTAAAGGACATATAAAGAGATAATAGAATAATAACATCCATAAACAGGAACAGTAGGTCAAACAACACTGTGTTAATCGAGAAGTAGATATGAAAAAATGATCAGAAGCACTGGAATAAATATTTTCATTGAAGCCAGACACTCAACATATGGGCTATGTTATGTCAGTTAGCATTCCCTAAAATGCAATTCTCTTATACATTAGAGACTGACGTTGAGGCACTAAAAAATTAAGTGCAATATTCAACAACGTGTAACCAGAGGGGCAGGAGTCTAATTCAGGTGTCACAGATGCGGAAACTGATGTGATTTCCAAACCTCTGTTACCTTCCCATGACATAAAATTAAGTTGCATTTACAGAACTAGATCCTTTTTTTTTTTTTTTTTTTTTTTTTTTTTTGAGACGGAGTCTCTCTCTGTTGCCCAGGCTGGAGTGCAGGGGCGCGATCTCGGCTCACTGCAAGCTCCGCCTCCTGGGATCACGCCATTCTCCTGCCTCAGCCTCCCGAGTAGTTGGGGGCTACAGGCGCCCGCCACCACGCTCAGCTAATTTTTTTTTTTTTTTTTTTTTTTGGTATATTTTGTAGAGAGGGGTTTCATCGTGTTAGCCAGGGTGGTCTTGGTCTCCTGACCTCGTGATCCGCCCACCTTGGCCTCCCAAAGTGCTAGGATTACAGGCGTGAGACCCCGCGCCCGAGCTTATAATTGCAGTCACCGTGTGTGTGTGTGTGTGTGTGTGTGTGTGTGTGTGTAAATATGTACATATATATATATAAATGGCGGTTTATAGATAGAGTCTAGAAAATATGTAAAAGTAGTGACAAGGGTTATCAGTCTCTAGTCTCATAATATCTATTCAGAACCTTGTTAAATATGCAATAGGAAATAGGTATCAGCTTGCATTTTTTCAACATGCAAAATGTTTTGAGCTTTTCTTTATTCCAGGCACTGAGTTCAAGTCCAGAGAATAATGTTCTGCAAAATAGAATCAGTTTTTTAGTGAGCCCACAGTCTCAGGAAGAGGAAAGATACTAATAAAAAGAGAGTCATAAATGTGGTAAGTATTGTGCAAAATGTAAAAGGCGACACAATGTATCAGAACTTATTTGAATTAACTCTAGGTTTTGCCGCAGAAAATGCTCAATTTTAATGCATTTAGGGTGACATGGTAAATATGAGTTCATAGGCTGTTAGGAGGTAGAACCAAAATAACTTTGATTAATAGTTTCTCTGGAAGTTTATTAATAATGTAAGAATTTTAGAACATATCCAGCTTCCTTAGCATGAAAAGTGGAGTGTTTCCCCAAAGGGCAAGAGACGATTAAACTTGTCTCATCAGGTTAAGTTCAGAGAAGTATTGCCAGCAGTTATAGTTCAAAAGAAACTATGAATAATACACCATCTTTTCTGAAATTGAGGGAAAAAATGATGAAGGGGCAAAAGTCAGAGTATTATGAACAAACATGTGGATGGACTGTCTTCTGAGAAAGATCAGCATCATGAATTTTTAAAAGAGGTTTCAACCACTAGTTATCAGTAGGAAAGAATGTTATTATTAATGCAAAGTGGTACTGTGTTTGTTGTTTTAAATATGGGCTCTGTAAAAGTGTTAGAAGTACAACACAGTACCTGCTATGAGCAAAAGCATGTAAGACAACTGAATGTAAAGAGAATACAGCAAATCAACTTGAACAGGAAAGTGAGAGTATCAAAATAGTTCCTGTTGATACTCTTTAAAAAAAAAAAACACTCTTGGAAGGGAAAATGATTGGTTTTAGCTCAATAGTGTGATGGTGTCACAGACAGGAAAGAGAAAAATGCAAGGATAAAGAAGGGAGCTATATAATTTCAGCACAGTCATTATCTTTCGTTAGAAAATTGCAATGGTGGCTTTTAAGTAAAAGGAAATTGGCCATTAACGAATGGCGTAAATGATTCCATGTCTAAACAAATCTTTTCCAAAGAAATCTCAGAGAGATTTTAGCAGAACAAATATTATCTTATACAGAAAATGATTTTGTGAAAAAAAGTTTTTGCCAAATATCATACGTATTATACATTCTCTTTATCAACTTTCACTCTCGTCCTTATTCAGCCTCTCCCCTCACCATTTCATGGGCACACTTGTGCACGCACATTCAAAATTCAATTTTTTATAGTCGTTTAATTACATCCTTGTAAGCTTTTCTCAGTACCATCTTTTCTTAAGGAGCATTCCTTAAAAGGCTACTTCCCATTTTTAAGCAGTCACGTTATTTTTATACAATGTGTAGTTTTCAAATCATATAAATACAGCATTAAGAAATTCATGTTTTCACAAAACGAAAGTATTTGACTAGTGCTTTCTAACTTAAAGTTAAAGTTATCTCAAAACCAGCATGGTAGGCGGATTAATGGCCCTGCTGAAATGCCCAGGTCTCCATCCCCGGAACCTGTAGGTATGCTATGTTGCAGGGCAAAAGGAAGTGAAAGTTGCTAATTTGTTGACCTTACAATAAGGATATTATCATGAATTATCCTGTTAGGTCTAATATAATCACAACAGTTCTTGTAAGTGGCAAAGAGAGGCAGAAGTATTAGATTCAGAAAAGACATGAAGCCAGAAGCACAGGTCAGAGCGATGATGCCCTGTGAGAAGCAACCTAGCCACCTTGGTTGACTTTGAAAGTGAAGGAAGAGAGCCATCTAGGAATGCAGGCAGTCTCTAAACTCTAGAAGAAAGGCTTCTCCTGTAGATCCTCTAAAAAGCAACAAAGCTCTGCGAGTACCTGGTGTCTCAGGCCGTTCTAACACCTGTAACAGAATACCATAGACCAGATGGCTTATAAATAACTGAAATTTATTTCAGTCGGTTCTGGGAGCTGGAAAGTCCTAGATCAAGGCAGATTTGATTTCGGGGAATGACCCATCTTCTGGCTGTGCCTTTCATAATAAAAGGGGCTATATGGATCTATCTCTTTAGGGCCTCTTTTACAAAGGCACTGATCCCATTCACGGAGTCTCTGACCCCATGACCTAGTTGCCTCTTAAAGGCACCAGCTCCTAATATTGTTACACTGGGGGTTAGGAGTTCAACTTCAGAATTTCAGGAGGACACAAATGCTTAGACCACAGCACCTGCATTTTAGCCCAGTGACATTTCCAAACTACAAAACTACAAGATAACAAATTTGTGTTGTTTTAGGCCACTACATTTGTGGTAATTTGTTCCAGCAGTAATGGGGAACTAATACAATTGCCTACAGTCTTCCAACACCCTTTTAATCCAAAATACTTAGATATATGAAGAGAATCTTACTATGATATCCTCCTTGACTTTGTATTTATTACATTTGCAATTAAGAATAAACAAAAGGTAGATTCAAATATATTTAAAAAGACAATGTATTTCAGACCTGTATTCACAATGATGCTCTTATTAACAGCCTATAAGAAGCTGGGTAAGGTGACTCATGCCTGTAATACTACTATTTTGGGAGATTGAGGCTGGCAGGCGTCTTGAGCTCAGGAGTTTGAGATCAGCCAGGGCAATATGACAAAACTTTGTCTCTACAAAAAAATACAAAGAGTAATCAAGTGTGGTGCACGTCTGTAGTTCCAGCTACTTGGGAGGCTGAGGCAGGAGGATTGTTTGGGCCTGAAAGATCAAGGCTGTAGTGAGCCCTGCTTGTGCCACTGCACTCCAGCCTAGGTGACAAAGTGCGACTCTGTCTTAAAAAAGAAAGCCTATAAGGGTGATGACATGTGTCGTTAAATACATCAACGTTAATGATAATTTAAATTGGGTAATTTGCCTGCAACTATTTTACATATTAGCAATTTTATATAAGCCTCCATGTATGTAACAAACGTATCGCTTAGACTGGATACGCAAAGTGTTAAAAAGTAATGGTTTAAGAAAAAGAATTCATACAAATAAATCAAACCTGAAATCAGTACTACGCCAATATTGCAATGGTCATGTGGGAATTTTAATCTCAGTAAAATCTCAGTTTACTTTCCATTCTAATTTTATATAAGGACCTTAGAGGTCTAACATACATTTACAATATAACGAACAACAGTGTTGCAGCTGATATGATCATTGTTCAGAACCTCAGAGACCACTGTAAAGGTCCAAAATGCATTGACCCATTTGTGGTCATATCACTTTCTCTCACATTCAGGAGAAACTGCTGCCATTTCATTTTCAGTTTTTTATTTCATCAAATATTAAATTGGACTCAATATTTAAACACTTTAAAATGTGTATTGTTTGTATATTCTTTGCACTAGAAATTGAGCACTGGTTAAACTGAACTAAATTCCTTTTCTCAGAAGGTTTACCCTGTGGTCTATCGTTGAAAACTAAGAGTCAGCATTGTGCTTTGTTTTTTGTTGTGTGTGTGTGTGTGTATTGTGTGTGTGTGTGTGTTGTTTTTACCCCGCTAAGAATAGGGGAGTGACTGAGGGGCTGGCCAACAGAACTGAAATTAAGATCTAAATGAATTATTATACCACCACTGAAAAATGTGCTATTATATTTAAAAAATCAAATAATTTCAGTAATATGAGTGTACCTTGGTGACTGTCAGCCTTTGAGAGATCCGATTTGTTAAAAACAAATAAAGGCATAGATAGAAATGATTCCTGCTATAATGTTTATTTGCTGCCTGTAAAACCTTGTAACCTAGAAATAAAATACTTTATATTTTTTGTCACAATAACATCATTAAAAATTTTGAACAGATACAGGTTAAGATAATACATTTTATTACATATGAAACAATGTGGATGGGTTATGAGTTTCAGAGGCAAAACCATATCATTAAATAATTATTATGATAAGCAGTATCTTAAATGACCCCCAATGATCCCAGTTTCCGGGAATCCATGCCTTTGTGCAACAATCACCTCTACAGTGTGGAATGCATGTATTTGAGGCACTTTTGGAGAATGTAACACCACAGAAAGGATGCGATGCCACTTCTGAAGTTAGATTATAAAAAGTTTCCGGCTTTCATCCTAGGCACTCTTATTGATATAGAGAATGCAAGAGGGAGTACTCAAAGACATAAATGGTGGTGAATAATGTTCTAGGTTTTAAATCAGAGATTAATGTTGCATCAGATAAAAGATGCATTCACATCTAGACATACGTTATTGTAATTGCAATTGTTGAGAAGAGAAATAGGATGTTTAATTTTACAAAGAAAAAAGAAATGTCGGAAAGTAGAAATTGTGCCAGCCTAATAAATGTCAGGAAAAAAGACAAAAAATAAATTTTGTAAATGCAAAATGAAATTATAAAAATAATGACAAGTATATCAAGCAACACAACAAATAAAAAGTTACATATTTTAAATCTACTATACATTGGGAGTGTGTGTGTTTATGTGTATATTTAATTTGCTTTATGTCAACAAAACTTAGATTGGCTTAAACAATTATAAAAGTAACAACTCAAAATTATATTCTACTGAACAATTCACTTGTACCTCAAAATCATAGTTTAGAAGCTAAAAAAGGACAATAGTACAAAATCTTATATATACTAAACTAGTCTAATCCCAGTTTTTTTAAAAGGATAACAATAAACTTGAAAAGATTAAAAAGATTAATAAAAATAAAACTTCAGAATATATATGAAAATTCTATATAGAATAATATGAATAATAATTGGATTTTATAGAACTTTTTAAAGGACTTATGATATAGTGATATTTAGAATATGTTTATCATAAAGTTAAAATAATTTCAAAATATTCTTAATTAATGCTGAAGCATATTAAATTAATCCCCAAATCTACAGCTATAAACAAGTAAGTGAATAAATCAACAGACTAATAATATAAGCTGCAAACATAATTGCTCCAAACTAACAGTTCTTATCATGGTGAAATACTGGCAGCATTACTTTGAATTTGATAACAAATGAATGCACTTACTATTATCAGTCTAGTTTCCATTTGTTAGGGTTACCCAATGTAACTAACATTACATAAAAGGAAACTAGTATTGCATAAGAAGCATTTGTTTCTATATATATCAGCATATACAGTTAGAGGACATATTGGGGGAAAATATTCCCCTACAAACACCAACTGAAAAAAAATTAAATATCTAAGCATAACCCAAGGAAGAAATATTAAGGATTCTTATGAAGGTAACTATAGTTGTGTGTGTGTGTGTGTGTGTGTGTGTGTGTGATGGTTATTCCTGAGTATCAACTTGATTGGATTGAAGGATGCAATGTATTGGTTCTGGGTGTGTCTGTGAGGGTGTTGCCAAAGGAGATTAACATTTGAATCAGTGGACTGGGAGAGGCAGACCCACCCTCAATGTGGGTGGGCACCATCTAATCAGCTGCCAATGCAGCTAGAATAAAAGCAGGCAGAGGAATGAGGAAGGACCAGACTGGCTGAGTCTTCCAGCCTTCATCTTTCTCCCATGTTGGATGCTTCCTGTCCTCAAACATCAAGCTCCAAGTTCTTCAGCTTTTGGACTCTTGGACCTACACCAGTGGTTCTCCAGGGGCTGTCGGCCTTTCGGCCACAGACTAACAGTGGCCCCATTGGCTTCCCTACTTTTGAGGTTTTGGGACTCTGACTGGCTTTCTTACTTCTCATCTTGCAGACGGCCTGCTGTGGAACTTCACCTTGTGATCATGTGAGTCAATACTCCTTAATAAACACCCCTACATATATACATCAATTCTATTATTTCTGTCCCTGTAGAGACCCCTGACTAGTACAATGTGTAAGTGTAGAGTCTTGGGGGAGGGGAACACTCACAATTAATCCTCAATAGTGAATTAAAAAATGCCCAAGACACATTATAAGAGAAAAATATGTAAAAGAGAAAAATGAGAGACCAAGAGAAACAAGGAGTAAGGGGACATTGGCAGGGAAAACCACAGGAAAAGTTCATGACTTAAAAGAAAAACACACTAAGAGGAGATACCTTCAACTGGTCGGAGAAGAGGAGTTTTAAATTTTCTTCTCAATAGGATTCTGAATTGTGTAAATTGTATAATATGTATGCATCAATTTTACATTGCCAAACAATGAAAAAAGATTTTAAAATGGAAAACAAAGTTGCAAATTTTGTCTAATGCATCAAGGAATAGTTGTATAAAATTTTAAAAATTGCATGAGTTGAAAGACATGATTAGCGGGATTTACATTTTCACATCAACAACAGGAAGTTAGAAGATGGTAGAAATTTAAAAGATGTGATGTTCACTTAGGTAAATATTCTCATCATATCAGTTGGCAAGGTTTTACCCTACTTAATTAACTTACATGAAGAGGCAGAGGTGGAAATGAGTTTGCTCAGGTGGGCATTTTCATCCAGAGCTGAAGATGTTATTAGGCACAAACACACACGCACACAGCTTCTCATTTGGAGGATCGGTTCGAGTTAATTTGGTTTATAGCTATGCTTTAGAGAAATGACAATTTTCAAATAGAGATTAGAGGCACTATAATAAGTCCTTCACTGTAATTTAATACTTTCTAGAAGGATTTGATTCCCCATTTGGTTCATCTGCTAGTTCTGTTTATCAAGATGTATGCAAGATTGTTTTAAACAAGTTACAACCACCCCCACTAAATGAACTTTCAAGGGGACATTTGCGAAATATTTATAGGTATGTAAATGCCGTGAAGGACACAGCTTCACATCGTCTCATCTCTGCCACCTCATGTGGCAGATCTCATAAAATGATCCCACATCGATATACCTATTAGTAGAACTGCTTATAAACTTTGTGGAGTAATACTAAACATCAAAAAATATAGAAATCTAAGGTTAGCATTGGACAGAAATATTCAATACTCAATTTGAGGTAGGAAGAATATTATCAACTACTGTATTTCAAAGCATTCAGAATGTTTGATGTCTAATAATAACATCCAAATGAGAAAGCGCTGGGTGAGAGCACATGGATTTGTCTTCCTCTGTCACCTCTCTTCTTTGCTAGACATCTGCAGGTTTTATTTAGTCTGTGCTCCACATTATTTAAAGTGGTTCTGTTCATCTTAATGAGATCTAATGTTCTGCCTTAATAAGAGACTGATTACTTATGAAGAACTCATAATAACTTTTGACAGAGTAAGAAAATAAAATTAGATAATGTTGACTTAAGAATGAGCTTTAAGGTAAAGAGAAAAAAAAAAGATGGACAGATGATGTCCAGATGAAGTTATTTTGGAAATATTTTATTTGAAATACCTGCAGAGAAGCACAGGTAAACAAGGAAGATCTGACTTGGGAGATATACCTGCATAGGGTTGATTTAAATCAGACATATATGTTATTATTCTCCACTTTCTTTACTGGCTCCAAAATAGCCTAATGCAACATACTGTATGATCACTCTGATTAAGCTAGTATTGTATACTTGGCAAAAAACAAAAACAAACAAACTACTAATTTTAAAGACTGAAAATCAGCCTATTATATATTTTAAAGACATTGTGACCTTTTTAAAATGTAAGACTTAAGGGGGAGAAAAATGAAAGTTAAATGTATCAATTCAGAATATTTTTCTACAGCCTAGAAAATCATACTTTATTCCATTTAGTTGGGAAGAGGCCAGCACTTTTTAAAATTTAACTCTTCAAATCATGTTCAACTTTAAATATGTTCTTTTATCCTGCACCTCTGGGCTCCAGGTTCTTTGACATGCAGCTCTTCTGCTAATGTCTGCCCTGAAAATGAATTATCTTCTTTTTCATTTAAGTTCCCTAGAGCAATTGTTACAGGGGGGAGGGAGAGGAAGAAGTCGCAGGAACACTGAATGTAGAAGAAATGTAATGAGAAACCACGGTGGAGGGAAGGCAGCAGGGATTGAAAGGGGTCAGAACTAAAATTAGTGACTGGGGGTGATTTCTCCCACTGCACTTTTCCAGGGTAAAACTTTGTGAATTTCTCATATGACAAAGCAAAAAATTAATGGTGTGTTTGACATAAGGATCCAGACATTTTACCATGTATATTAGTAAAAGTGATAGGGAGAAATGTGAAAACTGCTCTTCAAGAAATTCAGGAGATGGAGACCATCCTGGCTAACACGGTGAAATCCCGTCTCTACTAAAATACAAAAAAAATTAGCCGGGCGAGGTGGCGGCCGCCTGTACTCCCAGCTACTCCGGAGGCTGAGGCAGGAGAATGGCGTGAACCCGGGAGGCGGGGCTTGCAGTGAGCTGAGATCCGGCCACTGCACTCCAGCCTGGGCAACAGAGCTAGACTCCGTCTCAAAAAAAAAAAAAAAAAAAAAAAAAGAAAAGAAATATTATTTTCTGTCTCTTTACTCCACCTGGGGTTAACCAAAATAATACAGTATCTTTGCATTGTAGAGTAAAAGTGAAAGTAAACATAGGGTGGTGGTGATGCAGATAACAAAATACATAATAAAATGTACAATGTGGTAAATATAGAGTCGATGGAAAGGGAGACTATTCAACTCTAATTTGTATCTCCATTTTTAAATCAATAAATTATATTCTTCATATAAAGGAATAAATGCAACATGAGTGACAGAATCGCAACTTGTGAGTCTAGCAGCCTCCTGTGTATTTTTTTGAGTGGCTGTGTGTGGTGTACTCTTAGAGTGACTGGATGTGGTTGAACAGATATGCAATGAATGGGACAACATCTGTGAATAAACCTTGTAGTTAATATATTTGTTGAACTTAGCATTCTTTGTTCACAATTGTCCTAATTGTTCATGGATAAACCATCATCTTTCTAACCCTAAGGTAATTGGTATGGGAAATCCATAGGGCCTGAGATCTGTAATGACACTACATGCTGATTTTTCCTTTTCACAGGAACAAATGAGACTGGTAAATCATGACTACTGTCAATGATCTGCTGATCCTCTACTCTCAGGGGTCTCCTTTCTGCCTGACATCACTAACAGGATGGTTAGAGCAATTAGTTGCAAAAATAAGAATTTAAGTCTTAAGTACCATCTCTCAGGACTCTACTGAAGTCCCTTTCTAGTTCTAACGTCAAGAGGCCATGCTAGTAAGTATTGACAATTTATGACATTAACATATCACTGTAACTGATATGTGATGAGTGGATGAGTTTACTAAGCAATCTTACTTCACATGTGGGTGTAAATTTAATATACTCCCTATAGTTAAATAAGTTTCTACTATTTTACTGTCAATTTTGCTTTGCCTCAACCATGATTGTTTTTGAACAAGGTATGCCAGCACACTGTTGCTCTCCATATCCCTTCCAAGGGACTGAAGGATACTACCTAAAGTTCTTTGTTTTGTAAGTTTTGTATTGTTTTGTTTTGTAAAGAGCTTTCTTTCTTTTTTCTTTTTTTTTTTTTTTTGCTCTTTTTCATAATTGTGAGTTGCAAAACTACATATTTATGTATTTTCAAAGGTATAATGTAATTGCAAATTACATTGTAAATTGTAAATGATTATCTTCAGGAATTTCAAACTGATGCCTCCGTACAATAACATGGCCAAAAATTTCCTCAAATTATGGGAATAGTCACCCCATATTCTCTCAAGGAACTCAGTTGCAGATTTGAAAATTAATTTTCTATTAGCTTTTTTTCTAATATCACCTTGATCATTACTAAGTGTTAGCTCTCAGTCTCAAGAACTCTCAAAAAATTAAAAACAAATGAAAAACAAAAGACAATCAAAAGTCCCTTTTCTTCCTTAGACAAAACACTGAGGGAGTGTTTTGTCAGAAGGTTGTTAAGAACAGCTGCTGAAAGAGAATAGTAGGTTTGTGAAACGCACTTGCTTGGTCTGTATCTCTTGGTGTCCCGATTTCAATCCCAATGTAATAAAAGGTAATTCATTATATTCTCTTCCAGAAAGGGGCATTCAAAGATCTTAGAGATATTATAATAGAAACTATGTATATAAGCTGGTGGGGCAGATGATTTCTAAAAACTCATTGAGAATGGACAAACAGTACGAAGTAGAGAATGATGAAATTAAATCACAATCTTTGCTTCAACAAACAACAGATTGATAGGTGTGGCAAAATTTTGTAAATGATGGTTTTATAAATGGTTTGTGAGTCCATACAATGTATTAGGTAATGGTTAAAATATCTATTGGTCCTACTCTACTCTAAGAATTCATGAAAAATTTATTCAGTATTTAAAAATGTAGACAGCGATTGTATATTTTTAGTAGCTATTTAAAACAAATCTTTGTTTTAATTCATAAGAAAGAAGAAATCTTTGTTCAATGATTGAGAAGTTAGGATGAACACATGTGTTTTGAATAAACATTCCTGGAAATTTGTAATTTTTTTTTCACTAGGTAACATAATTTTACTGCCTTACTGTAAATAATGCTATAAATGGTAAATAATATAGAAAAATACTGAAAGGGCAGAATAATTAAAAAGTGTTTTTGTCATCAAATAGTAAACCATACCTTTAAACCATTTTAACATAATAGTATTGGATTTTAATAGCAATAGAAAATAATTTCTGGAAGCTGAATGAAGAACGCAAAATTATATCCTAGTTTGTATAGGAATTTAAGCTATGACAGGGCGGTATTTCATTTCTATGGAAATAGAGTTGTTGCTGAAAAAATATGTTATGTATTTGGAAAAATGCATTTATAATTTAATTTAATATTATGGAAAAAGGAATGTAAATTTTATAAAGGTAAAATATTTTAAAAGAATCAAAAGTCAGCAAATGCTAGGGGGATAAATACACGTTAGGATAATGACACGTAGAAAAAGGAAACACAGAAGCAATATACAATATATAATGTTTGACTATGCACATTTTATACTTTTCAATTTAAAATTATACCATTACACAGCTTTAAAATAAAAAGATTAGCAAATGCTTAACAAAGATAAACTTTTGATATTTATATTGACAAAGTATCTGCTGCTATTTAGTAAGAAAAAGACCAAGTACAGTTAAACAACAAAAAAAAAAACTTTGGCATGATGTGTATTCACAGAAGAGACTATCTGAACAAGATCTACAAGTTTCCAATAGATTGAAGGGAAGATAATCAGTCTTCGAGGTTGTTAAAGAAAGTTAACAAAAATACCAATGAAATATCTTCCTTGTCATAAGGAAAGATTAAATATGTAACAGCCAGTGCTTTGAGGAATATAGGGACTATGGCATAGCAATACAGTGCTGTTAAAAATGTGCACGAGTAGAGTAATTTTAAAGCAATTTGATAATAGGAATTAAAATAAATATATTTAATATGTTTTATAGAGAAAGAATATAAAGAATAACAGATAATACCTTATTTTATAAATAATAAATATTCTTTAGTTAAAAATCTTACTTTATGTAGGTATCTAGAGATAAAATAATTACTTTGTAAAATGATACAATGATGATTTTTGAGTCTTTCATAACACCAGAAAACTGGGAACTTCTGTAATATCCATCAATAGAAAAAATGGTTAAATAACCAATGGTGCATTTTAAAGAAAAAATATTCTGCAAGTATTTAATATTATACATTATATATATATAATCTAAACACAAGCAACAAAACAATAAGACAAATAGAACATTATTAAACAAAAACTTCTGCATAGAAAGAAAAATAATCAACAGAACAAATAGACAACTAATTTATAAGAAACTCATTCAACTCCAGAATAACAAAATAAAAATAAGAACAAAAAACCCATTATAAAGTGGCCAAAGGACTTGAATAGATATTTTTCAAAAGACATAGAAATGGCCAAAAAGCATATGAAGAGATGCTCAGTATCACTAATTATTAGAGAAATGTAAATTAAAACCACAACGAGATATCATCTTACACTGGTGTAAATGGCTATTAAAAATGAAAACAAACAAACAAGTATTGGTGAGAATGCAGAGAATAGGGAACACTTATTCCCTATGTAAATTAGTATAACCTCTATGAAAAACAGTATGGAGATTTCTCAAATAACTATAAATATAATTACCCTTCAATGTAGCAATCCCACTCCTGGGCATCTACCCAAAGAAAATAAATCATTATGTCAAAAAGATGTCTGTACTTGTATGCTTATTGCAGCACTATTTACAATGGTAAACATATGGAATTAACCTAAGTGACCATTAATGGATGATTGGATAAAGAAAATGTGTCTTAGTAATAGAAAGATTTATATTCCTTTGGATATATACCCAATAATGGGATTGCTGGGTTGAATGGTATGTCTTTCTTTAGGTCTTTGAAGAATCTCTACACTGTCTTCCACAATGGTTGAACTAATTTACACTCCCATCAACAGTGTATGATCGTTCCTTTTTTTCCAAAACCTTACCAGCATCCATTGTTTTTTAACTTTTTTATTTTGACACAGAGTCTCACTCTGTCACCCATGCTGGAGTGCAGTGGTGCAATCTCAGCTCACTGCAACCTCTGCGTCCCGGGTTCAAGTGATTCTCCTGCCTAAGCCTCCTAAGTAACTGGGTTTACAGGTATGTGCCACCACATCTGGCTAATTTTTGTGTGTGTGTATTTTTAGTAGAGACGAGGTTTCACCATGTTGGTCAGACTGATCTCGAACTCCAGGCCTCATGATCTGCCTACCTCAGCCTCCCAAAGTGCTGGGGATTATAGGCATGAGTCACCGTGCCTGGACATTTTTTGACTTTTTACTAATAGCCATTCTGACTAGTGTCAGATGGTATCTCATTGTGGTTTTGATTTGCATTCCTCTAATGATCAGTGATGTTGAGCTTTTCTCATATGATTGTTGGCTGCATGTAAAAACACATACATGTGCATGTTCATTGCAGCATTATTTGCAATAGCAAAGACATAGAGTCAACTTACATGCCCATCAATGATACACTGGATAAAAAAATGTGGCACATATACCCCATGGAATACTATGCACCCATTAAAAAGAATGATATCATGTCCTTTGCAGGGATATGGACGGAGCTGGAGGTCATTATCTGTAGCCAACTAACACAGAAACAGAGAACCTAATACCACATGTTCTCACTTATAAGTGGGAGCTAAATGATGAGAAAACATGGATATATAGAGGAGAACAACACACACTGAGGTCTTTTAGACTTTTGCAGGGTGAAGGGTGGGAGGAGGGAGAGGGCCAGGAGAAATAACTAACAGGTGCTAGGATTAATACCTGGGTGACCAAATAATCTGTACAACAAACTCCAATGACACAAGTTTACCTGTGTAACAAATCTGTATAGGTATCCCTGAAATTAAAATAAAAGTTAAAAATAATTTAAAAAAGAAAATATGGTATATATACACATATGTATACACACACACACACAATGGGATACTATTTAGCCATAAAAAATTAAATAATATCTTTTTTAGAAACATGGATGTAACTGGAGGACATTATCTTGAGGGAAACAACTAAGAAATAGACAAATACCACATGTTCCTAGCTGTAAGTGTGAGCTAAATATTGTGCATGCATGGACATAGGGTATAGAATAATAGACATTGGAGACTCAAAAGGATAAGAGGTGGGAGTGGGGTGAGGGATGATAAATTGAAGAGGGCGGGAGTGGGGTGAAGGATGATAAATTACTTAATCAGTACAATGTACATTATTTGCAGGGTAGTTATACTAAAATCTCAAGATTTCACCACTGCTTAGTATATTCATGTAACAAAACTGCATTTGTACCCCTTAAATTTCTACCAGTAAAAAATAATACGTTTAAATAAAATAGAATGCGTACATTGACAAGACTAAAAACTGACGCTGACAATTGAAAAGTTTTACTATACATGTCAAATACCACATAATTTTTGTGCATTTCTGGTATTTCAATGCAGTTTCAGATTACACTTTCAAAGTTATGCAAAAATTCAAAACAAATGTGTTATGTGTTTAAGTCTTCAGAGAGGATGGAAGGATTTCATTGTAGCACTCCTTTGCGTCTTAACATTTTTCAATACGATGAACACAATTGTAGAAGTCCGTGTATCAATTCTGCCAATTATCCGGGGCTTGAAAGGTAATTAATATCTTGTTGAAGGTATTAAACCTATACAAATAGAATCTAGGAGCATATAAACAAAATTGTATAGAGAAGTTTTGAATTATTTTAGTATTGGAGAGCTACATGGCTGGATCAGAGTGGTGGATCCATACTGTAGGTAGAGAGAGAGGGAGCTAGAGCTGGAGCCTGAGAGTAAACACCCTGAAAGAGGAGTTGCTTGTAGACTTGTTGAAATCAAATGTTTGTGGAGGGCCCCTTTTTCAAATCTCATGGCTGCTCTCATTGGAATCCTGCAACTTGACCAACTTCGTCTTCCACATCAGTGGTAAACTCAGACTGAACACAGCAATAGGCTGCTCTCAGCACATATGTATCTGTCCAGTGGTTTTCCCCAAATTGTGATCCTGTTCCTCATCATTTCTGGCAAACTTTTGTATCCAAATGTTGAGACTTAGAAGTTGGAGAAGTTTGTGAGTTTCTGCTACATGGATATTTCTTTTAATTCACAGAAAGATCTTTCCCTTCACTAATCGTAAAATCTGTTCTTTCTAATTTTGGCCTTCACTAACACATTTCTGATATGTAAGAGTATACCATTCTTTGTCTGATTTGCAATGCTAATATTACTTTATTTCCTACATGCTTATAGTCATTTCAGTAAAAATGAAGCTGGAGGAGGGCCTTGTAAAGAGTTTATATTCAAATGTTAACCAGGAGTTACCCTAGTCAAACTTCTCTGAATATTTGTATTAGTAAAATAACATAATTTGGTGGTCAAATATTTTAATTATTTTTGCAGCACAGAGGCATTGCTTTATGATAATATCCAGGATACTTTCTATGTCCCTTCTATAATTCAAGTAAAGTACAGTAAACAAACATTCATTAGACAATTAAGAATGAAAACAAAGTAAGTAATATCTTCTGTTTTTCATGTTAGATTAATGCATACTTTGGATGATCAAAGGAAAAACTGATTGGATTATTTTAATGTAATAAAAGCTGCTTCTATATATATGTTGTTTGTGTATATGTGTGTATGTTATGTGTTGTTTGTGTTTCTATGTGTTTTTGTGTGTGTATATGTGTGTGTGTGTGTGTGTGTGTGTGTGTGTATATCTCCTGACTAAAGGAATTATATGGGATGACAATATTTATAGTCTATTAGAATTGGAATGAATCTCATCATTCATTAAAGCAGACCATTCTCCCGTATCAGTAAAACCTTTTATATCATCCTTGACCTTCAAGTACCAGGTTTTCCGTTAAGATAATATAATTATCTGGAGGTATGATTTCAAGAAGCATACATTTCTAATGTTAAAGAGCATTTAAAGATATATAATGTTGAGATATCTTCCTCCTTTTAAAATTTTTCCATTTGTCCTAACTCATCTCTTTAAATACATGTGAAGTTCATTTGTTTCCTTATTTGTACAGTATATTCCTAAATATACTGTATTGCAGTATATTTCAAGTTTTCACTTTTTTATCTAAGAATCCATGAAAAGGACTAAATGTGTTTATCTGTGTCTCATGCAACATGTTTAAGAGTACAATATTGATCTTCAGAAATACCAAATATATCTTCACCTTTATGCATTTTATGTTTTATTAAAACTATGATGTTCAGATTTGGAATTGCAATGAGTCTTTAAACTATGCATGGTCCTCAAGACAACCTTAAGTTTGGGAGAGTAGAGGATAGGCATGCAAGAAGCTGTATAATAACTCTTTAAAAGATATTCACAGCCTAATCCCTCCAAACTGTTAATGTTACCTTATATGGCAAAAAAAAACTTCGCAAATGCTATTATATTAAATTGAGGATTTGGAGAAGAAGAAGAGGAGATTCTCCTGGATTATACGGGAGTGCCTTAACTAAAATCTCAAGTACTCTTATAGAAAGGAAGTAAATTGATGTTTGACTGAAAGCATAGAAAGAAGCCATGTGACAGAAATAGAAAGAAGCAGAGTGAGGGAGAGAAGATGCTCTGCCACAGAATGATGAACTAGATTCTGCCTCAAATTTATTTGTTGAAGTGCTAACTCCAAGAACCTCAGAAAGTGACTGTATTTGGAGATTGAAGCTTTAAAGATTAATTAGGTTACAATGGGTTTGTTAAAGTGGGCCCTAATTTAATATGTGTGGCATCTTTATAAGAGAGGTTAGGGCATAAGGAGGGAGAGGTTTGACAGGTGCATGTACTGAGGAACAGCCAAGTTAGGATAAAATGAGAGGGCAACTAACTACATAGAAGTCAAGGATGGAGGCCTCAAATGAAATCACACCTGCTAACATTTTGATCTTTAAATTTGGACTTCAGAATTGTGAGACAATAAATTTCCACTGTTTAAGTCACCCAACCTCTATTATTTTGTTATGGCAGCCCAAGAAGACTAATATATACTGGCTTTGAAGTTACAGAAAGAGGCCAAGGAGCACAAGGAATGTAGCTCCAGATGTTGGAAAAAACAAAGAAGTGGATTCTATCCTATAGCTCTGGAGAGCCTGCCCAAACTCTCCAACACCTTCATTTTTTCTCAGTGATACTCCAGAACAGGGAGATAATAAATTTCTGCTACTTCAAGCCAGCAATTTGTTTACAGCACCTACAGGAAACTAATATGAGTAATAAGTTGGAGTAATAGACAGGTTGGGAACTGGGAGAGAAAAACAGGCCTGAAAGAATGGGTTCCCATGGAAGATAGCCAAAACAATATTAGTTTACTAAAATAATGTTAACTTTAAGCACAATATGAACATTATCTTCTATCAGCAGGACAGATCATATTTAATGGCATAAGATGTTTTATTGACAGTTGATGATTGAATATTGAAAATCATAAAGCAAATTATAGGAGTGGATACAATTTGAAGTAATAACCTGTTGCTAAGATTTGAGTTCAGGGGCAATGCGCTAAGGAAAGGGATTTACCAAACGCTGTGAGATATCAAAAGCCTGTAAGTCCAGGCTGGGATTCTGGCATGAATCTGCCTTCCAGGCTAATAACTGGCATTCAATACAAAATCACATCAGAGGCTCCTGCATAGACAAACTTACAGCATACTGACAACACATATATGGGTTTTAAGATGTCAAGACTAAGCCTAAACAAAGAATGCCCCACTCTTTTGAGTCTGAGGTTACCAATTTCTATCCAAGTGTGATATGGTGAGTGGACTCAGAACCCTAACGGACTGAATATTCAACCTTAAGACTCCTGGCTCACAGCTGATAGAGCTTGAAGAAGGCACTGGTGGCCCTGAGAAAAGGAGAATATGACTTCTCATTATGACAGCGTACTCACGCAATCAGGACACATGAGCATTCGTCAGCTCATGTCTTACATTGCTGAGCTATCTTAAGCTTGATGTTTCACACCAACTTCTGTTGGCATGTGCCCCATCCACGAATTGACTTTTTGATATTCCAAGGCTTGAATTGATACAATTACTCTGATAGTAACTTGTGTTCTTTAATGATATTTCAGGATTTCCATTTTTCATGGTCATATTTTACTTCCCTTCATTTTGAAGTTTAGTGTGACCATGAAATTTGCGCTAACTAATGAAATGTTAGCAGAAGCACTACAGTAGTCACTTGGTTTCTATGGGGTATGGGTTGCAGGATCACTGTGTAGACCAGTCTATGGATGCTCAAGTCTCTGATGTAGGATATCCAATACAATGTAAATGCTATGTAAATAATATGTCGTATATTTCATTTTTGTTATTTTTAATTGTTGTATTGTTATGTTTATTGTGATTTTTTTGCCTAATATTTCCAATCTGCAGTTGGTTGAATCCATGATACACAACTCATGGATATGTGGGGCCAACTTATGTTTTCCAGATGGAAGCTTGAGGAGCCACCATTGAGTTTCCACGGCTTCATTTTCCTGCCTAGTAAATCATGGGTGCATGGAGTGTTATGCTCTCTGAGACTTGGTCCTGTAGAAAGAAATGGGCGTAACAGAGCAACCTAAGTCAATCTCACTGGACATGTGTAAGCAGAGAAAAAAATGTATGTGCGTATATTTTTTAAGTTACTGAAATCTTGAACTTGTTTATTACAGCAGAATAACAACTTATATTATATAATCCAAACTACTTTTTAAATTTTGGATTTAGGCTATAATTCTGCTTTAATAAAATTATTTTAACTTGTAATCACATAATTACTCATTTTTTAACTCAGTTATAGAAAATGTCATATTTCATATGCACATTTTTCTATTTCAATTACATCACATTTCATGGAACTTCTTTAAAGCATATACAATTTATATTGCCAAATATACATTGAACATGAGCATATCTTCATATTTTTAATGTCCTCCAAAATTAAAGGAGAAACATTTCTTTATTGAAATCAGTAACATTATATCTTTATAAGTGCTATGCACCTATTCAGTTCCTGTAAGAAAAAGAAAATATTAGCATTTTTAAAATAACTTGTTTTTAATGGGAGATAAAGCTTTTGCAAAATTACTTTTTACTTCATGTGTTATATCATACATAAAGAAAATCAAAATAAACAATTTCTGATCCTCAACTCTCTCTCTCTTTCCCCCTTTCTTTCCCTCTCTCTTCCTCTCTCTTTCCCCACTCGCTCTCTGTCTCTTCATACACAGACATACAATCATGAGCATGCATACATATACACAAGGACACACATACTCATGTGAGCATTGACATAGATCAATTCCTATAGTTAATCCTGATATAATGGAGTCAAAATGGCAAGATCAACATCTTGCTCACCACTTGATTCCAACCTATTGGCTAGTGCTTACAGCAAGATGGAAGAAAAAGAGGAGGGAGAAATGGAGGGGAAATTTTGAGAAAGAGTAGGAGGTTGTTGAATCTAGTTTGAATTCGACAAGCTAGAATTCAGAAGAAAGCAGGGTGAGAAAAATATGGAAAACATGGGCTCAGGAGAAGTTCATCTGATACACTCACACATATACACACCCACCCACATATATATATTCATAATATTTTACTACTTTAAGTTTATTCAACTATTGTTGGATGCAAATTAGACAGCCTTTTAAATGACACTCAAGTCTCTGATATTTCCTGGAATCTATTACAGCGTGGCAAATTGGATTTTATAAATAACTTAATCTTTTTCATTCAGTCACATTAAGATGCTTTGAATAAAGTGAAATTAGAGGAAGGCCATCCTATCAATTTTTACCCCAACATAATTCAAGCATTGAATGCAAAAGAAACCAAATAAAAGATGAAGGCCAAATATTTAAAAGATGGGACTACTTCTGGATTTTGTAGTCATTTTGAGCTCCATTTACTAAACATACTCATAAACCTATTAATATCTTCTATTTCTGGCCATACTAGCATAAATAAAAACATTTAACAATTAAATGGTAACAAGTAATAATTACTTGAAGAAATACATGTAATGTTAAACATCCAACAATATAAAGATACCAAATCTTTCTTTGCTTTAGAGTTATTTTTAACATATTTGAAAGTAAATATTTTCTTTTTCTTTTTTTTGAGATGGAGTCTCGCTCTGTCACCCAGGCTGGAGTGCAGTGGCATAATCTTGGCTCACTTCTACCTCAGCCTCCTGGGTTCAAGCAATTCTATGCTTCAGCCTCTTGAGTAACCGGGATTACAGGTGCCTGTCACCATGCCCAGCTAATTTTTGTAAGTAGAGACAGGGTTTCACCATCTTGGCCAGGCTGGCCTTGAACTCCTGACCTAGTGATCCACCCGCCTTGGTTTCCCAAAATGCTAGGATTACAGGCATGAGCCACCACACCTGGCCGAAAGTAAACATTTTCTTTAATTCAAGAAGACATAATTCTTCAGCACATATAATTTTGTGATGAGCTAAAAGCTAATAATGTCTATTGGATACTCTGCTCAGTAGCTAGGTGAGGAGATCATTTGTACCCCAAACCTCGGCATCATGCAACATACCCAGGTAACAAACCAGGTAACAAACATGTACTCCCTGAATCTAAATAAAAGATAAGAAAATAAGAAAAGTAAAAATAGAAGTTAATCATGTAGAAGAAAGCCTTAATATGCTTTATGTACTAAACCTTCAGACTGGAATCACTGAGTGAGAACTATTGCCATGACAGTACAAAGCACTAAATACAAAAGAATATTCCTTTTGTAACAACATAATTAGAATTTCAATGTAAAATTACAGTTCTTCTTTTTTAAAGTATCAAATCACAGCATTGTATTTATCTGAAAGAAAAATGTCTCATATACTGAAGCTCAATTTAAACTGTGACATATTTATGTACTTGTGTGTACGTGTCATGCTTTATGTACTTAATGATTTCAAGTCATGCTTTAATCTGAACTAAATATTTATTTTTAAAAGTATATTCTTAAAAAATAAAATATTATACTTTGGGAGGCTGAGGTGGATAGGTCACCTGATGTCCCTGATGTCAGGAATTCAAGACCAGCCTGGCAACATGGCAAAATCTCACCTCTACGAAACATACAAAAAAAATTAGCCAGGCATGGTGGAACGTGCCTGTAGTCCCAGTTACATGAAAGGCTGAGGCAGGAAAATCACTTAACCCCAGGAGGCAGAAGTTGCAGTGAGCCCAGATTGCACCACTGCAGTCCAGTCTGGGCGACAGAGTGAGACTCCGTCTCAAAAAATAACAGTAATAATAAAATACAATAAAATAACATATTATAATTATACATTTAAATAATCAATTATAAATCTAAACTTAAGATGTAAAAAAAGTTTTATATTCATCTCCGAATAAGAATATGATAGTGAATTTACTGAATTTGAGAAAAGATAGTCTGCTAGGCATACAGTTCTCCAACGTGTTTTTCCCTTAAAATTATATCTGGGTGCTATTTCAAAAACGTTGCATAGAGATCTTCCTTATTCTGTCTTAGAAGCAAATTTAGTAGTTCATTGTTTGAATATGTTGCACAATATCAATGTTATAAGTCTTCTTTATCTTAAGTGTAGAGGACTACGTGCTCGCAAACGAGACGTTCCGATAAGTCCTGCTCTTGCAAAGGAAGCAGGGCGTTCCCGATAAGTCCTGCTCTTGCAAACGAAGCAGGATGTTGAAGGCTTGTTTATGTGTAAACATCTCGAAAATCCAGAAAGTCAGGGAAAGGTCAGAAAAACAACAATGTGTCTTGTGACTTGGCAACATTCCACAAACTACTGTATAAAATAAAGCAGAGCGCACCATTCGAGGTGGCCGGCCATGTTTGTGTTGTCTTGTGTGTTCATTCCTTTGTTTAGGAATCACGTGGACCCCAACATTAAGTAATGCTTTATGTTTTACATCCACCTTGATAGTAAAATTGCTACTGCTCCTTTTTTTAATCTTCAGTTTTCCAATATAACGTTGTTCATATTTAATATATCATTGCTCATATTTTCATTTTCAAATTTTATAAATTAGTTTGTCTTAGGCCCACTTTCATATAGGATAAAGATTTAAGATTTGTCTCATTCAAATCTGAACCTAAATTTTGTAGGTGCTCTGGTCTGAATATGTGCCCCCTAATTCATAAGTTGGAACTGAAACCACAATTTGATAATACTAAGAAGGGAGGCCTTTAGTGGGTGATTAGATCATCATAAATGGGGTTAGCCACAAGGATGGAGGAAACTAGCTGGCTCTTTATTCCTTTTTTTTTTTTTTTTTTTTTTTTTTTTTTTGGCTCTTTTTGCCCAGGCTGCAGTGCAACGGCGCGATCTCGGCTCACTGCAACCTCCAACTCCTGGGTTCAAGGGATTCTCCTACCTCAGCCTCCCAAGTAGCTGGGATTATTACTGGCATGCGCCACCACGCCCAGCTAATTGTTTGTATTTTTAATAGAGATGGGGTTTCACCATGTTGGTCAGCTGGTTCCAAACTCCAGACCCCAGGTGATCCACCTGCCTTGACCTCCCAAAGTGCTGAGATTACAGGCGTGAGCTAGCTAGCTCTTTTGCCCTTCCACCTTCCACCGCGAGGACACCTAAGAGGAATGAAGTAATGAGCTTTCACCTGACACTCACCAGTCTGGACTTTCTAGTCTCCAAAATTGTGAGAAATAAATTAGTATTATTTATAAATTATCCAATCTGTGGTATTTTGTTATAGCAGCAGAAATGCACTGACAGTGTATTAAATACATTTATATTTATTGAAAAGACAATAGGTTTGATCTTAGTTCTTTTTATAGTTCTATGTTATTCTTTAACTTTCATTTTGTGCTTTGTTGTCCAGTAGTAAACTGTATAATTATGCCTTATATGATACCTTTGTCTATTAGGAATAAGCTCTTTATATTTATTTCTTGATAGGAGAAAGGAGCAAATGTTTCTTCCAATTAAATTATTTACCATAGAATTTCACTCACAGTGTTTAACAGTATGATACTATAATATTTGATTTTTCAACATGTAGCAATGTTCTTTGATTTCTAACTATTATAGACCCAAGCAACACATGTTTATTTTCTATTCCCCCTCATTATTTTACTAGTTGCATTATTTCTTAGGAGTCAATGCATCCAGGGGCTATTCTATTCTGTCACTCAAGGATACTTGTTTTAGCATTATTTCCAAAGGCAAATGTATTCAATACTTACATCATTATTCTTCATGAAACCAAAGGTGAAAATTATCTTAAAAATTTAATAAAATACAATAATATATAAAAAATCATGATCAAGTGCAGTGTATCACAGGAATGTGAGGTTGATATAACACCTGAACATTAATCAATGTCATTCACTATTTAAAAAAATTATCGGCCGGGCGCGGTGGCTCAAGCCTGTAATCCCAGCACTTTGGGAGGCCGAGACGGGCGGATCACGAAGCCAGGAGATCGAGAGACGATCCCGGCTAACACGGTGAAACCCCGTCTCTACTAAAAAATACAAAAAAACTAGCCGGGCGAGGTGGCGGGCGCCTGTAGTCCCAGCTACTCGGGAGGCTGAGGCAGGAGAACGGCGTAAACCTGGGAGGCGGAGCTTGCAGTGAGCTGAGATCCGGCCACTGCACTCCAGCCTGGGTGACAGAGCAAGACTCCGTCTCAAAAAAAAAAAAAAAAAAAAAAAATTATCAAAAGCTCACATGATTACTTATTTAGCTGTAGAAGATTCATCTAACACAATCTAACATTCATTCAGGATAAAATAAAAACCTATCAGTAAACTAAAACTAGAAAGAAACCTTCTCAGCCTGACAAAAGGCATCTACATAGAATAAAAATCCATAGCTAATATTATACTTACTAGTGAAAAAGTGAAGGCTTTTCAAATATTTAAGAATAAGACATGTGTGTCTCTTATCTCTTTACACTTATAATCAACATCATGCTGGAGATTGTAGCCAGTACAATAGTCAAAAAAAAAAAAAAAAAAAAAAAGGCCCCCTCCAAAGAATATGAAGTAGCAAAACTATCTTTGTTTCCATACAACATAACCATTGTTGTAGGAAATCCAATGTCATCTCTAAAGGTGACTAGATGTAATGAATTAGTGTGGCAAAGTTTCCAGATAAAATATGAAAATACAAAAATTATATAGAAATTTTAGCAAGATGTAATCAAATCTAAATGAAAAATAATTATAAAAGCTAAAGAAAAATTGGAAATACTTGAGTAAATTCCTGCAAATACGGAAAACAACTTTGTACTAAAAATTACAGAACACTGGTGAAAAAAATTAGTGACCTAAATAGAATGTGGAGATATTTTGAGGGGACTCAGTACGGCTATGGTGTCAATTCTCCCTTAATTAATCTGTAGATTCTACACAATTCCATACAAAAATTCCAGAAGACATTTTTGTATCTTTTTTTTATTCATTGACAAATTAATCATAAAATTCAAATGGACTGTGAAGAACCTGTGATACCCAAAACAACTTTGTGTCCTTGGGCAGTATGCTCATCTTTACAATGGATATTATAAGAATAATACTTCCCTCAAAAAAAAACTCAAGAACTTTGCATCAAACGTACTCTCATCAGAGAGATTTTCTTACTAATTATCTATATTGAATGCTTGTCCATATTCCAATTAACCCTTAGCACATTACCTTATCACAGAACTCAAAGAATACCCAAAGAACATTGTTCTCTTAGCACCCAATGAACAGTGCTACTTATTACCCTGAGAGGTGCTATGAATCTCTTAGAATGTTTGAGCTCAAAACTACATTCCCATTTCTTAAGATACTAGACCACTATCAACTGCAGCAGAAGACAATTACAGTAGGCCTTCTGTGTCCACGGGTTCTACGTCTGCGCATTCAATCAACCAAAGATAAAAAACTTTTGAAAAAATAAATAAATAATACAGTTGAATGCAGTACAATGTATTGCAAATTTTAAAATACAGTATAATAACATTTAAATAACATTTAGAGAGGATTTAAAGTATAAAGAAGGATTAGCATAGGTTATATGCAAATACTACACCATTTTATATAAACAACTTGGGGATGTGCAGATTTTGGTATAAATGTGAGTCCTGGAACCAATCCTGAGTAGATACTGAGGCATAACTATATCTCCTATTCAATATCAGATAATACAAAGTATATAAATAATTATAGAAGACATTCAGTTCTTCAAGTAGAATGAGATTCATCCATGTTTAGTAGTAGAATGCCACCTTTAGTTTTAGGCTAAACATTTGCAATTTGTACTGGATATAAAAAGTATCCTTTTAAGTGCCATCAATTGTTATAAAATTAGTCAAATGCTAGGTATTGTTTAAGGATTCATTACAAAAATCAAGACTTATCAAATGATGGGGAAAATAGTGAAAGCATAGTATAGTTCATTAACTTTATAAGAGAAATGGTGATCTAAAAAGTTTTAATTGCAAACCCCATGTATATTAATATATATCTTCAATGCCATTCTGGGAGGTCAAAAATAATGTATAGTGAATTAAGTATGTTTATCTTAGTACAATTATTTGAAAAGTATTGCAAATGAAAGGGATAGAGTGAATGAGAGAGTTCATTCAGGAATTAGTTGGACATGACACAGTGAAAAGATGTCATGAACTGAGGAAAAATGCAGATCTTGGGACCAAAGAGAGAAATTAAGGTGCTGGGAATTACTGGGGGAAAACTGTAGGCTTTGAGGACCCACAGAGGAAGGACACTCAGTGTTCTCTTTAAGCACATCGCCTTGGATGGTAATATCACTCACTAAAAAACAAAGGGAAAATTGGCTTCACCATAGGGAAATATGTCTATTCTGGTCATAACAATGGTAAAATTTACAAATAAGATATTCATGAAGCAGTCAAAGTAAGAGAGAGAGCTCTAAACTGCATGTGTGTGTATATATATACACACACACATATATATAGTCTAAATTATGAGTACATAAATTAATTTATGCATTTAAAGTCACCAGATTAGATTTTATAATGAGGATACTTGAATCCAAGAAGAAAAGAAGTACGCTGAAATCATCATCCTGATATACACTGTATTGCATTAGAGGGACAGAAAGGGTGATTACAACTCACAGAAACAGGAATACTGGCAAAGAATACAAAAGTACAAGGAAAAAGAAAAATACAAGTGGTAAGAAATCACAGAAAAACAAGAGGAGAGAATAGGAAAGAGAGAATCATGTCAAATGTGGTGGACACATTAATGAACGTAAGAAATAAAAGTTAGCATTAAGATTTAGCAGTGAGGAAGTTATTGGTGGCCTAAGAGGATTGCTTCAGTGCAGTGGTGGAGACATTTGTTGGTCAGGTTGGAGTGATATGGGGGAATGAGTACGTAGTGAGTACATGCCGCCCTTCTAAGACACTTGGAATTAATGGAGAGAAGAGAGACGGAGGTGTCCAAGTGAGATGCAGTGTAAATTTCTATTCTTTTGCAACTTTCCTAAAACAGTAGAGCCAGAATCATGATGGAATTTAAGACAATGAGGAAGGCGATTTATAAGGAAGTAGAGAAAATAGTATATAAAACGTAAGTTGTTTAGCCTAAAACCAAGATAGAGGCATTTCTATAAAATAGAAAAGTAGGCACGGCTGCATGCTGATTAAAAAATAATAATAATAATAAATGTAGGGGAAGTGGGAGTAAATGAGAAGATAACTATTTTACTAGTGAAGTGATAGGTGGGAATACATGTGTAGACAGGATGGAAAAGGGACACAGAGGAGCAGAATCCAGCTCCAAGCTATGATGAAATCTTTCAACTTTGATGTTACTGGGGCTTGATATGTTGAAGAGGTACTAAGGAAGAATAGAGGAAATGGGTACATAGAAGAAAAGAAAGTGTCATTTGAAGCCAGGCCAGGGAGAATAGAACATCTCCTGTAAAATTTTTTTAAAAAGTGAGAATTCAAAGTGTCATTCAAATATAATGTGCCTATTTTATTCTCTACTAATTTTTATTATCTCATTAGCTATAGTCAGCCTTATAAGGCAATATAGGTGGTTTCTAAGGTAGTGAATGGCATTAGTTTCCATTTTAAACTAAAATTTTTCCAATGTCAGGGTTTTCTTAATTTGTTAGAATTCATGTTATTTCTCCTGGCACTGCTCATAGATAAATGCATAATTGAAAAATGAATCTCAGTAGAAATAAAGCAAACAACATATCTCCCACAAAACCGAAACCATGGATACTCGCCTAAGGCTTTCACCACTAACATTTGTATATCCTTTTGGCATATTCCATAAACCGTAAGGGGAAGCATTAAGGAACGATATTGAACTTGCTGCCCTACTAATAATTACCTTTTCTATAAACAAACTATTTAAGCATTTTTATCTTTACTTTTCTAACTTGTAAAATAATATCTACTTGGCAAAGTTACTGTGAAAATAAAATAAAATAGAAAAATATATGTAGGGCTCCTGGCAGAGTGGATCATCAAAAGCAAATTTTCTTTTCATTCTTTTATGGAAACAATTTGAGTTAAACTGAGTTTTTTGTTTTTATTTATTTATTTATTTTTGGTTGTTATTGTTTAAGAAACTGCCTAGGTCTAATATTTTATTATTGAAAATAATAACAGAGAAAAAAAGAAAAAGAAGAAAAATATTAGGTAATAAATGAATCTCTTTTATCTCCCTCTGCAATGTTTCACAGCCATAACTCCTTTAATGGAATACAATCAAAGACATAAGATTAGCGATTTGAAATGTTGGCAATGTTACTCTGTATGAGAAGCTTCAGGGATGAAAGCATTACGTGACAATGGTGGTACAGAGCTTTTTCTTCTCTAAGGAAAATAAATCAGAATCATTCTCGCATACAAATAAGTTCTCCACTTAAAAAGTGTGTGTGCATTTGAAAAGATTCATTCACTGTTTAAATACCGTATTCCAATACCCACTTTATTAAGTTAATTTGTGCAATTTAAATTGTCTGCTGCTCACCATGTTAGTGCATCTCCTAATGTTCATCCTGAGACTCCTGCCTCAACTTTTATTCTCTCTAGCACTATCATTAATGGATATCATGCTCAGATTCCTAGAACAGAGTGACAAGACACAGCGCTACAAACACTTACAGGGTTTCACCATTCCAAACATCAACAAAATACCCAAAGACCATCTTCATCCCGTTTGGTAGTACGGAAAGTTAACATGTAGCCTTACCAATAATAAAACAGGGTATATAATTGTGGACACCTTATTTCAACCAAATTATTGTGAAATATGTTACCTCCCAGTTTTCCCTAGTTTATTAAGGAAAAACAAACTTAGAAAACGCTCTTTACTTTCAGAAGAGTTCTATAACATTCCTTATGATAGTCTTATATTGACCTCAAGAAATGCAATAAATAAAATCTGGGTTTAAGTGTTGGTCCTGAAGTTGAATAGCCATGCAATACAGACAAATCATGTAACATTCTCAAGTTTAATTTACTCAGTTATAGAATGGTAATCTCAAATTCTCAATGTTATTTTAATTACTGAAATTAAAAGTGTTAAAGCTATGCAAATTATGAGAAGATTTACTACATATTAGCAATATTGTTCAACATCTGGCAATAGTCTACTTGTTAAGGTGTGTGTAGAATAAATAAAATATGTCATTCTTTAAAGCAAAATATAGGAACTCAAGTAGCCAGGTGAAGGAACATCATCACTGACCAATTAGCAGCAGGTAACAAATCTGTTAGGTAGAAAATTTGGAATCTAAAGCATGTATCAAGCCAAAGCAGTATATATGGGAAGTAAGGCACAAAGAAGTGCAAAGTACCACGTTTTAGGTTTCTAGAATTCAGGATCAAAGTAAGAGAGATCAGCTGCAAAACTGAGAATGTAGACAGCTGTTCTCCCCCGATACATTTTAAATCCCTTATTTCTCTGTAAAACGAATGGACCTAATAATTTAAGTTGGACATAAGTAAATTTCAGTGGTGCGAGAATAGAAAACGTGTAGAGATAGACATTTAAAAAGTAGTCAACTTAATAGAGTATATTTTCTTAGTATTAAAAATAAATCTTTGTGTATAAATGTCTATTTTGATTTCCTATCACCCGATGTCAGAGGATGACAATACAGGGCATTCTTAATAGGATATGTTTGAACACATGAATTTAGAAGAACACCAGCAATGTGGTGAGGTCATGGCCTCCTTGAGGAAGAAATTGTAAATGCTGAGTTCCTGTTGCTAATGAAACATAGATTACATGGAAAGGTGTGTACTTACGTATGCAGTCCCTGACTACTTTGAATAGTAATCCAGAGTCTAAAAGCAAAAGCCACTGTGTTGAGCAGGCTCTAGGACAGATGCCAATAATACCCGCCTCCTGATATCCTCAGTCTTGTCTACTCCCCGTAACATTGAGTGTGGACTGGACTTACTTATTTGCTTCTAACCAACGGAATAGAAGAGTAGTGATGCCATGTCAGTTCTGAGATTCAGTAATACAAAAATATGTGGTTTTTTAAACATGATTTCTCTCTTTTTCTTTCTTGGATTGTCTGCCCTGAACAAAGACAGTTGTCAGGTTATGGGGTGGGATAACATGGAATCTAGCTGCCATGTCATGAAACAGTCCTATGCTGATGCACATGTGGACAAGACATTGACGCTGGCCAACAATCATGAGGGTGAGGTTAGAAGCAGGTAATCCTTTTCCAGTTGAGGTTTTAGTTGTGTCTACATACCTGATATAGCTGTAATGTTTGCAGTCCCCAATGTTGGATGTGGAGACTGGTGGGAGGTGATTGAATCATGAAGGCAGACTTCTCATGAAGGGCTTATCACCATTCCGTTGGTGATAAGTGAGTTCTTGCTCAGTCAGATCACGTGTGATATGATTGTTTAAGCGTCTGAGACCTCCCTCTCTCTCTCTCTCTCTGTCTCTATCGCTCTTGCTCCCATTCTCACCATGACCCCCTTGCCTTCTGCCATAACTGTAAGCTTCCTGAAGCCTCACCAGAAGCCCCTCAGATACCCAGCACCATGCTTTCTATACAGCCTGCAGAACCCTGAACCAATTAAACCTATTTTCTTCATCAATTACGCAGTCTCAGGCATGTATAGCACCGCAAGAATGGCCTAACACAATATCCTTCAAACAGCCAAACTAAAATAAGGTATCTTGAAACAGAGGGAGCTAGTTAAGTGATACTTGTATTCCTGACCCTCAGAAACTCAGATGATAAATATTTGCTGCCTTCAGCTGCTAAATTGTGGAATAATTTGCTATGCAGTAATAAATAACTAATGCAACCATCAATTAAAACAAAGATGTTTTTGATCTGTCAGTCAGGTGCTGTAGAGGGAACACTGTGCCGATTTTGCTTCTTGCTATTTTCCTCAGTGTTCACTCCCTACCTCATGGTAAACAGCAAGTAGTGCCCATGGAGAGCATGGACGATGGTATAACATCTTTATATAATAGCACCGGAAGCTATCCATGAAGAAAAGCAGTGATTGCAGAGACTGGCAGGAAGTCAACCTCTGTAAGGAAGTGGAAGAATTTATGCTGCCATTGCAGATATGGAAGTATCACTTTCCAAGAACATACCTTGATATTCTTTTTGCTTATCTTTACAAATACAGACTTTTTTTTTTAAAGATCACTAACACTAAACGAACCCATCACAATATAAAACTTATTAAGACATTTATATTCCACAACTGTAATTTTCTTGTGGTAACTTTTTAAAATAAACCAATTGAAGTTTGACTATTTTAATGCCATCTTAGTGTCATTCAGGAATACCAGTCCAAGTGCAAAAAGTGAATTAATTTTATAATTGCTCTTCAAGCCATATTTTTATGTTTCTATCCTCTTCTTACCAATTACCATTATTTTCAGGTTTATTTTGAAAAATACTCCTTTATATCCTTCCTGTGAAAATTTAAAAAATATATAGTAAGAAGGAAATAAAAACTCTACATATCATCAGCCACAGAATTACACAGTATCAATGTTGAAAAGGAATTTCCACAATTTGTTTCTGGCAAGGAGCAGTCATTTTTGATGTTGGCAAGTAATAATTCAGCATATTTTGAGTAACTTGGGATGGCAATTTCTAAGTAAGTGATCCATTTCATCTTTCATGTTTAGTTACAGTAGTTTTCATAATTTTTAGCTGGAAATTGCTTCCACATAACTTTTCTCTAGAGGGCAATTTACACTAAATCTAGTCTTTTTCCCTTACTCCTGCCTTCAAATACCTTAAGATAACACTTGTTTGTATATATTTTCTTCATTCCAAGAAGAAGTGGAATGAAAACTATTGAGGGCAATATTATTTTTCAGGGTTGGTGACCACTGGAGATTTATCAAAGATTATCAGCACATTATGTGTTTAATAATGATACCTAAGTTTCAATTAGATAAGGTGTGTTTCCCAACACATTGTTTGCTGATATCTTTCTTGTCCATTGAATATTCCAGGTCTATTTTACATGAATCACTATGGAAATAATGTAGGTTGTTCTTGAACGTGGACAGTTTGTTTTTAATTTAATATATATACCTACCAAATAGCATTGTTATAAATTCATGCCAAAATTGATGTGAAATTACGTAAACCTGAATTCAGATTTTACCCTTGATACATTTCTCAAAGCTTTCAGCAATGAATGTTTCCAATTGTAGATTAAAATCTTGGGTGACGTAAATGCCATGGGGCATTTTAGAACTTAATTGCAAATAAGTTACTTTCCAAATTATTTAAGTCTACAAATCATTCAAGTTTGAACTCTACTGTCAAACCTAATTTAGTTTTCAGTTTAAGACCCTAAAACCATGCAAAGTCAACCTTAGAGTCACACCCTGTTCTGTACCCTGGAAGCAACTCAGAGCTTCTTACTTCAGGAAACTTTGAACGTATCTCTTCCTTCATGTGGTAACTGAACTAGTGATCAGTGAGAGTAAGAATAAATAATCACCAGATAGTAGTCTTGAAAGAAAAATTATGAGGTTCTAACAGCAAATAAAAGAAGCAAGCTAGCTTGAGAATTAGTGAGATTACTTTATAAAAAAGGTGTACCGTAATCCCAGCACTTTGGGAGGCTGAGACGGGTGGAACACGAGGTCAGGAGATCGAGACCATCCTGGCTAACACGGTGAAACCCTGTCTCTACTAAAAAATACAAAAAACTAGCCGGGCGAGGTGGCGCGCGCCTGTAGTCCCAGCTACTCGGGAGGCTGAGGCAGGACAATGGCGTAAACCTGGGAGGCGGAGCTTGCAGTGAGCTGAGATCCGGCCACTGCACTCCAGCCTGCGCGAGAGAGCGAGACTCCATCTCCAAAAAAAAAAAAAAAAAAAAAAAAAGTGTAAATGAAATTCTACAAAAGGGAAATCTAAAAGAGACTAAGTAGATTTATCTTGCTTGTCTTGCTTGAGGAAAATGTCAAAGAAATTCCTACACTTGGAACATTTCTTGAAATGAGCAATTAGTAATACACGTTATATTGATTGGTGATATGCTTTTGTCAGTGATTTATATTTTAATATAGATGAATTGTCTATGTACTAAGAAACTCCAAAATATTCTTACTAAGCCATCAACATTTTTTTAGAAATGTATCCTTTATATTAATTGGTACTTCCTATTAGATTTCACAAGTAGAAGACATTCACATAGATGGTTTTTAGTCCATCTCTGAGAGGTGAAATGTCATAGATGGTGGAATCTTATTTCAAGATAAAAAAGTACTACACGACAAATGGTGAATTTCATTTCATTTCGAAATTTCAAATAAAAGTCAAACTTTTTCATAAATCATGTGATTATTTCTTAACTCCGCAGTAATTCAATTCATATATGAGATTCTCATACTTATTAGTAAACAGAAATAAATGTCGAAATCTTAGTTCTCAGAATGTTTCTTACATAGCCCATATTAAGTTTTTATGCTTCCCAGGAAAAGCACACCTAAGATTTACAATAAAAATTATTATTGTTATTGATGTGCATATGTGTCCTGAACACTCTTGCTGAGGGACAACTCTTTTATTACTATTACTATTATTATTATTATTATTATTATTATACTTTAAGATCTAGGGTACATGTACATAACGTGCAGGTTTGCTACAAATGTATACTTGTGGCATGTTGGTGTGCTGCACCCATCAACTCGTCAGCACCCATCAACTCATCATTTACATCAGGTATAACTCCCAATGCAATCCCTTCCCCCTTCCCCCTCCCCATGATAGGCCCTGGTGTGTGATGTTCCCCTTCCCGAGTCCAAGTGATCTCATTGTTCAGTTCCCACCTATGAGTGAGAACATGCAGTGTTTCATTTTCTGTTCTTGCAATAGTTTACTGAGAATGATGATTTCCAGCTGCATCCATGTCCCTACAAAGGACACAAACTCGTCCTTTTTTATGGCTGCATAGTATTCCATGGTGCATATGTGCCACATTTTCTTAATCCAGTCTGTCACTCATGGACATTTGGGTTGATTCCAAGTCTTTGCTATTGTGAATAGTGCCGCAATAAACATATGTGTGCATGTATCTTTATAGCAGCATGATTTATAATCCTTTGGGTATATACCCAGTAATGGGATGGCTGGGTCATATGGTACATCTAGTTCTAGATCCTTGAGGAATCGCCATACTGTTTTCCATAATGGTTGAACTAGTTTACAATCCCACCAACAGTGTAAAAGTGTTCCTATTTCTCCACATCCTCTCCAGCACCTGTTGTTTCCTGACTTTTGAATGATTGCCATTCTAACTGGTGTGAGATGGTATCTCATTGTGGTTTTGATTTGCATTTCTCTGATGGGCAGTGATGATGAGCATTTTTTCATGTGTCTGTTGGCTGTATGAATGTCTTCTTTTGAGAAATGTCTGTTCATATCCTTTGCCCACTTTTTGATGGGGTTGTTTGTTTTTTAATATAGATGAATTGTCTATAGAAATTTGTCTCTTTGTAGGTTCTGGATATTAGCCCTTTGTCAGATGAGTAGATTGCAAAAATTTTCTCCCATTCTGTAGGTTGCCTGTTCACTCTGATGGTAGTTTCTTTTGCTGTGCAGAAGCTCTTTAGTTTAATGAGATCCCATTTGTCAATTTTGGCTTTTGTTGCCATTGCTTTTGGTGTGGGCAAGGACTTCATGAGGGACAATTCTTGATGTGTGTCTTGCACTTCCAGATATCTTGTGAAAAGCCATTGGCAGCTTTGTTTTCAGACTAATTATCTAAAAATGGTTTGTATAGTAAATAGCCTTGGAACATAAACCTATTACGTCCTTCTTGGACAAAAACCATACTTTTGTTTCGTGATCAGGGTAATAAAGACATTCCCTTCCTCCAGAGAAATATTGGACATGATTGCTCTTATCCTCATGTAAGTCATGTTTTCCTAAATTTAGCACTCCCCGGCTGTGACCCAATCCCGCCATATGTATAGCAACCAGGGTGCCCCTCATTGCCTCTAAAGGAATTAGAGGCAGGGACAAGGGAAAGTAATGTGAACATGAAGTGTATGCTGCTTTCAGTGAGTAATAACTAACTTTTCTTCTGGTCCTGATGCCATGTTTTTTGCTAGCCTCTGTGAAACTGTGGGAAGCTAATTGTCATCTTGCAAATAATGTAAAACCTCAGACTGTTCGCAGTACTGATAACGACCTCTTATGAAAACCCTTGCTACATAACATTTCACTCATGAGGCCCTACATTTCTATGCCAGGTTTCTTTGTATGACAATGGTGTTAGCAGCAGCAAATCTATATGGCTCTGCAGCAACTTAATTCTTGCCTCCTCGAAGGAAAGAATTTGTCAAGGGCATAAGGCAGAATGAGAGACTGAGGCAAGTTTCTGAATAGGAGTGACAGTTTATCAAAAAGTTTTAGAACAGGAACAAAAGGAAGTAAGGAACACTTGGAAGAAGACCAAGCAGGCAACTTGAGAGATCCATATACGCCATTTCGTTTTTGACTTGGGGGGATTGTACTGTGGTATGATGCTGGGGTTGTGTTTCTTCTACCCTTATTCTTCCCTTGGGGTGGGATATCTGCATGGGCACTGGCCTGCCAGCACTTGGGAGGGGCCACATGCACAGTGTGCTTATGAAAGTTGTGTGCTGGCTCATTTGCAGTGTTTTTCCCTTACCAGTCGAGTATCCCTAGAGGAATGTCATAGACCAGTTAAAGTCCACCATTTTACCTCTTAGTGCTCATGCTTGAGTCCACTTGCCTCACTCCTGCGATCTCATCAGAAAGTTGATCACCAGCTTCAGGTGTTTTTCTTCTATTGGGAGGCTGTCTTTACCTACCACCAGCTATAACCAATTGTTATTTCAGAGAGACAGTTTAATAACCACCTAACCATCACCTGATAGTCACCTGACATTCCTGGGGTGGGAGGACATCTCCTGCCTGGTTCACATCGGCCTATCTACCTACTCTACCAGTGGGAGACTCCATCTCACCATGTGAATGCATTTTCTAGCAGTAATTTAAAAAATTATGGCCGGGCGCAGTGGCTCATGCCTGTAATCCCAGCACTTTGGGAGGCCGAGGCGCGCGGATCACAAGGTCAGGAGATCGAGACCACGGTGAAACCCCGTCTCTACTAAAAATACAAGCTACTCAGGAGGCTTAGGCGGGAGAATGGCGTGAACCCGGGAGGCGGAGCTTGCAGTGAGCCAAGATGGCGCCACTGCACTCCAGCCTGGGGGACAGAGCGAGACTCCGTCTCAAAAACAAAACAAAACAAAACAAAAAAATTCTTTATTTTCCTGTTATTGGAAGATCATGTGATAATTGGAAGATTTTTCCATGATAAATTCACATATTAACTTTTTAATAATTTTTACCTATGTCCTGCTACCAGCAGCATACTTCTATTTTCTGTTGCTGTAGACATCACTTTAGAAAGATTTCAAAAATCATGCCTCATTTACACAGGTATGAGTAAATATGCTTTTAAGTAAAATAATGCTAAATTTCTGGAATTCTGGACAGAAAAAAATGCTACATATCTTGAGAATTTCTGTTTAGAGTAGATTCATATAAATAAAAATATTTTATTGTAAGAGTTTAATAATGGCTAATTGCTAAATGCTTACTCATTACTTATTATTAGTGTTCATTGAATGTTTATTGCATAGCAGGGCTATGATAAACCCTTTAATATATTATTTCCTTTGATTTCATTATTCCATCTGGACCTGTGAGGAAATTCATTTATGGAGATTCTTTTTAGCAACTTGTAAGTGACACCAGTAGGAAGGAGGTGTGACTCTGTTCCCATACTGTGGTCACTGATTCTGCTGCCGAATTCTTCTTCTAAACGCAAATATGGGCCAGCTCTGCCTAAAACTGGATCAGGGTATCATCTCCAGATTTTACAGGGAAATTCTTAGAACCTTCTAATGTCTCATTCTACACTCATCATTGGTCATTGGACACTAAGAAAACCCAAATTTAGGCAATGTACTTAATTTTGGAACATATGTTTTTAAAAGTATATAAAATATGCCATTCCATCCCTCCATGAATGAGGTGACTGTGTAAGGAGTTTGGATGCACAAAGTGCTGCTGTAAATTGAATGTTTTACTTTCCTCTCCGTCTTTATCTTATTAGTGAGAGCATAGTAGAAATTCCAGGAACAGAAGAACAGAGGGAGTCAAGGTTTTGTCTACATATAAATAATCGAATTAAATTTGTTCACTTTACATCTAATTTTTTTTTTTTTTTTGAGATGGAGTCCACTCTGTTGCCCAGGCTGGAGTGCAGTGGCGCAATCTCGGCTCACTGCAACCTTCACCTCCCCGGTTCAGGTTCTGAGACTGTCCTGCCCTAACCGCCCAAGTAACTGCAATTAAAGGCACCTGCCAAGATGTCCAGCTAATTTTTGTGGTTAACTGTAGTCTGAAAATAAGTGAGTGCAGTACAATTAGATATTTTGAGAAAAAGATCACATTCACATAACTCTTATTATAGTATGTTGATACATTGTTCTGTTTTATTATTATTATTGTTAATCTCTTACTGTGCCTAATTTATACATTAACCTTTATCATAGATATGCATGTATATAAAAAAAACCAAAGTACTGTATATATAGATTTGGGTACTATCTATGGTTTCAAGCATCTACTGGAGATCTTGGAACATTTGCCCTGCAGACAAGTGGGAACCTCTGTATTTGTTCTCATTTCTCATAAGAGACAAAAGTGGCTCAGAGAAGTAAAATAATATGACCAAGCTGAATAACTTGTAAATACAGTCAGTATTTGAACTCACCTCTGCCTGATTCCAAATCATATGCTTGTCTATAATAATCCCTTTTTTTTTTTTTTTTTTTTTTTTGAGAAAGAGTCTCACTCTGTCACCCAGGCTGGAGAGCAGTGGCTCTATTTCGGCTCACTGCATGCTCCACCTCCCAGGTTCATACCAATTAATACAGGCCAATATAGGACAGGCATGGTGGCTCACGCCTGTAATCCCAGCACTTTTGGAGGCAGAGGTGGGCGGATCACCTGAGGTCAGGAGTTCGAGACCAACCTGGCCAATGTGGTGAAACCCCGTCTGTCCTAAAAATACAAAAATTAGCCAGACATGGTGGCCCATGCCTGTAATCCCAGCTACTGGGCAAGCTGAGGCTCAAGAATCGCTTGAACCCAGGAGGTAAAGGTTGAAGTGAGCTGAGATTGCGCCACTGCACTCCAGCCTGGGTGACAAGAGTGAAACTCCACTGCAAAATAGTAATAAAAATAGTAATAATAATAAAATATTTATCGTTCTTATTTTTACTTGTAAATTGAAAACATTTAAATATATTTTCTACATGTTTAGAGTCTGCATTACTGAAAAATGATTTTTTAGATATATTTGCATTTTTTATAGTGTTTTACATGAAAAATATATGTGTACAGGCTCTGCTGTCTTCTGCAAATTCACAATGCCTTTCAAGTTAATAAATAAACTATATAGTTTGATGATTTTAATTGTCAGTAAACTACTTTCTCTGAACAGTTTTGGGAGTATTAAGAGCTCTTACTCAGAACCAGATATAAACTATTGCTAACAACATCATGACTATAATACTTTAATTGAGCAGATGAGATTTATGCATGTTAATCTACCCTAAACCACCTTATTTTTTTATTATGACCTGCCAAACGCTGTTAATGACAATATAATATTATTTTCAGCATTCATTTATCTTTTTTAAAAAAAATATTTGTCCTCTTGGACAGGCATTACTTTATATCTTTTCTTCCTTGACTTGTTAAGTAGAAGTTTCTCTAAAGAAAAATAAATCATTAATCAAGGTTATCAGGAACAGTCCCTCAGCAAATCGGAAAATTAGATAATAACAGGTAAAATGTGGAACAGGTTTATTTCCATTAGATATGTTCCCATGTTAGACAGAGTCACAGTGAAAATGTTGGACTATTAGCATTCACTGGCTGCTCAAATCACCAGCTTTCTCTTACAAAACTGTGACTCTAGAAAGCAAATGTGTGGATTGCTCTTCTGTTTTCTGCTTAATGACTGTGCCAAAGTCGGGAGCATTCAGGCCTTTCCTTTGGAATGGAATAACCACAGCTGCTTTTCATGTACGTCCTGATGATTTGCCAGACTGTGTAAACCCAGCCATTTCTATAACTTCTGGAGACACAGATGTGTAAAAAGTCTGTCTTCAGGCATCTAAATGATTATATAAATGTATTTTCAGAAATTTTCCAGGCTTGCCTTCCTTTGTGGCTTTTATTTCTCTGTGTTCATTTTTATGTCAGAGTCCAAAGATCATCAAATGTTTCATGTAACACCAACACAAAATGATTCTAGTATTCTGTTGAATATAGGAATTTAGAGGCTCAATTTAGTGTATTTCCTTGTGGAGCCGACCCGTAATTATTTGCTGAAGAAATCTTTTGGATCTGCTGATAAGAACTCCCTTGGCCCACTTCTGCAATATGGTTGAATAGCAGTCTACTCAGGGAGAAGTAATGGTTAGACCCTTCAACTCTCAAAAGAGGATTCAATCATTCATGCAAAAAATATTTATTGACTGCCAACCATATGCCAAACCCACTGTTCAGGTCACTTGGAGTGTATCAGTGAATAAAAACACAAAAATGTTTGCTCTTGTGAAGCAAATCAGAAAGACTGCAGAAAGTTAAAACAAAACATTGAGTCTCCAATTATTTTGCGACAAAAAACAATCATTTCCAGGTATTTCTGAAAGCCTATATTCTCACAGTAGCATATTTATAAAAAGCATGATAAATAGAAATTGTGTTTATATAGGTTTTCTGTGATTGCCATAACAAAATATGAAAAACGGGTGGTTTAAACAAGAAAAATGTATTGTCTTACAATTGTAGAGGCTAGGAGTCCATGATCTAAGTGTTAACTGGATTGGCTTCTTGGCTGATAGAAATATCGCTTCAATCTCCTATCATCTTCTTATGATACTCTCCCTGTGTGCTTCACATACTCTTCCCTCTATGTGTATCTGCTCTGTGTCCAAATTCTCCCCCATTTTTTTGTAAAGATACCAGTTATATTGATAGATGCTCACCTCAATGACATTTTAACTTGACTAACTACAACTGCAATGAACCTATGTCAAAATAAGGTCACATTCTGAGATACTGAGAGGGAGGACTTTAACAAATGAATTTGGGTGGGACAGATTTAACCCATAACAAAGTTTATTATAGAATGCCTAGATTAGGATTGAATCCAACCATCAAACCTGTTTACTTCAACCATATAAGTTGTTACCCTCCATCTCTGTTGCACTAACCGTATAAAAAATTATCTTAGAATACGTTTTGACTTTATGGCATTTTTTAAATTTTCATTTTAGGTTCAGAGGTACATGTGCAGGTTTGCTATATAAATAAATTGCATGTTACAAGGTATTAGTATATAGATTATTTTGTCACTAATTTAATAACCATATACCCAATAGGTACTTTTTTAGTCTTCTACTCACCACCCTTAAGTAGGCCCTAGTGTCTATTGTTCCCTGCTTTGTATCCATATATACTCAAAGTTTAGCTCCTATTTATAAGTGAGAACATGTGGTATTTGGTTTTCTGGTCCTGTGTTAGTTTTCATGGGATAATGTCCTCCAGCTTCATCCATGTTACTGCAAAGGATATAATCTCATTTTTTATGGCAGTATAGTATTCCATGGTGTATATATCCAGTCTACCATTGATGGGCGTTTAGATTGATTTTATATCTTTGCTATTGTGAATAGTGCTGTAATTAACGCACTTGTGCATGTGCCTTTAAAGTAGAGTGATTTATATTCCTTTGGATATTTATCCAGTAATGAAATTGCTTGGTTTAATGGTAATTCTGTTTTAAGTTATTTCAGAAATTGCCAAACTGCTTTCTACAACAGCTGAACTAATTTACATTCCCACCAGCAGTGTATAAGCATTCTCTTTTCTCTACATCCTTGCTAGCATCTATTATTTTATTTTTCACTTTTTAATAGCTATTCTGACTCATGTGAGATGGTATCTCATTGAAGTTTTGATTTGCATTTCTCTAAGGATTAGTAATATTAAGTATTTTTCATATACTTGTTGGCTGTGTGTATGTCTTCTTTTGAAAAGTGTCTATTCTAATCCTTTGGCTATATACCCAGTAAACATGCACACATATGTTTATTGCAGCACTATTCACAATAGTGAATAGACTTGGAACCAACCCAATGCCCATCAGCGATAGGCTGTATAAAGAAAATGTGGCACATACACACCATGGAATACTATGCAGTCATAAAAAAGGATGGATTCATGTCTTTTGCAGAGACATGGATGAAGCTGGAAACCATCATTCTTAGCAAACGAACACAGGAACAGAAAACAAAAAAACGTATGTTCTCACTCATAAGAGGGAGTTTTACAATGAGAACACATGGACACAGGGAGGGGAACATCACACACCAGGGCCTGTCGGGGGTGGGAGGGCAAGGAGAGGGATAGAATTAGGAGAAATACCTAACGTAGATGATGGGTAGATGGGTGCAGCAAACCACCATGGCACAGGTATACCTATGTAACAAACCTGAACATTCTGGACATGTATCCCAGAACTTAAAGTATAATAAAAAAAAGAAAAGTGTCTGTTCATGTCCTCTACCCACTTTTTAATGAGGTTGTTTGTTCTTTGCTTGTTAATTTGTTTAAGTTCCTTATAGATTTCGGATGTTAGGTTTTTGTCAGATGTACACTTTGTGAATTTTATTTTCCATTCTGTATGTTGTCTGTTTACTCTGTTGATAGTTTCTGTGGCTGTGCAGAGGCTCTTTAGTTTAATTAGGTCCCATTTGTCCATTTTTGTTTTTGTTGAAATTGCTTTTAGTTTCTTCATCATGAAACTTTAGCCAGGGCTTATGTCCAGAATGGTATTTCCTAGGTAATATTCCAGAGTTCTCATAGTTTTAGGTTTTACATTTAAATATCAAATCCATCTTTTTATAAACTTTTATCTTAAGTTCAAGGTTACAAGTGAAGGTTTGTTACGTAGGTAAACTTGTGTCATGGGGGGTTGTTGTACAGATTATTTTGTCACCCAGATATTAAGCCTAGTACATATTAATTATTCTTCCCCATCCTCTCCCTCTTCCCACCCTCCACCCTCCAAAAGTCCAAAAGGCCCAAGTGTGTGTTATTCCCCTCTATGTGTCCATGGATTCTCATCATTTAGCTCCCACTTATAAGTGAGAATATACAGTATTTGTTTTTGTTGTTTTTGTTGTTACATCTTGAGTTGATTTTTGTATATGGGGTAAGGAAGGAGCCTAGCTTCAATTGCATATAGCTATTCAGTTATTCCAGCACCATTTATTAAGTAAGGAGTCTTTTTTTGCTTTTTTTATTTTTATTTTTGGTCAACTTTGCAGAAGATCAGATGGTTATAGGTGTGCCTCTTTATTTCCGGGCTCTCTCTTTTGTTCCACTGGTCTAGATGTCTGTTTTTGTTCCAGAACCATGCTCTTTTAGTTACTATAGCCCCATATTATGATTTGAAGTGAAGTAATATGATGCCTCCAGCTTTGTTCTGTATTAATTTTGTATCCTCAAATTTTGCCACAGTTGTTCATCAGATTGAGGAGCTTTTGGAGAGAGACCATGGATTTTTCTAGGTATAGAATAATGTCATCTGCAGACAGGGATAGTTTGAGTTCCTCTGTTCCTATTCGGATGCCTTTTATTTATTTCTTTCACTTAATTGCTCTAGCTAGGACTTCCAGTACTATGTTGAAAGGGAGTCGCGAGAGAGGGCATCCTTGTCTTGTGCCAGTTTTCAAAAGGGATAGTTTTTGCCTATCCAGTATGATGTTGGCTGTGAATTTGTAATAGATGGCTTTTATTATTTTGAAATATGTTTCTTTATTACCTAGTTTGTTGAGGGATTTAACGTAAAGAGGTATTGATTTTTATCGAAAGCTTTTTCTGCATCTATTGAAATGATCACGTGGATTTTTTTTTAATGTAATGAATCACGTTTATTGCTTTGCATATCTTGAACCAACCTTGCAACGCAGGGATAAAGCCAACTCTATTATGGTGGATTAGCTATTTAATGTGCCGCTGGATTTGGTTTGCTAGTATTATGTTGACAATTTTTATACCTATGTTCATCAACAATATTTTCCTGAAGTTTCCTTTATTTGATGTGTCTCTGCTAGGTTTTGCTATCAGAATGATGCTGGCCTCATAGAATGGGTTAAGGAGAAATCCCTCCTCCTCAATTTTTTGGGGTAGTTTCAGTAAGAATGGTACCAGCTCTTCTCTATATATCTGGTACAATTTGTCTGTGAATTCTGGTCCTGGACTTTTTGGGGAGGCTTGTTATTCCTGATTCAGTTTCAAAACTCATTATTGGTCTGTTGAGGGATTCAGTTGCTTCCTGGGTCCACCTTGGGGGGTTTATGTTTCCAGGAATTTATCTATTTATTCAAGGTTTTCTAGCTTGTGTGCAGAGAGGTGCTCCTGCTTGTCTCTATTGGTGTTTTGTATTGCTGTGGAGTTGGTGGTAATGCCCCTTTTGTCATTTCTAATTGTGTTTATTTGGATCTTCTCTCTCTCTTTTTTTAATTAGGTCAACCAGCAATCTATCCTATTTATTCCTTCAGAAACCTAACTCCTATATTCATTGATATTTTCTATGGATTTTTATATCTGAATTTTCTTCAGTTTACTGTGTTGGGTTATTTCATGTTTCCTGGTAGCCTTGGGTGGGTTTTCTGTTTCTTTAGTTCCTCTAGCTATGATGGTTAGATTGTTAACTTGAGATCTTTCTAACTTTTCAATGTAGGCATTTAACGCTATTAACTTCCTCCGTAACACTACTTTAGCTGTGTCCCAGAGATTCTGGTATGTTGTATCTTTGTTCTCATTAGTTTAAAAAAATATTTCTGCCTTAATTTGATTCTGTACCCAAAAATCATTCAGGACTTTGACTTTTGACTCCAAAAGTCATTCAGGAGCAGGCTGTTTAATTTTCATGTAAATCTATAGTTTTGAGAGATCTCTCTAGGCTTGATTTCTATTTTTATTGCCATGTAGTCCCAGAGTGTGCTTTATATGATTTTATTTATTTATGTTTTGAATTTGTTGAGGCTTGTTTTATGGCTAATTGTGTGATTGATTTTATTGTAAATGTCATGTGCAGATGAGAATATAAAACATACTGTTTCAGAGGTGGCAAATCCTATAGATGTACATTAAATCTATTTGGTCAACAATTGAGTTCAGGTCCTGAATATCTTTGTTTTCTGCTTCAATGATCTAATACTGTCAGTGGGGTGTTGAAGTCTCTTACTATATTGTGTAGGAATCTAAGTCTCTTTGTAGGTCTCTAAGAACTTGCTTTATGAATCCGTGTGCTGCTGTTTTGGGTGCATATGTATTTAGGATAGTTAAGTGTTCTGGCTGAATTGAATCCTTTACCATGATGTAATGTCATTCTTTATCTTTTTGAGGGCTTTTAGAAAAAAAAAAAATTCTTGGCTAATGTACCACAAATCACTGGGGACCAATGAGATGGATTCCTCTACTTTACAAATCTTTATATATATCTACATGTTTGACTCAGAAGTTACAGGTGAGCCCTCAAATTATAAAATACCAATAGGAACACTGAAATGTAAGCATGAGAAGCCACTCATGTTCTGAATCCCATTTAAATGATAACCAAACTCAAATTATATCATTACTATCACACAGATATACATTATTAGATACTATAACCTAAAAATCATATGCCAACAAGTATAAATATGTCTTTTGTTTAAATTAACTTTTTAAAATGCGAATGTAACATATATCTGCATTATCATTGCAAAATAAGAGAAATACAGATGTGTCTGAGGCAAACATTGTGTCCCTATTCTTTTTCTCTTATTTCTGAAAGCAGTTTAGGATATACCAATATTAAGCTTTTTATTTTTTGTGATTATTTTTATGTGTTTGTATTAAAAAATTATATGTTTAAATGTCTATATACACAATATGCAGTTTTTCATAATATTAATAGTGCCAAATTACTAATTATCTTTTTTAAGTAGCAGAGTGAGTCTTGATTATTCCATTTAAAATATTTAAATGAAACTATTCCATTCTTTTCATCAGCTGCCCAGTTTCACTATCTTTTTGTTTAAGATGGATTTGCTTTAGAAAACATCTAATATGGTTTGGATTTGTTGTTCCCTCCCATACCTCATGTCAAATTCTAATACCCAGTGTTGGAGGTTGGGCCTGGTGAGAGGTAACTGGATCATGGGGCAAGATTTATCATGAATAGTTTAGCACCATCTTCTTGATGCTATTCTTGTGATAGTGAGTGAGTTCTCATGAGATCTGGTCATTTAAAAGTGTATAGCAAATCCCCCACTCTCTTGTTCCTGCTCCTGTCATGTAAGAAGTGTCTGCTCCCCCTTCGCTTTCCATCATGATTGGAAGCTTCTTGAGACCTCCCCAGAAATAGAAGCTGCTACGCTTCCTGTACAGCCTGAAGAACTGTGAGCCAATTAAACATAAATTACTTAGTCTCAGGACTTCATTATAGCAGTGAAAGAACAGACTAAAAATACATCATCTATCTTAGTTTCATTTTCTTAGAATTTTATTGTTATATCATCAAACCAAAGCTTATCTCTGTTTATTTATTGCCCCAACTAATTTTATGCTTAATATTTATTGTATGTTTACTATTTAACATGCTGCCATTATAGTAAATGACATTTTCTTATTTTTCATTATTTTATTCTTGACCCATCAAGTAATTTCTAAAAATTCTATTCTGCCTCCATTTCTAATATGTGGTAGACATTTTATAATCAAAATGCCAAATTAAATGAAAGCAAATTTTTAATTCCAGGTCTCCAAATGAAGCTCCTTTGTGTGTTTAGTTAGAATAATTATATTCTAAGCTAAAATTATGTTTCTGAGCTAAAATTATGTTTTAATTTGTCTTATTTTTGTGTGTGTTTTTTTACCCTTAGGTTACAGCTATATGGTTTCTTTAGATTTAACTGCAAATATCTCTGATTTTTGCTCACTTTCTTTTGCATTTTTCCTCTCTCTTATGATATTTTCTGATTTATTGTTATACTGAGTAGGGTTTTTTCCTCTCTATTATCCTCCTCATAAAATAAGGTGTGTGTGTTTTTTTTTAATCCTTCCATAACCTAAATAACTTTCTTTGCCCTTTTCATTTATGGTATAACACCACAAATGACATCTTTAGGGAAACAATTATTTTTAGTTGAATGGGCAAAATTAACTAAATGGGACAGTCTAGTGAGGGTAACGTATTGTACAGGTGTGAAAAGCTTATTCTAGTTAGATACTGATAAATAAGTAAGTAAAGATAGTATATTCAGGAAAAATGAATAACATAGTAAGATCTTACACAGAAAAAAAAACATAATTAAATAAAACCAACAAAAAGACAAGAAGAGGGGAACAGACAGGCAGAATCATTGCCTCCTGTTTATTTCTCCTTTTCCCCTATGCCTAGTGTTGGTTACATAAGCCAAGAACACAACAGGAGTGTTCAGATATGACTTTAGGTGTGTCCTCTACTCTTCACGGCTCATCAAAGGAATAGCCTCAGATATATTATGTATGTACTTACACCAACTGCAGTTGACCAGTCATCCCATTTTCCAGACAAGAAAATTGAAATTCAGAACTACTTAACAACGACTACTAAGTCATCCTGTGAGTGGAAGATCAGCTACTCAAAGCAGTGCTCTTCTTAGAAAAAGCAGCATTTAATATAATGATAAACTTTGACTTCCACAGGGTCACATAATATAGTTTCAAACAATGATTCCCTTTCCATCTTTTCTGCAGAACAAAGCCAACATTTGATGGAGACTCTCACATCGCCCCATGAGATCAGTATCTTACTGAATAGTTGGAAGTTTGGGGAAATCTTGTAACTAAAGGAGAGCAGGGATATGTAATGTAACATCAGATGAAATGGAAAAGTCTGCTTGAAACAACTTTTTCAAAATACGAGAGGTCTGTGGGACTCTGCCTATGGCTTGAAGAATTGCTTGAGGAAAAGCATGGTGATGAAAAACGATGTTGTCTTCTCTCTTAGTTCTTTCTTCAAGAAAGGCTCAACAAGTTCAAAACGGAAGCAAAGCCATTCTTACCAGAGAGGTCTCAATCAGGGAGCCTGTCAGAGGTGCTTGGATGCAGTCCCTATTCCCACCATCCTTTTTTTCAGTAAAAGTCTTTTATAGATGATACAGATGCTGAGGAGAAGAGACTGGGGAACACTGTATCAAAAGGCTTCACATGTCAATATGCTTGTTATTCACATTTTAAATCTTACTAGTTACAGTGCAACCTCAGTATACTGCAGTAAAATATATGCTCAGGAATAAATAAACAACCTTCATGCAGGCATGCTGTTATTCATATTTATTAGTAGTTCTATAGAAAACTCCATCTGTATTGATATTTCACTATTGATATAACTCATTATACACACACACACACACACACACGCAAAGTTCAAGTGGTACTGTGGCTTATCAAATGGTTGCTTGACGTGGCTAAATAGTAAAGTTGTGAACTTTGGGGTGAGAAACATACATAGGGATTTGGGGGAAGTGAAGCCTGATATCTAAGCAGAAGGTCAGTTTATCTCTGTGTTTTTGTTTTGTTTGTTTGTTTGTTTTGTTTTGTCTTGTCTCATTTTTAGTCGGATCACACTCATCCAGGAAATGTATCTTTTCTTGCAAAAGAAGGAATTTCTACGAGACTAGAAAGCTCAGAGAGAATACTGAACAAAAAGAGAGAGTGAAGGAAAAGGAGGTCAGCCACAACAAAAGTAGTAGCTTTTTGTCCTACAGAAAAAAGAAGCCATGCATTTTATAAAACATAACTGTCTTAAATGTCAGTACGGTATGTACTAGAGAAAGCATTAATAAAATGTGTTACTTAAACAAATAGGAATTAAAATGTTCAGGGACTGAGATCAAAACCCTAATATCAAACAGAATTGGCCATGCTGATGGAGATTGCTACTGGAGAAAAACACAGCCATTATGGAAGACAGTGTGGTGATTCCTCAAAGATCTAGAACCAGAAATACCATTTGACCCAGAAATTCCATTACTGGGTATACACCCAAAGGATTATAAATCGTGCTACTATAAAGACACATGCACACATATGTTTATTGCAGCACTATTCACAATGGTAAAGACTTGGAACCAACCCAAATGCCCATTAATAATAGACCAGATAAAGAAAATGTGGCACATATACACCATGGAATACTATGCAGCCATAAAATAGGATTAGTTAATGTCCTTTGCAGGGACATGGATGAAGCTGGAAACCATCATTCTCAGCAAACTAACACAAGTAGGGAAAACCAAACAATGCCTATTTTCACTCATAAGTGGGAGTTGAACAATGAGAACACATGGACATAGGGAGAGGAACATCATACACCGGGGCCTGTAGAGGGGTGGGAGGCTAGGGGAGGGATAGCATTAGGAGAAATACCTAATGTAGATGACGGGTTGATGGATGCGGCAAACCACCATGGCATGTGTACACCTAGGCAACAAACCTGCACGTTCTGCACATGTATCCCAGAACTTAAAGTATAATAATTTTTTTAAAATTATATATGCTTAAAAAAATAAACCACAGAGGATACAACAAAACCTGATTAATGTGCAAAATGACTAAATAGGAGAAAAAAACACAGGTATGTATTCAATATATATCACTTGGGCAATTAATTTTGCTAAGTCCCTCTATTGAGGGCTTGGATGTTAAAATTAAACCAACTTTATATATAAATGATATATTGTTAATCTGCTTTTTGTGTGTGGTATAATTACTGTTTTGTCTGTGTACACACGTCAACAATCACTGATATTCCTGCAGTAGTTATTTCTTGTCATTAAAAAGTACCTCCATTCATCTATTCTACAAGCACTTATTGAGCAATTATTAAATATTTATTTGGAAGCCAGAATCATGCTAAATTCTATGCCAAGTAGACCCTAATTGATCTTTTTTTAAGATTTCAATGCCCAGAATAGGAAAAGAAAGTAAGCAATATCCTTAAGGAGATGTTGCCTTAAAATATGCTCAGTCATAGTGGATAATACATTTGTAGTATCAGAAAAATCCTATTTTAAAGGTTAGTCGGATAATTTTCTCTCAAGTTAGACACTCAAGAACTTAACTAAATTCCAGCTGCATACACACTGTAAAATCCATGAGTGATCTCTTTATACATTTTAAATTCCTAAATAAATGCTTGACAAAGAATCCTACACAGTCATTTTAATAAGATGATTCTAATACCTTGACTTATTTTCATGGTGCCTAAATTCCAAATAGAAGCAAAGCATTGCCACGAGCATATTAAGAGAAAACACTGCCTTTTAAACTGGTTCTGTGGTTTTAAACTGAGAAAAAATCTATTCTCTAATATATGATTAGACATATTTTCCTGCTTTGTGAAGCCCTGAAAAGTGACAGAATCAAAGTATACATGGTGAGTTTTGCCCGTACTGTTGAGATTTGTTAAGACAAAAATACTACTTATTAGAAATGGAGGAGAAATTAAAAACAACATTTTGTGCCAGGCACAGTGGCTCACGCCTGTAATCCCAGTACTTTGGGAAGCCCAGAGGGGCAGATCATTTGAGGCCAGTAGCTCAAGACCAGCCTGGTCAACGTGGTTAAACCCCATCTCTACTAAACATACAAAAATTAGCCAGGCATGGTGGCGTATGCCTGTAGTCTTGGCTACTCAAGAGGCTGAGGCAGGAGGATTGCTTGAACCTGGGACACAGAGGTTGCAGTGAGCCGAGATCGTGCCACTACACTCCAGCCCTCCAGTCTGGGTGGCAGAGTGAGACTCTATCTCAAAAAAAAAAAAAAAAAAAAGGTTTTATGTTTAAACCAAGAGCGGTTAAGCTAATGTATTGATCAGTTAACAGCATCAGTGAAACCAAGGGCAACAAACTTAAAAGAGAGACAAGTCAGGGATCATGGCATTAGAAAAGACTCATATAAATGGATAGAGCCAAAACAAATGATGAGCTTATTGTTACAAAGATCTGTTTATTAGGGCATTGTGGCAGTGAGGAGGAGATAAGGAGTAAGATGAAGAGTAGATACATTTAATCAGAAACTTAGCTGTAACATGGCAGTCTTAAAACTGGAACTTTATTTTACTGTTGTTTCCACCTGAGTTTCTGGACATCCAATGGGACATGTCAAATTATGAAAATGACTGACTAACATTGGATATTTAGCGAGTGGATCTGCTAGTAGAAAAGCTCTTTTACACGAAGAGAAATAAAACAGCCCACAACTAAAACATCTAGTAAAAGTAAATCTCCATGGATCAGCCACAATCATTTCTAATACACAAAAATTTGATGTACTGAGTGAAAAAGTTCAGGTAATGGATATGTCAGAAATTTACCATTTGATTCACTTGGAAATATTCCTGTCACCTTCTAACTAAAAATCCCAACTGATTCATTGTTTTGGAATGACAACACCATGCTGTATCTCTTGCTTTTAAATTAGGCTCCTATAATCCATGTCAGACTTGCTTATTTTCTTACTAGATCAATAGAATAGAAGTAATTCTGGAGCAAATGTATTCTGTAGTCTCAATGTATGGAATTCAAAATATGTCTATTGCAAAATTTAGTTAGATTCAATATGTTTTTGGTGAAGAAACTGGTTTGGAATTCAATATTATTAATATGAACTATTTATAATTCTGATTAGAATTTTTTCACATTCAGTTCATCCATTTGAGTAAGATTGATTTCAAGGTACTAATAAAACTGACTGAGCATTTCTTTAAAGCTTGAATACGTATTCTCTTTCCTTCTAAATTTGGCTGTGCCATTTGGAGTTTTATACTTGATATTCTGTCAAATAAAATTGAAACATCTTTAGCCATCTGGTTTTGTGCATAATTTAGCATAGATCCACTTGTGGCAGTTGATTTCAGCGTAGTTCCTATCAAACACTGATCTTTAAGTATTGGAACTCTATTTGTAAATACAAACCCTTTGTAATTATCTATCTCCAGTTGTCCACAGGCTTTACCATAAATAAGGTTGCTACAGTCAATGAATACATAATTTGAGATTCTTTCTCACTATGAAACTGCTGTTCCCTACATGTGATGGGTACAAATGGTTAACCAGTAGCTCTCTAGTTGCTGGAACCAAGGAGTGATTTGTGACGAATACACACAGATGGCTTTTTATCGGGTTGTGCTTCGGTTACATTTGTTTTTCCCCTGTCAAAAGACTTTGCAGCCTTTGTAAATTCTTACAGCCCCTTGTGAGTGAGTGAGACCTGAGTGAGAAAGAATCTAGAAACAGCTAGTGAGGCCATTCAAAATGGATAGACAGTGAATTCACGGTGACATGTTTGATCATATCTAGAGTAGACAATTTTTAACAAGTGATGAGCAACAAAAAGCTTTTGAAATATCAACCGAAGAATTACAGGGACCTATCATTTTTCCGAATGAATACAGAGGGAGTGATTTAAGCAAATGGCCATTTTACTGTCAATTGCTCTAGCAGTCGATCACATGGAGGAGTAAGCACAACTTACTGGATAATTATGACTCAAAATGAGGTTGAAAGAAAATCCTTCAAATGATACTAGGAATGGAAGACTTCTGCTTAGGAGCATGAATACAGACTTGATACCAGAACCACACTGCATATTCCTTGTAGCAAAAACATCTATGTAAAAGATGAGGTATAGATATGCACTATATCTATATATCAAGCTGCATATTGAATATCTATATATCTATAATATCTCCATATATATATGTATCTGTATCATGCTCACCTATTCATCTGCAAACATTTCTCACCAGTAATCACTAGTGATATCACTAGTACTGTGATTATATTAATACAGCGGAATATGTGTGTATATGTGTGGCTAAGGGTGTAAATGTCCAGTGACTATTATGACTATTGATTAAGTAATTGAAAGCTCAGAGTTTAGTTACCTAAATACCTCAGAACTTCTAGGAGTGGAACCACTCCTAGTATAGGAGTGCATAAGTATGCACTATATATCAAGCTCCATATTGAACATCTATATATCTATAATACCTCCATATCTATATATCAAGATCCATCTATTCATCTGCAACTATTTCTCACCAGTAATCACTAGCGATGACACTAGCACTATATCAATAGAGTGGACTATGTGCGTGTGTGTGACTAAGGGTGTAAATGTCCACTGACTATTATGACCTGTATATATTTATTTGCAATAATGGTGAAGACCATTATATATGATTTTTTAAAAACAAATAAAATACCAGAAATGCAAGCAGAATAAAAATAACGAAAGAATTATAAAATGAAAATGCAATTGGATTAGAAATCAGACCGCCTGGGGTTCTTACTCTACTTGCTGGTTGCTAGAAAGATAAAAACAGAAAAAAAAATGGCAACAACAAACCCTTACAATGTTTCCTGAATATGAATATACTGCATTGTGACTCATTTAAAAAAAATACTTGCAAACAATGGAAGATAACTATTTATAGGCGTCGTGGCTTACACTGTTGTTTTGGGGAAACTAGTGCTTAGAATTACTATAAACATTCTTTTGTATATAGAAGTGAATGCAGGTTCAGTCACTCACCGCTTGCAGAGTGTAATTAACAAGAGTGGCATACATTAGAAAGAAAGTGACTTTATTAACCAAAACTAGTAATAGGGAAGTAGCCAGATTGTCCTCAAATTAACCTGTTCTAGTGGCTATCTTGGGTTCCCCATGGACTTAGATCTCGGCCCAGCATCATCTCAACAATGTCCACGTTGATGACTAGCCGCCTTGAAGTAATCTCAGGAATTTTGCAGCTGAGTCTCTGGGCTTGTTCTGTCTGTCTCAAGATTAGCCCCTGGAACTTCTAGGAAGGCAAATAATTAGATACTAGCATACAGTCAGATAAATGTGAAGGCAGTACATATGGTAAGAAAGGGAGGGATGTAGAGTCTATTTTAAGGCTAAAGGAAAAGGCTTCTGCAGTTTACTTCAAGGTTGTATGTTGAAACCCAAGAGAAAGGAAAAAACAAGTTTTAAAATGCATCGTGAAGTTAAGCTGCCCGGTTACATAGACATAAATACATAATTATAATTATTTGTGTGTCTGTGTGTATGTGTATTCTCAGATATATTTGCATATTGATACCAAATTTGCTTCTTAGGTAAAATACATCTCTATAAATTATATATTTAATAGAATATTGCTATAAAGTATATTGATTTGTAAATTTGCTAGAAAAGGCTCTTAGCTCTTATATAAACAAAAAATATGGTTTGGTAATTAGGCAACTATATTTTTAAATACTTAATAAACTCCAGTTTCCCACATCTTTAGTTTATTAAGCATATCTGAATAAACTTAATTTCCTCTTATGGCAGGCAGTGTGTAGGAAATATGCCATAAAATGGCAAGTTGATAAATGTTCATTACATTTATTTGTATGGATACCTAAACGAGAAAATTTTTGTATCCAAAAGAGGATACAATTACTTGAATACAGGGAGGTAAAATTCTAGAAATGAGTTGAGGTATATATGTTTTCGTATTGTCTAATGATGCAACATAATATTAAAATATGTACAATCTGCCCAGTCAATTAGTTTGAAATCTGGGGGACTATACACATTATCAAACCATAGTCATTAGATTTCCGAACCTAAAACTTCCCAAAAAATTACTCAAATTCATGCTTTGACCTTACTACTGCTGACCTTTGCCCACAGAGCCAAAATTCTGAATATCAAATCCTCGACTACTGAGAATACTATATTTAAAACTCCTTTACATGTCAATCCATTTTATTTCATGCATTTGAACTGAAAATTTCTGGTTTATCTGATTGAAATCTTGTCATCCTGCCCTTATTCAGTTAATAAAATTGAATAGTTTATTTGTCTTTCAATCTCCTGGAAAAAAAAGACAGCTATCATTTTAATGTTTTCCAGAACTTCCAGGGAAAATGCAGCTACATTTTTCTATAATTTTATACATACTTTTCTATAATACATCTCCTCAGTAAAACATGCTCCTCTATTCTTCCTGAGAACATAAGTAGATACAATTTTTCAGGCTTTTTACACTTAGATGTAATCACATGAATTATTTCTACCAAATTCAATTGAAACACAAGTGATGAGTTCGCGCTTGTGTTGTTTTCCATGTCTCTGTGTAAGAAATTCTTTAGCATTTCTCTGTAATCTTCTTTCCTTCTGGCTGAATGAAATCGGGACAATTATGGTAAAAATCATAATTATAAATTTAAGATGACAGAGATACCGTCATTCTTGGTCCTTGAATAACTTGCGTCCAGGAAAGTAGTCACCGCTGTCAAATAGTACAATTTTATTTTGACTATGAAAGTCGAAACCATTATTATATTTTATTTATTATACATCTTGTAGGTTATCTCTTATAGCAGCATGGATTATCCTGTACAATAACACAACTATTGGATCTCATTTTCATCTTATCCCCATTGTGGAATTTTTAATCTGTAAAATATTCCTTAATAAAAGAGTAATCATACAGAAACAGATGAACTATAAATTTCTGCAACAGAAGATGAAAACTAGGTTTAATAGCATCAGATCATAAAAATGATCAACTAGTCCATCAGTGAATGCCACTTATGTTAGATATAAATTTGTGTTTTACATATATTTACCTGCATACAAGAGATGATATTTGCAATGTCTTACAATTTAAAAACTTATCAGAGATACTTCAACATTTGGGTAGATAAAGTAGGTCACAGCATGCCAATGCTCCTCCTGCAAGAAATAGAAAAAAATTGTATGACTTGCAAATACACATGCACACACATGCACACACATATATGTAAGTTTTATGTGTATACACACACGTAATTTGACGGTATCACAGTGACACAAGATAATCTTTGATCGTAGATGGAAGATAAATAGTTTCATAGTGAAATAATGATCTTCTGTCTCTTTATTCCCATTGTGTGAGCATTCTAACTAGTGAAATAAATAAATTTAAAGGGTTATTAAAGCCTTACCAACTGAAATACAACTAAAACTCCCTTTAATCAAACAGTGTGATTTGGTTTCTAAAAAATGTAAAATAATCTAAACCGATTATTACTTTTAATAAGTCAGTTTAGTAATGTTGCTGGATATAACCTCTCTAAAAAATCAATTTTACTTCTATATACCAACAACAAATAGTCCAGTAACAAAAAAAAAAATGATGCTATTTACAGTAACATTAAAAATGCAAATCCATTTAGGATAGCAGAGCCAAACACACCTTTTCCTTTTTGCCTCCTAATTTAATAGATTAGTTTTCAGTAGTTTTAAACATAGATGTGAAATAATCTCAGCCTATGGGGAACAACATTAGTGGGTTTTGCTGACTTGCAAAATCTAATTTGTTATCCAGATGAGAGAATTGGCAAAATCACAATTATTATAAGCATGTTGCATTAACCATTTGATTTAGAAGGCATAACTTTAGTATTTTACTATTATCTGAGAGGCAAACTGTCAAATCAGAGTGCTCACCAATTACCAGAACATCCATAGCAATTTATTTTATTTTTAATTTCAATTTTTATTTTAAATTCAGGGAGTTGTGTGCAAGTTTGTTACAAGGGTACATTGGATGATGCTGAGGCTTGGGGTGTAATTGAACCCATCACCTAGGTAACAACCATAGTAGAAAATAGATAGTTTTTCTAACCTTGTCCCTGTTTCTCATTCCCCGCTTTTTTAAAAATGGTGCTTAGTGTCTATTGTTTCCATCTTTATGTCCCTGGGTACCCAAGGTTTCGTTTCAATTTATATGACAGAACAGGAGGTATATAGCTTTCTGATTCTGTGTTAGTTTACTTAGTATAATGGTCTTCCAGTGCATCCATATCGCTGCAAAGGACCTAATTTAATTCTTTATTATGGCTTCATAGTACTCCATTGTATATAGGTAGCCTCTCACCCATTTGGTTCATTGTTGCCAAAGCTCACTCATTCCACACTTAAAAACTTGAATCCAATTTTATGATTTTTGATCAAAATCACTGAGATGTACTTTACATAAAACAAATTGAAACATTTAAATTATCCAGTTTGATGAGTTTTGATAAATGTATACACCATTCACCACTACTCCAATAAATATATAGAATCATTTTTTGCTCCAAAAAGTTATCTTTTGCCATTTTACAGTCAGTTCCCCTACTGTCTTGCACTCCCCACTCCAGGCAGCCATTAATTTGATATCTATCATCATAAATTGATTTTGCTTGTTCTAGAACTTTCTATAAATTGAATCATAGAATACGCATTTTTATTTATCTGGGTTCCTTTGCTCAGCAAGTTTTTATGATGCATGTCTGTTGTTGTGTGTGTCATTAATGTGTTCCTTTTAAATTCCAAATAGTGTTCTATTGCATGGAAGTACCACAATTTTTATTATTTATTCAGCTACTGATGATTTGTGTCCAGCTTACGGTTGTCATAAATAAGGCTACTATGAACAATTCAAAAAATTAAATACTAAGAAAAATGTCTGATAAAATACAAATATTTACCTCAAAAACTACACAACTTTATTGGTAGAATTAAAATACTTTAATAAACAAAGAAATATACCAAGTTCATGAATTACAAAACTTGATATTGTAAAGAGATAATTTATTTCCCCCAAATAAATATACTTAACATGATTCTTCATCAAATATAAACAAACATTTGCTAAAATTTACCATCTAACTCTAAGCATATGGAAATGTCAAGGGCCATGACTAATCAAGGCAAATTACAAGAACAAAGTGGGAGATCAGACACTAACTGATATCCAGACTTATTATAAAGTTACAGTATGTAAGGCATTGTGGCATTGTTGTAATTGCTGTAAACCAAAACACAATGAGTATTGGAATAGAATTGAGTCCCAAAGAGAAGCACAAATATGATGAACTAATTTACAACTAAGACAACAGTACAGTGCAATGAGAAAAGGATGGTACTTCCAATAAATTTTTCTAGAAGTATCATTGGACATCTATATAAAAAATGAATCATGACCCATACCTTACACCATCCATAGTAATAGATTCCACATATATTTAACATGTAAACATTAGAATTAAACGTAAACAGCTTTTTGAGGACAACATCATTGTGAACTTGAAGTAGACAAATATTTTGAAAACAGGAGATGAAAAGCACTTTCTCTAATTTAAAAAAAAAAAAAACAGATAAATTGGAGTATACTGAAAATAAGCACTTCGGACGATGACAATAATATTAAAGTAGTGAGATGCAAGCCACACGATGGAAGGCAATCTTTATGATATAGTCATATTTAGCATAAAGAACATGCATAAATCACTTGTATAAACCGGTAGAAACATGGCAAAATTTTAAACTTTTGAAACTACACATAAGAGAATGTGGAGATGGCTAGCAAACATGAAAAAATGTTTGACTTCATTAGCCACCAGAGAAATGCAAATTTTCCCCAAAGTGCAATACATCTACATCCTCTCCAGAATGATTAAAATGTAAAAAGACAAAAAACACTAAACGTTGGTAAGATGGTAGAGCTACAGAATTACCATAGTGTCAAAGTGTAAATTGACACTTTATTTAAAATAAAAATTTATTTATTTATTTAAAATAAAATTCTACACCTATGATAATGTAAACCAAGCCAACTAGAATCTTCAAAATGTCCTTTGGCAATATTTACTATGGTAAATTTAAAATTATATATATATATATATATATGCATATATATATATGCATGCACGTGTGTGTGTGTGTGTGTGTGTGTGTGTGTGTGTATGTGTGTATGCCTAAGGGACGATTAATTCTACTCTGGATTTATACCTCATAAAATTAAGTTCAGATGTTTACCAAAAGACAGGTACTAGAATGTTCACACCAGTGGTGTTGCAATAGCTTTAAATTGAAAACTTCTCATATTCCAACAAAAGTAGAATGGAAACAAATGTGGCATATTCACAAAGGAGAATATATAGTACTGAGTATGAGTTACCTGCAACTACAATGACAATGATGAATCTTTCAAACATAGTAGTAATCAAAAATTAACAATGTGTATAAACAAGTACATACCTTCTTTGATTCAAAAATTCACATTAAGAAAAACTAATCTACTCTGATAGAAGTCAGGAGAACGGTTACCCTTGAGAAGTGACATTGACTGGACAGGAAATCAAAAGGCATTCTAGAGTGTGGATGGGTCTGTTTTTCGATCTGGGTTCTAAGTATATAGATATGTTCAATTTTTAATACCTCATTTAATTATACATTGAGATACATGTAATTTATGAGTGCTTATAATCTAATATAAAGTATAAAATTATGATAGGTTATTTAATTGAATAATTTAAGTAAATTATAAAAAGATGTTATAACTTGGTCATTATAATTAAAAATACTATATCCCAGTAAACCAACACAGGTAACAGGCAGAAAATGAGAAGTAGAACACAGTTATTGTGATTTACTATTGAGTTATATTTACAAAATAGTATTCATCTCTTTTTACTTGGAGGATTCATTTTTTTTTTTGCTGTTGTTAAAAGGCTTTTTGTCTGACAATTACTGTTTTTAAATATTCAAGGTTTAAGGGTTTATTGTATCTGAAAATCAAGGAAATGCCAACATATATTCTCTCTGCTTCTAGAGAAATCTGCATTTTACCCAGTTTCTGTAAAATTTTACCTTATTTTTACCTTATTTGAAAGGCTGTCAAATAAGCCCACCACTGTTTTATAGATTGTGGAAGAAGATTCTGGGGTTGGAGACACAGGACTTTGTTCTTCATGGCATAGCAAGAAGCACGAGCTTCATTTACACTGGCTCACCTTTCCCCAAGTCCTGCCGGGAGCAATACAGAATGGTCCTGGAGGAAGCTCTCTTTACATACAATCAAGTTGTGTCACAACCAAGGCACCTTGAGTTAGAAAAGCCTTAGTGTTATAAAGGAACTGTTAGCAAACCTGCTCAAACTTTGCCTTCGAGGGTGTTATTGTCTCTATTACTCTGGACAGCAAAATACTTTCTACTCCAGATATGCATTATATCCATCTTCCTAGGCTGACTGCTATAGAAATACCCTTGAAAGAAAGTTAGAAATAAAATAAAGTCAGTTCCTCTGCCTGAAAATTGAGCATTCATGCAAAAGATGCATATGGGAAATGGCATCCAAAGAGATTTATCTGAGATAGAAATAAAATATGAGTTAATTTTAACAAATTGTCTTGAAAAATGAACAACAATATGACACAACTATTTCAGAGAATAGAAAATGCCGTAACACTTCCTAATTCATTTTTTGGAATTTGGCATAGCTTTGAAATCAAAATCTGGCAAGGGCATTACAAGAAAGGAAAATTACAGGTCAACATCACTCATGAACATATACATTTATATTTTAATTGAATCTTGGCAAAACAAACCCAATGATATATAAAAAAGGTGTATCACAGCCAACTTACATGCATTCTAGAAAAGCAAAGCTGATTTAACATTCAAAATTCAGTCTAGTTCCACACATTGTCATAATAAAATAGAAACATTATGTGTGCCCAAGATATGCAGAAAGAGCTCTTGATAAATTTGAATATCTATTCCTCTCGGTGCTGATGTCAGAGATGTACACTGTTTCATAGTGCAGAAATAACTTGAGTCCAGAAGGGTTTAGGTAGGAGGAAGCACAGCATTATTAACTTTTAAAATCCTTCTCAGATATCTTATTTGCCATTGGTTGTTTCATAATTAAGTATGTTCTAACAGCGCTTAATATTTATTAACTTTCTTTTCTTTTCCCTCTAATTTGCGGCTCCAGAGGTAGATCTAGATATAGCAAAGTTTAAGTGGGATAAAATCCTTCACATGGGTAACTAGATAGAACTGTAAATTGTAAAAAAATTCGCTAGTATCTGAACATTTAAGAAAATTTGAATTTTGCATTTAAAATACTGAATAAAATAAACTTTATTTAAATATTTTATATTTTTATATTTATTAAGCACAATGCATACATGTTTTAAAACTTATACAAACTTTGAATGTCTTAAAAAATCTTTGTTTCAAATGAAAATATATTTTACTTTAACATGCTGTTTATTAAAACTATATATAAATTTAGTGTACTGTGAACTAATTTTTAATGGTTTTGATATTTTACAATGAGTAAGAGTTAAGATGATTTTTATCTACTTTCAATTATATAAGATACTTTACAAACAATTTTGTCTCTCTGAAGGCACATTTGTCAAATATTTTATTTGTTTGCTGAATCTATTTTTCTAAATTAATACGTAGATTATGGCGGGTGTGATCCTGATTTTTCTCTTGACATAAGGCCCACAAGTGTTATGGGAAGGCTTGCTCTTTCTTTTTCAGTTGTCCCTTTCCTTATTCCATGACACATTAGTAGCTGCTAAGCCAAGATGGAGGGGCTTAAGGCCCCATGCAGCTTATAAATACATCCAACAGTCTGACCAGTGACTCTTTTTAAAAAAATTCTTTATTGATTTTTATTTTTATTTTAATAATTTTGGGGGTACAGGCCATTTTTGGTTACTAATATGGTTTGGCTGTGTCCCCACCCAAATCTCATCTTGAATTGTAGCTTCCACTATTTCCACATGTCATGGGAGGGACCTAGTGGGAGGTAATTGAATCATGGGGGCGGGTCTTTCCCATATTGTTCTCCTGATAGTGAATAAGTCTCACTTGAGATCTGATGGTTTTATAAGGGGGAGTTTCCCTGCACAAGCTATCTCATTCTCTCTTGTTTGCCGTCATGTAAGACGTGCCTTTCACCTTCCACCATGATTCTGAGGCCTCCACAGCCACGTGGAACTGTGAGTTCATTAAATCTCTTTTTCTTTATAAATTACCCAGTCTTGGGTATCTCTTTATAAGCAGGGTGAAAACGGACTAATACAGTTACATAAATATATATTTTTTCTTTTACTTTTTTTTTTTTTTTGAGACAGGGTCTTCCTCTGTCACCGAGGCTGAAGTGCATTACATGAGATTGGCTCATTAGAACCTCCACCTCCTAGGATCAAGCAATCTTCCCATCTCAGCCCCCTGAGTAGCTAGGACCTCAGGTGCATGCCACCACACCTAATTTTTTTTTTTTTTTTTTTTTTTTTGAGAGATGGGTTTTAGCATGGCTAGGCTGGTCTCAAACTCCTGAACTCAAGTGTTCAGCCCGCCTTGGCCTCCCAAAGTGCTTGGAATTACATGTGTGAGCCACCATACCCAGCCAGGATAAGTTCTTTAGTGGTGATTTCTGAGATACTAGTGTACTCATCACCTAAGCAGTGTACACTATACCCAATATGTAGTCTTTTATCCCTCACCCCCTCAAACATCCCCCTTCAGTCCTCAAAGTCCATCGTTCTTATGCCTTTGCATACTTATAGCGAAGCTCCCACTTGTAAATGAAACATAACACATTTGATTTACCATTCCTGAGTTACTTTGCTTAGAATAATGGCCTTGAGCTCCATCCAAGTCACTGCAAAAGGTATTATTTAGTTCCTTTTTATGGCTGAGTAGTATTCCATGGTGTATATATATCACATTTTCTGTTTTTTCTTTGTTTGTTTTTCAGATGGAGTCTCACTCTGTCACCAGGCTGGAGTGCTGTGGCTGGATCTTGGCTCACTGCAAGCTCCGCCTCCCAGGTTCCAGCAATTCTTCTGCCTCAGCCTCCCAAGTAGCTGGGACTACAGACGCGCACCACCATGCCTGGCTAATTTTTTATATATTTAGTAGAGATGAAGTTTCATCATGTTGGCCAGGATGGTCTCAATCTACTGGCCTGGTGATCTGCCTGCCTCGGCCTCCAAAAATGTTGGGATTACAGGTGTGAGCCACCACGCCTGGCCATTTTCTCTATCTGCTCACTGGTCAAATATTTAGGTTGCTTCCATATCTTTTTTTTTTTTTTGAGACGGAGTCTCACTTTGTCGCATGATCTTGGCTCACCGCAAGCTCCATCTCCCAGGTTCACGCCATTCTCCTGCCTCAGCCTCCAGAGTAGTTGGGACTACAGGTGCCCACCACCATGCCCGGCTAATTTTTTTGTATTTTTAATAGAGACGGGGTTTCACCCTGTTAGCCAGGATGGTCTCCATCTCCTGACCTCATGATCCACCTGCCTCGGCCTCCCAAAGTGCCATATCTTTGCAATTGAGAATTGTGCTACAAGGCTATAGTTAAAAACACAAGGCTATAGTTAAAAACATACATATAAATATGTATGTGCGTTTGTCTTTTGCTTATAAGATTTACTTTCCTTTGAGTCGATACCCAGTTGGGGAATTACTGGATTGAACGGTAATTCTTCTTTTTGTTTTTTAATGAATCTCCATACTGTTTTCCATAGTGGTTGTACTAGTTTATATTCCCATCACCAGTGTAAAAGTGTCCCCTTTTCACCACATCCATGTCGACATCTACTGTTTTTCAACTTTTTAATTAGAGCCATTCTTGCAGGAGTAAGGTGGTATCTTATTGAGGTTTAAATTTGCATTTCCCTGATAATTAGTGATGTTGACCATCTTTCATGTGTTTATTGGCTATTTGTATATCATCTTTTGAGAATTATCTGTTTAAATCCTTTGCCCAATTTTTGATAGGATTATTTGTTTCTTTCTTGCTGATTTGTTTGAGATCCTTGTAGATTCTGGATATTAGTCCTTTGTTGGATGCGTAGTTTGCATATATTTTCTTCCATTCTGTGGGTTGTCTGTTTATTCTGCTGATATTATTTCTTTTGCTGTGCAGAAGCTTTTTAGTGTAATGAGGCCCCATGAATTTATTTTTGGTTTTGCTGCATTTGTTTGCAGAATCTCAGTCATGAATTCTCTGCCTAAGCATGTCTAGAAGAGTTTTTCGGATGTTTAGTCTAGAACTTTTTTTTTTTTTTTAAACCAAGTCTTACCTTGTCACCAGGCCGGAGTGCAGAGGCACGATCTCAGCTTACTGCAACCTCCGCCTCCTAGGTTCAAGTGATTCTCCTGCCTCCGCCTCCCAAGTAGCTGGGACTACAGGCATGTGTCACCATGCCCAGCTAATTTTTGTATTTTTAGTAGAGATGGGGTTTCTCCATGTTGGCCAGGATGGTCTCCATCTCTTGACCTCATGATCCGCCCTCCTTGGCCTCCCAAAGTGCTGGGATTGTAGGCGTAAGCCACCACGCCTGGCCATATTCTAGAATTTTTATGGTTTCAGGTCTTAGATTTAAGTCTTTGATCAATCTCAAGTTGATTTTTGGATAAGAAGAGGGATGAGGATCCAGTTTCATTCTTCTACATGTGGCTTGCCAGTTTTCCCAGCACCATTTATTAAAGGGGGTATCCTTTCCCCTCTTTATGTTTTTGTATACTTTGTCAAAGAGCAGTTAGCTATAAGTATTTGGCGTTTTTTCTGAGTCCTCTCTTCTGTCCCATTAGTCAACATGACTATATTTATACCAGTTATATCTTATATTTTTAACTATAGCCTTGTAGTATAATTTGAAGTTGGTTAGCAGATGCCTCCAGATTTGTTCTTTTCTATTAGTATTACTTTGGCTATGTGGGTTCTTGTTTGGTTCCATATGAATATTAGAATTGGTTTTTTTTTTTCTAGTTCTGTGAAGAATCATGGTAATATTTTAATGGGAATTTCATTGAATCAGTAGATTGCTTTGGGCAGTATGGTCATTTTCATAATATTTATACTTTCCATTCACGAACATGGGATGTATGTCCATTTATGTCATCTATGATTTCTTTGAACAGTGTTTAGTAGTTTTCAGTATAGAGATCTTTCAACCCTTGGCTAAGTATATTTCTAAAAAAGTATATTTAGAAATTGAGTTATTTATTTGATTTTCAGCATGCTCATTGTTATTGTATAGCAGCACTACTAATTTGTGTACATTGATTTTGTATCCTGAGACTTTACTTAATTTGTTTATCAGACCTAGGAGCTTTATAGTTTCTAGGTATACAATCATACCATCAGTGAACAGCGACAGTTTGACTTTCTCTGTCAATTTGGATGCCCTTTTTTTCTTTTCCTTGTCTGACTGCTCTGGCTAGGGCTTCTAGCACTATGTTGAATAGAAGTGGGGAATGTAGGCATCCTTGTCTTGTTTCAGTTCTCAGGGAGAATGTTTTCAACTTTTTCCCATGCAGTATGATGTTGACTGTGGGTTTATCATACATGGTTTTTATTACTTTGTGGTAAGTCCATTCTGTCTATTTTGTTACGGTTTTTAATCATAAAGCAATGCTGAATTTTAACAAATGATTTTTCTGCATCATATAGTTTTTGTTTTTAATTTTGTTTATTTAATGTATCTCATTTATTGAGTTTCATGTGTTAAACCATTCCTACATCCCTGGTATGAAACCCAGTTGATCATGATGTATTATTTTTTGAGATGCTGTTGGAATCAGATTCAGTTAGCTACTATTTCTTGGAGCATTTATGCATCTATGTTCATCAAAGACATTGGTCTGTAGGTTTCTTTTTAGTTCTTGTGGTTATATTTCCTAGTTTTGGTATTAGGGTGATGTTGGCTTGTTAGAATGATTTAGGAAGGATTCCTGCTTTTCCTGTCTTTTGGAATAGTTTCAATAGGATTGGTACCAATTCTTCTTTGAATGTCTGATAGACTTCAGTTGTAAATCTATCAGGTCCTGCCTGGGCTTTGTTTTGTTGGCAGTTTTTTAAATGGCTGGCTCAATTTTGCTGCCTGTTATTGGACTGTTCTGGTTATTTATTTCTTCCTGATTCAATATAGGAGGGTTGTACATTCCTAGGAATTTATCCATCTTCTCTAGATTTTCTAGTTTGTGCATATAAAGGTATTCACAGTGGCCTTGAATGGATTTTTGTATTTCTGTAGTATCAATTATAATGTCTCCCATTTTCATTCTAATTGAGCTTAGTTTGATCTTCTCTCTCCTTTTCTTGGTTAAACTCATTAACAGTCTATCAATTTTGTTAATAATTTCAAAGAACCAACTTTTTGTGTCATTTATCTTTTTGTTTGTTTCAATCTCATTGAGTTTTGCTCTGATTTTTATTATTTATTTTCTTCTGCTTGGCTTGGGTTTAGTTTGTGCTTATTTCTCTAGTTTCTTGAGGTGTGACGTTAAGTTTTCAATTTGTGCTCTTTCAGACTTTTTGACATAGGCATTTAATGTTGTGAACTTCCTTTTAGAAATACTTTTGTATTTCCCAGATGTTTTTGATAACTGGGCCAGTATTTATTTATTACTATTCATTTCAAATATTTTTTAAATTTCCATTTAAAAATCATTGTCAACCCAAAATTCATTCAAGAACAGATTATTTAATTTCCATATAATTGTGTAGTTTTGAGGGTTCCTTTTGGAGTTGGTATCCAGTTTTCTTCCACTGTGGTGTAAGGAGATACGGTTTAGATCCAGGCAGCCTGCACACAGAATTCTGACCTGCCCCCGTCCATAAACTTCCCCACAGGGACAGCAAGCAGGGATCTCTGTGTCTGCCAGCGAGCCTGGACACCCAGCTCCTGTGCTCACTCATGTTCACAGCACACTTCCCATTTGCCCTCAATTCTGTTCAAGAGAGTTTGTCTCCACTTATGGTTTGGCCCTGTGTCCCCACCCAAATATCATCTCAGATTGTAATCCTCCTGTGTTGAGGGAGGGACTTGTAATCCCCACGTGTCGAGGGAGAGAGGTGATGGAATCATGTGAGTGGTTTGCCCATGCTGTTCTTGTGATAGTGAGTGAGTTCTCATGAGTTCCAATGGTTTTATAAGTGTTTGGAAGTTTCTTCTTTGCACTTCTCTTACCTGCTGCCATGTGAAGAGGGTCCTTGCTTCCACTTTGCCTTCTGCCATGATTGTAAATTTCCTGAGGCTTCCCCAGCCATGTGGAAATGTGAGTTAATGAAACCTCTTTTTTAAAATAAATTACCCAATCTCGGGCAGTTTTTTATGGTAATGTGAGAATGGACTAAGACACTACTCAAAATTATATCACAAAATTCAGCTGAGAGCTTCTTTTACCCTGCACCCCCTCCCTAAGCTTGTTGGCTGACTTCCTCAAGGACATTTGTGAGGCATAGTCAGGAATGGGTTCCCTGGACTCCTGCTGGAGGCTGGGAATGCCTACAAGGCACTTCCTGCTGCTGCTTCTACTTTTATATTTCAAGATGTCCCCTAAATTCAACCCAGCTGTGGGTAGGTTGTTAAGGCCTTCTCCTGTGCTCTGGATTTTCAGATTCCTTGGTGAGGATGTGTGCTCGGAGTTAGGCTCATCCCATCTCACACTCTGGAAACTTAAGGGTTTTCTACCTGTTGCACAGAGCAGGCTGCAGCCTGCTGCTTCTTTCAAAGGGTCTGTGAATTCTTTCTTAGGCTTTGTCTGAAAGAAAGTCACAGTAGTTCCCTTGTTAGTGGAAACATTTCATTTAGTACATCTTAATCTCTTATGATGGTTTCTTCTTCATAAGTGTTTCCACAGGGATTCAGTGAATTATGGTAAGGGTGTCCTAAATTCATATTTTCCAGAAACAGTCCTAGTTTGCACATACTATTTTCACACAATTAATAATACCGTTGCCATTTTCTCTGAAACGTGTTCAGTTTGAATGATTACTTATACAGCTCTTTTAAATAGAAGACACCATATTCATAAGTGCTTCATCAGCATTTTCATTCTAGATGGTTTCCTTTATACGTGATAACTTCTTATGAACATGTACATGAGTATCATAAATAGTAAGACCATGATTAAGTTTTGGGAGTGTTGTCCTATATGGGGAAGAAGTCTTTATTGAATCAATTACATGGAATCCAATGGCTTGCCCATTCTGTCATTCTTTCTTAAAAGTGATCAGTCCATTGTGGGATGGTTTGTACTATGGGCAAGATCTGTGAATGAAGGTAAGATATTTGTGAGCACTTTTAGTGCTGTAAACTATTTACAACTTTTTAAAGATCAGAGTGTATAGCTGTAGCATTTATTTGGTTCATGTCCTAATTGAGACATGAGTCATGTCAATAGTGACTTAAATTATTTTTTTCAGATATCATATCTTAAGTAGAGATCCACACTGAGACAGAAATTTAGCAGATTTCTCCACACTGAGACAGAAAAGAGCAGCCAAAAGCAGAACTGTTCCAGATGAGTTGACAGCTTTGCTTGTGAAATTGTTCAAGAACTCAAATATGAAGTATGGTCCATGATGAGACATAACATTTCCATTTCTCAAAGGAACTTTTCAATAATCATAGAACCATTATGGGAAAAGACTGTCATTTGGCTAAGTCATCACTCCCTTTTTAATGAAACCATTTGCTTCACTATTCTCCAGTAATGAACTAGCAGTTTTTGTTTAGCTTCAGGTAGAAGAACTCAAGTTCAAAAGTCAGAGGCTACTTTATTCGTGTGCTCAGTGGTTCCGATGAGCTCTGCCATTTTCACAGATACATCACATTCCATTTCTTCTGAAAAAGATAAGAGTGCCAGGACAGAACTTGTTTTCCTGCTTCCTAAACTTTTTCCAAGGATTTTTGCTGCAAAGGTCTCCATTCAAATTTGACTGTTTGATGAAAAGCCTTTAGTTATCTCTCTAGATGTGACATGCAATGTCTCTAACATACAAAAAAAGAAAAAGAAATTAAATCAAAACCTAAGGAATTCTTTTTGGCCTTGTTATGCACAGAACCAGTTTAATGGTTCATGGAATGTCTTTGTTGAGTGTAACTCAGTTAGTCCTCAAGAAAAAATTACATTATTTTTCTTTCTAGTGCCATCCAGCTTCTCTCAACTAATTTGATGTCGTATGAAAAGCCATCCTAGTTTTCTCAGTAGGGTCTCTTGTTGTAATGTAATCAATATAATAGAATGTTTTAAATCTACAGATACTTCTATTAGAAGGATTTGGGTTTTGTAGAATAAATGTCTCAGCTTTTATATTGTGAATTTTATCTATTAATTCTTTGGTGTTACAGCTATTGTGATATCTATTTTTATTTTATAGCTCATTTATATACTTTTAATCTGCATCTATTATAAATGTTTAGCCTTCTTATTGAGATTTAAATAATCATTTAAAATTTTCACAATCTCTATTATATCCGCATTTAATTCTAAAATAGGCAGTGCCTTATCTGAGAAGATTGTTGATTCTTGATTGTGTATTTTAAAATGGTCTTGAAATTTTCTCTTTGTTGGCTTAGTTTTCTTTCTTATTTATTTTTTCAATAGTGTATTTAAAGTGAAGAGGACTATGGTGCATTGATGGGATTGGTGGTTAGTCAGCCTGTTTTGTGTAAGAGTGGATAAAAGTAAGAACTCCTGACTCATTGATGATTCAGTACCAGTCCTAGCTATGGATGCTTCCTATCACTTATGGCTATTATCAGATTCCCAGGGAACTGCATTTTTTTTTTTTTTTTCCTGACCCAGGCTTATATATTTAGGGTTTGATCTAAAGGTAACTGGGAATTTCTGTCCAATGCAAAGGTGGATATGTGGAGCTTCATGGGACACTACTCTGACTTTCCTAATGAGTCCTCTCCAGATGTCAGAATCTTTCATCCTAGTTTGTAAAGCATTCTTGGTCAAGTCCACTGCTCCCAGCACAGCCTTGCTTATGTCTAGACTGTGTTGAGTTCAATTTATTTAATCACATCTTGCTTATTACTCTTATGTGATCATTTATAGTATTATCATCATTTTTCCTTCTTATATTCTAGTGCAATTATGAATTAATAATAGTATTCTAGGCATTTCAAAGTTCTAGGGTTGAAGTTAAATTTATAGATTGTATTTAGGCCGTCCTTTTGAATCAATTAGATTTTGAGGTTCTTCTTTTGAGGTTAATCCTATGATAGAAATTTGATTGTGTATGTGAGAATATATATGTATATGTGTTCGTGTGTGCGTGTGTGTGTGTGTGCCACTTAAAAAATGATCCTGTTCTTTGTTTTACCCAGTGGTTCTATCTCTATTGTTCAGAGGCTCAAATTTGTTTTTTTCTTTATTCTCCTGTTGCCCTGTATTGTCATTTATTGTATCTATACTTTCTCACAATTTTTTTTTTTTTTTTTTTTTGAGACAGGAGTCTTGCTCTGTTGCCCAGACTGGAGGGCAGTATGGAGATCTTGGCTCACTGCAGCCTCTGCCTCCTGGGTTCAAGTAATGCTCATGCTTCAGTCTGTCAAGTAGCTTGGACAACAGGCATGGCCATCATGACCTGGCTAATTTTTGTATTTCTAGTAGAGATCAAGTTCTGCCATGTTGGCCAGGCTGGTCTTGAACTTCTGACCTCAAGTGATTCTGCCACCTTGGCCTCCTAAAGTGCTGGGATTACAGACATGAGCCACCACTCCCGATCTTATTTTCACAATTTAAAAATTACTTTCAGCTGGGTGTGGTGGCTCATGGCTGTAATCCTAGCACTTTGGGAGGCCTAGACAGGCAGATTTCCTGAGCTCAGGAGTTTGGGACCAGCCTGGGCAACATAGTGAAACACTGTCTCTACTAAAATACAAAAAAATCAGCCAGGCATGATGGTGGGTGCCTGTAATCCAGCTACTCAGGAGGCTGAGGCATGAAAATTGCTTGAACCCAGGAGGCAGAGGTTGCAGTGAGCCGAGATCTTACCAAGGCACTCAACCTGGGCAACAAAGCCAAACTCTGTCTCAAAAAAAGAACAAAAATTACTTTTTTTTCTGTCCTAAATTATGAAACATTTCCTTAATATTATTGTGTATGTGTTTTATTTATTATTCATACACATTCAAATATTTGCTTTTAGGGTAATTTTAGTTTTCTAATTTAACTAGTCATATATATTTTAATAACTTTATTTTCATTAGATGGCTTCCTTTTTCATAGAAACATGTACTTGTTTAATATTTTAAATTACATAGTGCTTACTATCATTTGAATATCTTTGGAGCCCATCTAATTATAATCTGTTAAGGTTTTTCTGATGACTAAATTATTTATATTTAACCTTAAGTAAGACTTTCTGAAGGTCAATTTTGTCTCATTTTGTGTTGTTATATTTCTTAAATATATAATAATCCTTAGTGAGTATTAGTTCATTAGTACAGGAAGCTGACAAGGTTTCCTCACACATGTACAAGTCCACCTACTAAATAAACTTCTTTGTCTAATAAGAGGTTTGCAGTACAGTCATTTTGAAGTGCAAGCTTTGAAACAAAATGCAAGGGCAAGGACCAGAGAGGAAGGCTGGGTGGAGACCTCTTACAGCCATCAAAGTAAAGAAAGTTTAGTTTAATTGATTGAGTCTTTAACTTTTACCTTCTCTTACTTCCCACACCTCTATTGGGAGGTCAAGAGTTTTCTCAATCTCTGCTCTATTTCAATATTTTTCTCTATTAAAAAACAAGAGCCTTTTCCAAGAAGTTAATTCACTTTGGAAAATAGTTCTCCAAACTTTCACCAAGAGAAAAGACTGGCACTTCCTCTATATCTAGTAGACCCGCTCTCCCAAATACAAATCTTTTTTTTTTTTTTTTTTTTTTGAGACGGAGTCTGGCTCTGTCGCCCAGGCTGGAGTGCAGTGGCCAGATCTCAGCTCACTGCAAGCTCCGCCTCCCAGGTTTACGCCATTCTCCTGCCTCAGCCTCCCAAGTAGCTGGGACTACAGGCGCCCGCCACCTCGCCCGGCTAGTTTTTTGTACCAAATACAAATCTTTGATTAACACTTGATCTCCACAATGATACCTTCCTAGTGTTTTCCATACCTAAAACAGCGTTTGTATTTTAACCTGAACTCTTTGTAATCTAAGAATATTCTCCAAGATGATATGGGATATTGTATGTTGAATTAGTTCAGTCGAGAAATGGAGGCCATGTTAACCTTGTTTAAGGTATACACAACTTGCTTTTCCTTTCTTTCTCTTGGAAATATACACAAGATATTGATGTGATCTGACATTCAAACAATTATAAAATGGGTCTTATACCATAGAGCAAATACTTGCACCTAAAACATCTCCAACATCTCTAACATCTATGACATGATTAAATGAACAATACAAGTATTTTGTGACCCAAGCAGGGCAGTCATAATTGGAAGTAGGCACTTTCTATGAGAGAGTTATTAATTCTGCTTATAAAAAGGGAAATGGAGAACTTTCATAATATGTGATTAAAGATCAAAGTGAAGTATGCAAACCAAAGTCCTTCATATCTATAATCTGGTTTTCACCAAATAGTGTTGGAACCGTCTCTAGAATTTCTATTTTAATCTATCAGCCACATAAGAGAGTATTTGCCTTCTGTACTGGTTTTGTTAATCTAAAATCAGGTAACAAATAGTCTCGATTTTAAACAAGATGTGAAAACATTCTATCACATATTGGTAAAATAGAGAGGAGTTTCAAACCAATAGAAATCAATATTGCTAGAATAAGTTATTTTGGCTCAGTTTTTTTTTTTTTTTTTTTGAGTAAGGGAAAAAAAAGAGAAAGACATTCTTCTGACACTCTCACCTAGCTCTGATACCTTACAGTAAAACTAAGCTGAAGGAGTTGTCAAACTTGTCATAAAATAATTTAAATTTGAAAAAAAAATCATGCCCAAGTCTTCCTAAAGTTAAGGTTATGGGTTTTGTGTAACAATACATTTTTTTAAGAGAATAAATAAATGTACAGTTTATTTTAAAGACCTCTGTATTCTAACACATTATTTAAAGTAAAATTTCATTCCAAATGGTAGGTTTTAGTTCTATTCTAGTACAGTCTCAATATTATGTGTCTGAAATACGTAATGAACTTTAAAATTTTAGGGTTGAAGGACAATTGTGCTTACAAGTATAACAGTTACAGTTTACAACATAACAATAATGTTACCATTACACAAAATTTACTTCATCATATGCAGAAATCCATTAATTGTTTTTGCTATTTTTATGAAAATATCATGAATTTATCAGTAAACAAAATTATATAATAAAAATCCATGTCCCCATCATTTGGGTTCAGTAATTACAAATTCATTGCTAATTTTGGTTTATCTCTACCACCAGACACTTTGCCTCTTAAAATATCTGAAGTAAGCCACAGATGTCATTTCATCTACAAATATATTAGTTCACATCTCTAAAAGGTAAAATCATTTTGTAATAAGCTCAAAATATCACTATCACACCTGGAAAAGTACTGATTGTCTTTTTTCTCTGTTTTCTGTAAGTTGTACTTATTGTATCTTACCTAGAAATTGGATCACATTTTCCCATTCCTTATTTTTCTGGCAAGTCTCCTTCAGTAGATAGTCTTTTGTTTCCCATAAGGGGCACATGATTCCTGATCATCTTCCTTTTTGTTAAATAAGCTGTTGTTGATGGTTAACGATAGATCAATTCATTAAAGTCTGTGTAATTCTGACGTTACTACTATAACATTCTCTCTCCCTTTATAGGTTGAAATATTTTGTAAGAAGAATTTTCTCATCTGTTATTTGGTTAGTATTACAATGTTGTCTTTTCAAGTTGGACGTCAAGCCCGTTTTATACATGGTTAGTAGTTTTTGACAACTTCCTTCTTGTCTTATACATTTCCAGGCAGCCCCTTTTTCGTTTGGTGAAAATTAATATCTAAAGGCCATAATTTGAATGTTTGCTGCTCTGTTTGCTATCTGGTTGATCATTATTTTAGCCTTTATCCATAAATGAACTATTGTTTTATTTAAAGATAAAGTACATGAGCTCACACTGATAATTCCAATTTAAATTTATTAGTAAATGGTATTTGTTGACTTATTTGATCTTAACACCTATTTTCCTCCATGTTTAAAAATGATGCTCTCAACAGCACCAAAAATTATAGATTTACCATTTCACATAACTGTTCATTTTTGTTATATCTCAGTATAACTGAGTTTCATTTTCTATTTTTAAAATATTGATGCTATTTTTTTTGCCTTTTTTCTGAGTATAAATTGAAATTACTATTTTAAAAATTATTTAAAGCACTCCTACTTTGCACAAATATGCTGCCAACTAGATTCATATTTGGTTTTGTTGTTTCCTTTCATTTTTAAGTCTTTCGATAGTTTAAATTCAGTAATTGTAAATATATCATATTTAACAGATTTAAAAGCAAAACCTATTAAAATAAATACTCAAAAAGTCATTTCTTATTCCTGCATTCCCTTTATACATATTTAATTATTTTCTTTTTTATATTTATGGTTATTACTTGCATTTTTATATAAACACATATGAGCACATATTTTTATGTATTTTAACTATCTGTTAATGTACCCTTATCTTTTTAGGTGGTGTGTGTTTGAAGGAATAGGCTGTTAATCATCTCACCATCAAGGTCATTGCAAATTATCTTGCTATCAACACCATTTAAAAGAGTGTCTATCACTTAAAAAAAGGTTAATAAATGTTTCTTTTCTTCAAATGACTGAATTGCTAGACAACTTATGTAAATTACATTATATTGCAAGAGGTTTTATTAAGAGTTTTCAGAGGATGTAAAAACCCTTCCTCGCTCTCTTTTTACAACCAGGATAAATTCAGCCAATTTGATGGTCAAAGTGAATGACTCTCCTCACTGGGCTTGGCAGCATTCCTGGATGTGGGAATGAGAACATCTTCTGGGGCTAGAAAAAGTAGTAGCTTGACCTAGAGTAGGAGAGTAACTTTATTCTTTTCTAGGACATAGTTGAAAATATAAACCTAAAGTAAGAGATGCCAGAAGAGAGGATTCACCATTATGAAACAACTTGGGAAAATTATGCTTGGAGCCACATCGTAACTTTTTTAAAATAAAAATTTTATCTGAGATAAGTTTAGATGTACATAAAAGTTAAAAAAACTACTGCAGATAATTTCTGTATACTTCTCGCACATTTTCCATTAATGTTAACTACAACTTAATTTCAGACTTTGATTTTGAAACATTATTATGTTTTACAATCTTTTTCTGTAATAAAATATGTGTGTTTGTTTCATAAAAAACACCATTTAAATAATCAGTGTATATAACAATCATATCATATATAACAAATAGTGAAAATTTCTTATAAAATGTCAAAAATAAAATTAATTTATAATTTATAATTACATAAATTTAATTCATAATTTATACAATCTTACTTTTCCATTTAATAATGACATAATGATCATCCTATTTATTTATATCATAGATTCCAGGCTATCTACACTGCCTCCTTTTTCTATGAGCCAAGACACTTAATGTGAGTGGAAGTTATATATTGGGAATATCTCACCCTCTATCATTTATGGTTTTTTAAAATCCACTCTCTTCCAATAATACCTGGAAAAATATATCTTTATTTTCAAAGGCTATTTGTATACAAGGTGCTGTGGTATTATGGTTTTCTTGGGTTTTTTTTGTTCGTTTGTTTGTTTTTTTAGTTGTAATCTCGCTCTGTTGCCCAGGCTGTAGCGCAATGGTACTATCTCAGCTTACCACATCCTCTGCCTCCTGAGTTCAAGTGATTCTCCTGCCTCAGCCTCCCCAGTAGCTGGGACTACGGGAGCCCACCACCATGCCCAGCTAATTTTTGAATTTTTAGTAGAGACGGGGTTTCACCATGTTGGTTAGGCTGGTCTCGAACTCCTGACCTCATGATCTGCCCGCCTTGGCCTCCCAAAGTGCTTGGATTACAGGTGTGAGCCACCATGCCCAGCCTGATATTATGTTTTTATATAGGCACAGCTGCTATGTCTACCACTCATCAAACCTCTACTCCCCATATAATAGCAAGAACCTCTGGCTGGGGATCCAGTAGCAGTTGAAAAAGCACTTAAATAATTTTGATTGAAAGACCATGACATAATTTGAACAAAAAACTATGGACAAAAGTGCTCAAATTAGAAGTAGAAACAGAAAATCATGACATCAACTCACAAGCATGTTATGTTTTGTTTTTGTAGCTTCAAAGGGTACGAGCATAGATTGCCACATGGATATATTACATAGTGCTGGAGTCTGACATGTCTTCTCAAGAAAAGCAAAAATATATATAAAGGATACTCTTCATCAGAACAGTTCTTTTTATGAACAATTTCATTTACTTGCAATAACCAGTTATTAGGAAATCCCTTTCCAGTGAGTAAACTGTGTCCAGAAATAATCAAAGATTAATTCATAAATGCTTTGTTTTTCTTTCCTAATGGCATGATACCATGACATACATAGACCTACGACTATATCTATATTATATATTGACTATATATATACACATATATAGACATTGCACTGCACAAATGGCAATAAGAAGATAAACACTTTTGTCTTTATTTTTTAAAAAATATAAATATTGAAGAATCACACAGTTATGACAAACTATATATTAGGCAATGCAAACGTAATTTCAGTTTTTGCCATTGCTTTTGCACCACTGAATATATAGTCTTTATATAGTCTATTTCTATATATAGTCATAGTTTCATGCATCAATTCATGTATATATGTATATAAATGTATGTACACACATGCACATGTAGTTTGTATTCGTACATAATAACCTGCATTTTAAAAGGTATACTTAGCTTTTAATCATAACTACATATTGCTGCCTTCAAAAAGAAAATGTCATCATAGTGATGATTAGTAATTGTATATGACAGAATTAAGTGTAATTGCTTCCAAACTGCATATTATGAAGATATTTTGAGGTCTCATTTAACCTTGGTTCTTAGGATAGTGTTAAACTTTTAGAATTTATTTTTTTTTCTGCTGGACCCTGTTTGATAATGATGGTACATTATATTTAACTGCCTTTCTGAAAACACCAAGTAATAGGCATGTGTATATATACACACACACACACACACACACGTATGCATGTATATGTATACATATATACATGTATACATGTATATATACACATACATGTATATGTATACATATATACATGTATACATGTATGTATATATACACATACATGTATATGTATACATATATGTATACATACATGTATATATACACATATGTATATATACAGATACATGTATATGTATATACATATATGTATACATATACATGTATGTATAGCTTATAAATTTAATAATAAAGGAATATTAAAGTTATCCATCTTCTAAAGACAGGATGTTCATAATCAATTAATGTGTTTGGTAGTTTCCACTAGGAGGTCTGTCACAGAAATTGAAAAGTTTATCAATGCAGAACATAATTACCTGTATTTTTAAAGCGCTAAATTCTGTGAATAATTTCTGTCAAATAACAGTACGAAATATGTATTTGTATTCCATGATATATTGACTATTCTACAATATATTGACACAGATAATTCAAACTAATATTGAAAGAGGTAGTCTTCAGTAGGTCACTGTTTTGTAATTTAATATGATCCTCAGCCACCCTCCCCATCCCAAAATCCCTAGAAAATAAAAACACTCATAAGACATTTATACTAAATCTTCTTTGAAAAAAGATTGCCTGGATTAAGAGTTTTGAACTAACTTACAATTTGTATTTTGATTTCAAGTGAGTAAACATCAATTATTTTTCTTTCTAAGAGAAATACTGAGCACATGTAGTTGTATCCTTCCATGAATTCAAAAATCCGTGTTTTGAACTCAACTCTGACAACAAAAAGCTGGGAGACCTCAGACAGTTATTTTTAGCTCTCAGAATCCCTATGGAAAACATTAATTCTTAATTTCTAAAGTCATTATGAAGTTTAAATGAAATAGTATTTCAACAATGTCTGGTGCTTATTTGGTTTTCCTGATTATAGACTAGTTCATATGTCTGTTCTAATTCAAACCGTAAGCAACTAAGTTATGAAGCTAAAGAATCCATCTATCAACTGTGTGTAGTATGTGCATTTTACCCTATTTAAAACCTTCAAGGAAGGTAGCTCTCTTAGGACACAGATAGCCAATGCTGACCTTGCCACGTCTGAGAAGAACTAAGATCAAGGTTGAAAAACTAGAGTTTGCTTTCCATGGGAAAAATCCCAAACTGAAAACAGTAAGTGCTTCATTAATGCAATCATGGCAAAGGAATTAACATTGTGGTTCAGTTTCCTTTGCTTCTTCTTTATTAAAATAGGTGTATTGCTTTTTAATATGTTTTGTTTGATGCTATCATAGAAGAATTTGTCAAAATTGTTAACTTTCTTCGTGTTTGGTCCCACGCTCCTTCTTTCTGTACTTTTCATTTTTCTAATGTAGTTATATAACCATATTATGGAAAGGTTTTGAAAGACTCTGGAATTACAGAGTTCTGAGTAAACTTGTATATTATTGTCTCACTAGCTCATATTATTTTATTTCTTAATGTTCTTGTAATCCATTAAAGATGTCGAATTTGAAACATTGGGAAGTCTCATTTATTACTTTTAAAAATTCAAGTTTTCAAACTTATTCTTGACATTCTATTGCACAAATGATAATAACAAATTAATCATTTTGTCCTCATGTAAAAGATTATAAATATTGAAAAATCATAAAGTTATGGCAAAATGTAGTCAAAGTTTCAGAAGAAACTCACTGAGTTTAGCATGTATGAATCACATATAAAATACCTGCCTTTGACAACCGATTGCAAAGACTGAATTTTCAAGACTCTTATTAGGTAAATTTAAAACAAGGAAATCTGGAAATGAGCATATTTAATGAAAGAACTACAGCTTCTAGTTAGGAATATCTATTCTCTTTGTTACAGATCATTAAATATTAAAAATAAAAATAGCTTAAATTGAGCCAAGTCAGAGGAGAGAATGGGAAAAGAAATAACTGAAATTGATAAGGTGTGTACTAAGTTAGAGGCCACATGCATTAATCAATCTTTTTTGTTATAGCATGCAGCTTATCTTCAGGCAAGTTACTTATTCTGTTGTTATTAAGCTCTAGAATTCTATTCTCCAAAACCTTATGTAACATAAGCTAACCATGAAAGGGAGGGAGTATACCTAGACAGTATTGTTTCCCGGTTTCAGTTTGATACATTTTTCACTACATCATGCTACTTGGATATCATTGTTTGATCACTTGGCAAGATAGAGTCAGTCATTAGGCATTTGGCCATATATATCATATGGCTTCTATTTGTATTTGGAAGCTAAGTGAAATTTAAATTGAAGTTAGTGATGCAGAGAACAGAGTCCATGGTAGAAGAATGAAAGTGTTTATCCCTAGCGGAAGCACCATTAAAAAGCGTGCATTTGTTTCACTATTAACTTTCAGTTTCCTCTTGCATAATTAAAAACAAGTAAGCACAATTTTTTGCCTACCTCAATAGCTGTTAATCAAAAATAATTTGGGAACTTGTAGGAGCAAGAAAAATGTTATGATTTTTGCTATAATGATTATATGACATTTTATATAACTTGTGAAAACCTATTGTATTGTAAAATAAGGGATAGAAGTAACTGGGGTCCTGAAACGACATAAAATACAGAATCGTTAGAAAAATCTCTAATATACATGTATATATTAGACACTTTATATAAATATACATGCACAATATTATATAGATACACATATTTATTCAATAAAATTTTTAATGAATTGAATTATATGTGATTCTACACAGAAGTCTATAGAATAACATTTCTCATTGTGTACTTCCACTCTTACGATATCCCATTTTCCTTCAGAATGAGTATCTTCTAAGCACTTGTGGATTAATATTGCCAATACTTGAAATCACATAAAATGACATCTCATATATGTTTGACTTATTTTGCCAGGGAGCCAAGTTTCTCACCCGTCATAACTTAAGTGCCTTAAATTCTATTCTCCAAATGCTCATGTAGCATAAGCTCACTATGAAGAGGAGGGATGATATCTAACTGAAATTAGCTTTGGTTGACAGCACATTACTCTCTAACTCTTCCATATGCTGCAGTGATTCTGTAATTATCCCAAGAGTTGGATTTTAAATGTAACTGTGGATATATTATTTACTGACATTATTTTATGTCAGTAGTGAAGATATTTGGTACCTTATATGGAGAGAATCGTAAAAATGTAAAACTGTAAAATATCTGACTTCCTACTTCAGTTCATTTTCTGCCAAAGCTGTGGCTAAACTCTAGTAAACAATATGACTTTTTGATTACAGTAATAGTTTTAAGAATACATGCATATGTCAAAACTTATAATAATTAACATTTTAAATATGTGAACCTTATTTTGTGTCAGTTATGTCTCAATACATTTGTAAACTTAAAAAAATCTGTAGCCACTTGGGACCAAGTGATGTTGAAGTTCCTATGGCAGTGATTGTTGGAGAAAAGGAATAGACAAAAAACAGAACATAACTACATTGTTTTTTCAAACTAAATGATTTCTTTCAATTCATAATCTGTATATACTCTGAATGAGGACACATTGGTTCTGCTCTCCCAATAAACAAAATTATTATTGTTTGCCCTTAAGGAGTTAATTGGCTCATTTATTTAGTGAGCCTGTGTAAGAGTACTTGGAGAATACAGTAGTCAAGCTCAATCTATTTTAGGTTGGAAAGAAAAAACTTTTTCCTTTTGATCTATGAATAATAGAATTATTTCCTAAAAGCTGACCAGAGGACATGTTTTTAGAGTATATTAATGTCTAAATACCGAATACGATAAAAGACATGTTTTAATAGCTATGCTGATCTATAACTATTCTATTTAATAGGATAGCCACTAGCCACAAACATGAGTATGTAAATATATATTAGTTAAAATTAAATGTACTGAAAATTCAGTTGATGGTTTGTACAGTAGTTACATGTGACTCACGGCTGCTATATTGGAAAGCATGGATTATAGAAATTTCAATTCTCAGTGAATATTTTATTGAACAATACTATGATACAGTATACATAATAAATTATCAGATAAATTATTGCATCTTTTTATTTTAGTTTTTGCTATGTTACGATGTGAAGATGATGTCTGAAGCTGTGGATTCAAAGAAGAGAATATTAATTTATCCATCAATTAAGAAGTGAAAGGAATAGAGCTTGTCTTTCCATCAAAGGACTGTTCAAAATTAATAGTAAAAGCCCAGTGGGATAAAAATATTGCTAAAGGGTTAACTACATTTTGTAAAAAACAAAAAACAAAAAAACTGCTTAGAACAAACCAAAAATGTGACAGTTGATTATATGCTTCCTTCATGAATACAATGCCACAAAAGTTATCTTTCTATGCATTATGATATCGAATTATCTGCCAATTAATTCTGATTGCTATAATTAGTTGCTGAAGGTCACATGTATGTAGAATTCAAACATCAATTGCAAATGACTAATCCATATTCCAGGTAATATAGACAGAAAGGTCTGAGAATTATGGTTTTTATTCAGAATAATACCTTGTTTTAATAGTACTACACTCAAAACTGTTGTTTTCCTAAAAGAAAAGTACTCATTTAACCGTAAACTTGAGTCTAGCAATACGATTAATCTCTTTTTTTCCATTAATAAGTTGTTTCCAGATTTGCTCAGATATTCTACTTGGAAAATCAAATTATCTCAAAGGAAGTTTTTTCCTTCCATTCTTACTATTTTTTCTTTTTTTAAATCTGATCATACCTTCTGTATATTAAATAGCAGACTCAACAATAAATGTTCCACTCACTTTCCTAATAGATTTCACAACTAAAATGAGAGTTCTTACCTTTATCTGTAGTGAAGAGGTTTTATTAAGTTATATCTTTTCTGTTACTGGTTTCCTGAAAGGTTTTATTATGGAAGACTGCTGAAGTTCATAAAATTACAGTTTATCTTTTTTGAGATCATCATGCTTGTGTGTGTATATGTATCTTTTCATAGCTTGGCCCTAAGAGAGCCAATATATTGGTTTCCTGTCATAATCTCTTTTATCACTGGCACCAAGCAAGCCAAAGAGAAAGAAACTAAATGGATCAGCTGAGGTCTCCCTTATTGTAACACTGGTAGAGTGCAAGGAAAATGTTTGCATTTTATCCTTTGTGTTTTCTAAGAACCAGGACTTAACACAAAGAAAATTGTGAAATATCATATTAAGGCAGCCAAATGTCTTCACATTATAACTGATGAATATTTGATAACCAAAGACTGAGGAAAATTTGGTAACCAAAGTGAGATATTCTTTAAGTATAAAACATACAGCAGATTTTAAAACTATAGCAAAAATAAAATTGATATCCTATTAATATTTATATTGATTGCATGTTGAAGTAATACTATTCTGATATATTGCACTAAATAAAATATATTATAAAATTACTTTTATCTGGTCCTCTTTACTGATTTTTAATGTGGAAACAAAAAAAAAATTACTTATCTTCCCATAAATCTTATATGCTCACATTTATAAAATTGTCTAACATCTTGTTTCACACTGTATTTGTATTAGATAGCACTACTATAAAGAAAGAGCTAAACATGATGCCTGAACCAAGAAATTTATTTTGAAGAGCCTATATTTGCAGGTAAATTATTTTGATAATATAAGGAAATGTAAGCAGAATCATATACTTTCTAGAACTACAAATTAATAACCAAAACCACAGCACAAGTAGATAAATTTAGAGGGTAGATAGTTACTATTAGTATCTCCAAATTAGTGACCTCTGATACCAAACAGCAGTATCTACCACCTCAAAGAAAAATTCAAAGAAACAGAAACCATGAATGAATAAGAGTTCCAACAACTCTTAAATGCTAGTCAAAATATTGTCGTGATAAGAAAGAACAGATGGAAGAGAGAAACAGTTAAACAAATAGTGGAAGAGAATACCCACAAAATGGAGAAATAGCCCTTTAATTTGAGAAAGTGAAATTGTGAAAAGCCATGCAACTTTTCCTGAATTCAAGAAAAGTGGACAAGCTGCCAGAAATAATAATTATATAATGAAAACAAGAAAATATTTAGTTTCACAATTCTCACCTAAAATATTAGAAACTGGAATTGAACAGACCACCCTTTAAGGTCATTAATGGGAAGAAAAAAGTACTTTTTATATTATACAACTAGTCACTTTAGATATATGACACCACATTTCTTGGACACATAATACATTTTCTTGCATATCCATAGACTATTTAAAAGAATGCTAACTGTGCCATTTGTATATACAGTTTTTTAATGTCAAAAAATAAAAAAAATATTTACAATTTAACATACCCCTAGATCATAGGATAGTAAGTGTAAAATTACAATAATAAAAATATGACAATGAAAATCTATCTCTTACAGTTCTGAAGGCTGGAAGCCCAAGATCAAAGCACCAGCAGACTCAGTTTCCAATGACAGAGAGATTTATGGTTCATAGATAACGCCTGTTCACTGGGTACCAACATGGTGGAAGGGGCAAGGCAGCTCTCCAGGGCTTCTTTTATAAGTTGGCTCATCCCATTTGTGATAACTCTGCCCTCATGTCCTAATTAATTCCCATCTGATAATACCATCACATTGGTGATTAGGTTTCAACATGTTAATTTTGGATAACATAAGCATTCAGACCATAACTGGTTCCATAGCAAATAGGAATAATACAAAACTCTGATGAATGAAATCAAAGATCTAAATAAATGGAGGGAGATTCTGTGTTTATGAGTTGGGGAAACTCCATCTTTTTGAAACATTTTGATTCTTGACAAATCGATCTACAAATTCAACATAACCTGCTCCCAATCCTAGCAAACTATTTTGTAGATAAGTACAAACTGATTCTAAAGTTTATATTAAAAACCAAAAAGAAGATGAATCTTGACACAGATTTATACCCATTACTAAGTTAACTCAAAATAAATCATAGGCCTAACCCTAAAATGAAAAACTAAAAAACATTTAAAATACAATAAGAGAAATATAGGCTACCATGAGTTTGGTTGGCAATGTATGTTTATATAAAAAACCAAAAGCACAATCTGTGAAAGAAAACACTAATCATCTGGACTTAGTTTTAGTTAAAAACTTCTGCTCTGTGGACAGCATTGTGAACAAAATAAAAGACACAGATTGGGTAAAGTACTTGCAAAATATATACGTGATGAAGATTGGTATTTGAAACATTAGAAAGACCTTTTAAAACTCAACAATAAGAAAACAACATCCCAATTGTAAAAATGAGTGGAAAATTTGGACAGATATTTTACCAATGAATATATAAGATGAAAATGAAACGACATGCAGAAAATACATGAAAAGATACTCAATGTCATTGTCATTAGGGAAATATACACTGAAACAATGGGATACCATTACATACCTATAAGGACAGCCAAAAATCAATCAGTAAATAAAATACACAATTCTGTCCAGAATCAGGAGTAAGAGACCTCTCATTGATTGCTGGTCAGAATGTAAACTGACACAGCCACTTTAGAAGATAGTGACAGTTTGTCAGCTAAACATAATTTTCCAATGCAATCTAGCAATCATGCTCCTAGATATTTGCCCAGCTGATTTGAAAACTTATGTCCACACAAAAGCCTTAATGCAAATGTTTATGGCAGCTTTTATTCGTAGTCTTCAAGCACTGGAATCAAGCAAAATATTCCACAATACCTGAACAAGCTGTGCTACACCCATACAGTGAAATATTTGATTGTAGAAAGAAAATTGTTATCAAACCATGAAAAAATTCATGGAAAATACATTACTAGATAAAAGAAGCCAGTCTGAAAAGCCTCAATATTTTATTAATTCAAGTATATGACATTCTGGAAAAGGCAACACCACAGAGACAGGGAAAAAAGATCACTGGTTTCCAGGGTTCCAGGGATAGGTGTTTACTAGGTGAAACATAGTATTTTCAGCACAGTGAAACTATAATGTGTAATACTCTAATGGTAAGTATGTGATACTACATATTTGCCAAAACCTGTAGAATTTTACAGCACAAAGTGTGAATCTTAATCAGATGCTAATTACAAAAACTAGGAAGTTCAAGGAATCCATGGATAGAATGTTGAATAGATAAAATAAATTGATATTACTACAAATGTGTGAAGCAACCTCCCTGAGGCTCAAGGGGATAAAATTTGCTGACTGGCCTAAGTGGCTTGGGAAAGGTTTGAGTTTTGTAAGACAAAAGGCAAAAGATACTGCTAAGTACTGTACTCTGGATAATAAAGTTGTTTCCTACAGGTATAGGTGTTAACAATCATGATATTGCAATTCAGGTATACTGGAATTAATCAATTAAGTAAATGAATGGCAATAATGGAAGTCATATTTCTCATTGTCAGAAGGGGAGTTTATAGCTAAGTAAGCTAGGAGAATACACTGATCCATATGGTCATGGATTAGAGTTGAGATAACAATGTTAATTTATTTTTAACTTACGTTAACTTATTTTGCCTTAGAGATGGTTATATATACATATATTGATGTATATGTATATATAAGTGCATTATTATTTGCATGTATCTTTTTTTACTCTGACACCTGAAGGCTGTGCAGCAATAGCATTACAGTAGGAAAGAGAATACTCTGAAGCCGGGAGTGATGTCTCATGCCTGTAATCCCAGCACGTTGGGGGCTTGAGGCAAGTGGATCACTTGAGGTCGGGAGTTCGAGAACAGCCTGGCCATTATGGGGAAACCCCTTCTCTACTCAAAATACAAAAAAGTTAGCCATGTGTGGCCATGTGCATCTGTAGTTCCAACTACTCAGAAGGCTGAGGCATGAGAATTGCTTGACTAAGGAAGAGGAGGTTACAGTGAGTAGATTTTGCACCTGGGTGACAGAGTGAGACTCTATCTCAAAAACAACAACAACAACAACAAAAAACCCTATACCCCAAATCTTGGTTTCTGATACTATTTTACAGTAAAAGAGTCCTTGGAGAAAGTGTGAATGCTACTACAGATATACGATATATACAAGATCGGTCTGGAACATTCTGTAGAACCAAAATAATTTTTTTACTCAAAATTCTCCACAACAAAAACAAACACACATCAATGGTAGAAGGCCAAAAGCACACAGAAGCCTATTGAGAGAGAACAGATGATCAAAGGTGGAACAGTTTGAGGAACAAAATAAATATTGTTGGATTATAATACAAATTATAAAGTAAATATCATAAAACTTTGCTGATACAAACAAATGATTGAATATATAAATTCATGGGAAAGAAAAGACAGATTCTCATAAAGAAGGATTCCAAATAAGTTATGTATCTCCTTTATCTTCAAGAATGTAGAGTATGACTCCCTACTTCTTCAATAGTGGCTTCCTTCCTAACAGTATAGTACAGAAAGATATAAAAAAGAGTAAATTTGAAGCAGAAAAACCTATTAAATGCTACCTCAGCCAAGCACTCAAGGTCAGTATCAACCGTAGTTAAGTCATGTATGTCCATGTAATATGGTTACATGGCTACCAGTGATATGGGTAACAGTGACAACAAAAACAGTCAGCATTTATGTTTACAGCACAGAAAGTCAAGCTGTTGGAGAAACGCGAAAATGGTGGCCATGTGAAACATCTTCCAGGAGAGTTTCGTGTTGGAATGACCACCGTGTATAACCTTAGGAAAGAGAAGGATTAACTATTGTCCACATGAGTGACTGAGATAGTTACACCTTTGCTTTCTGATGGTCCAATGTATACACACTTTGTTTCATGAACAAAATTATTTAAAATATTGTATAAAATGACTTTCAGGCTATGTGTATAAGGTATATGTGAAGCATAAATGTATTTCATGTTAGATGTGAGTCCCCTCTCCAATATATCGTATTATGTATATGAAATATTCCAAAATAAGAAAATAATTCTGACATCCAAAAATATCTGGTCCTAGGTGTTTCAGATAAAGGATTCTCAATCTGTAATAGATGTATTAGTCTGTTTGGGTTGTCATAACAATATACTATAGACTAGGTGGCTTAAACAATATAAATTTCTTTTCTTACATGTTTAGAGCCTAGAAGTCTAAGTTTAAGATGCCAAAATCCAATACTTGGTGAGGGCCTTCTTTCTGGCTTGGAAATGGCTGACTTCTCATTAATGTATCCTTACATGGTGGAGAAAGAATGAGAGAGAAGGAGTAGAGAGGGAAAGATGGTATATGGTCTCTCTCCTCTTTTATAATGACACTAGTCCCATCCTGGGGGCTCTACCTGCATTAACTTCCAAATGCTTCATCTCCGGATAGCATCACATTGGGGCCTGTGGCTTCAGCATATGAATTTGGGGAGGATACAACATTCTGTTTATAGCAACAGGAAAATCAAAGTGTGAGATATATGGGAACCCTCCATGATGTTTCCACACTTCTCCTATAAATCTAAAAAGTATTCTAAAAATAGTTTATTTACATAAAAATGACAAATCAACTGTGAGAATATTGTAAAATAATTTTCGAATTAAACAATATAGTAATATAAATGAGAACTCAAAGGATGGCTTTCGGAGAGGGTAAACAAAAATGGTTACCCTCACACAGAGGTTGACATTAATGGACTAAGGGAAAAATTGGAAAACGTTATCCAGAATACAGAACAGATAGATAAAATATAAAAAGAATATTAAAGAGTAGTTAAGACACTGGGAAGTGAAAGTGAAATCTAAAATACAAGAGGGTAATGTATAAGAAATACAAATAAGCCAATATTTGAAAAGATAATTAATGGTGAATACATTGATATAAATGAAAGAATAAATTCTCATATTCAAGAAGCATGGCAGGTCCCCAAAGTTATAACTACAAACATGTTTACAGGTAGACATATGATATGCAAAATTCAAAATTTACAATTCAGGAACAACAAAAACAAAAATAAAGAAGTTTAAAACAGTCAGAGAAGAACAAGGTATTACAAAAAAAAAAAAAAGCCAAGCTGAGTGAGAACTCACTTCTAGTCAGAAGCAATACATGCAGAAACACAGAGAAATATTACATAAACAATTTCAGGTCAGTACATTGCCCTAGCTAGAAAAAAAAAAAGGTAAAACTTTGATTCTAAAATCACCATAAAGTGAAGACATACTGAACACAAGTCAAAGATAATTTATCAAAAATAAAAATTTTTTAGTAAATTGATCCCAGGAATATATTTAAGATTCAATGAATTTTTTATAAGGAAAATGGCCAACATGCTGTTAAATATAAGCTAAGTATTGTGAAAACTTAGATAATGCTTGAATATGACCATCAGAACAAATTAGAAGTAAATACTGGGTACAGGATGATAAAAGTTGTTAGGATAGTAATTTTCATGAAGTGTTCTGAAATTAATGCCAACAAATAATAATTTCTATTGATTTTTCAACTTCACTGAGTAAAGTGTACATGTTACATGGTCAAGATTGCCATTATATATTTTTTTAAAAGTTAAAGCTATGATTTCTAAATATGTCATATAAAATATTATAGCAAAAAATATTCAAAACAAAGTAAGAAACAAAATGGAATTAAAAAGATATTACTATCATTAAAAATAATTTTAAAATGTCCTTTTTAGGGACATGGATGCAGCTGGAAACCATTATTCTCAGCAAACTATCGCAAGAGCAGAAAACCAAACACTGCATGTTCTCACTCACAGGTGGGAATTGAACAATGAGAATACTTGGACACAGGAAGGGGAACATCATACACTGGGGCCTGTCATCGGGTGGGGGAAGGGGGAGGGATAGCATTAGGAGATAAACCTGATGTAAATGACGAGTTAATGGGTGCAGCACACCAGCATGGCACATGTATACATATGTAACAAACCTGCACGTTGTGCACATGTACCCTAGAACTTATAGTATAATAAAAAATTTAAAAAAATAAGAGAGCTGTTAACAAAATACCAAAAATAAATTAAGATTGTAAAACTAAAACCACATATGACAAAAATCACAATATGCTGTTGATCAATGTTGCTTGTTCTCTTTTTTTCACATACGAATGAACTTACTAATTAGCTTCAAGTTGGTATAGTTTTGTGACTTATTTTGTTTGATAAAATATGAAAGAAAGTGAAGTGATATATTTGTGTGCATGGAAGTGAATGTGTAATTATAAGTATATAAAATTTACAAGATCTGCTCATAACATATAAGGGCAAAAAAGTGAACACAAAAGCCCAGAAAATATATCACTTAAATGGAGAGTAGAAAAGCTATGGAATATGAAACAAATTATACTTTAAAATAAAAATCACTACTACAAACAGAAAATGTTACTGTACACAAATATTCAGATTGAAGCTATGGTTCTAAAACTGTGTGTAAAAATGTAGTACAACATTAAAATGTATGTGGCAGAATGAACAATTTTACAAAGAAATTTAAAAATACATAATTGGAATGAGAATATGTGGCCACTTGTGTCACTACTTGATTTTTTAAGCAAAAATGTGATTAATAATTCATATTTTTGGAAGCATTTACTCATGAGATGAAGAATGTGCAGTCTTTTTAAGATAATTCAGTGTCTTTTTTAAACAGAGCACATACTTTGCACAGAATGAATTTCTAAAAAAGTTTTAAAATGGTTTAATTCAGACAAAATTATTTGCCCACAACGCAAGAAAATTAAAAACACATGGCAAGTATAATTAACAAATGAAGAAAGCTTAGCAATTTTTTTAAAGTTTTGATTGTTTCTTTGTTCAAGAGAAAATCCTAAGGGCAAATGTATTTCTTTAAACGTGACTCATGATGATTACCATACATACAGTTTTGGTACATATTATGGCAAAGATTAAGCCCTGTCTGCCGAATATTCCTGCTCTCTTTTCCAGAAGGTTTATTTTTGGTAGATGGCTACACAATCAGTGACATTTTACACTTTTTCTTGCCTCTAGGTGAGCCTGATCTAACCAAAATACCAAGATCTCACCAAATGGAATATGAGTGGAAGTGATGAAGCAGTGAGTCACTTTTTTCTCCATGGATGCAAAGGGTCCTTGGTGATATCAGAGATATAAAATGGAAGGTAGCTGGATTCATGGACCATTGCTTGGGGGAGATCCAACTACAAATCACGAAGACTTATTTAGACCAAACCCAAGCAAGAAATAAAATTCTATTCTGGTCAACACTGAGGCTTAGGCTCCTGTGTGTTAATTGGAGATACTAATGACTTAATGAATATAAATAAAACAGTTACAAAGAGGTGGAGAAATTAGTATCCTGGTTGATATTAGAAACTAAGAAAATGTGAACGTATTAATTGTTTCAAACTAAGTATTTAATAAAAATCAATTAAAGAATCAAAATAAAGCAGTAAGAAGTTGAAAGTGTATGAAGCTGAGAACAGAAATCAGAAAAATTTTTAAAAGATGTTATATCGAAATTGATTGATATGTATTGTAATGTATTGATTGAAAAGTGATAAAATTGACAAATTTCTTGCATGTGTGAGAAAAAGAAAACAGAAGAGACTTAAAATATTTTAGGATAAAAAGGGAGAGTTAAATGCAGAGGTAGTAGATATTGAAAAAAATAGTAACATAATAAATCTACTAACTAAAAATGTTTACATATTTTTAAAAGAAAAAATATTGGCCAGGCGCGCTGACTCACGCTTGTAATCCCAGCACTTTGGGAGGCTGAGGAGGGTGGATCACAAGATTAAGAGATAGAGACCATCTGGCCAACATGGCGAAACCCGTCTCTACTAAAAATACAAAAATTAGCCCGGCGTGGCGGTGCGTGCCTGTAGTCCCAGCCAGCTACTCAGAAAGCTGAGGCAGGAGAATGGCTTGAACCCGGGAGGTGAATGTTGCAGTGAGCCGAGATCGCACCACTGCACCACTCCAGCCTGGGTGACAGAGCGACACTCCGTTAAAAAACAACAACAACAAAAAAAAAACAAAAAAACCTGAAACAGTTTAATTTTACAGAAATTAAAAAGAATCAGAAAATCTAAGTGCGCCTTTAAGCATTGAACATGTGACTGTAGTTAGTAATTTCACTCCTGTTTTCTTTAGCTCATTCCTACAATATAAGCCCAGATAATATTTCACACGAACCCCAAGAAGTTTTCAAAGAATAATTTTTTTCAATCCATAAAGTATCTCAGAGAATAAAAATATGCTAAAAGTTCCTGAATTTTATTTTGATGCTAGAATAACGTTGACACCACAATTAGGAAAGATAGTGTGAGAAATTATATTTCACTCATGAATACAGATACAAAAAATAAGGCAAAGCATATTAGCAGATTGATTTTATCAATTTCTATTAAAATAATATACTATTTGAGTCCTTTTTAGGAATGCAATGTTTTTATAAACGTTAGAAAATGTGGCAATTGACAGTCTGAAGGAGGAGAACTCACAAGCCAGATACTGTTCGTGGCCCACCTGGATTCCCTTTACAGGTGGGTGCACTATTTCAAGCTGTCGTGGGTGCCTTTTTTGCATAATTATCTTAGATTGACATGAACCACTCTTTTGGGAGATTCCTGAGAACTCTCCAATCGCAGCAGATGACTGATTAATACTACCGTATGAAATCCAGAAACAAATGCTTCAACTAGGGACAAAGCTTTTAAGAATTCAAAAAAGACTAAGAAAAAGAAAATCACAGAAGGACACCTAGACTATGATTCACTTGAAATAAAGTGCAAAAATACATACTGCAGAAGTTGTAAGCAAAAGCAGCAGTCAAAAGAGTGGCTACCTCTGGGAGAATAGAAATGAATATAATAATAATAATTATTATTTTTATTTTTATTTTTATTTTTTTGAGACGGAGTCTCGCTCTGTCGCCCAGGCTGGAGTGCAGTGGCGCGATCTCGGCTCACTGCAAGCTCCGCCTCCCGGGTTCACGCCATTCTCCTGCCTCAGCCTCCCGAGTAGCTGGGACTACAGGCGCCCACAACCACGCCCGGCTAATTTTTTGTATTTTTAGTAGAGACGGGGTTTCACCGTGGTCTCGATCTCCTGACCTTGTGATCCGCCCGCCTCGGCCTCCCAAAGTGCTGGGATTACAGGCGTGAGCCACCGCGCCCGGCCTAATGAATATAATTATTAAGAATATGCTCAAAGGGAAATTCAAATATATTATTTTATTTTTCTTATTTTTCTTAATTCACACATGCATACATAATTAGTTATAAAATTTACGTGTATTTTATGACTAAATAATTAAACTATTTAATCTGATTTTCATCAATGGTAGTGGATTCTGTTTGTTTGTTTGTTCGTTTGTTTTTCCTCTAAAGACAGTTTCTTCTTTTCTCTGTGGAATTCAATGACTGCACTGACAATAAATCCAGCAGCAGCCATGCTTTGGTAGATTGGCCAATTTTATGATAATATATGCATCTGATAAACACTAATCCCAATTTAAGTTTGAGAGCTAATTGGAGGAACTACGGGGACGCTGTAATAATGCCATTTCATTATACCCTAACTAATAGTGAACATCTAAGTATAAACACTCAAACATCACCCAGTATGTGAAAATCCTGATATAGACTAAGTATGATGAAGAATCTAGAAGAAAACGTGGCCACTCCTTCAGATTCTATTTTCTCCTACATTCTACCCACAACCTATGGGTACCTGAGAGGTAATTTTTATTCATAACTTTTTAATTGTGATAGGGTTTATCTACTGCTATTTTTCTAGATTAAAATATTTTGAAATACCTCAAGGTACTTATGACCCAGGGTTGAAATTTTTCAACTATTTTTTCCTGGAAAAGCTTAATGTTGTTAGGAATGCAAATATATGTGTGTGTGTGTATATATATATATGTGTGTGTGTGTATATATATATATACACAAAATATATATATATTTGCAACTTAACATGGGATGCATCCAATACTCATATGGGACTGGTAACGTTTGCTACTGTTTCTATGCTTGCCTTAACATGTTTTCTATCAGAAACTATGACCTGGACTTCAGATCTAGCTGTATGTCCTCAGACGGATGATTTATTCCTCTTATACTTATTTGGTTTTGATTCCTGAAATTTTTCTTCCATATTATATTTGGGTAGTTTTATTTCTTCTGCTGATTTCTATCTGAAAAACTAACGATTGCGAACTTCCCTAAGAAGAAACCCACACTAAGTCCCTTTTTCTGTTACCAAGCATTTGTTTTCTAAAGGATATACAGAAAAATGACTGCTATTAGTCATTTAGTCTCAATTGACTAAGTGTTGTGTTGCAATCGTCTGGACACTATAAAGCATTTATTTTCGTGTTTCAACTCTTTGGTCTTTTTATGCCCCTTTTCTCATTTCATTGGCCCTTCGTTGGTCTCTGTGCTTAGTGGTAGGCATGCGATCTTATTTAAAAGTGTCACTGACCAGAAGGCAGTAAGTTTCCCCAATGCCATTTGAAAACAAAAAACCAAAATAAAACAAAACTCTTCAACCTCAAATTTTCTCACCTCTTTTTCTGTACCCCTGGCCTTAAACTTCCAGGCATGGTCCCCAGCATTTTATAAAACAATTCCTTATTTACTTCTCTTCCCTACTGTCATGGTCTGTTTCATAGTAAATAAAATTGTTATAACCTTTATGTTGAGGGTAAACATTCAGTTCTGCTATCTTTAAACTTGTTCTTCAAGACATTAATATAACCTAGCTAGACTATAGATCATCTTTAAGAAACCACTGGTAAAACTCAGCTATTAAACGCACCCGGGAGTGATACTCTTAGAAAGTGGTGCAATTTCACCAATACTCTGCTTTTTTTCTAAGTATTTTTTTTTTAACATCTTCAGTGGTTTTCTTGAGATAAAGGCTGAATAAAAATTTGACAGAACAATTCTTTAAGTAACTGAAAGAAAAAAAATGTAGCTAGTGAAGCTGACTTCAGTGGGATCTAGGAAGACTTGTAGATGTCAAAGTTGTTCATTGAAACAAAGTAAGATTTGGAAAGGTTAGAGGCAAAGATGTGGAATTCTGTTATTTTACTTATCCTGTGATTTCTGCCTTTTCAGTAAACAAGGTTAAGCTGTCATTTGACAGAGAGACACAGAAATTTCTTCAAAAAATATAATCTTATTTCTGATAAGACCTGCCTTAAGTCACTGTGTGCTGACAAAATGGACAAAACGTACTTCATCAAAACATGTTCCACGAAAACAAATTATTTCTTTGTCTATACATGGAATATGAAGTTTTATTGCCTGGCAGGTGAAACCGTTTTCATTTTGTCCAAATGCTGTTTAAAATAGGAGCATATTTCTTTGATTAAAACTGAAGAACAGACTCAAATGATATAGAAGTATGTTTCCTTGAATATGCAAAATATACTTCATGACTGTGCTAATGAGTTCTCTTTCTCTTTAATATTTAGAGTTTTAGTATATCCCCAAACATTGTTGCTGTAAACATTTCAATTATATTTTTCTTTCTTTCCCTTTTTTTTTTTTAAATTTTTTGAGACATAGTCTCAGAGTCTTGCTCTGTCACCCAGGCTGATGCACAGTGGTGCAATCATGGCTCACTGGACTCTTGACCTCCTGGGCTCAACCCACCCTCCCGCTTCAGCCTTCTGAGTAGCTGGGACAGGCATGCACCACCACACCCAGATAATTTTAAAAAGAAAATTTAGAGAAACAGGATCTTACTGTGTTGCTCAGTTTGGTCTCATATTCCTGCACTCAAGAAATCCTACCACCTCAGCTTCCCAATGTGCTGGAATTACAGGCATAAGCAACCTAGCCCAGCTAAATTGTATATATACATTTTTAAAGCCCAAGAATGAATTTTCATTTGCTTTTAAATAATTATCTCAAGTGGAACTGATTTTTATATATATGCTAAAAAAGCGATGAAATGTAAAGAGCATAATTTACAACACAATTCTAATTTGTCTAATTTTATATTTAGATTTTATCTTACTAAGTCTGAAGGAAATTCAATACATATAGTGTAATTGTAAAATGTATACTTTCATTTGTCCTTCGCATGGTGAAAAGATGAATCAAATGACCTAATCCTGGAATGGCTTGTTTTCCTTGCTTACACGTTGCAGAAAGTTGATTACTTGTTAAATATAATTGAAGTCACAATTTTTTGATACTGAGAAAGATTAAGGGAGCAATAAAGAAGCCATAATAATATAGTTACCGAATTTGCCAAAAACTTTACTTTTTTCTGTATTTCACACAGACAATTATATATGATATTCATAACAACCCTGTGAGGTCAATATAAAGATATTATTTCTATCTTCAATTGAAGGGTAGTGTAGACAATGTTTAAATTAACATTTAAAGGTATGAAAGTAGTTATAGTCACAGATTCCAGACTACAACTTCTGAAGCCCAGACTCCCATACCTTTGTTTCCCCTACAACCGCATTTAGGTAGAGATTGTTTCTATTAATATTATCCTGTTCCATATTTTAATTCAAGACACTGATTGGAATCAAGAAACTGAATCGTAGCCTGTTGTTTTTCAAAACTGTTTGTCGTAGTAAACATTCTACTCTTCAGTATTCATTCATTCTCTCAATCTGAAACGGAGACAGCCAATGGCAAGGGGCATGCTAATTTAAGACTTGGCAAAGGAAAGAAGATAGTGATGAAGGTTGATGGGAAGGCACAGGTGAGAAGAGATGCCTTTCCACAACTTGGAAATAGTATTCTGTGGAGAATTTACGTCTGGAAAAATTAGAAGAAGGTTTTGCATTGTACCTTAATCAAAACTGGAAGATACAGTTTTTTTACCATTGTTTTGGTTTTGGCTATCTTTTTTGAGACAGGGTCTTGCTCTGTTGCCCAGGCTGGAGTCCAGTGGTGTGACCACTGCTCACTGCAGCCTCGGCATCCCAATCTCAAGCGATCCTTCTGCCTCAGCCTGCCAAATAGCTGGGATTACAGGCAGGCACCACCAAAGGATTGGGGATTACAGGCGTGCACCACTACACCTGGCTAATTTGTAAATCTTTTCTCACTTTGTTGCCCAGGCTGGTCTTGAACTCCTGAACTCAATATACAGTTCTAAAAGGTTTTTTTTAATCATGTTATTTTATTGGTGTATCAGAAGTCACTTACTTATCACTGTGTGCTCAATGTTGTAAAATTTATGTATAACGGAAGAGAAAATATCACTTAGGTGATGAAACACGGGAAATTTATTCAGTGTTAGGACTCCTGAAGAAACAACTTTGGAAATTTTCTTTTATGTAAAGAAACGGGCATCTGTAAATTTATACATATTTTTTAAAATTATAATTATAAATTAAACTTTTATAATATGGTATTGAAAATATAAAGAGTAAAGGACTATTTTAATTTCAGTTATAATTTTAGTGGTTTATGAAATAGATCAAAGCCATTTTGATTTTTTAAATTTCATGCAAAATTTGGTAAATTTCATATGAATAAAACTTCCCCCCAGCTATCTTTGGAAGACTAAAAGCAGGATGATTTACAGGTTAGAAATACACATTGTTGTGAAAGCTACAAATCCAAACCACATCATTAAATAAAACCTCAGGCTCACAGGAAAGTGACTGTCACAGAGCATTTTTATGAATGCAAATTTTTTATTACTTTTTGGTGAGGAAGAACATGATTAGTGACAAAGGGTAAGAAACTGAGTTGAAAAATAAAAACTCTGAAAACAACATGATGACTACTTTCTATTTCTGAAAAACATTTTCTTGAATTTGTTCTGAAAAATACATGAAATATAGAAAATGTTCAAACATAGCTTTCAAAGATTGTAAAAAGCAAGCATGTAAAAATGAAGGAAGAAAAAGTGAGAAACAGAAGATATAAAAGTTGGGATTTCAGGCTAAGTGTACCTGTCATATTAATAAATCATTGCATCTTCATATTGTATGATTGATGCTTTTTGAAAATAAATCTGAATGTAAATTATTATATAATGAAACACGAGAGTAGGTGATATTTGTGTTGATATGCATTGAAAATAACCGATGTATTTATACTAAGGCATCAATTTGGTCTTTGGTATATGAATTTTTTTTAGTTCAAAAATATGTTTATATCTAAAACAATGATTATAGAAAATAGACACATTTATCCAGTTAAGAATAAAGTTTTGTGAATAAATGCTGCTCTTAAAAGTATTTCTCTTGTCTTCATTTTATTTTTGTTACGATGAATAAATTAATAAAATTATATGAATTCAACAATCTGAGCTGAAGTTTATAATTATGCCTATACCAAGAGAAGTTAAAAAACTTCTCTAGGTGTGTTCCTAAAATAGGTAATTTTTTAAAGAAATAATTAAAATAGTCCAATATTTTCTCTGTAAGTACTCATAACTCTAGACTCTTTCTTTAATATATTGTCACTGACAGGTAGATGTTAATGAAAAATGCAGTTTTCTAAAACAGAGATCAGGCCACGGTCATATTCCTGTTTGGTGGTAATATAAACTCAATGACATTGGCTAAACAATGAGTTTTATTCTATCTAAAATCTCAATCCAAGTTCTCTTAACATCTTACATAATTTCCATGCATGAATCCTGTAATCCGTATCAAATAATCTACATTTGGATATCTGATTAAATGGTCCCCTAGACTTCTACCTCCTCCTGTAGTTTTCCCTGCCTCTTGCATCACTACCTAGTCCTAGAGGATACAAGTGTAGCACATTACTCACACAGTTTTAATATGTTCCTCAACCTTTCATTTCATTGCATCTGTCTCTTTGAGAACACTTTTTACCACTTTTTGCTTTATTTTGCGTTGTTCACAGCTTTTTACATGCAGGTTGTAACTCTTAAATGAGACTTCAATTTCATTGATGATGACAACTGTCACCAGGACTCTTTTTTAGACATCCTTCTGAATGTCTGGAACAGCATCTTGCATCTACTGCATATTTAGAACACCTTGCTTAGTTAAAAAATGTTAGGAGGTATTATTTTCTGTTTGAAACTAAGGCATTTCAGACAGCACTTTGAAATTTCCAGTAGATAATTTAGAATAAGAATTTGATGATTTTTGACATAAGAAAAATGGTATTGACACAATTATTAGGGTAACTATTATGACCCATTTTAAAATTTCTAAAGTAGTATTGGTGAGCAATAAGACTAAACAATCTGATGAACCCATTATAAGCCATAAATGTTACATTCCTTCCTCATAGGACATAATTCCAAGAGCCCTTCAATGCCCATTTTCTCTATTCACTTTCACCTAAGAGTTTGAGAAAAGAATTATTACTAAATAGTTTTTGAAGTTTTGAAGGGCAAAAATCTTTCATTTCCATGAACTTAGCACAATATATGAATGCAATCATTCCTCCCTTGACTAACACTTTTTTCCATATTTTCATCAGCGCTTCAAATAATATGTTTTTTTCTGATCTCTTCTTCTATTTAAAAAATTGCACCACTACATCTTTCATTGGCACAAGTCAGAGTAGTATATGTGTTTTTAAAAGAGTAGGAACATGGTAAAAAGTACTGCATTTAATATTTTCATTTTAAATTTATGTACTTAGAAACTGAAAAAGCGACTGGGTTCTGAGTGCTGGTCTTATCTCCAAATGGTTGTGAGTTACATTTGGCTGTAAGGTTTATGTGATTTCTAATCCTATATTGGAAAAAGATTTAACCTCTGAAGATGACGTAGAAAATAAAAATTTCAGTGGTTTTGTTTTCTTTAGATAATATTTAATTTGGCTTTAATCCTAAAAGATAAAAGAGAGAGAGAGAGAGAGAGAGAGACAGAGAGAGAGAGAGAGAATTCAAATTTGAGTCATATATTTCCCAGGAACTATTCTGAGATTTGACCTATTTGTGAAATTGAAAGCCAAGTAAGTCCGTGGCATAACATACATAAAGGTTAAGTACAATTTGACCTTGAGAGATTGGAGTTTTCCCTCTTTCCATAATACTCGCTCTAGAGTCCCAATTTTTGAACAGCTGATCAACCACTGTCCACACTAATAGACAGGTAAAGACCTGCACCACATGTTTTGCATTCAAACATGTTCCATTAACATGCTCAGTTAACTGGCACTTCTTGATGACTCTGATACGACTTCAGATATATTTTTGCATCCAACATATATATTCAGCTAAACCGAAAAGAAGATACCACATCAGACTTACAAGTAAAGTTCTGTAAGAAAATGATAAATTTTGTATTAAGCTTGTTGCATTGCCAAAAATGATGGACTCAATACTCTTCCCTTTCTACCCAGATTTCTGATCAGTTTCTCTGCCCTTTATGTAAATACATCTGAGCTGCAATCAACTCACATCCCGAAAGATTAGACTGAGGCTGGATACAAAATAAAGGGCAAAGGTCATTAACTTCTAGCTGAGTGTTCCATATGCTGGGTTCTACAAGTCTATATACATCAGATATTCTGATCACATCAATATCTAAATCCCTATTTTGAATATCATTTTACCCTCCAGATATTGTTCAAGAAGATATGTGCATATAAGTGTGCCCACCTATGTGGTTAAATGAATTCAATTCCTTTCAGAATATTTTCCTTCTTGTACCATGTTGTAGGAAACTCACAACCTAACTCTGTATGGAGCCTTATCTTTTCCTCTTCAATCTCTTCTTCATGTCTGTGTTCATACAGATTTGTCATAGGAAGAATATCTTTTATAGATATTTTAGTAATTTCTGCAAAAGTTGTTACTTTCTCAATGTTTGCACAAGGAGTATTTTCAGTTAATAAATTCTGCTAAGAAACACCTTGGATAAAAATACTATCATACTATTATTTTTTTTTTTAATTTAGCATCCAAGATTTTGCACAAGGTCTGTATGTAGAAAAGTATCTTATTTGAAGGAAGTAAATTGATTTCAAAGCTCTATTTTATTTATGTCTGTAAATAGCAACTAAGGCTTCCAAAATGTGCTGGAACACATGAATGACTTGTGATTTCATATCTGATTATTTGTGACCAGTGAAACCTAAAGTCAACGTACAAACTCTTGGCTGACTACACTCTCAGGCAACTATTTTCTAACGCTGATAAAACTAGAGATTTTAAAGTAAGATATTGAGTATTCAATGACTCTGGTCAATTTGCACAACATTTATATGTTGTTACTGTTTTTTGGCTCAAACAAGCAAAACAAAAAGTATGAGAAGCAATCCATACTTATAATAATGATATAATTGCTTCGTTTTAGAGTTTACATAAAAATAATACTTGGAATGCTTTCATTATTTTTTTTTAATCTACATGGACTACAGATGCTCCATTTTATGTTCTTATTTAGATTTGATATAAGGGAGCTTAGAAGCAACCTGTTATTTTAATGTGTGATTAAAAGAAGATAGTTCTGAAGTGTTTCATTTTACAAAATCAGAGAACTATTGTGGTATTCAGATCCACACGGAGGACCTTAAAGGTTACATGAACTGTTAAACGTATATACGCATTTTATTTTTTAAATCCTCTGTTCTACATTTATTGTGTAAATATTTTTTAAAAAATATGTGCTGAAACGTATTAGTGATATGTGATTCCATAGTTTTCTTCTGTGGATAGCTTATCTGAAACCTAAATCCAAAAGCCTCATGGAATTCCAAAACCTGACATTCCTGATACATTTTGCAGAGAAAAGGCAAAACACCCAGACCTACAACATTTGTACACGCTTTACCCTCCTTTTAGGGTGAATGTAATCTAGAATTAGCATTATCAGAGCATGTATATCCAGAGGTTATTCTCTACACCCCTCAGTGTCTCTTCAGATTTAACCTCACACTGGTACACACACCATTACGTGATTTAAAAGGATAAAGCAGCATCTGGAAAACTAAAATGTCGTAAAAAGCTTAAATTACATTTTATTCCTCAGGCTTAAAACACAAATTGGAGAATTATTCAAATTAAGCTTACTTACTTCCCATACCTCAAAATTATAAAATGATAGCACAGGGTAATTGCAAACAGAGGTAAAATCCAAAATTTTGCACATGGGTAGAAACAGACAGAAAATGTCATATAACTTTTGGGGACACTGGATAATGATAAATTTAAAGAGCAAAGGAAAAACTCTGGTTTCAACCAATTCCTATTTCATGTATTTAAGAATTCCAATATTTCTGAAATATATAGATGTGGTCAGTTTTAGAAAATAGGACCGTTATGGTATGAATTCTTACTTCAAGACCAATAGCAACAACAACAAAACATTATCTAAAACAATTAGAAAAAAAAAAGTCCCACCCAAATTCTCAGAAATTAGCTTATGAAAATATTAAAATAATTGGAATTTTGTACTATATATTTAAACAGTAGCTTCACTGTTAAAGATTTCATGAAATTCTCCCATGATAATACAGTATTTTATGTGAGATGCATGTAAATATATATTTATAAGCTAATGAAACTAGAAAATTAGATAAGCATCTGCAAGCTTTTATGCAATTGAATACTTTGCAGTTGGCAAAGCATTTTACAGAAGCTCATTTAATCCTCACAACAACCCTGTGAGGTGGGCAGGGAAGTCACTGCCATCTCTGCTTTGTGGTTTGGACCCTGAACACAGAGACTTTTGGGAACATATCTGAGGATAATAACTGTGAATCTCCTTTTTTGCTCCTAGTCCCACACATTTTCCTGTTGATACCAAACTAATTATCAGTGAGATGGAAAAAATCTGAACCTGTGTAAGGAATAAATGTAAGTCAACTATGATTCTATGACATTTATATTCATTGGAGGATAGTCTTTCAGACTACATTGTTATTGTGTGAGGTACCTATTTTTGATTACTGCTCGTGTTGAAAATAAGTGAATTAGACGGAAATACAAACCAACTAGCAAAATGTTTGACAATTAATTTTAAATACAGAAATGATCAAAATTGCTGATTTAAATATAAAAAAACAAGTGGAAAAAAGGAAAATAAAGTTCCCCAACCTTTGGGAGAAGATAAGGTGTGTGGTTATTGTTAAAATTAAATCATTCCCTGACATATCAGATTATCATAACATACTTTAAACTATTCTTTCTGTCCATTTAAAAATAGGAGTATCCCATTAAAATAAAAGGGGGTGTACAGGATAGAGACAATAGTCTCGTGCTCAGTACAGCACACAACTGGTGCACTGAAGTTGCATACATTATAGTGCAGGCAGCAAATCCCCATGCTCCATCAGTTTTGTATGGAGAAAAGAACTGGGGAGGGCAAAGGGAAATGGTACATACAAGTCCATGATAGAGTGGAAATACCTCATGTAATATAAACACAAGACAAGGCTAGTGAGATCTGTTACAATAACAGAGAGTGGTTCTCAAGGGTTCACCCAGAAAAGTGATAAAAGAGGTCGTGATTACCTTTACAAGTTTCCTGTATTAGTGTTACCACCCCTATAAGTCATAGCCATCAGTGATCTTGAGCGTTTTTGTTTAGTTTTGCTTTTGAAAAAAATAAATCACAAAATATTGAAACAAATATCATTGTTTGGCTTAATGCAGGTATTCTTAATAAACAGTACCACAGACTTTATTGAGCAATTGAAAATATACACAAGGAACAATAACTTTTTCTTTGTATTGTCCTTTTTTTTTTTTTTTTTTTTTTTACTTTCTTCCAATTAAATAACCCAGTTTCGATCATGAAAAGGGCACTTGTTTCTACAGGAGCTGTGTCCAACTTGCTCAGTTCTAAGTACTGTTTCCACACTTCTTCCTTGTCATTGCTGAGGTTGTATCTCCACTTACTCAGGAAGCAAATTCCACAACGTTGCAAGAACTGACCCCCTAAGTTGTTCTTTCAGATTCTATTTCTCCATAGAGTTCAGCTAACTTTTTAAACTCAGGTCCCCAGTCTCCAAGGTAGTGATAATCCTGGTCTGATTGTGTCGTTGCTGAATCCAGCGAGCTGATAGACCCAGCTTCTGATCTCTGACCCTCATAGGCATAAGTCTGAAGAGAGTCATAAGGGGGGACGCTAGGGTCTAGGTCTGCTTCTGCCAGTCTTTGCTTAATAAATTCCTGAACATCTATACTTTCCAGGGTGGACAATGTCTGGTGTCTGGGAGTGAGCTTCACTTCAGGTCTGATATCTCTCCGGTACTTGAGCTCCTCAGCAGCAGAAGGATTCCTCAAGGCTGTGATGTCAAAGGCCTCCGTGTCTTCCTCTCCGCCTCCTTCATCGTCATAGGTGACCACGTTCTCCCGTACATCCTCCTCTGAAATGATCAAGGGCTCTTTTTTGCTGCGCCTCAGGGTGATAAAAATTACCACAATTGCTGAGGAAACATGGAAAGAGGATGAAGAATTAAGAAAACAGGAAGGAAATTCTTAGAGATTTTACATCAGCAATTTCCCATTCGTCACTAACCACATTCCAGGGTTAGGCTGACATTGCAGCACAACCCTCTCTGTGCTCTCTGAATAACACCACAAGGTACTGTAACGCCTCAAATAATGTAAAAGATGATTACCCCAGGAGACACTGCGAATTGCTGATCTTCTAGAGAAAACCACAATACTCTCTGTTTGCTAGGATGTAGGTTTCTTGGCTCATATTTCAGTAAAACCATTTAGTGATTAAAGTGAGATAAACACATGATGAAAAAATAATATGAAATTTTAACTAAAAAAATGTAGAGAGCAGGTCTCCCTATAGATATTTAATCCTTCTAGGTAGACACACTAAAGGAAAGATGTTTTAAGTTTCTGGAATATTGGAAGAAGGAGTCTTAAGGTTAAACCCTTTAAATTTTGACGCTTTGTGGAAAATCAAAGCAGAAATATTTTAATGTTGATCTCTTTTGTCAATTATCCTTTAAATTATATTATCATGCATTAATAATTGCATTTTCCCATTCAGGGGCAAAATAATGTTTCATTATCTGTACACAACTTGTTTCATAGGAATTTTCTGATTTATGAATGTTCTTTATATAACTATTTATTTAATTCTCACAGCAGAACTGTGACTTTACTCTATTTTTTACAGCAGAGTTGTGGCTTTACTCTCTTTTCAACCCATTTATGCCTGAGGTTGCAATTTTTCTGTGTGTGCAAAATCAGACTTTGGCGATGACCTTGAGCAGTAGGATATAAATAATTCCCACAAGCTTAGCATTCCAATAATGGAACACTACGCATAAATGAGGATGAGGAATCTGAGACTCAGGAAAGAGTATCTGAATAACCAAGATTAAAAGATCACACAGATGGCAAGTGGAAGAGCTTGTACCATAACATGATTTCTCACATCACAGGTAATGATATTTCTACTATAATAATATTCTACTTCAGTATTTCAGAAACATGAAATAACAAACTGAGTGGCCAATTGGACATGTGCCTTAGGATAGCTCTTGCTGAATATGGTGGATTAGTCTTTATTTCCAACAATGCTGCAAACATTAGAAAATATGATAGAAATATGTCTTGGGAACTTTGCTTTGGCCATTTATCAACATTTTCAACTGTTTCTATTTGATGAGATTAAACTGCTACTAAATAGAAATAGTTCCCTCACATCAAATTTGTTATAGCCTGTGTTATTAGGCTGACTATTATTTACTTCAGTTCTATAGACTGCACTTTTCTTGTTCAGCTGATACTCTAGGGTTTATGATAGTGATAATGATGCCCATTAATATTTTAAACATTCTATACTTCATAACAATCAGGGAGGTACATTCCATTGACATTTAAGGTTGTTATATTTAGCAAATAAAAATAAATGGCAGGATTCTCAAACGTGAATTTGAGATCAACAACAGCACACATGCACACCCACCCACCCACCCACACACACACACACACTTCTCAACCTACAGTGAGCTTACATTCCTATAAACCCATTTGAAGTTGAAAATATCTTAAACCAAAAATGCATTTGATACACATAATTTAGTAAGTATTATACCTTAGCCTAGCCTACCTTAAATGTGCTCAGAACACATTAGCCTACAGTTCGGCAAACTTATCTAACACAAAACATACTTTATAATAAAGGTATTATAAAGAATTTTAAATCAGAATTCAAAATATGGTTTCTACTGAATGCATATTGCTTTCACATCCTTGTTAAGTCAAAAAATCTTAAGTCAAACTATTGTTGGTTAGAGACCATCTGCAACACACACACACACACACACACACACAACCACACATACACACACATACACATAAGGTATTGTGTCCCATATAATATTGGAGTTACACACACACAGGCAAATATTGTGCTAAGCATACATGTATATGTTCCAAATATATTATCCTATGTGACATATTTATGTTATGTATACACATATATACCTATATACAGATAAAGATATATTTCTTATTTATCTGAAATTCATATTTATCTCGGTATACTGCATTGTATCTGGCAACCTTGATTATATGTGATCCTCAACAAACGGTTGTGAAGCAAACACCAGGTTATCTAACTCTGATAAAGAACATACTTTCCCCCCAGCAACTGCCCTTTTACTGCTTACCTCTGCAATGTAACTTGTATCTTTACTTTTATCATTATTGTTGCTTTGTTCTTCTTTATAGCTTAACCTATTTTATGTATACCTCTAATCGATAAGGACTAGTTTTATCTGTTTTAAAACTAGAGAAAACTTGAGGAAGAGGAGTCGATTTTAAAGCCAGAGGTGGAAAGGATAATGAGAGAAAGGGATGGTCACTGTGCACTGAGAGGTACCCAGTTTTGCAGAGGAAAGGCAAATGGGAGACTATGAAGGAACCAAAAAGACAGGAAAAAAAAAAAAAAAAAAAAAACATCTGTAGCAAAGGTCATAGAACCATCCAGAAAAGTGTGAAATGAAAAGATATTAGCATCGGGAAGGTCATGAGAAAATTTAATGAGGGTCACTACAGCAGACATGGGAAGCACTGAATTACTGTTGTCTAAAATGAAGTGGTTACAGAAAGCTGAAAATGAAATGCTGATGCTTTGCATGCCCTGATCTACAAATATTATGCACAGAATTACGGATTTTCCCATATATGTTGACTATACTTCAAAGACATTACTTAATAGATGCCTTTATTTTGGGGTAAAAAAGGCTTCTGCTGAACATAGAAATATGCATTTAATAACTCCCTGTGTATTTTAGCATAAATCCACCTTACAGTTTTCTAATTCAAAGCCCCAAACAACATCCTCAAGTAACTCACTCCACTGTATTCAGAAGTTTAGATTTATCATGCACGATATATATCTCTGTTCAACTTTATAATTAAATGAGGAGGCTGTACTAGATCAAAAGACCTATTTATACAGACTGCCTAATTCATTATAATACAATTTCTTACCTTCGCCAATAAATCAAGTTATTTTCTTTTATATTGAATTGGTTGGTGGTTGATGTCAAGGGAATTTAGGTGCAGACACAACAGGAAATATGTAATCAATACTGCCATAGAGGTAGGCAGGTAATTTGCATCCTTCAATATTTGTGCAATTTTTCAATCTTTGCATATGTATCATATCCCCTTAATGAAATACAGGGATAAACCTGGCTTTTTAATTATCATGGCATATGGCATATAGTTTCGTATTTCTCAAAAGTTAAAATAATTCAGATATATTATAATTCAAAATATAGAGACCATTTACGTTTGAACGTTGAAGGTTTACATTTACCTTTTCCCCAGAAAAGGTAGTATTTGCTACCTTCTGGATATTATTTGCTAGTATTCAGTGATTCCTAGACTTGTTACATACTTATTTAATAAAAGGATATATATATATATATGAGATATATGTATATATAATAATCAAAATCTGGGTCACTTTTGAGTGAAAGGGGATGTTGTTTATAATTATGCCAGGACATCAGGACAAATGCAGACATAGGATCACTCTAGTTAAAGGTAAATTCAAATCAACTCAGAGAAAATGTTGTACATTGTGTTCCTGATGAACTTATTTTCATTCCTGTTGGTTCCACAGATATTTCTGGAGCAGAGGGCACCAGGTAGATATTCCATAAACAGTTCTCATGTGGACAAACAAATAAATAATCTCTGTGAAAGTGGTAATGTGACATTGTGTTAAGTGAATTATCCTGAACAGTAGTAGCCTCACTGGGAAAATAATTTTAAAGTATTTTTTTAAAAATTAGCTTATGGTTACTAATAACATCAAACTCCTAATTGTACTGGAGAATATTTCTTAATGTTTGAAAAACAAATGAAATGTTTCCAAAAAAAATCCTAAGACCAAAGTATATTTTAAAAGAATGAGTACAGATAATAATTACACATATAAATAGAGTCAAATCCTTATTTAAAACCTGCCAGTCAAAAGAATGTATTCAAACGACCCTGATAATCTTTTAAACCATACACGTGGGCAAGGTACCTCTTCTTACAGTGGGTCATCTAGTAAAATACAATATGAGATAACCAAAGCAATGTTACCAAAAAAAAAGATACATAACTTGTTTTTCTTTGTACAAAATAATAAATAATTTCTGTTATAATTTGAAGCCAATTTTAGTTGTATAATTTGCATTGAAACTTGAATAAGCTGTAGTATTTTTTAGATGTCTTATTCTAAAATAAATATTGTATATCCTTGGTTAGTAAATTTCTTTTTCTTCTGTTCAAGTTGGGACAGAATTGTAAATGCCCTTGAGATTATCATTTTACATAATAAATTAGAAAAAATTTGTGGAGTTTTATGAATTAATTTTATCATCAAGTAATTCAAAGTTGGGGGAACATTTTTTGTATTTGTTTTCTCATAATATGTGTTTTTTCCTATATATTATGTATCATTCCAGTGCTTGGCATACTAAGTGGCTTTCAGTTTCCATAATATAAACTGTCATACAACTTGCATTTGAACACATTCCATACTGAATCTCAACATACTCCTCCCTAAGTAGCTTGCATAGCAGAATCTTTTAAACCTCAAGTATCATTTGATTCTTTGTCACACCATCATACGCTGGCACCACATTTGGTAGAATTGAGGTGGTCTGAGTCAGGGAGGTTATTTTGATTAGCTTATGGAGTGTGACTTGCCACACTTGGGAGTGGCATCTCTCTCTGAAACCTTAGATTTTTTAACCAAGGGTAGCACACAAAACCATTTGAAATTGCTCAAATGAAAATCAGGCTGATCTTTTTCTCCTCACCAATTCCATCCTCTTCTCTTAGTTCACCACACATTCACAACAACTCCATTCTGATCCTCATGTATCAGGAAATTTATATCCTATGTTGGGAAGCAATCCATGCTTCACTGATGGTGGCCTCACCTAGGTCACCTGCTTATATGTGAGCTATGGACTGAAAGGGTAGCCGGAAGGGGTCCCAGTCAGATCCCAACTCAGTGACCTATGCCAAGTGCAATCAAGGTTTACCTTGCCAACTACTCTGGCAAGAGATGGGATAAAGTTGGGAAATAAAAGTCAGGCCTCTGGGAAGGAGAGAGGACTTCTACATCTACTGTCATGGCAAATTCTGATTGCATCATAAAGGCTCACTCTAAATTCTCTTCCGTCCATCATATGCAATAGACCTGAAAAAGGTAATCTCAACAGAAAGTAACCCAACTCATAATGTTCAAATCATATCATTTAAAGTTAGTCTCTTTGGTTGACAAGCACCATTCAACGTATTCATAGATGGATTCTGGCCATGTTGTAAAATGTTGAACCATATATAATCTTTAATAAGCAAGAATAAGCATTTCAAAATTCTACAGAATGACTCTAAGGTCCTTTCAACTGAAATGTCATTCTCACAGGTTTAGAAATAGAAACAAAGACTGAATGTGTGGCCTGAGATCACACAGTTACTGGCAAAACTAGACCTGGGTTTGTACAATCACAGTCATTTTCACAAACAAGAAGTTGAGAGGGAAAACATATTTAATATTAAAATCTTAACTTTACAATTTGTTTAGGTGTGAGGGTTGACAGTTAATTTAGAATTAGAATTTCAATAACAGAATTAGAAGTTCAAAAAGAAAGTTTTGCTACCTTTGGTTTTGCCAATATTTATGTTGAAAATCATAATCTCACAAATTAACTTCAACATTATTTTAAAATTATGATGACTATATCCTGTATCCCTTGGCTACATACTTTCTGAATAACCATAGAAACTAATCAATGTCATGAAAAGTATACATTGCATTATAATATATAATTGTAGTTATAATATATATTTTCACTAATTTTATTAGTTGAAACTCAAATATGCTTTTACAGCATCTTTTCACCAATTCCATCTTCTTCTCTTAGTCCACCACATGCTCACACCAAATCTACTTTGATCCCCATTTATCTGGAAATTTATATCCAAGATTAGGGAGCAATCAATGCCTCACTTATGATGGCCTCACTTAGGTCACCTGCTTATACCTGAGGTATGGACTGAAAGGGGAGCTGGCAGAGGTCCCAGTCAGATCTCGGCTCAAATATGCTTTTAGAGCATATTTGAGTTTCAACTAATAAAAATGAAAAAGTAAACATATCATACAGTAACTTTATTAGTCTGGAGGGATATCATAAAATTTACAAATGTCCTATTATTTACCCCAAAAGAGAAAACATTTTCACAAAAACCAATTAAAATGAAGTATCGTTCCATGAAAACATAAAATATTCTTTCAAACAATGCACCTCAAAATGTACCTAGACATTTAACACGTTAATTACATTTTTGATATTCATCTTAGTAAATGAAAATAGTTTTATGATGATAAATGAGCTCAAAATTTGAAGATAACATACCTCACCTAAGTGATCTACTTTTAAGAGTAAGAACGCTGGAAGAACTCTCATTAAAATCCCTGCGTTCTATTCTCTGTGACTTCAGTTAGGATTCTAGAGAGATCCAGGTTAATTGCTATTGTGTAGCCTTGTTTTCTCTTTCTGGAGTGTTTGTGCTCTTTTTCTTTTTCTTTTCAAATACACACACACAAAAGAAGTATGTTAATAACCAAAGAAAATAGCAGTTCTGACCAATAAATATATAAAGTTTCTTTCTTTTTCTTCTTCTTCCTTTTTTTTTTTTTTTTTCGAGATGGAGTCTGGCTCTGTCGCCCAGGCTGGAGTGCAGTGGCACGATCTCAGCTCACTGCAAGCTCTGCCTTCCCGGTTCACCCCATTCTCCTGCCTCAGCTTCCCAAGTAGATGGGACTACAGGTGCCCACCACTACGTCCAGCTAATTTTTTGTATTTTTAGTAGAGACACAGTTTCACCATGTTGGCCAGGATGGTCTCGATCTCCTGACCTAATTATCCGCCCACCTCGGCCTCCCAGAGTGCTGGGCTTACAGGCGTGAGCCACCGTGCCTGTCCATATAAAGTTTCTAAAGGCTCTCTTCCTGACTTTCCTCTCCACTACACATTTACTGTATATATTTATTTGTTTTTATTTATTTACTTATTTTTGAGACAGAGTCTCACTCTGTCATCTGGGCTGAAGTGCAGTGGTGTGATCATGGCTCACTGCAGCCTCCAACTCCCGGGCTCAAGGGATCCACTCATCCCAGCCTCCCAAGTAGCTTGAACTACAGGTGTGTGCCACCATTACGAGCTAGAAATGACTTGATTGCAGTGAAATAGTTCTTGCTCTGGTGCACCAAACTTCCATGCTTCATGTTGCTAAGTGCAATTGAGCATTTTGGTGCTCAATTTATTGAACTTGTAAGCATCTTTTGACTTTGTTGACAAGATCTACTACACAGCATAATGCTCATTGATACCCTCTTTTCCCTTGATGTTTATGACATTATATTTTCTTCCTACTCTCGCTTCTTCACTGTCCTCTGCTATCTCATCCTTCTTATTTAGCGATCACATTGTAGTTTCTCACTGCTCAACCCCAGTCCATTGTCTCTCTACATATATTCTCTTGCTGGGCAACTTCAATGAAGTGGACTTTCAATGTCATCTAGCTCAGGGTAGTTCAGGATCTATATTCAGCAAGATATAAGAAGTTGTATTTGGTGCCATTCTAACTCATGCAGGTCTCTACATTGTCAAAGATCATTTTCCTGAGTCCATCGAAAGTACCTAGATAGTATTCACTTTTCCTCAGGTCTTTGGTAAGTATGCTACTCCGATACATGCTATGTCGAAGGGAGACAAGGGCAGAGTTTTCCTAATTGGTTTGCCTACATGCGCTCTTGTCATCAGGAGTTCTATTCTCCATGTCATTCACAGTCATCTTTTGCAAATTGAAGATTTTACAATGGGACTCTCTGGCTTTAAACCTTTCTTTACACTCCTAAAACAAAACTTACCGGCTTTGCCATGCCAAACAAATCTCTGGATGCTCTCAGCCTTTCCTGCAAATCCCTTCTCCTTTCCAGGTTCATTACGCTTTAATCTCCCCTCCATCTACACAAGCGATTTGTCTTCGACCCCAGGAACAAAACAAGGAACATATTTTTTGCAAGAATACCTCTTTCTCAGAAAAACAGTCAATTATCTTTTCATGTATGCCAGTACCATAAAAGGAATAAAAAGCAGGCTGCTAAGAGAAAGAAAAAAGGGTTTGGACAGAGGTTCCCACTTTATGAAGCAGAAAGATTCCTTATATCCATCTTTCTTCTTATTACAATACAGATTTGCTATCTTGTTTCAAAGAGCAATCTAAAGAGTTTATAGTTATGCGAGCTCCTCATGCAGCTGTGAAAAGATTTAGAATATACAACAGATAATGAAAAATTAGAGAAAGTGTTTTATTTTCAATGAACTGTAATGAAAAATTCAAATAAAAAAGTATAATTATTATTATTAATATTATTTTAGACGGAGTCTTGCTTTGTTGTCCAGGCTGGAGTGTAGTGGCGTGATCTTGGCTCACTGCCAGCTCTGCCTCCTGGGTTCACGCCATTCTCCTGCCTCAGCCTCCCGACTAGCTGGGACTACAGGCGCCCGCCACCATGCCTGGCTAATTTGTTTGTATTTTCAGTAGAGACGGGGTTTCACTATGTTAGCCACGATAGTCTCAATCTCCTGACCTCGTGATCCGCCCGCCTCGACCTCCCAAAGTGCTGGGATTACAGGCGTGAGCCACTGTGCCCGGCCAAAATTACTGTTTTTAAGGGAATTAATTAAATTTAATAAAATTTAATAGCCCCCAAGACCAAAAAATATTCAGTACGTTAACAACTAACATTAATGATTAACTAATTATTGTGAACTAGTAGAAGTTTCTACAAGATATCTATTTTTTATTTGGTTTTCAGATTCATTTTGCTTTCTGATTTATTCATTTATATATTTAAGGTGTGCAACATGATGATGTTTTCCCAATAATAGTTTTCACTATTATTACATAATGAAATGCTTAGTGTAGTCAAGCAAATCAATGTATCTGTCATCTCACATAGTTACACTCCTTTTTCACGTGGAGGGGAGAAAGCACCTAAAGTTCACTGTCTTTTCAAATTTCCAGTACAACACAATATTGTTATTAACTAAAGTCCTTTTGTTGTATATTTGATCTCTACATTTACTCACCCTACAGTCATATGACCCTCACCCTCATCCTGAATGAATGGGTGACCTCCTCTGATCTCAGAAGCTAAGCGGGATGGGGTCCTGGTCGGATTCATTTAGAATGATGCCACTTAGGTTCTTGCAAAAAAATGTGAAAAGCTCTTTCAAGATGGGATTCTGAATATTTAAATATTAATTCTTTCTAAAACATACACTTTCAAAAGCTATTTCTTTCCGATTTTACCCTTCTTCTGTTATTTCAGTTCTTTCAACACATTTGAATCTATTTTGAGATTAATGATAGTATAGAGAAAATTAATTCATAGGAAATTGGAGCAGCTGTTTCCTTACCCACATTATGTATGCCTAATCCTTAAGTTTTGTCAAAATGATTTCCTCTCATTCAGAATTGCCATCATACAAACTTAGGGTTTAGAATGACTTACCCAGGAGAATGAGAACACAGAGAAGAATAGCGATTAAGGCTCCTGTACTCAAACCAGCCGAGGACAGAAACGCTTCCGCATGGCAGGTCCGCACGCGCCCATCTCTCTCGCATGCACAAACCCTGATGGTGAGGGTGCTGCTGCTGCTGAGAGAGGGGATTCCACCATCAGAGATCATAATGGGCAGATAATACACATCCTGAACAGTTCGACTAAATCTCCTCCGCCTTGTCAGAATGCTGGCTGTGTTATCTATGACAGACATAAGCAAAACAAAATATTCTTAGTCAAGCCGCCATTCAAGATTCACATTTCCTTTAATGGATAAAATGGGGATGTGTATCTTTCTTATTTCAGTTCATGAAATGGACAAGGGAATATAAAGGGGCAATTATTAAAGAGAGGCTAATATTGGTTCTCCAGTTGAGAAACCTATTTAGAAAAATTAATACAGCCACACTAAAGATGAAGGAAAATAGTGGGAAGACAAAGGAGGAGGAAGAAATGAACATTTTGGACATGGACCTAATAGCTACAAGATTTAAAGGGATGCAGAGGGCCTGAAGTCATACACTTAGGGTCCTACACTTTGAAGTGAGCCAACGAGACTTTCCCCAAACCTAGAGGCTCTGAATATATGTGATAGGACCACAAATCTGTATTTTTAGCAAACTATTGAGGTGAAGTTGATGCATAAAATAGGTATAAGAACTACTGGTTTAGATAATATTTCTATGGAGACAGTAGATCAAGCAATACATTTTTTTAGGCTTAGCTGTGATTTGAAGCACTATTGTTTGACCATGGGGAAGTGAATGATGAATAAAATAGCTAATCATCTTTTTTTAAATGTGTTTATTAAATGCAATGTACTATAATAAATGCCTGCATGATATATTGTGTTCAATCTATAACCTTATGAGGGACAGGGTGCTAAATTCTTTAATTTATAGCTGAAAAAAATTTTATTATAAATACTAATTTAAAAGTAAATAACCCTAGTCCCAGAGTGTTAGTTGCCCAAAATCACAAAGCTAGTAAATGATAAGGATAAAACCTCTATTCTAGAACCCTGCTCAACACCACAATGTCACTTTGCCTCATCTCCAATTCACTGCCAAATGGTATTGATGTCTTCAGTGCATATAGTATATGTTTCATTGTACTGTTATTCCTCATCCTTGAATGCATAGCTGAAAACCCACATGGTTCACACTTGGATGTACTGTTCAGATCCCTTCATAAAATTACCTGTTGCCCTAGCTATAGATTGCCACCTGCCCCCAGGTCACATTCTTCTGGAATAGCATATAATTAATGACTCACTGCTGAAAGGTTACAAATGTTGGCCTGTTCCCCTTCCTATACTACTGACAATACTGATGGACAACTTTAGCTCCAGAGCTTTTCCAGGGGGTCAGCCATTAAGAGACATTAAGAGTGAATGGCAGCTCCATTTGTCACTCCACCCAGTCCTTCTTCCTTCTCCTGTGATCTACAGATGTTGATCCCAATGGCACACTCCACTACACCCGCACTCCAAATGCCAGTTCTACTCCAGGGAACTCAACATGCAGCTACATCTATGAGTTAATTATTTTGCACTAAAATGTAAGTGGATCATTAGACAATTACAATGAGGGCTTCTTTTTCTCTTATCAATGTCTTTTATTCTGAAAATTGAAATTGTATTTTATATAGCTATGCTTATAATATTCACAGTGCAATATTCTAAAATGATATTATTTATTGTACATTGCTAAATTAATATAATGAGAAAGCTAACTAATTTTTCAAATATTCGATGTACTACACATAATAAAACATAATAAAATAGGCCGGGCGCGGCGGCTCAAGCCTGTAATCCCAGCACTTTGGGAGGCCGAGACGGGCGGATCACGAGTTCAGGAGATCGAGACCATCCTGGCTAACACGGTGAAACCCCGTCTCTACTAAAATACAAAAAAAATTAGCCGGGCGAGGTGGCGGGCGCCTGGACTCCCAGCTACTCGGGAGGCTGAGGCAGGAGAATGGCGTGAACCCGGGAGGCGGGGCTTGCAGTGAGCTGAGATCCGGCCATTGCACTCCAGCCTGGGCAACAGAGCTAGACTCCGTCTCAAAAAATAATAATAATAATAATAATAAAATATGCATATACATACATATATGATTGAGTTACTAAAAATCAGAAATAAATAATCCAATGAGAAATTGAAGATTTTTCTTACCCAGAGAAAGAGGAATTTTTAAAAACGACATCAGCTGTCTATTCTTAAACATGTTATAGGATAGAGGAAGAAGAAGTGGAGAAATGATACCATGTGTATTATATAATAATTTATCAGTCACATTTACTCTCCCAGAAAACCCGACCTTTGTGGAAGCAGATCTATCAGCTGTAGGATGATGCGTCATAATTAACAGAAGTCTTTAGTCTATGGGAAATGTGTGAGATAAGTATTCACAGGCACAAACATGTCTGACAATCTCACAGCTGCTCCTCTGAAGAGGAGATGTGAGACACTGGTCTCTGAATCTCAGGAAACACGAATAATAACATGTGAAATGACATAACATGTGGTGTAGATGGTGGCTGTTTCATGACTAAGGCCTAGCATACATCTCATATTAATAATCTTGAAGCATGCTATTTTCAGGAAAACCATTGGAAATGCAATCAGAAACAAGACAAATGCCAGAATAGGCTTCTAGTGCATTATAAGTCCTGAAATAGAAATCTCTAAGATGTAAAGACATAAAAATGTTCATTCTCTTTTTTTCCAGTTAAAGTTTTGACTTTGGAAAAGAAACGATGATTCAGGAGGCAAAGAACTTCCCAGCTAGAAAAGCTTGGCACAGCAGAATAATGAGCTCTTGACAAGGGATATTCTATACCTCACCAGAATGGCAAAAAATATACCTGCAGAAGGCTCACTGACCTTGAAAAATAAAATTTTGAACACTGAGGAAGAATATGAAAGGAAGAAGAAATATATATATATAAAATATACAAATATATATTATATAGAAATATATATTATATACAAATATATATTATATAGAAATATATATTATATACAAATATATATTATATAGAAATATATATTATATACAAATATATTATATAGAAATATATATTATATACAAATATATATTATATAGAAATATATATTATATACATATATATTATATAGAAATATATATTATATACAAATATATAGAAATATATATTATATACAAATATATAATATAGAAATATATACATACTATATACACACACAACACACCATACACACAAATACACACATGTACATATATATGTGTATATATTAGACACAATAAAATATATCTTGCTGAAACTGCAAAATTAGGCAACAAGACATAACAAATCTCTAACACGATATACAATGGTTAAAAAATGAATAAGGGCTGGGTGCGGTAGATCACGCCTGTAATTCCAGCACTTTGGGAGGCCAAGGTGGGTGGATCACCTGAGGTCAGGAGTTCAACACCAGCCTGGCCAACATGGTGAAACCCCACCTCTACTAAAAAATACAAAAATTAGCCGGGCATGGTGGCAGGAGCCTATAATCTCAACTACTCGGGAGGCTGAGGTAGGAGAATTGCTGGAACCCGGGAGGCAGAGGTTGCAGAGAGCCGAGATCACGCCATTCTATTCCAGCCCAGTCTGTCAACAGTGAGACTCTGTCTCTAAATAGATAAATAAATATAGAAAGGCTCGAATGGCACCCAAATAAATAAGAAAAATTAATATAGGCTGAATAACGAGAAAACATAGCAGGATAGAACATCCGTGGATTTCTCAGTGCTAACTGTCAATGTCAGTCTCTAATAATGTGCACCATAGCTGGGTTCTTAATTCTAACTCTCTATAGCTAGGATGAAGACAGCAGATTATAGAACATTTGGAAGCCAAGCTAGTAAAGCTAATGTATTAGATTAATATTCGAGGAGATTTTGTATAGCTAGAACAAAGAAATTTAACAATGAGACACGAAATAAAGATGCATATTAGAGGGTAGACTTTGGAAAGTACCACATAGGGAGGATCTTGAATAGCAGCTTTATTTTAAAATACAGATAGATGATTGACAGGTAAATAGGTACATAGGTAAATGATAGATTAGATAGATAAATATAGACATATAGCAATAAGTCTATACAGCTGTCAAACAAGTTAAACAATCTGAAAGCATTCAGTAAAGATAAGAAATTTCTGCTTCTTTTTATTGAAAGGACTGCTGCACTGGAGTACTGGGCATAGTTTTGGGTTCACTACATTAAAAGTGAAATTTTAAACCAATAATATGTGTTTAGAAGGCTTTGGGACATTAAAAATATAGTTTGGAAAATATTTCACATGAAGAATTAACAGAATGTAATATCTTTTTCATTATAACCAATATGTTCTTAATATTTCCATAAAACCCTTAATTTAATGCAGAAATAGTTTTGCATATATTTTATATTTAAAAATAGATGGCAATGCATTATTTATTTTGTTATATGATCCCATTTCTTGTTCAAAAAGGATATGGACACAAATAGGAGGTAGCAGTGAGGCTGTCACACACATACGTAATATCAGACTCAGGCCTACAGTCTAATAATACCCTGTGATTACTGTGAAATAATTGAAATTTCATTCTTTTGAAAAGCAATCATAATAATATAAATAATTGCTTCATCTTTCTAGCAATAAAATATTCCAAAGATGTTTATAATTGATAGTAATTTTGTGGGGCTTTTTCACAAAAGTATTTTATCATAAAATATATTGTTAAGTAGTTATGCATTCAATTTCTGTATTTCTACAGGTTGCAGAATATGGTAGTAGAATACAAGTCACATACTTCTGTAGATCAGATGTCGTTTTCTTTTCTTTTCCTTTGTTTTGTTTTGGTTTTTTTTTTTTGAAATGGACTCTCATGCTCTGTCCCCCAGGCTGGAATGCAGTGACACAATCTCGACTCACTGCAAGCTCTGCCTCCCGGGTTCACGCCATTCTCCTCAGCCTCCCGAGTAGCTGGGACTACAGGCGCCCACCACCACAACCAGCTAATTTTTGTATTTTCAATAGAGATGGGGTTTCACCGTGTTAGCCAGGATGGTCTCGATCTCCTGACCTCATTATCTGCCCGCCTCAGCCTCCCAAAGTGCTGCGATTACAGGCGTGAACCACCGCACCCAGCCTAGATGTCGTTTTCTTTAGCTACTATTAGGTGTCTTATTTTTTTTGTTCAATAGTTTGAAAGACCTTGCAGGATAGACTTTAATTTATGTGCCACTGTAGTAAACTATGATCCAGTTTAAATTAAAATAAGGCATGCTTTTAAAATAGGTTTTGGAGCAAAAATAAATCCTATTTTTTCAGTCGAAAATTACCTTATAGCTTAGAAAATATTAAAAAGTATGTGCTTTTGGGAACTGAAATTATTAGACACCTGTATACTCTCAGTTATATCAGCACATTCCTTTTTTGATAATGCAGGCAAAGATAACATTTTATTGCAAGCATAGCCCGCCCGATCATTAAAGTAATATTTCCAAATCTATCAGAACAGCAGAAACATTTGAAATTCTCAGATGTGGATCTCTAATTAGACCAAAAAAATTTTAATGTGTATGAAGAGAAAGCTGGGAAATACAGCCCAACTTCCACCAGACAAATAAATAGGCATGGTTTCATATTGTTTCTGCGTGTTTTTCAGTCTTGCAGCAGAAATAGAATCTATTCATAATTTAACCATTATCAGAGCGCAGGCATCAAACAATGGTGTTTTGCATTCCCACAAAGCACCATTTCCATAATCGGTACTTGATGAATGATTTGAACTACACTCAGCAGGAACTTGTCTTCTGTTACAGTTTTATTATATTGACATGTAGAAAGAAATTGAAAGCAAAATGAACTAATTTATCTTGTAATACTTCAGCAGCATGATCTCTTTATGCTCTCTAACGAAAGTTTATTTCTTCATATTCCCTGACTTCCCCTTCTTTGAATCCTACAGTGGCTTAATCTCCATTTTCGGACTCTGGATTCTGCTTGTTCATCTAAGTTTGCAAACATTCTTGTGGTCTCACTTGTCTTTCTGCCAAACTACAAATGCATGATCCAATATGTCGTTATGTTCTGATTTGCACCCTGGTTGACCATCTGCCACATTCCTCACTACAAGATCATCTTAAAATCCTGGATAAATACAATGTCCATTGTCTATTTCTGCTTTGGAGTCACAAAAAATGCTGATACAAATTATAACCATCTTAACTGATTCCACCCAGTACATTAAAATAAATGTATTTATTTTACAATCTCCGAGGAAATTATTAATCAATCTGTTAGCGTTTGTCCTTTTTTTTTTTTTTTTTTTTTTTTTTTTTTTTTTTTTTGAGACTGGGTCTCTCTTTGTCACCCAGGCTGGAGTGCAGTGGTGCAATCTTGCCTCACTGCAACCTCCACCTCCCGGGTTCAAGTGCTTTTCCTGCCTCAGCCTCCAAAGTAGCTGGGACTAGGGGCACCTGCCACCACACCTGGCTAATTTTTTGTATTTTTAGTAGAGACAGGGTTTCACCATATTGGCCAGGTTGGTCTCAAACTCGTGACCTTGTGATCTGCCCCTGGCGGCCTCCCAGAGTGCTGGGATTACAGGCGTGAGCCACCGCGCCTGGCCAATATTCGTTCTTTCTTCAGATGCTACACAGTAGCTCTTCTACATTTCTTTTGTCCTTTTTCTTCTGAGCTGTTTTTCCACTCTCCACGCAAAAACAGCTCTTTCTGCAAAGAAGCTGCCATCTATTACCAAGATTTTAAAAAACATATTTTAAATTGTTCAATCTTTCTTTGCCATTACATCTGTATATTCAAGACTGTATTTTGGACTTTACAAAATAAGCACAAATACACATAAAACAACTATGTGATTCTTGAAGAATATCAGGAAATCTGCTTATGAATGATACAAATTTGTCTAAGTGTTAATTTAGAAAGGAGGGAAAGAAGAAAAAAGGAGCTTTTAAAATAAAGTCCAAGCCAAAATGCAAAATAATTCATTAAAACATAACAATAATATAAAAACTGCAGAAGGAGAGATAAGAACAGTTGTTTTAAAAATAAAATAGGAGTATGAACTCCAAGAGAAAACTTCTACCCGTTATTTATCACAAACCTTTAATAAACAGTATTTTTTTTTAGTAGAGAATGAATTAATTAAAGCAGAAAATACTATGTTTGGAGTCACTAGATTTATAAACACTAAAAAAAATTGTAAGCATAAATCCTTAGTTTTTTTTTTTTTTGAGACAGAGTCTCGCTCTGTCGCCCAGGCTGGAGTGCAGTGGCCGGATCTTGGCTCACTGCAAGCTCTGCTTCCCGGGTTTACGCCATTCTCCTGCCTCAGCCTCCCCAGTAGCTGGGACTACAGGCGCCCGCCACCACGCCCGGCTAGTGTTTTTGTATTTTTTAGTAGAGACAGGGTTTCACCGGGTTAGCCAGGATGGTCTCGATCTCTTAACCTCGTGATTCACCCGTCTCGGCCTCCCAAAGTGCTGGGATTACAGGCTTGAGCCACTGCGCCCGGCCCTTAGATATTTTTAACAAGCGAATGTATCATTCTATTTTTAAAATAGTTTTTTTCAACTGCATTAATGTACAGGGTGGAGCAGATGACTCCTGTAGCACCATGTGGTTCTTAGCAAGGAAAGAATTAAAGCAGACGAATAGAACCTACATTTTCACAGAAGGAAAGCAAGGGACATGCAACGATAAAATTAGTTTTATATGTATACACACACATACATATACACACATATATATACATATATATGTATTATTATTATTATTTTTTGGAGATAGAGTCTTGCTCTGTCACCAGGCTGGAGTGCTGGAGTACAGTGGTGCGATCTTGGCTCACTGCAACCTTCACCTCGCGGGTTCAAGTGATTCTCCTGCCTCAGCCTCCCAAGTAGCTGGGACTACAAGCGCACGCCACTATGCCCAGCTAATTTTTGTAGTTTTAGTAGAGACAGGGTTTCACCATGTTGGCTAGGACGGTATCAATCTCTTGACCTTGTGATCCACCCACCTCAGCCTCCCAAAGTGCTGGGATTATAGGCAAGAGCCACCACACTCAGTCAAAATTAGCAATATTTTTGTTTTATTTTTCTACTTCTATTTTTTTGCTTCATGAATTTGAGTCAGTTTTCTTTCATTGTGAGTGGGAGTAAAAAGGTGAGAGGTGGCGTGGGCTAGCAAATCCATAAGGGGAAAAATAATTTCATATATACATATGTAAATATATATATATATATATATATATATATATATATATATATAAATCAATACAGTTCGAAATAACCAGAGAGAAAACAAAAGCATATCTTTGTACCTAAAGCAAAAGAGCCACTAAAATGGATCACTACAGTTCATCCACAATCTTTTACATTTTAGGGTCAAGATTGTATACATGCTCTTTAACTTCTCACTTGCCAAGTTAGAGTGTCTGCATTCAGCTAAAGGATGGTGTAATTCTCTCAAGGTGCGTCTGGATAATGTTAGTATTTGACTGGTAGGAGAAAGGAGAGCCACTGTAGAATAAAAGCCATGTGTTCCAACCTTGTCCCTGACCTTAGATAACTGACTCAGCAGGACACAGTTGCAGTCACATCCATTAGAGGATATATGAGGCTTGATTTGCAATTTAGGGCAGATTATATGTGCCTTATTTTGTTTAGGAATGTGAGGAATCACTAAATGGTCTCTTGAAACCCTGTGGATAAAAACAAAATTTTAAATGGTTATACTCTGTAGAGAAATTAAGCATATTACAACACCAGCTGTGAGTTCTTGTTTGAAGGACAAAAATAAACTACGAGAATATTGACTGCTACAAATCTGGCAATACCAAAGAAATACAAGACAAACATTTAAAATTTCCCATGATTTCCAATGTGTATCAAACTACATACCTGCATTTCCCTACCAATGGAGTGTGAAATTTGAAACGACTCCAAAAGACACTTTTCTAACATTACATAGTCAACATTGAACTTATTGTAACTTCTATGCAACATAAGCTTAAAGTTGTATCTTCTTTCACCAACCCCAAACAGCCACAAGAAAAACAAGCTTTCCTGTTTCCTTTTAAGTATTTTGTTAAAAGTTATAAAGCAACATATAAATGCTATGATCATTTTTAGAAGAACGAATGCTGCAAAAATAATAAAAAGTAATAAATCCAAGGAAAACACTAAATCTTCAGAATGCCACCAACAAAGTAAAAATGACACTCTAATAATTATTTTGTTTCACATGATTAAAAAAATTAATGTCCAGTGCATTTTTTCTCGTTTTAGAAACAATGTGTTGTTTTGACTCATTTATTTTTAAAGAATTCAAGAATCTATGAGAATGGAAAACACATACCAAAAAAAAGAACATAATAAAAACCAATGTGAGTTGCAGATATTCCTGATAGCAAATGATCAAAAAATAATAAGCATTTTCAAATGTAAAAGACAAACTAAATGTGATTTAGAACCCTGTAAACAGAGATAGAAATGCACACATAATTACTAATGATCTTTTGTCCTAATCTGTAGGATTTACAAATGTACCTTACAGTTAGAATTAAGCCTAAGAATTAGGTTGGCAAATCTCTTCACATCAAATAAAGCACAGTCTCTCAAGAAACAGCACGAAGATCATGAAACAGAACGTATTTATCTTTGTAGACTAAGGATGATTTCACACCGGGGGGTTAGTTACACTTGCATATTACAAATGAATGAACATGGTTATTGTATTCCTGGAAGCCTGGCTCAAGTCTATATTCACAAATTTAGTGATAATATGGCCAGAGTTTATTCGCTATAGATGTGAAGTTAAGCAGTTAAAATTATACAATGAAATTACTTGATATTACGATTAAAAGTTGACATCACAATGTAAAGAGAAGGTGATAGTAAGAAAACAACTACATTTTAATCAGAAAACATTTCATACTTTTTTGTTGTTTTAGAAAATACAACTTTAAATGCTCTAACTTAAAAATTATCTTTGAACTCTGGTTTTAAAATTTTAAATATACTTGTGTTATTACCAACATATTAATTAACGATAAAAATAAGGTCAATATAAAGCAAAATTATGTATTTTATAATATATATTATAAAAGAAAAACCCTTCACTTGATTATTCTCTGAATCAATGTTTAATAGTTTAATAAATTGGGAGAAATAACTTTCCAGATAAATACGGAAGATTTATTGGCACAATTTTTTCTAGCCACCACAATTTGGTACCAAAGCAACTAAAGAATGAATGCCAGAGTATCTTATACTGGAGTACAGAATAAAGCGCAGTGCTTAGTCATTAGTATGTTCTCATGAGTCAATTAAAATGCCACTGAGTCTCTGCTTTGCTACATTTCCCTCTCTAGATTTTTCCAACCAAGAAATTGATGCTGCATTCCATCATCTCTATGTTGTTTTAATCCACCACTTACTGAAAAGTAATCTCTGATTCACCTCCCTGGTGGAACAAACTCTATCCCTAAAGTCAAACCATGTTCCACCACTTTTAACAATACAGTTTGTAGTGATCTCTCTAAAGTAGCTCACATTTCACCTCCATCCATTGCAAATTACATTTCATGTCATCCTCATTTCCCCAACTAGACAGCAAGCCTCTTGAAAGCAGGTCCTGTGTCTTTGAATTCCTTGAATCAGGCAGTTTAAAAAACCGCTGTATTCCCAGCAGACAGTACATAACACTGGAAAAATTAACTAGCAGAAGAAAAACAATGTTAAGAACTGTCTACAGAATTTCTCTTAAGAGGAAAGGCATTCTTTCCAAGGAACATAAGGAAGAGGTGATGAATAATAATTTGATGTGAGGCTAGAAGTGGTACATGCCAGACATACAGCTTAAAATGTCAGCCCAAGGGAATCGGGGGGTGTGTGTGTGTGTGTGTGTGTATGTGTGTGTGTGTGCACGCACGCACGTGTATGTGTGTGTAAAGTGTTTGTCTTCATTTTGAATTAGGTCCAATAAGTGAATATATTCATATTGACAATATGCAAAGTGCACTTAATAGACATTTCATAAGAAATACTATATTTTCTATCAATTTATCATTGCTTTTATATGTGATTATATTCAACACTTCATTGTTTCTGGTAAATGTTTAATCATACTAGTTTAGATTACACAAAAGTTTATTTTACACTTCACCTTTGAAAAATATTTGTTCTTATTTCATCTTATTTTCATTTGGCTGTAATAGCTCCAACAGTTACATAGTCAATATTGAAAAATCCCTTATTGTAACTTTTTGCCAAATGAATTTTATTATAAATAATACAGTTGTTGTTTTCTGTAACATTCAGTATTTTGAAATATCACTGCTTAATTGTCACATGAGTGCTATCTTAGATAGAAAAGGATTCTTTTATTGTAGTTCTTTCTTTCCTATATCACTAAAAGTAGATCAATTGGCTGTTCACTTCTAATTTTACAAATGAGTATTTTGACACTATCTAGTACCTTTACAATTTAAATTCACTGTGTGGAAATTTGTAACATTATTTCATCATCTGTCAAGTTAGAAGATTTTCACTCTTAAATCTACATGTTTCTTCACTCAGGATAATTTCTTTAGTTATTCCATTATTGTTTTTCTATCCATTTATTTATGTTTTAGTTACCTTCTATGTGCCCATTATGACTCATTGCATTTCACGTGTGGTTTCAAATTCTTTATAGTTTCATCTCTATTTACGCCGATAAAATAATAATTGCTTATATATCTCCATTTTACAAAAGAAAAAACAGAGATACCCTGAACATAATGTCATGGCCATAGTTTCACCTATAATTAGTAGAGAAGCCAGGTTTCAAACAGTAGCAAACTGTTTCTAGAGTCTCACTCTGAAATATTCTATTTGCTTCCCCTTTTGAACTTTCTGCTCACTGATGCAGTTTGTAATAGTGTTCATTTGAATTGTATCACCTTACCAGACTTTTTTAAATTGACAGTATTTTCATGTTAGCTCAAAAAGTCTCACTTAGATATATAATCATGTTTTAATATGTCCTAATTCACAATAACTGCCTCTGTCCTTCAACTAACTTGACCCCTGCCGTGTCCTCTGATCTTTCTCTAAGAAAGGCATTTTGAGCTCTGATTCCCAGAGATTCCTCCAACATAGTAAGGGATAGTAGGTAGAATTGAGCCAGCATCTAAATATCTTCTTGTTAATCTCAAAGTCTCTTTGCCTTGGAGGTGATTTTGGGGATCCATCCACATGTCAAGTTTATTTAGCTGTCCATGTTATCCCAGTTAAGTTTTGGAAGAGAGAATGAGTTGGAAATCAATTCTTAGGCTATAATTTCTGTCACCTGATATTCTTTTTCAGATGGCTACTAAGCTGGCCTTTCCTTTCCCTGCAGTCTGTACACTCCAACTTTCAGTAATAGTTTGTACTGTGAGAACATAATTCTTTGGGAAGGGAGGATACATAGCAGGCATGTAAAAGTAACAGAGGCAACAAGTGCCTGAGAAACAGAGAATATTGGTTGAAATGGTGACTAATCCTCAGAAATTTTGGAAAGAAACTTGAATTTGCTCCATATATAAGATGGGGTTCTAACCCAATTTTAATTAAATTTGAAAGAACAAATATCTGTAGCATTTAAGGGAATATCAAGGCAGCAATCATCTTCATGATGATTAGACTATCATTGAACAGTATCCTTTCTCTGAAGCTCCGTTTATGCCCAATTACTTAATGAAACTTTTCCTAAATGGTTCTTCATGTATAAAATGTAGGTCTAGGTAAAATATGCAGTTTTTGATCGACCAATTCTCCCACTAAAAACAAAGAGAGAAGCTTAAAATACCAAGAAAATCTCAGCTGGGCGCAGTGGCTCACACCTGTAATCCCAGAACTTTGGGAAGCTGAGGAGGGCAGATCACCTGAGGTCGGGAGATTGAGACCAGCCTGATCAACATGGAGAAAACCCATCTCTACTAAAAATACAAAATTAGCTGGGCATGGTGGCGCATGCCTGTAATCCCAGCTACTCGGTAGGATAAGAATCGCTTGAACCCAGGAGGCTGAGGTTGTGGAAAGCCGAGATCGCGCCATTGCACTCCAGCCTGGGCAACAAGAGTGAAACTGTCAAGAAAAAAAAAAAAGAAAGAAGGAAGAAGGAAAAAGGAAAAAGGAAGAAAGAAGAAGGAAGGAAGGGAGGAAGGGAGGAAGGGAAGAAGGGAGGAAGGAAGGAAGGAAAGAATATCTCTATTGACAGGCATCAGAAAGCTGCTGAAGCGAGACAAGTAGAGGAGTTAATATTCTAGAGAAGGAAAAACTGTGGAGATGAAAACTGTTGGTTGCAAAACATCCTTTCTTCTACAGGTATTTACTTACATTAGGAACTAACAAGAGGCTGGAATTCTAAGCTGGGGACAGAGAAACTAGGGGAGCTTTTGGAAGTTTCCTGAATCTGCAATTAAATTGGAAATTGAGGGACATGGCTGATTTTCCCTAAAGACATTCGTTATGTTCAAAATTTAAATTGAAAGTTAAATTGGAAGTTTAACAGAATGCTAAAACTCTAAGCTGAAAAGCCCTGGAAGACAAAGAAAGGATTTTTTGTTATATCTTGGTGTTAAACAGGGATTATAGCTAAGGACCACTGCGAGTGCACAAGGAGGCTCTCAGTCTAGAGCCCTGGAGGGTCATCCTCTGGAAACAGAGACAAATCAGAGACAAACTGAAACTAAACAAAACTGCAAATCAGCTGTGACTCAGTTCAGACTCCGAGTGGATTAAAGTGAATATAATTCTCTCTAATTGCTTACCAGAGAAATGATGAATACTCTCTGGAGAAATATATTATTATTTGATCTTCTGTTAGTGCTATAGCTTGAATGTTTTTGTCCCTTCCAAAATTCATGCATTGGAATCTTAGTCACTGACACAATAATGTTGGGAGGTGGGGCCTAAGGGGCGGTGTTTAGGTCCTGAGAGCTCCAGTCCCATGAAGGAATTAATGCCACTGTAAAAATGACTTTCAGGCTGGGCACATGGACTCACGCATGTAATTCCAGGATTCTGGGAGGCCAAGGTGGGTGGATCACTTGAGTTCAGGAGTTCGAGACCAGTCTGGCCAACATGGTGAAACCCTGTCTCCACTAAAAATACAAAAATTAGCCAGGGGTGGTGGAAAGTGCCTGTAGTCCAAGATACTTGGGAGGCTGAGGCAGAAGAATCACTTGAACCTGAGAGGCAGAGGTTGCAGTGAGCTAAGACTGTGCCATTGCATTCCAGCCTGGACAACAGAGTGAGACTCCATCTCAAAACAAACAAACAAACAAAGGCTTTCAGGAGTGAGATTTTTTTCTCTTCCACTGTCTTGCTAATAAAGAAAAGTGCTCCCGGCACGGCGTGGTGGCTCACGCCTGTAATCCCAGCACTTTGGGAGGCCAAGGAAGGTGGATCACGAGGTCACATCGAGACTATCCTGACTAACACGGTGAAACCCCATCTCTACTAAAAATACAAAAAATTAGCTGGGCGTGGTGACGGGCGCCTGTAGTCCCAGCTACTTGGGAGGCTGAGGCAGGAGAACGGCATGAACCTGGGAGGCGGAGTTTGCAGTGAGCCGAGATCGCGCCACTGCACTCCAACCTGGGCGACTCTGTCTCAAAAAAAAGAAAGAAAGAAAGAAAGAAAAGTGTTCCTTCTGTCCAAAGGTATCATCTTGGAAGCAGAGACCAGGCCCTTACAGACAACACATGATCTTGGACTTCCCAGCCTCCGGAACTGTGAGAAATAAATTTTTATTGTATACAAATTCTCAGTTCCACTATAACAGCACAAAAAATGTGTCATTCAAGAAAAATTCTAGATATATTAAGAAATAAGACCATGTGTCCCAGTCCTGTCTCCCCTTTCCCCTACCCCCACCAGGACAAAAAAAAAAGGCAAACACACAAAAAACTGGCATTTGTTCTAGATGTTAGAAAGGCTGACAATGATTGTAAAATCATTAAGATAAAAAGCTAAAGAGAATGTTAAAAATAAAGAATTTCACTAGTGATTTACATGTCTATCAAATAATCAAATGGATATCAAACAAAGGTGATTTTCTTTGAATGGATGTATTTGTTCTCATAGGACTTTTGCTTCTTTAAGCAGTTCATTCGCTCCATGCTAGCATTTCCACCAATATATTCCCAGCATATGTCACAGTGAGTAATAAAAACTAGGTCCAAAAATAAAGAAACTTTTAAAATAAACATGATGGAACATTAAAGAGACATTTGTTCTGCAATGTTCAGGTGAATTATCAGATTCCAAATTCAAGAGGGTTAGAACGTATATCAGGAAAGATCCCACGAGAATGGGAAAGATCTGACAAAAACATGGAACATCGTGTTACATTTAGTTATTTAGCAAAGCATATTTAGATATTAAATAGGAGAATTTCATCTGAGTATAGATGGGCGAAGATCTTCTTAGTATGAGGAAATTAGCTAACTTATGTGATTCTAGGCATAAATACTGCTAATGTATTCTCTGGTATAAACTTAGAATGCATACATTAAGAAGGTATAATAAGCACATAGGTGTTTTTACAATAGTTACTAGTAGGAGTTACTTCCATAAAGTGTCAAGAAATATAAAGCATGTGAGCTGAGATCGTACCTACTTACATGCTAGTCAGTTAGCCTGATGCAATGTTATAGACGCCTGAAGAAAACACAAGCCTCCTGATTCAAAAACAAAGGATTTTTTTACTTATATCACAGCAAGGAGCATAACCTCTCCTTCAGATTTGTTTCCTTGTACCTTAAGGTGAAGAGGAGTGAGGTGGAGGCCCCAGGTGCTGTGGAGCACGCAGTGGGTTTGTGCCTCAGCTAAGGAATCTTAAATTTACGGAGCCTGGATCTTTGATAACGAATTGTAAAAAAACATGCCCAATCTCTGTATCAGAGAGTATCATTATCCTTGTTAATACTATACATCAAATGAGTCTTTTGAACCTAAGGAAGACACTGTATCTTCTAAGGCTGATTGTTATACAAACTTTGCAGAAGAGATAGTCTGGAAGAAAATAAAAAATTAATGCGTCTGCTGGCAAGACATGAAGAAATGCAAGACTTTCATGAGAAATTTTGCCCTAGCATGAATATCCTGAGGAGAAGAATTAAAGATCGAAGAAGTTCTGGTATTATTGTTCACAAAGGGAAACTGTTCCAGAGTCTTAAGGTATTTTACAATAGTTACAATTAAAGATGATTGACACCACTGTACTTCTCTGCTCACAATCCATTATCTACATATCAATCAAAATATTCCTTTAGAAATCATACTACATCACTCCTGTTAAAAAGTTAGTTTCCATATCTTCCATTGAAATTATGATTGATTTTTTTTAAAGAAACAAAAATGGATTGACTTCTCACAGACTAAGAAACCAAGCTGGCTATAGATTGCCTGTCTAGCCAACTCTAACTTTAATTTCCACTTTCAATACCTATGTTGACTTTATATGGAACTTTAGCCAGTCCGTTAAGTTCACTCTGCTACTCTTCCCCATACCTTAGGGCCTTTAGGCTAGATAAACTTCCCGCCTATGAATTTTAGCCATTCCCTCTTTTCTTGTTAAGCTTCATTCATCATTCAGTTGTCAGGTTATCTATCTCCGTCTTTAGGAACTAATCCTAATTCCCCATTCCAGGACAGACACATCTCTTACAAGCCGGTTGAGCAGCATGTTTATTCTTTGTTCCATTTCAGTTCCATTTGAGAGCAAGAGGTAGGTCCTGACTACACCTGTAATGAGATCATCACCTGCCATAGAAACCTACAGGAAGAGTGTTTACACGCACGCTGCCTGAATGAATATGTGAGCTCCAATTTTGTGCCTGGAAACATGCTAAACTTGTTTTAGTGAACTCTGTCCCTCATGTAGAAATTAAAAGAAAATATTACCACTTAGATTTGAAACACATTATTATGCCACATCTGTTTCAGATCTCTTTTTAAGACATAAGACATTACACTTACAGTCTTTGCTTTCTATCTGATCCCACTTCTTTTCTACCTAAACTTGATCACTCTTTTGAATTTGATGTGCATCTTTCCCAACTATAGATTTCAATTGTACTAAATATTTATAAAATTCTATGAAGTTTCTAGTTGTTCAATAGCTATAATTATATATATATGTAATATATGTGCTATATATACATATGTGTGCATATATAATTAAAATGAAAATTTCTGAACATATATGTATAGCTACATATATATCATTAAATTTCCACATATCTCTATGTGGTTCTGCATAGTTCTCTATATATGCCAAAACTATAATTTTATTTCAATATGAATTTCCTAATTATTTTTATACATATTTTCTTTAAATTTATTTGCCTCATTTTGTCTAACCAATTTTTTATCTTTTTGTAAATATGTTATTAATTTAATTCTGTATTTTGAAATTACAAAGTGTTTTGTCATCATTTATGCATTTTTCATTAGTCAGAGTAAATTCATTTTTCTGATTTCTTTCTCAATTCATTCACTATCTTTTAAGATTTTGGTTCTCAGGCTTATCATGAACAACAATATGCATCTCTTTCTCTCTCTTTTTTTGAAAAATCTCTGTGCCCTTGCTTTTTGCCATATAGCAATTTGGGAGATGTCACTAAACCAGTGGCTTCCTGATCGCTCATCCTGGTTTGGGGGCTATGTCTGATTTCTGTTGTTTCCCTCAGTATGGACTTTCATGTGAGAATTGGGCACAGAAAGTAATAATTTTTTTCTAGATTTATTTCTTTATATTCTGGGGGCTTGTAAATGTCAGTTAACTCACATAGGCACAGAACATGATAAATTTTCTTCTAGCTATTTTTTTTATGTTCGATAGGCATGTGAATGTCAATTAACTTACATAATACAAAGTGCAAGCACACAAGACCTTGCAGTCCAGCATTTTCTGACTTTTATTCTATTGTATTTTCTGACTCTTACTCCATCGTATTTTCATTTTTGTTGATCTCCAGAGTACATGAGTAAATGTATATACGTAAGCATGTGTATATGCATGTATGTATACAGTTTGGTAGGGCTATTTTATTTTTAATTTCATCTTTATACATTATTATCTATAATTGCTTTGTCTGTGGAGGCAAGACCATTTGATTCTAATATATTTATATATGGTATTATTAATTCTCCCAAGGGTACTAAGTCAGTGATTGTAATCATGGAAAATGGACTTAAAAACTGAGACTCAGGAGGTTTAGGGGCTGAATTTATGGAGGACAGCCAAGACTGTTAAATCAAGTACACGTTTTCAGCTATGTGTTAATATTTCCATCCAAAACAATTGCTGTTTTTTTCTATCTGAGAGAAATTATTCCTGTTATTTATAATTTCAATACTCAAAAATTGTAAAAATAGTGTTACAAAAATTTTAAACACCTTTACCACTAGACAATCATCCACAGACTTCTCACACTGAAGCTGGTGTAGCTGATGTAAACTTCATTTGCATAGTTAAATGTTAAAAAGTGTGCACACAAACTCTTTTAAAAGCATGTATATATTTTTTAGGAGAAAACCTATATGTGAGTTCTGACACTAGTAATGTTGTCAAATCACTTAAGACATTTCAAATACAATAAGTAATTAGTGGCCAGACACGGTGACTCACCCCTGTAATCCCAGCACTTTCGGAAGCCGAGGCAGGAGGATCACCTGAGGTCAGGAGTTCAAGACCAACCTGGCCAACATGGTGAAACCCTGTCTCTACTAAAAAATACAAAAAATTGGCCCAGCGTGGTGGTGGGCACCTGTAATCCCAGCTACTTGGGAGGCTGAGGAAGGAGAATCACTTGGACCTGGGAGGCGGAGCCTGCAGTGAGCCAAGATCACGCCATTACACTTCAGCCTGGGCAACAAGAGTGAAACTACATCTCAAAAATAAATAAATAAATAAATAAATAATTTAATTCACAAATTCCAGCTATAATAATCTTATATGAAGAACTTTTAATTAAGAATGTGGGATTTGGCCAGGCACGGTGGCTCATGACTGTATTCCCAGCACTTTGGGAGGCCAAGGAGGGTGGATCACCTGAGGTCAGGAGTTTGAGATCAGCCTGACCAACATGCTGAAACCCTGTCTCTACTAAAAATAATAATTAAAACAACAACAACAACAAAAACAAAACAAAACAAACAAAACAAAACTAGCCAGGCGTGGTACAAGAGTGAAACTCCCTCTCAAAAAAGAAGAAAAAAAAAAAAAAAAGAATGTGGGATTCAACAATAGCAAAATCATTCTGTTTTTCTAAAGTACATTCAGAGTTATATTTATGTGGGTTAAATAGGTTGAATTGAACATATCTTCAAATCTAAGTCGAATATGTTATCAAATTTAAATTATTTTAAAACAAAATTTTTATTGGAATAGAAAAAAAAATGCAACTGAAACATAAGTGCATGGCTCAACATATGATCCCAATCTCCTAAGGAAGCAAATTAAATAACCTCTGCCAAATTATACAATTCTTTGAAATGTGGAAAAATATGATTTTTTCACGAGTTTCACATATTTAATCATACTAAGTATATTTGAATTATAAGACAGCCTGTTCTAATGTAAGTAAATGTACAATAGTCAGTTAAATGCAATTTGTCATACACTAACATGCACAAATATTTATTCCCATAAGCAGAGGTGACCTAGGGCCACTTAAAATGTGAGAGACAATTAAGCTTTAAATGTTCATATAAATCTTATGGCTTTGTGCACATTTTGATCCTTTTTTATATTTAAAGATGTTTAGGGGAAATGGGAAAAATGTTTTTGGCACGTTGTCATTTAGTGACCTCCATTTGAAAATCTTCTCCCGGAAGTAAAGAGAGAGGGAATTCAATGTTTACTGAAAACGTATGTGCCACTGTTTTCTTCATGTCATTCTGAGGCAACTGTTAAATTCCAAATAGCAGCATATTCAGATAAACATAATCAAATATATAGTTTGGAGAAAGAAAAAGTTGATCCTAATCAGAAAATTGGACATACCGTATAGCTTAATGTTTCCCTAAGGTATGAAGAATGACTTACATGGAACCTTGAGAAATGTACCAAAGAGGACATCTAAATAATGAAGGAACTTCCGTAGTTACTAAATTATGGGATTATTTTTAACCACACAATACAGAAGGCTAAATAAAAATGATTCAAAAATTTCCAAAATACTCTGCATACTTGTGCATATCTTTCTATACATATTTTGGACAATGTTCATAATAAGAGGAAATATAATTTGTACAGCACATCTTGATAGTCTTGCTCATACAAGATGATTGCAAGCATTGCATTTCCTTTAGTAACTGTCTCTAGGATATATTTTTCATTTTTCCTAATTTGAATATTTTCTACCTCCAAGCAGTAGCAGCAGCTCTCATAAACAAGTTTGTCAGCTAAGATTTCTCTAAAAATTTGCCCAAGAGCATATTACATGTACATTTCTTGTTTAAAGAGATGCTTCTGAATAAATTCAATGAAAATTATTTGTACATATGGCTCAATTTTAAATACAAGCTATTCACAGATCATAACACAGTAGCATCAAACTGACTTTGAATGCTGATTTGCAAGATGTTTGTGAGTATATAAGAATAAAGCCTATTCCATATAAGGTCAAAGCAGAAACCACATAGATAAACAAATATGTGTATATATGTTCACCTTCATTGTCCTTCAGAGTGAAGTTTGGATTTACAGGCAGGTGTTCATCAAGAAAGAAGTTAAACCTTGGTCCATTGGCAAAATCATCTTTATCAGTGGCACTGATGGTGTGAATAACCTAAAGAAAAGACAAACAGTAAACAGTAAATTTAATTTTGCTTGTTCTCTTGATGTTAATTACATTGTATTCTTTCTGTTTAAAAATATTTTTAGAAGATCTTTTCTTTCAACTTGAGTTTTTTTTTTTTTCAAATTCAGGTCATATAACGATGAATTAAATTGCCCTATCCTACATTCGATTTTAGGAAAAACATGGTATATAATTTCTAAACATTCATCACACTTTATTTTCTAGCATTGCACACACATTGATTTTATTTTTTTCTTAATAAGCCATGGTACTGTGGGGTCAATTCGATGCAATGTTTTCACATGAACACCTGTTGGAAGAGACATAAAATATTGTTTGCACAAATATAAACATCCCAGTGTTGATTCAGAACAGCTGATCAGTGTATGTTGGTCTAAGTAGTAAATGCAAGAACAGTGGAGTCTTGGTTTTATTATTTTTTCAAGAGGCCTTTAAGATCATGATCTAGTCCCTGTATATTACAGATGAGGAGCCTGAATCCCGGAAGGATGGTGATGTGCCCCAAATCTCTAAAATAATGCCAGAGGCAAAACAAGACCCTCAGTGATTTATGAATAACTTCTCCTCTCTAGTGCTCAGGAGAAAGCAATTCTTTAGAATCTGGACTTAATGTACAGTAAAAAGCAGAGTAAGTTAGAATTTATGGTGGCCCAAGAGAAGACCATGAATTTCAATAAGTATGGCCAGTCTGCTCTTAAAAAATAAATATCAAAATAAACAGACAAAAAGATATTTTCCTCTTTTGAAAATTATTATCGTAATGCTTAGGTGTCTTCATTCAACCCTTTCCTTAGAAAAACGAGAAACAGAGAGAAGATAGTGCGTGAAAATAGTATTTCCTGCTTCTGACATACATTGTATCCATTTTAGAAACTAATGTCATTTCTTAGAATATTATACTTAATTTCAACCAGTTCAATATTTTACAAGGGAGGTAATTCACCAAAGGATATCACAGTTAAAACCTAAATTTTTCTCTATGTTCTGAGCCCATTGGTTTGTTAGAAAGATGAGGAGGAAAATAAAAGTACCGAGAAGTGGGGGTAAGTGAGTGTAAAACCAGAAAAGCATATGTTTTCAAGAAATGACAGTGAAGAAAGTACTTGAGGATATAAAAAGAGATCAGCTTCCTCACTATGTTTACTGGGCTCACTCTTTCACCTGCTTTCCATCACTGCTGGAAAGACACATGTTTAGCAAGATACTATGTGCTCCTTACCCCTGCCTCCATCTCCAAATAAGTCTCTATCCTTCTCGATTTCCCTCCATATTTATTTATAAGCTGAAAATCTTATGGTTTTCTTTTTTCCATTGAAGTACAACTAGTCTCTGGATAGACTGTTTTTCCCCTTGTTTTCACTTGGAGTAGGGGGATACATTGATGGATAATCAGATACACTGTGACCATTCCAGTGCTGCCTCATCTGAGGAACATACCTACAATGGCTACACATTAGTTACTTAATATAAAATTGAAATAAAATGTCAATATTTTAAGTTTTTTAAGGGTTAAGTATTTAAGCAGGCATCACATACTCCATCACTTCCTCCCATACATACAAATATATAATGTTACCTCACCTTTTCCCCCTTTTTTATAAAACAAATATCCTGTCTCCTTGCTCTTGAATTTTAGTGATTCTCCAGGGAGTGACCCTATTTTCTCCACCATACCTTATAACATACTGATATATTTGCAAGTTTATTTTTTATCCAATATTAGAAATTTGGAGTAGGTTGGTGAAGAACATTTCATGTGAGTTAACTGAGCTAGTTTATGGTTTCTGTTATCACTGCTGTGGGATTATTGTTTTCTTTATTATTCATTTCAAAGTTAGTATATAAATCATTTTAATTATTTCTTAATGTTTTTACAAATATGAGCTTGCTATATCTGTTAAACTCTGATATAATTCATATTCTATTGTGTTTGTAAGGCATTTTTTTCACTTTTTTACAGATGATTTTAAATGCAAATTGAACAGAAAGCTCACATATGACAATTGTGTTTTTTTAAGAGAGAAACTCCTGGTCTCTACATAAAAAATGAGGATTTGATTATCATGTTTTGTTTAACAATGTCCCAATCATCTGGAACTCTTATAGAATTGTTGATAATGTATCTAAGCTTAAATTTTTATTAATCATATTTCTGAAAAAAAATGTTGCCAAAACCTAGAACGTTAGTCTGACTTTGTCCAAAATTCTGTAATATTTGCTTGGTCTGTGCTCTGTATTGGTATATTCAATTTTTCTGTTTTACAAATCACCTTATCTCTTTCATTAGGTTTCATTCATTGTTACCTTAGACTTTCTTTAGAAAAAATACTTGAGAAGTTAACATATTTATGATTTTTAGAAGTTATAAACTTCTGGCAGTTATCTAGATAATTGCCAGGTTTCCATCATCAATATTTTCTATCCGTTTGTCAAAATTGTGATTTATAGCCACTGTGTTACCTTGCTATCTCTTTGTCCAATTGCTTTAGTAATGTAAAATCCCTAACAATCTTTTTTGATTCCTGTGTCTTCTAATAGAACACAAATGTTATTTATCATATATACATGATCTAATTAGTGCATAGAATGTTTATTTATTTTGAAAGATATCAAATAAATGATATTACAAATTTAGTCTACATTACAAAAGCAAAGGTTAAAAGAAAAATAGACAGTTGCTATTTATAAATAATTGCCAGGGAGTATTTTTGATATCTACAAATAAATGTATCCACTTTTAAAAATATACTTTCAATTGTCTGTTAATACTAGAGTACTTTATTAGGGAAAAGTCAGTATCACAAATATATAAAATTTTTCTAATCTAATACCTTAATGTTAGATTTGGCAAATGAACTTGCTTGGCTTAAGCATTTACATTTTAAAAAGAAGTTAGTTTCTTTCTTTCTGTCTTTCCTTCTTTCTTTTTTTTTTTTTTTTTTTTGGCAGAGACTCACTCTGTAACCCAGGCTGGGGTACCAGAAGCTCAGTCTCTCAATCTCAGCTCACTGTAACCTTCACCTCCTGGGTTCAAGTGACTCTCGTGTCTCAGCCACCGAGTAATTGGGATTATAGGTGTGAGCCACCATGCCCAACTAATTTTTGTATTTTTGGTGGAAACAGGTTTTGCCATGTTGGCCAGACTGGTCTAGAACCTCTGGCCTCAAGTAATCTGCCCGCCTTGGCCTCCCAAAATACTGGGATTACAGGTATGAGCCACTGTACCCAGCCAAGAATGTTCTTAACTCAGAAACGGAAAAACAAATACCACATGTTCTCACTTATAAATGGAAGCTAAACAATGGGGACGAATGAACAGAAAGATGAAAATAATAGACAACAGGGACTCCAAAAGGGCAGAGAGTGGGAAGGGGAGAGGGCTGAAAAATAACCTGTTGAGCACAATGTTCACTATTTGAGTAATGCATACACTAGAGGCCCAATCAATCCCAGCACTTTGGGAGGCCAAGGCGGGTAGATCACGACGTCAGGAGATGGAGACCAGTCTGGCTAACATGGTGAAACCCCGTCTCTACTAAAAATACAAAAATTAGCTGGGTGTGGTGGTGGGCACCTGTAGTCCCAGCTACTCGGGAGGCTGAGGCAGGAGAATGGTGTGAACCTGGGAGGTGGAGCTTGCAGTGAGCTGAGATTGCGCCACTGCACTCCGGCCTGGGCAACAGAGCAAGATTCCTTCTCAGAAAAAAAAAAAAAAAAGGCCCATGTAACCTCTCAATCAAAAAGAATTTTTTTAAAAAGACATAGTATCCTGTTTAATCAATGCATCTGCTTCATAATATAATCTTTAATAGTATCTGCATACATTTATTTGATAACATCAACTTTTGTTATTTAAATGAGCTTGATGTTTGACAGTAAAGAATCTCTATTGACCTAGTTAATTTTTTCATGCAACGTTATATGGTTAATAATTGTATGTGGTGGAAGCATATAATGTTATGCAATAAAATTTCTTTTATGTGTTATTTTTGTACGTTTATTTACAATGAAAGAAGGAATACAGAGGAAATTTAATATGCATAAAATAGAATAGATTCCCTTTATTTTTTCAGTGTTTCTACTTTAGGCATATCTAATTTTTTCTTAATTCATTCTACTTTGGGAACTGTCTTCAAATTTCATGCATGCATGCCTTTCTTTTTAATATTTTTCTCAGGCAATGTACTTAAAAGATTTTTTTTTTTTTTTTTCAGAACAGGAAAATATATTAACTTAGAGAACTATATTGTTGCAGTTTACATTAGTATCACAATTTGCCTGAACTCTGCTGTTACATGGGGATTAAACTTTCATAAAAAGCCAATCTCTTTGCCATAGCTACATTCTGATACGTTTAGATGTGCAGCATTCATAATAGAAATACCCGTAATTCTAAAAGCAATTGTCATTGAAAGAGGAACTGTCACACAGCCTGGCAATACAAATACACTTCAGAAAACTGATTTCGCCAATTGTTGTTTAAATAGAGCTTCTTATTCCAACTCTGCATCAGAATGCATCAGATTTCTTCAAAAGTGCTTTCAATATATGGTTAAAGAAGTCAAACACTATGACACTAAAGAATACAGATTTGGGCCATTTCACTCTGTAATGGGTTAATTACACAAGTAGAGCACATACACTGGTAATGATTTGTCTAAATGTGAGTGCCACAAGCTACACTTTCAAACAATCTTTTCTTCCATCAATTAAAGCTTAAATTTATTTTGGTGGAAGAGGTGAAAACAAATACACAAGCAACAGCATAATAAGTTCAGTTATCTTACGATCTCATCTAAAATGGTTCAATGGTAAAGGCAACAATGGTAGCTAAATGTATAGTGTTTTGAAGTGCAAAAAGGTGTAACCACATAATCAACTAACAAAACTTAATCAAAATATAAGAAGTGTAGTAACATCAAATGCCAAGTGTAGTAATTACCTTTTTGATATGGTTAGGTTTTGTGTCCCCACTAAAATCATGTTGAATTATAATCCTCATAATCCCATAATCCCCACATGTCAAGGGAGACACCAGGTAGAGGTAACTGGATCATGAGGGGGCTTTCCCCCATGCTGTTCTCCTGATAGTGAGTTCTCAGGAGATCTGATGGTGTTTTTTTGTTGTTGTTGTTTGTTTTGTTTTGTTTTTTGAGATTGAGTTTTGCTCTTGTTGCCTAGGCTGGAGTGCAGTGGTGCGATCTCAGCTCACTACGACCTACACCTCCTAGGTTCAGGTGATTCTCCTGCCTCAGCCTCCCAAGTAGCTGGAATTACAGGCACCCGCCACCATGCCTGGCTAATTTTCTGTATTTTTAAAGAGATGGGGTTTCGCCATGTTGGGCAGGCTGAACTCCTGACCTCAGGTGATCTGCCTGACTTAGCCTTCCAAAGTGCTGGGATTACAGGCATGAGCCAACACACCTGGCCAATCTGATAGTTTCATAAGCAGCTCATCCCCCATCTCTCAGCACTTCTCTTTCGTGCAGGATTGTGAAGAAGGTGCCTTGCTTCCCCTTGACTTTCACCCATGATTTTAAGTTTCCTAAGGCCTCCCTAGCCATGCTGAACTGTGAGTCAATTAAACCTCTTTCCTTTATACATTACCATGTCTCAAGCAGTTCTTTATAGCAGTATGAAAACAGACTAATACAGTAAATTGGTACCATGGAGCGTGGGGCACAGATATAAACATACCAAAAAATGTGGAATTGACTTTGGAACTGGATAAGAGGGAGAGATTGGAACAGTTTGGAGGGCTTAGAAGACAGAAAGATGTGGGAAGGTTTGGAACTTTCTAGAGACTTGTTGAATGGCTTTGACGAAAATGTGGATGGTGATATGGAAAATGAAGTCCAGGCTAAGGATGGAGAAGAGGAACCTGTTGGAAACTGGAATAAAAGTGACTCTTGCTATGCTTTAGCAAAGAGACTGGTGGCATTTTGCCCCTGCTCTAGGGATCTGTGAAACTTTGAAGTTGAGAGAGATGATTTAGGGTATCTAGTGGAAGAAATTTTTAATAGCAAAGTGTTTTATTTTGGGTGCTCTTAAAATCATTCAGTTTTATGCATTTCAAAGGGATGGTTTAAATTCAGAACTTATGTTTTAAAGGGAAGCAGAGCATAAAAGTTTGGAAAATTTGAAGCCTGACAATGCAATAAAAAAGAACAACCCATTTTCTGAGGAGAAATTCAAGCTGGCTGCAGAAAGTTGCATAAGTATCAAGGAGCTGTATGTTAATCACCAAGACAATGGAGAAAATGTCTCCAGGGCATGTCAGAGGTCTTCACGGCAACCCCTCCCATCAGGAAACTAGAGGCCGAGGAAGAAAAACTGGTTTTGTGGGCCAGCCCAGGACCCTGCTGCTTTGTGCAGGACTTGGTGCCCTGCATCCAAGCCACAGCTAAAAGGGGCCAATACACAGCTCAGGCCATTGCTTCAGAGGGTGCAAGCCCCAAGCCTTCGTGGCTTACATGTGGTATTGGGCTTGCAAGTGCTCAGAAGCCAAGAATTGAAGTTTGGGAGCCTCCACTTAGATTTCAGAGGATCTAAGGGAATGCCGGGATGTCCAGCAGAAGTCTGCTGCAGGGCTGGAGTCCTTAAGGAGAATGGCTACTAGGGCAGTGTGGAGGGGAAATTTGGGGTTGGAGCCCCCACAGCAGAGTCCCCAGTGGGGCACTGCCTAGTAGAGCTGTGAGAAGAGGGCCACCGTTATTCAGACCCCAGAATGGTAGATCCACCAACAGCTTACACTGTGTGCCTGGAAATGCTGCACTCAATGCCAGCCCTTTAAAGCAGCCAGGAAAAGGGCTGTACCCTGCAAAGCCACTGGAGCTGAGCTGCCTAAGGCTGTGGGAGGCCACCTCTTGCATCAGCGTGACCTGCATGTGAGACATGGAGTAAAGGGAGATCATTTTGGAGCTTTAACATTTGACTGCACTGCTAGATTTTGGACATGCCAGGGGCCTGTAGCCCCTTCCTTTTGGCCAATTTCTCCTATTTGGAATGGGTGTATTTACCCAATGCCTGTAGACCCATGGTACCTAGAAATTGACTAACTTGCTTTTGATTTTACAGGCTCATAGGCAGAAGGGACTTGCCTTGTCTTAGATAAGACTTTGGACTTGGACTTTTGGGCTAATGCTGGAATGAATTATAACTCTGGGGCACTGTTGGGAAGGCATGATTGGTTTTGAAATGTGAAAGGGACATTAGATTTGAGAGGGGCCAGGGTAGAATGATATGGTTAGGCTTTGTGTCACCACCTAAATCTCATCTTGATTTATAATCCCCATATATCAAGGGAGAGATTAGGTGGAGGTAATTGAATCATGGGGATGGTTTCCCTCACTCTGTTTCTGTGATGGTGAGTGAGTTCCAAGGAGATTTGATGGTTTTATAAGAGGCTCTTTCCCCATCACTCAGCACTTCTCCTTCTTGTTGGCTTGTGAAGAAGCTGCCTTGCTCCCCCTTTGCCTTCCGCCATGAGTGTAGGTTTCCTAAGGTGTCCCCAGTCATGATGAACTGTGAGTTTATCTTTCCTTTATAAATTACCCAGTCTCAGGTAGTCCTTTATAGCAGTATGAAAATGAACTAATACACTTTTGAAAATAAGTAACAAATAAGTTTCCTAAGGACTCCCCAGTCACGATGCTCTGTGAGTTCATCTTTCCTTTATAAATTACCCAGTCTCCAGAAGTCCTCTTTCCTTTATAAATTACCCAGTCTCTGGAAGTCCTTTATAGCAGTATGAAACTGAACTAATACACTTATGAAAATAAGTAACAAATACATAAAGAAAGGAGAAATACTATGTAAATAAATAGTTAATGAGACTTACCAAAGAAAAAGCAAGTTGCCAGAGATACATCCCTCTCCAAAAAGTATCAAATAGAATAAGAATAAGGTAACTGAATGCACAGAATAAGGTAAATCATATTTAGAGGACAGAATAAGATATGCATAGAATAAGATAACTCATGCATAGAATAAGGTAACTCATATTTAAAGGAGTTTGAAACTTATTTAGTCCTAAATTTATATAATTTCAGTCTTGGAAGGGCCCTGAAATTCTGACATTTGTCTTTATTTTGGAGATGAAGAAAGCACCTGTTAATGTCAAATAATATCATTTCTTAAACATTCTGTAGAGCTTTTGCAGTCAATGCAGGAGGTAAAACAGAGGACCCATAACAGCAATGTCACATTAAGAAGGGAGCATGTCCTAGGGAGAATGGATAAGTGAACCTATCTCATGAGAAAGTGGCGGAAAATATCAGAGGTCAACAGAAAAATTCAAGGTCATAGGCCAGAAAACTGAGACCAGAGTTTTAAATTTGGGAGCAGATGTTCACATACAGAGAAAATAAGTATCAATTGAGCCAAGAGCAAGGGCTGGATGTTATTGGCCCAGATTTGCAGCAGACTACATAGGTAGCATTGGACTAGCAACCATTGTTGTGTCACATTATGAGAATATACTTTAACCTTAAAGCTTTGAAATGATCTTGAAATTTAAAAATAAAATTTACATGCTTATTTAAATGAATGTTTGAAATTATAATTAGTTAGAAAACAATGTCTGATGCAAACATAAGCCCATGCTTGGTTATTTACATCATATTTCAAATGACATTTTTAATTTACCAATTTTAGATCTCTGAGTAATCTAAACATCATGGAAATAGCCGGGTGTGGTGGCTCACGCCTGTAATCCCAGCACTTTGGCAGGCCGAGGCAGGTGGATCAGCTGAGGTTGGGAGTTCATGACCAGCCTGACCAACATGGAGAAACCCCGTCTCTACCAAAAATACAAAATTAGCCAGGTGTGGTGGTGCATGCCTGTAATCCCAGCTACTTGGGAGGTTGAGGCAGGAAAATTGCTTGAACCCAGGATATGGAGGTTGTGGTGAGCAGAGATCACGCCACTGCACTCCAGCCTGGGTAACAAGAGGGAAACTCTGTCTCCAAAAAAAAAAAAAAAAAAAAAAAAAAAAAAAAAAAAAATCATGGGAATAAAGATTCACTGAGGCAAAGGACCTAAGTTTTAAGAGTTGCCTTCTAGAGAGAAAGTAGTTGAGTGCTAACAAGGGTAACATTTATTTTTAGGCGTCTTATTTTAATGTGATGGAAAATGGTCTACTGTTTCAAGTTAATTTTCTAATTGTTTGCGGTATGAGAAGTCCAAATAACATGTTTATGTTGACCTGTTATTTAGCAAATTTGCTAATTTCATTAAAAAATTCTACCCGTTTATAGCAGCATTGTCACTGTTGTTGCTGTTATTAATGGGTGTTGAATTTTCACAAATGCTTTGGATTCTCCTGATTAGGTAGGTTTTTATTTTTCATCGTCTCATTTTAAAATACTATTCTTTTTTGCTTTACATGGTTTACAAATATTTTATTTATGACATTTATTATATCTATGATTGTGGAGAGAATAGCTATAATTCCACTTTTACCTTTTGATGTTAAGGCTATGCTGGCATCACAAAATGTGTAAAAAAATGGTCCTACCACCCTTTTTCTGAACTCTTGAATGCCTTTTACAATTATTCTCATGATCTTTTAAAAATTTTTAGTAGAATTCACCATTAAAGCCATGAGAAGAGAATTTATTTGTGGAAAGGAAAGGTTTTTATTTATATATTTGATGAATTTAATAAATACAACCTTAATCAGGCTCAGTCCTTATTCTTTTTATTATTATTATTATCATTATTATTATTATTTTTGAGATGAAGTCTCACTTTGTCACCCAGGCTGGAGTGCAGTGGCATGATCACAGCTCGCTGCAGACTTGACCTCCAGGGCTCAAGGGATCCTTCCACTTAAGCCTCCCAAGTAGCTGGGATTATAGGCATGAGCCACCAAGCCCAGCTAAATCTATTCTTGTGTCAGCTTTGACAAACTTTACTTTTCTAAATATATATGCATTATGTCTAAACTTTCAAATTTTAGTAAAATATGACATTGTAATACACAATTGGCTTTTGATATCTGTAGGATCTATAGTTATCACCTCTTGATTTTTTCCCAATATTCTTCATTTGTTCTATTTCTCTTTTTGTCTTTAACAGATTAACAGACAAGACAGACTTGTCTGTCTTTTCAAATAACTAAGCTGTGAACTTTTGAATGTTTTCTTTTGATTCATTTCATTACATTCTTCTCATAAATTGTTATTCTCTTTCATTTTGATTAAATTGACTTATTTTTCTAACTTCTTAAGAATGATGCTTAGGCTTTCAATTTGCATTATTTTATCTTATTATATGCATTTAAAGTTATAAATTTCCCGTTAGTTATGGCTGAACCGTTTCTAGAAATTTTGATATGGACTTATTTACATTATCATTTCATGTAACTAGTCTTTTCATTTAAGTTTGTTTTTCTTCATGGAATCTTTGTTTACTTAGAAATGCATTCCTTTATTTGCAATATGTATTTTGCTTTTGTTTTCGTTTTATTATACTTCAAGTTCTAGGGTACATATGTACAACGTGCAGGTTTATTACATATGTATACATGTGCCATGTTGGTTTGCTGCACTCATTAATTCATCATTTACATTAGATATTTCTCCTAATGCTATCCCTCTCCCATCCCCCGACTCCATGACAGGCCCCAGTGTGTGATGTTCCCCACCCTGTGTCCAAGGGTTCTCATTGTCCAGTTCCCACCTATGAGTGAGAACATGCAGTATTTGGTTTTCTTTCCTTGCGATAGTTTGCTCAGAATGACAGTTTCCAGCTTTATCCATGTCCGTACAAAGGACATGAAGGCATCTTTTGTTATGGCTGCATAGTATTCCATTGTGTATATGTTCCACATTTTCTTAATCCAGTCTATCAATAATATCATTTGGGTTGGTTCCAAGTCTTTGCTATTTTGAACAGTGCCACAATAAACATACATGTGCATAAGTATTTACAGTAACACAATTTATAATCCTTTGGGTGTATACCCAGTAATGGGACCACTGGGTCAAATGGTATTTCTAGTTCTAGATCCTTGAGGAATTGCCACACTGTCTTCCACAATGGTTGAATTCGTTTATACTCCCGTCAACAGTGTAAAAGGGTTCCTATTTCTCCACGTTCTCTCCAACACCTGTTGTTTTCTGAATTTTTAATGATCGCCATTCTAACTGGTGTGAGATGGTATCTCATTGTGGTTTTGATTTGCATTTCTTTGACGAGCAGAGATGATGAGTATTTTTTCATGTGTCTATTGGCTGCATAAATGTCTCTTCATATCCTTTGTCCCCCCCACCTTTTTTTTTTTTTTTGAGACAGTCTCACTCTGTCACCAAGGCTGGAGTGCAGTGGCACAATCTCGGCTCACTGCAAACTCCACCTCCTGGGTTCACGCTATTCTCCTGCCTCAGCCACCAAAGTAACTGGGACTACAGGTGCCCACCACCATGCCCAGTTAATTATTTGTATTTTTTTTTTTTTTTTTTGCTTTTTAGTAGAGATGGGGTTTCACCATATTAGCCAGGATGGTCTCGATCTCCTGACATCGTGATTCACCCACCTTGGCCTCCCAAAGTGCTGGGATTACAGACGTGAGCCACTGTGCCTGGCTTTTTGCCCCTTTTTGATGGGGTTGTTTGGTTTTTTCTTATAAATTTGTTTAAGTCCTTTGTAGATTCTAGATATTAGTCCTTTGTCAGATGAGTAGATTGCAAAAATTTTCTCCCATTCTGTAGGTTGCCTATTCACTCTGATGGTAGTTTATTTTGCTGTGCAGAAGCTTTTTAGTTTAATTAGACCTCATTTGTCTATTTTGGCTTTTGTTGCCATTGTTTTTGGTGTTTTAGTCATGAAATCCTTGCCCATGCCTATGTTATGAATGGTATTGCCCAGGTTTTCTTCTAGGGTTTTTATGGTTTTAGGGCTAACATTTAAATCTTTAATCCATCTAGAATTAGTTATTCTATAAGGTGTAAGGAAGGGATCCAGTTTCAGCTTTCTACATATGGCTACCCAGTTTTCCCAGCACCATTTATTAAACAGAGAATCCTTTCCCCATTTATTGTTTTTGTCAGGTTTGCCAAAAATCAGATGGTCGTAGATGTGTGGTGTCATTTCTGAGTCATCTGTTCTGTTTCATTGGTCTATATCTCTGGTTTGGTACCAGTACCATGCTCTTTTGGTTACTGTAGCCTTGTAGAATAGTTTGAAGTCAGGTAGCATGATGCCTCCAGCTTTGTTCTTTTTGATTAGGATTGTCTTGGCAATGAGGGTTCTTCTTTGGTTTCATATGAACTTTAAAGTAGGTTTCTCCAATTCTTTGAAGAAAGTCATCAGTAGCTTGATGGGGATGGCATTGAATCTATAAATTACCATGGGCACTATGGCCATTTTTGTGATATTGATTCTGCCTATCCATGAGCATGAGCATGGAATGTTCTTCCATTTGTTTGTATCCTCTTTTATTTCATTGAGCAGTGGTTTGTAGTTCTCCCTGAAGAGGTCCTTCACATCCCTTGTAAGTTGGATTCCTAGGTATTTTATTCACTTTGTAGCAATTGTGAATGGGAGTTCACTCATGATTTGGCCCTCTGTTGGTCTATTATTGGTGTATAGGAATGCTTGTTATTTTTGCACATTGATTTTGTATCCTGAGAATTTGCTGAAGTTGTTTATCAGCTTAAAAAGATTTTGGGCTGAGACGATGGGGTTTTCTAAATATACAGTCATGTCATCTGCAAACAGAGACAATTTGACTTCCTCTTTTCCTAATTAAATATCCTTTATTTTTTTCTCTTGCCTGATTACCCTCTGGCCAGAACTTCCAACACTATGTTGAACAGGAGTGGTGAGAGAGGGCATCCCTGTCTTGTGCCAGTTTTCAAAGGGAATGCTTCCAGTTTTTGCCCATTCAGTATGATATTGGCTGTGGGTTTGTCATAAATAGCTCTTGTTATTTTGAGATACATTCCATCAATACCTAGTTTATTGATAGTTTTTAGCATGAAGGGCTGTTGAATTTTGTCAAAGGCCTTTTCTGCATCTATTGAGATAATCATGTGGTTTTTGTCTTTGGTTCTGTTTATGTGATGGATTACATTTATTGATTTGCGTATGTTGAACCAGCCTTGCATCCCAGGGATGAAGCCAACTTGATCTTGGTGGATAACGTTTTTGATGTGCTGCTGGATTCGGTTTGCCAGCATTTTATTGAGGATTTTTGCATTGATGTTCATCAGGGATATTGTTCTAAAATTCTCTATTTTTGTTGTGGCTCTGCCAGGCTTTGGTATCAGGATGCTGTTGGCCTCATAAAATGAGTTAGGGAGGATTCCCTCTTTTTCTATTGATTGGAATAGTTTCAGAAGGAATGGTACCAGCTCCTGTTTGTACCTCTGGTAGAATTTGGCTGTGAATCCATCTGGTCCTGGACTTTTTTTGTTAGTAGGCTATTAATTATTGCCTCAATTTCAGAGCTTGTTATTGGTCTATTCAGGGATTCAGCATCTTCCTGGTTTAGTCTTTGGAGGGTATATGTGTGCAGGAATGTATCCATTTCTTCTAGATTTTCTAGTTTATTTGCATAGAGGTGTTTATAGTATTCTCTGATAGTAGTTTGTATTTCTGTGGTATTGGTGGTGATATCCCTTTTATCATTTTTTATTGTGTCTATTTGATTCTTCTCTCTTTTCTTCTTTATTAGTCTTGCTAGTGGTCTAACAATTTTGCTGATCTTTAAAAAAAAAAAAATCTCCTGGATTCAGTGAATTTCTGAAGGGTTTTTTGCATCTCTATCTCCTTCAGTTCTGCTCTGATCTTAGTTATTTCTTCCCTTCTGCTAGCTTTTGAATTTGTTTGCTCTTGCTTCTCTAGTTCTTTTCATTGTGATGTTAGGGTGTTGATTTTAGATCTTTCCTGCTTTCTCTTGTGGGTGTTTAGTGCTATAAATTCCCTCTACACACTGCCTTAAAGGTGTCCCAGAGATTATGGTACGTTGTGTCTTTGTTCTCATTGGTTTCAAAGGACATCTTTATTTCTGCCTTCATTTCGTTGTTTACACCCAGTAGTCATTCAGGAGCGGGTTGTTCAGTTTCAATGTAGTTGTGCGGTTTTAAGTGAGTTTCTTAATCTTGAGTTCTAATGGGATTGCACTCTGGTCTGAGAGACAGTTTGTTGTGATTTCTTTTCTTTTACATTTGCTGAGGGTGCTTTACTTTCAACTATGTGGTCAATTTTGGAATAAGTACATTGTGGTGTTGAAGAATTTATGTTCTGTTGATTTGGGGTGGAGAGTTCTGTAGATGTTTATTAGATTTGCTTGGTGCAGAGCTGAGTTCAAGTCCTGAATATCCTTGTTAACCTTCTGTCTCATTGATCTAATATTGACAGTGGGGTGTTAAAGTCTCCCATTATTGTTGTGTGGGAGTTTAAGTCTCTTTGTAGGTCTCTAAGGACTTGCTTTTTGAATCTGAGTGCTCCTGTATTGGGTGCATATATATTTTGCATAGTTAGATCTTCTTGTTGCATTGATCCCTTTACCATTATGTAATGGCTTTCTTTGTCTCTTTTGAACTTTGTTGCTTTAAAGTCTGTTTTATCCGAGACTAGGATTGCAACCTCTGCTTTTTTTTGCTTTCCGTTTGTTGGTAGATGTTCCTCCGTGCCTTTATTTTGAGCCTATGTGTGTCTCTGCACATGAGATGGGTCTCCTGTATGCAGCACACTCATGAATCTTGACTCTTTATCCAATTTAGCAGTCTATGTCTTTTAATTGGGGAATTTAGCCCATTTACATTTAAGGTTAATATTGTTATGTGTGAATTTGATCCTGTCTTTATGATGTTAGCTGGTTATTTTCCCCTTAGTTTATGCAATTTCTTCCTGGCATCCACGGTCTTTACAATTTGGCATGTTTTTGCAGTGGCTAGTACAGGTTGTTTAGTGCTTCCTTCAGGAGCTCTTGTAAGGCAGGCCTGGTGGTCACAAAATCTCTCAGCATTTGCTTGTCTGTAAAGGATTTTATTTCTCCTTCACTTATGAAACTTAGTTTGGCTGGATATGAAATTCTGGATTGAAATTCTTTTCCTTTAAGAATGTTGAATATTGGTCCCACTCTCTTGTGGCTTGTAGAGTTTCTGCCGAGAGATCCGCTGTTAGTCTAAAGGGCTTCCCTTTGTGGGTAACCTAACCTTTTTCCCTGGTTGCCCTTAACATTTTTTCTTCATTTCAACCTTGGTGAAACTGACAATTATGTGTCTTGGGGTTGCTCTTCTCAAGGAGTATCTTTGTGGCGTTCTCTGTATTTCCTGAATTTGAATGTTGCCCTGCCTTGCTAGGTTGGAGAAGTTCTCCTGGATAATATCCTGAAGTGTGTTTTCCACTTAGTTCCATTCTCCCTATCACTTTCAGGTATACCAATCAAACGTAGATTTGGTCTTTTCACATAGTCCCATATTTCTTGGAGGCTTTGTTCATTTCTTTTTACATTTTTTTCTCTAAACTTCTCTTCTCACTTCATTTCATTCATTTGATCTTCAATCACTGATACCCTTTCTTCCACTTGATTGAATCGGCTACTGAAGCTTGTGTATGCATCACATGGTTTTTGTGCCATGGTTTTCAGCTCCATCAGGTCATTTAAGGTCTTCTCTACACTGTTTATTCTAGTTAGTCATTTGTCTAATCTTTTTTCAAGGTTTTAGCTTCCTTGCGATGGGTTTGAACATCCTCCTTTGGCTCAGAGAAGTTTGTTATTACCAACCTTCTGAAGCCTGCTTCTGTCAATTCATGAAATTCATTCTCCGTCCAGGTTTGTGCCATTGCTGGTGAGGAGCTGTGATCCTTTGGAGGAGAAGAGATACTCTGGTTTTTAGAATTTTCAGTTTTTCTGCTCTGGTTTCTCCTGATCTTTGTGATTTTTATATACCTTTGTTCTTTGATGATGGTAACCTACAGATGGGGTTTCAGTGTGGATATCCTTTTTGTTGATGTTGATGCTACTCCTTTCTGTTTGTTAGTTTTCCTTCTAACAGTAAGGTCCCTCAGCTGCAGGTCTGTTGGAGCTTGCTGGAGGTCTACTCTCGACCCTGTTTGCCTCGGTATCACCAGTAGAGGCTGTAGAACAGCAAATATTGCAGAACAGCAAATATTGCTGCCTGATCCTTCCTCTGGAAGCTTCGTGTCAGAGGGGCACCCAGCTGTATGAGGTGTTAGTTGGCCCCTACTAGGAGGTGTCTCCCAGTTAGGCTACACAGGGGTCAGGGACTCACTTGAGGAGGCAGTCTGTCCGTTCTCAGAGTTCGGACATTGCGCAGGGAGAACCATTGCTCTCTTCAGAGCTATCGGACAGGGACATTTAAGTCTGCAGTAGTTTCTGCTGCCTTTTGTTCAGCTATGCCCTGCCCCCGGAGGTGGAATCTATAGAGGCAGGTAGACTTTTTTGAGCTGCAGTGGGCTCCACTCAGTTCGAGCTTCGGGGGGGCTTTGTTTACCTCCTGAAGACTCATCAATGGTGGACACCCCTCCACCATCAGGCTGCCAGACTGCTGCACTAGCTGTGAGTAAGGCTCTGTGGGCATGGGACCCACTGAGCCAGGTGCAGGATATAATCTCCTGGTGTGCTATTTGCTAAGACCATTGGAAAAGCACAGTATTAAGGCGGGGATGTCCCGATTTTCCTGGTACAGTCTGTCACGGCTTCCCTTGGCTAGAAAAAGGAAAACCCCCAACCCCTTGCACTTCCCGGGTGAGACAATACCCCATCCTGCTTTGGCTCACACTCCGTGGGCCGTCTGACTAGTCCCAATGAGATGAACCAGGTACCTCAGTTGGAAATGTGGAAATCACCCATCTTCTGCATCAGTCATGCTGGGAGCTGCAGAACTCTGTTCCTATTTGGCCATCTTGGCAGGTCTTAGGTTACTTAGAAATACATTCCTTTATTTGCAATATGATTTTTTAAGAAATAGCTTTTAATTATCATCTAGCTATACTTATTGTAATAAAGAAAAATGAGGTCGATTTTGTACATTATTAAATCTTGTGTTGTGTCCCAGCAGACAGTATAATTTTGGTCAATATTTTGTGCAAATTTTGAAAGAATGCATCATCTGAAGTTGGCATATTTGTCCATCAGTAAATTTTTATAACCGTAATGTTTAATTTTTAATATTACTCAAATTTTATGTGAATATTCTTTCAGTTACTTGGAAAAGTGTGTAAAATCTCTCAATTCAAAAATAGTTTGATTTGCTTATTTAGAGGCAGGATTGACAAGTATATATACATTTAAAATTGCTACTTCTACCCAGTGTACAGACTATGTTTATCATAATGAAGTTTGCCTTTTTACATGTAATGTTTTCCCTTTGATAATTTTTATGTGTATGTATAATTGCATAGGGATATTGATAAAGTTTCCATTAGAACTGTGTGTATAATTTCCTGTATTTTTTCTTTCAACTTTTTTCTCTCTTATATTTATAATACATCTCTTATAAGCAACACCCAATTGACTTTTAAGTCTATTCTGATAACAGGCACCATTTAATTTGAGTATTTAAGTGTTTTTATTTTAACATAAACACTGAAACACACTTTATATATTTTACATTTGTTCATGGTATTTCCACTTGTTCTATATAAATTTTTGTCTCATGTTTTGTTTTATGAAGTTCCACTAACATTACCCATTCAAATATTAATAAAATCTTTATTGTCCTTGTTTGTGTAATGAGATGAAACTATATTTCTACAGCAAATATGAAAAACTGTCATTCTAACTTTGAGTTTTACAAACTTCATGCAAATTTCAGGATTATTTTGGCACTATTACATTAGTTATAATCTTCATATTTTGTTAGAATTTACGTTTAGCTTGGAAATGTGTCATTCTAGAATCCTTGAACATACATCCTATGTGAAATACTTAAAAAAATATTTGTACTGTGACATATAGAAAACCATACACAGTAATTTTTCAAGTAATTGAGTTATTCTAATGTTAATGAATATTTTATAAACATAATTAAAATCAGGAATTAGAGCTTTAAACTTTGCCCTCTTTGGGATTAAGTATTTTTTAAAATTCCAATTTCTATCAGCTTGTTAGTTACATGTTCTTTTACTAATTTGATTGGTTAATTTATAAATTACAAAATAAATTTTCAACTTACAAATTTTATTATAAATTAATAGATTATCAATTTCCTCAAAGGTTAGGAATTTAAAATATTTTAACTTCCCTTATCTCTTTCCTTTTTTATGATTTCTTAGACCATGTATACTCTCTATATTTTAAACCCTAGAAACCTTTGATTGCTTAGTTATTAATCATTTAGTTCTGCTTTGTTCTTTAATGTGTCTTGCCAATAGAGTTATTTTCGTTTTTACTCAAGAAAAGCTTTAATGGTGTTTCTGACTTATGCTAAATAATGTTCACATTTTTGTTTGCCTAAATATGAGCTTTATTTGACTTTACTTTTGAGGAATATATTTGGTAGAAAAATAATATACGACTGTCAGTTATTTTCTAGTAGCTCTTGGGTGTTATCCTTTTATTGTTTTCCAGCTTTAATTTTTCTTCATGAAAATCTGATTTATTATTGTCCTTTTGAAGGTATTTTTAAAAATTTGTAATTAAAACTTCTACTTTGAGGTAATCGAAGATTTATAGGTAATTGTAAGAAATAATACTGAGAGATCTTATATACCTTTACCTACTTTCTCCCACAGGTAACATCTTGCAAAACAATGTCACAACCAAGATATTGACATTGATAAGAAGAACATATGAGCATTTCCATCACCATAAGGATATCTCCTGCTGCCATGTTATGGCCACACCCACTCCTCTTCATCTTTACCTTTGGACCCAACCTCTGGCAACTAATAACCTGTTCTCTATTTCTAATTTTGTTATGGTAAAAATGCTATTTCAATGAAATTATACTTTATGGAAACTTTGGACATTGGCTCTTTTATTCACTCAGAACAATTTTCTAGAGATTCATCCAGGTTATGGCATGTATTAATTATTCATTCCTTTTCTTTGCTGAACCGTATTTCATGCTATGAATTTATCACAGTTTGCTTAATCGTTCATCTATTGAAGGATGTCTGTGTTGGTTCCAGTCTGGATTTATTAGAAATGAAACTGCTATAAATAATTTTGTACATTTGTTGTAGAAACATAAAATTTCATATCTCTGTGGGAAATGCCCAAGAATATAGTTCTGAATTTTATGGTAATTCCAAATTTAATTTTTTATGAAACTGTCAAAATATGTTCCCGGGTAGCAGTGCCATTTTACACGTTCACCAATGATGCAGAAATGACCTAATTTCTCCACAATTTACCACAAAGTTTAGCTTTTATGATAGGCCTGTAGTGATATCACATTGTAGTTTTAATTTCTATTTACCCAATGTAAATAGAAATAAATTTTTAAAAAGATGTGGAATACCTTTGCATACGCTGGTTGGCTCTTTCTATGTCCTTGCCAGTAAATGTCTGTTCTTGTATTTTGCCCATTTTCAAATTGAATTTTATCTTCAGATTTTATTGTTGAGTTTTGAAACCTTTTTATAAAAACAAACTATAGGACTAAAAGTAGAAACTCTGTAGTTTGTCTTTTTATCATCTTAACAGATTTTAAGAGCAAAACTTTTAAATTTTGATGAAATTCAATTTATCACTGTTTCCTTTTATGACTCATGCTTTTGGTGTCAAGTCAAAGAATGCTTTGCCTCATCTTAGGTCCTGTGACTTTGATAGTGGTATCATATCTTTTTTTCTCTTGCTGCTTTTAATTTGCTAAAGTTTTACTTTCATGCACTGAGGTAAATTTAGCTTTGTAGGCAGTATGCTTGGTGGTTTTGTTTCTCTTAAGTTTATTGAGTGTTTGACTTGATATTTCCATCAATTTGGAATAACTTTCAGCTATAATCATCTTAAATATTTTTTCAGTCCCATTCTTTCTCTCATATGCCTCTGAGAATTGAATAACTTGTATATTAGACTTGCAAGTCCCATATGTCTCTCATATTCTTATTTATATTTTCTTTATCTTTTCATGCTTCAACATGGCTTTTTTATTCTGACCTACTTTCCAGTTCCCTTATTTTCTCTTGCACTATGTCTAAGTTGCTGTTATTACCAACAATTGAGCTACTGTATTTTCTTAAATTTAAATTTTCCAATTCCATTATTTTCTCTTCCACTATGTCTAAGTTGCTGTTATTACCAACAATTGAGATACTGTATTTTCTTAAATTTAAATTTTCCATTAGAATATTTAACATTTTTTTCATCAACTGTGCTTTTATAATGTATTTCAAGAACATTATGTTAGGATGTATGCATCCATTTTTAATAGAATTGAAAGAAAATTTGATAAATATTTAATAATGTATTTATACTATAAAATTACTTACTGGTTTTAAAATCATTGCATAGTAAAATACTTAAGCATATAAAATAATAATCTTAATATTTTAAGTGAATAAATTATATAAACCATACAACGCTTTCAAATATAACTTTACTTTGTCCTCATTCATATTTATAATTTTCTCATGGGAAATGTTGAATTAATTAAGTAGAAGGCCATATCAGCCTAAGACTATCACTGTATGTTTAGCTTTTGTGTAACAAACTGCTACCTAGATTTGTTTGATGGTTAATATTGAGTGTCAACTTGATTGGACTGAAGGATGCAAAGTATTGTTCCTGGGGGGTCTGTGACGGTGTTACCAAAGGAGATTAACATTCGAGTCAGTGGACTAGGAGAGGCAGATCCACCCTCAATCTGGGTGGGCACAACCTAATCAGCTGCCAGACAGGCTAGAATAAAACAGGCAGAAGATGGAAGAGCAGACTTGTTGAGTCTTCCGGCCTTCATCTTTTTCCCGTGCTGGATGCTTCCTGACCTCGAACATCGGACTCCACGCTCTTCAGCATTTGGATTCTTGGACTTAACACCAGTGGTTTGCCAGGGGATCTCAGTCCTTTGGCTACAGGCTGAAAGCTGCACTGTTGGCTTCCCTAATACTGAGGTTTAGGGAATCAGACTGGCTTTCTTGCTCCTTAGCTTGCACACGGCCTACTGCGGGACTTCACCTTATGATGGTGTGTGAGTCAATACTCCTTAATAAACTCCCTTTCATATATGCATCTATCCTATTAGTTCTGTCTTTCTAGAGAACTCTAACACATTATGTCAACTAAAAGAAACCTAACTTAGGAATATAATTTTAGTAAAAAATAGCTGGGTTTCAGGCAATTACAAGACAGCCAACTGGTCACTTTAGGCCCAAATAAAGCAAACACCTAGCTGTAGCCAATCAGGTCATTTCTCTACTTGGCTTCTGTGTTCAGCCTTTGAAAGCCTGTCGCTCACGATGCTGGATGGAGTTCTTTAAACTTCTTCTGATTCTGAGTGTAGCCCAATTTGTTACTCATTCTTTGCTTAAATAAACCCTTTTAAATGTATTATGTCTAGAGTTTTTTTTTTTATTTTAACAACAGTGAACATGAAAAAAGCTTTATGTTACAAAGCCAGCCATTCAGATATACATATATTTTTCCCTGACAGTATTAAAAATAAATAGGTAATGATTACTTTAGCAAGCCTCACTGATTGTCCTTCATACACAAATACAATAAAAGATGCTTCTCAGGAGTATAATTTCAGCGCAAGTTTCAAAATGACTTGGCATCATTTGGGAAGGGATACTCATTCTTGTTCACTACAGATAATAATAGAGTACTTTCGACTCAGAAAGGGTATATTTTGACCTATACCCTTTCCACTTCTGGATTCATCCAAAGCAGATAGATTTTAAGGTGCTGCTCCTGGAATGCACGCCTTTCTGTAATCCCTCCCCCTTCAGTGTGGGTATGACCTGTGTCTTGGTTCTGACAAACAGAATATGGCAAATGTGTTGATGTGTCACTCACTTGATTACATTACATTATACGAGGCTGTTTTCCCTGCAGGCTTGCTCCTCTTATTTGCTTGATGAAATAACTGGACATATTGGGGAGGTCCAAATGGCAAGCAACTGCTGGTGGTATCTCAGAGATATGGGCAGCCTTGAGGAGTAAAGGAAAGTCTTGACTTTTTCAGGTCTGTATCAGAGAGAAACTGAATGCTCCCAACAGCCCTATGAACTTGGAAGAGATCCCCAAGCCTCGGGCGAGAAAACAGCCCTAGCAGACACCTTGATTAGAGTCTTGCGAGACCTCTGCAAAGACCCAGCTAAGCCATGCACAAATTTCTGACCTAAACTGTGAGATAATAAATGCATTTTGTTTCAAGTTGTGGATTTTGTGTAATTGCTTATACAGCAGAAAAACAAATACACAACCCCTTTCAGCCTCCTACTTGCTCTATTTGCTATAGGCAACCAGACTTCCAAATTGCCTTGCTTCTTTAACTAGATGCCACACAACATCCAGCCTCTTGCCCCATGTTCCAGATCCATCTTCACTCTCACCACCTTATTACTACATATACACTCTTCATGTTTTTAAAATTGAATCATCATTTAGTATCAGCATCACTCAATCATCGTTCCTGTGTCACTCCTGCAGATCCTCCAAAATAGACAGAGCTATCCCTCTGACACAATCAAATCCATCAGCCTCATTAAGAGGAAAACATTTGCTATTTCCTCCTCATTTAAAGTAGAGTTGGACATAAAGCATTCAATATCATTTTATTGGTATAATTTGTGCAGCATTCATGAATGAATTCATTTTTCTGAGTTACATTCGGATCCAAAGAAAATTCAATTACTATGATTCTCCAAAAATTATTTGGTACTTAAAATAAAGCTTTATGAAATTAGTTTCACTGAGTACAAAATTACACTGTGGGCTTTGGGGGATTATACCTAAGAATAATAAAAATAAAGCCGCTTGCATTTATTCCATTCAAATGAGGAGGAAGGAAACAATTAACTTACCTGGCCAGGCTTAGAATTTTCACAGACAACAATATCATATTCCCTGGCAAGTTCGGGTGGATTGTCGTTGACATCCAGAACTCTAATACCCACTGTGACATGGCTCAGCAAATCAGGATTATCTGCAAAATACACAGGAATGTATTTAGTATTTCGATGCACACTTTAGAGGCTCGGTTTAAAACAAATCTCTTTAATACTGCAGCTTGTCACTGGTTCCATATGCTGCAGCAGGACTTTTGGCACGGCAACTTTATGAAGGTGCTCTTTGCTAGAACTCATTAACTTACAGGAAAATGAAAAATGAACACCATGGCATGACATGAATGCCAAAATGATATTTTGTCATATCAAGGAAATTACATGTTATCAGGAACTCGAGTGGGAGAAAGTTGTCAGAATTCATTGTATGCTGTCAGAGTCTACAGGATGAACAATTGGTTTCATCATTAATCGAAGAAAAACACAGCAGCTGGTAAAAAAATGATCACATAATCTTTAAAAAAGTCTAATGTTCAAATCTAACTAAACTCAAAGAAAACAAAAAATAAATTTATTTACACAAAGGATCATTTTCTTATGGTAGGATATATGTAGTGTGTGATGTTGAGTCATACTTGAGGAAAATAAAGAGTAATGGAAGTCAAAATTTAGTATGAGATTCACACATGAAATTGACATGTAACTCTGGGAGATATCAAAATATATTCAATACTTGCAAATCCATCTTAAACCAAGTCTTTTCATTTTTTCAGTGGGTTTATTAATTCTGAGATGTAACAAAAACGTAAATGTCTGGTTTATTTTACAAGTCAAAGCTAGAGATTCAGAATATATAATGAACAAATTAAATCTCTCTGTCTGGCTTTCTCTCTGCTAATGTATCTGCCATTCTCTGAAACAATTCAAATTTAAATTATAACAACATACTAATACATTAATAATAAGACTAGTTAAAAAGATATAACAATATTAGAAAAAAGGGAATAAATACTTATAGAGAAGTTATTCACGATGGTAAGAAAAGATATGGTTTAAAAAGTATCTTAAGTAGCTCTAATGCAAATAGAAAATCTAAGTAGCACTGTATTAAAATAACTAGAGAAAATAAATTCTTCTGTAAAAAGTTAATTTTTGTGAAGAATGAAAAAAAATGTGTCCCTGATTTTTTACTTAAACAGGTAATTACAGTCTACACATTTTTCCCTAGAAGATATAAGAAAGAGGAAATATTTCAAAATTTTTATTTATTTATTTATTTATTTATTTATTTATTTATTTCGCTTGTGAAACTTTGGAACCAATACTCGACACTGCCACTCAGGACACATATGAAGTGTCATCCGCCTAAACAGAATCATAGTAAACACACTCTACTGCGTTGTTCTTGATCATTCTTGATCAATTTTGTACCTGGAATATTTGTTTAGCTCAACAATAAAAGACGGAAGAGGTACAGAAAAGAAGGAAATTTTTATAAAGATAAAATAAAAGTTATTCACAAGTTAGCGAATTAAAGGAAGGATGAAAAAGCATATACATAATCGCTCTGACTGCTATCAGCGGTCACCTCTCACTGTCTACCTCTGCCTTGGTGCAGCTTTCCCCTGGAACTGGAACGCGTTCTTAGGCATTCCACACTTGGGCACAGGAATCTGAATTCTTCTACTTCAAAATAGACTCTTTCCATTATGACTCAATATTACTTTACAGCCCTAATGTACAATCACTATTCTGTAACAATGATTAAAAGCATAACATTTGGGATCAGGCTAATATCAGTTTTGTCTGTATACCTACTACCATTCTACGTCCTGTAGGAAACATCTTATCTTATTGAGCATGTGACTCACGACACTGCCTGCCCTGTCAGGGGCAACCATAGCAGTTTTGAAAACCAAAAGGTTAGAGTAAATTTAAAGTAATTTCTGGCGCAAATTCAATAACTGCTGTCTGTTACTAAAAGTAGGATGATGTATAAAAATGTGGCTGTGATTTCAGATAATTAGGGGTGAAAACTCACTATCACTTTATAGCCACTCGCAGCCTTCTTGCAGCCTTCTTGCAGCATTCTGGTCTTTTATGATATGAGATATTTCTATATTTGTGAACTGAAAAGTACCCATGGGTCTCTATATATTATTTCTTGTGTCCTTGGGCTAGTATTTTATCCTTTGAATGTCAATCACTCTACCTATAAAATATAAATCTGTTCATGGGATTTACAAACATTTTGCTAAGGCTAAAACTGGATAATTCTCTAAGGTCTTAAAACACTATTTATATTATTGTTATTATAATTTTTGATTTTATGCTTTGTTTCTAGAAAACAATTTTCATATTCTTTTGACAGCAGAGTAAATAAAATACATTGAAATCATACAAACTTAAATATAAATCATATTCTCAGCGCTCTTCAGGAGCAGAACTTCAAAAAGTTATTTGCTATTTATTGATGTACCTTAATTATTTAACCTGTAAGCCTATAATAAGAGTTATTTGACTTGCCAAGTTGTGTTTTTGAGAAACAATTAACGGTAATTATGTCAACTTTATAATACTGAGACTGGGAAAAAGAATGTACATTTTAATAATTTCTGAATACTAAAATAGAAACAAAGCCAAAATACATGCATGCAATTTCCAGCACAAACTATGCTATATAAAAATCATCTGTGCTTTATGCAACATTAATATAATAAGGACTCATGTCATCAGAGTGCTCCCTCTAGAGATAGCGATACAGAGAAAGTGCTATTCCAGTGCAAGTGGAAGCGGTATGCTACAATACCTAGAAGATCTTTTATAACTTGAGAAACAATAATTTTTATCCAGTGATTACTTTTGGAAAGACCGATGTGTGCATAACACTATGATGGTCTCTAGAGAACACAGGACAACAAAATATGTCATTCTTCCAGATTTCCCACTTACCGAAATTGAATGGAAAAAACAAATACTATTCTTTTCTTAAATATCATGACTTAATTGTTCAATTTACTTCTAGACCAAAGCCATTATTATTTAAATATGTGCCACTAAACAATCTAAATCATGTCTATTAGTATATGCCTACTAGAGAATTTGGTAGATTTCTAATTTGATTATTCATATTCTAAAATTAGTATTAAAAATATTTGTCAAATATATGAATAGGTTAGTGTAATATTGTAGATTATTTTCCTAAAAATATGCTTTTATTGCTTTCATTATGAAAATTCACTCAAAATGAAAAGCCTTATCTACTATTATAACAATTTACAGGGAATATGAACTTAAATAACCACATTTATTGCTATCTAAGTTTCATAAATGCCCATGAGAATAAAGATGGTTTATAAATTGTATTTTTGGTCTGTCTGATTTAGAGTTCTATGAAAAGATTTCCTTATAGGAAAACGTATAACTAAAATTATGCTCATTCTTTTGAATACTTTCTGTGTACTGATGCTGGAACATTTTAACATGCTTGGTTAATGTTCTGCTTGTTAACAAATAAGTTTCCATTATTTTCTTTAATAAATATATAAAAATAAGTTTTGCAAACAGGTGCTCAAATGAAAACAAATTTCCACTTAAGTGTACTTGTTTGATTTGAAATGAGAGTAGGTTTTCCATTGTAAAATCTTGCATATGAAAGTCATATTTAAGTTTTAGGTAGAAAAAGTGAGCTAAATCAATTAATACATATTATAAACTACTTTATAATATTATTACATCTACTTAAACAATAATTTATATGTAAAACTCTCACAATGCCTGGTACATGCTGGTGCCAATAATATGCCTCTTTTTCTCTTTTTTTTCTATATTATTTAAATATCAGTAAAAAAATCAAATATTGTATTCAAAATAATTTGCTATAATTTATATGAAAGATGTATATCATATATAATAAATTACTCCTCAAATATCTCTTTACGGTATCCACTTAAAAAGTTTTTAAATAAAGCATTCTGTGAATTTTATGTGATAGAAAATTTAACTAACTCTATCTGTTTAAGGTCACTTATTTCATAGGAAGGAGCATAACATATGTGTAGAAATATTTCAAAAATTACAAAGCATTTAGAAACATATCACACAAGATTTACCCCACATATTTATTCAACTTTTGTACGTTTACAATAAGTGCTCTCATTTATTACATAGTTATCATACAAATTCTAAATTGAAGTGAATTATTTAAAATGAATCTTGACTCTTTTCAATACATTATTTTGTTCCAGTTGCCTATAAATCCTCCATCAATTCCTTATATATCATTAATATTATTATCTGAGAGTCACATGAGTTAGAAGCTTTAAAATTAAAGCTGTGCTTTTGCTGTTAGGAATGAACACTTTGTTCCATTAACCAGAACTACAAAGTCAAAGTAATTTACCGCTACTTGAAAGTAATTACATTGAGATAATGTAAGAAATTTTATTGATTAAAAAGTAAATGAAAAATTGTATTCTATTCTTGTGAAAATGTCACAATTGGCCCACTCAATTATATAACAATCTACCAAATATAACATTTATTTTCCACTTTTTGTAATAATTCAGTTTGAACATGTTTTATCTATCTTAGGCTACTTGTCTATAATGCCTGTGAACTTTTCTTTCATCTTTATAGAGTATACAGGATTTATCTTGTGATGAACTGTTATGCTGTCTTTTGCACTTATAATTACAATCATATTTTTAAAGCTGCTTAGAAACTTACTAACAAAATGGATTATAAGTTTATTCTTTCTTTTTCTGGGTGTGCAATCTAATTATAATAAATTTTCCTGGCCAGACGCGGTGGCTTACGCCTGTAATCCTAACACTTTGGGAGGCCGAGGTGGGCGGATGATGAGGTCAGGAGATCGGGACCATCCTCGCTAACACGGTGAAACCCCTTCTCTACTAAACACACAAAAAAATTAGCCGGGTGTGGTGGCGGGAGCCTGTAGTCCCAGCTACTCGGGAGGCTGAGGCAGGAGAATGGCGTGAACCGGGGAGGTGGAGCTTGCAGTGAGCCATGACCGCACCACTGCACTCCAGCCTGGGCAACAGCAAGACTACGTCTCAAATAACAATAATAATAAAATAAAAATAAAAATAAAAATTTCCTTATAGATAGAATCAACATCAGAAAATTCTAATTAAAGCAAAACAGCTACTATGTAAAATAATTAATAAAAATAATGATACATATATATTTTAAATGTTTGTATAAAAATATTGAAATGCATAATTATTCATCAAACTGCAATCTGTCAATGTAGGAGTATGGACAGAACTCTGAGAACAGATTTGTTGCTGCTCGGGGTTAATGCCACCATTCTTAGAAAGATAACACACACTGAGTTACTTACGAAGTTATTTATGAAGTCCAAAATTGATTGATTCTAAGTGAGGGAAGAATTTGAAGATTCTTTCAAAACACTAAGCATGGCAACACGTCTACTTCTATAAAATTACCTGAGATTTTATAATTGCCTAATTGTTCTCCTTAATTGCAACATAATTTTAGCAAATCACTTTTATCAAGTCTTGGGAAACTTTCAACTTAAAGTACGTTACACAAATTCTGAATCCATTATGTGCATATATGTCATTATTTTGTTTACTATTTAAATAAACTACATAATTACAATAAGAAGTTTGACTGGTTTGGAAATAGAACTAAAAAAAAAAAAAAAAATCCACTTTGGTCAGGAAAAAGCAACTGATTAAAACTGGCCTGCCATCACAAAGGATTGTAAAATGGAACAAAATATATAAAATAGAAAATAGATAATGTGAAGAATGCTCTCTGGGAGAAGAGAGCTACATAAGCAGAACCCCAGGACTATCTCAGGCTTTGATAATACATTCATTATGACCAAGTGAGGGATAGCCTAGGAAAAGAAGACTGGTTGGTTAACATTTAAAAATCAGTGAATATAATTCACTGCACACATTCAATACACACATAATAAAAGTTAACAAATATGACATAAGAAATAAAGAACACTTCGCAAGTTACAAATAGAAGGGACTTTCTCAACCTCAACAAATCTATGACTATGATCACTCTTATCGGTGAATATTGAATGCTTTGTCCCAAGGATTAGAAATAGACAGAAATGTAGGGATATATGCTCCCAAAACTTCTCCTGAACACTATCTTTAGGGTTAGAGTTAGAGTAAATAGTAAAAGAAATAAAAGTTACATAAATTGCAACATAGAAAACAAATTTATCTTCTTTCAGAGCCAGAATGATTCTCTATGAAGAAAATACCATATAATATACAAAAAAATTAGAATTATTAAAACAATTTAGCAGTATCACAGGATATAAGTTCAGTATTTACATATATTTCTATAAAAATGAAAGTAAAGGAAGATTTTAACATCTAATTTATATAACATGAATAAACATGAAAACAAACATGTGAAATACTTGTATGCTGAATTCTACATATATTGCTAGGAGAAATGTTTAAATGACCTAGATAACTGAAAACATACTGTGTTTACTCACGGATAAAATGCTCGATATCGTTCATTGAGGTGTTCACACTCCCAAAGTGAAACTTAGATTCAATGTAATACGAATCAAAAATCCGACATTGTTGAATAATTTGATAAGCCGATTCTAAAAGTTATATGCAACAAAAACTGTTCTAAACAGTTTCAAACAATTTCAAAAAGAAAGAAGAAAAATGTGGGAGAACTCACACTGATTTTGTGCCATTATAAAACTACAGTAATCATAACACTGTAGTAATAGTATGTACATTGTCAGTGGTACCAATGACAGTCAAGAAATTGATAAATACATAAATGCTCAAGTGTTTATGGACAAACGAGCCATAATAATTGAGAAAATGATAGCATTTAGACAAATGGTGGATCCACTGTAAATTCATATTAAAGAAAATTAAACTTGACCCTTACCACTCATCATACATAAAATATGGCCCAAAGGAAGCCATAAATATAAATATAAAACCTCGAGGTTTAAATATATAAAACTAATAAAGGAAATTTTTGTTACCTTTTGTTTGGCAAAGAATTATTAGAATAAAAACACAAAATATTAAAACCATAAAAGAAAAAAAGCCAACAAATTGTAATTTTCAAGAAAATGTTATTTGAAAAACTCATTAAATATAGCATTTATTAAGAAAATGAAAAGATAAGACACAAATAAGTGACTATATTCCAAACATGTACATCTAATTAACTCGTATGTCCACATACGTTAAAATCTCAAAATCAAACAATAAAAATCTAAACAAGTTTATAAAATTTTGCAAAATCCTGAATAGGAAATCCACCAAAGAAGAAAATACAGATTGCACATGAAAATATTTTCAACATCACTTCTCTGTAGTGAAATGCAAATAAAAACAACAATAAGTTGTCACTACATACTTATTAGAATGAGAGGAAAAAATACCCTGGCAACATATGTGAAGGACGTGAAGCAACTGCTGATAGTAATGCAAAGTTGTATAGCCAGTTTGGAAAGCAATTTGGCATATTTCCATAAACTTGAACATGGTATTTTGTTTAACAATCCCACACTTAGCCATTTACCCAAGACAAGTTAAAATGTATGTACACACACACACACACACAAATTGGGCTGGGCACGGTGGCTCACACCTACAATCACAGCACTTTGGGAGGCCGGTGGATGTGGATCAGCTAAGGTCAGGAGTTCGAGACCAGTCTGGCCAACATGGTGAAACCCCGTCTCTACTAAAAATATATATATAAATTAGCCAAGCATGGCTTCTTGAAAAGAGTAACTCATAAGCTTGACTCATTAACGCAAAAGCTTCCTGAAAAGAATGCCTCAAAGGAGCCCACAGTGTCTACTTGTCACTCTCATTACATTTGAAAAAGGTAAAACTATAAGTAGTTACCAGGACTTGGAGGTGAGGGAAGAGAAATCACTTCAAATTTAACTTTTGTGGATGAAGGTTGTGGAAAGTGACTAGATGCCTCTGCAAAATTCATTATGCTTTACACATAAAAATGGTAATTTTACTATGTAAATTGCTCCCCATGAAACTTGACTTGTTAACAAGAGTGATATCTTCTGAGACATTAAATTTGTAGCCAGTGGTTTCTTTTTTCTGTCATTTTCTTAAATAGACTTCTCTTTGACAAAATTTTTCCAATGCATCATTCTAACAAATTTCTTTAAAATGAACTTTTAGTAACAACATAAACTTTATTAATGTATTGCTTCTATTGAAATAATAAATATTATAAATTATTGAGAATATTCCTCATTTATGCTTGTCACTGGGTTGTTGACATCAAGGTGATCTGAAGCAATAGTTAAGAAATAAAAAAAAAAGAGGGAAAAAAAAGATAATCAAAGAACCTTCAGTCAAAGAGACTGGTGTTTCCTGATTAAGTATTATAACATTTGCAATTTACTTTCAAATAGTTCCAATAAGACAAAATCACAAAATTTAAAAGGCAGGAGCAATAAGTTATTGTTGTACTATTCTTTTTCTACTTGAATATTTTCATCATAAAAATTGTAAAAAAAAAACCAAAAACTGGTTTCTTTAATAAAATAGCACAAACGAAAAAAAAAAGAAGTGCCTTATACATAATATCTGATGATTAACATTTTTATATTTTCATTTCCTCTATCCAGAACTAAGGTAAAAACAGAAGACATTCCTTATCTTTAACTTTTGACAACATAATCATATATGTGTGAGTGCCTGGGTTTGTATCTTGGTTCATTCATTATGAGTGTCATATTTTCATTTATTTGGGAGTATTTGATTTGACTTAGTAGTATGTAGTGTCACTTATGATTTAAAAGGCACATTATGACAGGTGGGTGAATAACAAGAAGGCTAAGTTTAGGACCCAAACACAAAGGAAGCTAAGGTTAGGATCCAAAGAAAGCTATTAAAATACCCCAGGTAAGGGGTGAAAGTTGTTTGAAGTGGAGTAGAAATGAGACAAACGATAAGAAATTGTTGACTTATAGTTTTTAAAGGTATAGCTGACAAAAGTTTCTAGTGGATTGGATGTGGAACATGAGAGAGAAGAGAAAAATGACTGCATGCTTTATATAAGCAAGCTAAAGACTACTGTCATCATTCCAAAGATAGATAAGACATCTGAAGAAGATTGAGGGAGAAATCTGATTTTACAGAGATTTACTTGCAGCGTGTCAAGTTTGAGACCTTCAGGAGCAGATATTAAAGTGGCTAATATGGAATGCAGGGGAAAATAACATTGCAGCTGCAGATTAAAATTTGAGAGTTATGAAATCTACGAGGCTGAATGAAATCACCATTGCAACAACTCAAGATACATTTGAAGTCTAAAACTTGGGGTCCCACAACTCAATAAGTAGAGAAGTGAGGAGGGACTAAACAGCATGCAGAAAGAAGAGCCAAAGAAGGATGGAGTTAATCAAAAGGATATTATGTCCTTAAGCCAAAGAAAGAGTCTTTTTCTTGAAAGAGTTGTTAATCGTATCAAATATTGATGCTTCGTTGAGTAGAGGAATGAGAATTAGGCTTTGGATTCTGCGACATGGAGGTTGAAAATGATTGTGCTGAAGTATCGAAGTCAAGAGTCTTGTTAGAATGGATTTAAAACAGCATGGAAGAAAAGAGTACAAACTGTAAACAGAGTAAATTATTTCAAGGAGTTTTTCAGTCAAAAGAATGAGATAACAGTTGTACTTGGAGGAGAATATTAGATCAAGAGATGTTTTCAGCTTTTGTTGTTTTTTTTGCTTTGCATGAATTAATTTTATTTTCAGATAGAAAATAAAGCATGTTTTTGAAGACAGAGGAATCATGCTTTAGACAGTGAAAAATGAGAATTCAGGAAAGAAGATGAAATAGAAAGAGCATTGTCTCACAGCAAACAAGTAAGAACAGTATAAGGTCATGAGAAGGAGTGGCCAGAGACTTGGCATGAACAGTGCATTTCAGGAACCTGAAGAAAGCCATATTTACAGATATCAACATCTACTAGCTAGGCTGATAGATAGGATGGCAGAGGAATATGAAAACCCTTTTCTGATTGTTCTTATTGTATAAGTTTTTGGAGAAGCAATGTTATCTTATACAATACACATAAGGAAATTGGAAGAGGTATTAGAAATTCAACAAAAAGAAACCTATAAAATAAATATCTAGCAATGCTGTATAAAATTATTTGAGTGGTTTGGTTTCTTTTGAATAAAGAAACTTGTTCTAATTGTCTTACAATGTGACACTAACACTGGGATATTGCAATTAACAAATCGTCAAATGTATTCGCACATTAAGTAAATGTGGTGGATATTGTGATTGTCTCATGAAATTGCTCCTTATTATGTAGAATCTAAAAAGGCTTGAAAGGAGTTAACCATAAGTAATAATAAAAATATGGGCCTGATGGTCCTGAGTCAGTGTCCACATGCCTTTCATTTTTCCACAATAATTTATCCATGTATGGACAAATTTCATGTATTAAATACATTTGTTAAGGCAGTGAAAGGAGATTAATACAAAAAACAAAAAACAAAAACACAAAAATCCAAAAGCAGCAACATTTTTAATGGCTACGTAAAATGACAATTTATCTCCCCAGGTTGTGAATGAGAATGCATGAACCCAACTTTGGCATCACTCATCTTGTTACCATGTTACAAGTTAACATACAGTTTGTTACTTCTTACTATAATATAGCAACACGAAGGATAAAGGAGATGTTAAAAAATATTCAGAAAATGAAAAATCAGGGAGAATTGGAGACAGAGAACTGATAAAAGCAAACTCAGAGCTTAATTTACCTACGAACTTTACAGATACATGAGCCAATAAATCTCTTTTAAATTTGAGAACAAATTGAATTATTTTTTCCTTGTGTGCTTTTTTACATATAAGTGAAAACATTCGAACAAATTCTGGCAGCCACCTCCAAGGCAACACCAATTATTCCAGCCTGTATTCATATCCTTGTATAATGACTTTCCATATCTAATAAGGTTTTCCATATTTAATATTATTAAATACAATATTGCAGAAGTAACAATGTGCGATTTCTGAGGCTAGGTCATAAAGAAGATGGTTACCTTCAGGTCACTCATTCTCGGGTAACTCACTCTGAGTTGGCCAGCTGCCATGGCAATCAAGACACTCACCAGTCCTATGGAGGAGTCCGTGACATGAAAAACCGAGTTCGTTGCCAAAAACCAGCACCAACTTGCTAGCTATGTAAGTGAGACATGTTGGAAGTGTCTCCCCCAGGTCCAGTCACATTTTGAAATAATTACAGCACTAATCAAAATCTGGGTGACAACCTCTGAACCTGAATCACCCATGTAAGCTGTTCCCTTATTACTGACCCAAAGAAACTGTGTAACACACTATAGTTTATTAATGTTTTATATTACTACATTATGAAGCAATCTGTTACATGGCAATGGATTGATACCTATATGTATACACAACATTTCTAAAAAGCATTTTGTTTGATTACTTTTGATTATTGGTTAAGGCAATACTGACTTCTTTCTGTGCTATTCCCTTTGTGCGCTAAGAAAAAGTGCCAATTAGGATCTCTTTGTGTGCTAAGGGAAATTGCTAATACAATCACATTTGTGGAAGACAAATTGCATACATCAAAATAAGCACATTGACAATAACAAAATAATGTTTATAAACTATAGGGACTTAAAAATACTCACTCTGAGGTAATGGGTTTTTATATTGTTAGATGCAGCTGCTAACCAAAAATAATTTCATATTAAGGGCAGCAAGGAATACAATCACAAACACTACATTTCATTTCTATCATCTGACATTAACAGTTGGATTCCATTTGAAATTTGTGGATTCTAGTCTTTCAATATGTTTGCATGAGAGTTGAGAAAAAAATAACTAAAAAGAGTCAATGAATAAAGAAAACACAAACACTGGTTTGTGGACTGTTATGTATGTAATCTTCATAAAGAAAAAGTGAAAAAGACAGCTGAAGCAATGCATACAATATGCACTTTTTGTTGTTTCACTTGTAAATTCCGGAAATAGCAGAAGCTTTCAGACACATTGAAAGTTTTAATAAAGTATAATCTCCCAAACTTTGGCTCTTTTGGAAGTTTATCTGTTATACAAGCAATGAATGATTAGAGTTTCCTTTTGGTGAATTGATCAGGTCAAAGAAATTTTTACATTTAGTGCATAGAACAAGGTTAAATAGGATATTTGCATTAAATGAAGAATAAACTGTGTAGTGAATCATGAAGTTGTTAAGCTGGTATGATGGGTAGAGAAATTAGGAGCAAAATATATTTATGTATTTAACACAATTTACTAACCACGTTCTGTATACCAAGACATTCACTAAGTATTTGACAATACTATGATGAACAAAGATAAGTTAGACCAGATTTCTAAACTTGACATGGTTACAAGCCCATAGAGGTGAAAAAAATACTATAATGAAATGTGATAAGTGCTATACTTAATGCATGCACAACGTTTACCTGTGGAAGAAAAGAAACTGTATATTTGTCTAGTTTGTTGCAAAAAAACTTTACAGATGTGACATTTTATTTTATTTTATTTTATTTTTATTTATTTTTTTTTAATTTTTTTTTTTTTTTGAGACGGAGTCTCACGCTGTTGCCCAGGCTGGAGTGCAGTGGCGCGATCTCGGCTCACTGCAAGCTCCGCCTCCCGGGTTCCCGCCATTCTCCTGCCTCAGCCTCCTGAGTAGCTGGGACTACTGGCGCCCGCCACCGCGCCCGGCTAATTTTTTTGTATTTTTAGTAGAGACGGGGTTTCACTGTGGTCTCGATCTCCTGACCTTGTGATCCGCCCGCCTCGGCCTCCCAAAGTGCTGGGATTACAGGCTTGAGCCACCGCGCCCGGCCCAGATGTGACATTTTAAACAGTTCTTATAAGTAAGTAACTTTGTAAAGCAGAGCAAAATGAAAACAGGTCACTGAGAGATGAAAGGATTATGAAATTATTGAAAAACCCTGGCCTGTGTGGGGACTATGACTAAAAACACAATACACATTTTTCAGAGGATTAAGCTGAAAACAGACAGGGCTGAGTCTTGTTAAGGAAATCCATCCACGTGGAGTTTATTTCTTAGACCATCAAGAAACGTTTATGTGTCTCTGCGCCTGTGTTTGTCATAGGATTGGAACTAAATGGAGCTATGATTTAAATCAAATTGTGGTTAGAAACAATGTTTCTTAACCTTAACCTTAACTTTACATTAGATTCATATAGGGCAATGGTCCTTACACTTTAGCATGAATGAGAAACACATGGAAGGCCTGACAGAACCAGGGTTTCTGGGCCTCCACCACAGAGTGTCGGATTCACTAGATTTGGGCCGAGGCCTGAGCATCTGCATTATTAGTTCCCATGGAACACACTTTGAGAGCTACCAGTTTGGAATGTAAGATGCTGAGGACCTTCTTCAGGAAAAATGAATCTCAGAATCTCAGATAAGCAGTGGGTATAACACTTGAGGGGACTCAAAAACATAATGTGTAGTTAGGTTTGAGATCCAGATATTGCGAAATATCACTCAGATAACGGTGTGAATGATGCAGTATATGGTACCATGATGGTTAATTTTATGTGTCAACTTACCTGAGCCATGCAGTGCTCAGATTTATATAGTCACACATTATTCTAGGTGTTTTGGAATGAGATTAGCATTAGCATTGGGAGACTGAGTAAAGCAGATGGTCTTTCATATTGTTGGTGGGCCTCATTCAATCAGTTGAGGGCCTGACTAGAACCAAATTACTTCCCCCCAATGACAGAGAATTCTCCTGCTTCACAGCTTTGCATGAGCTTTTCCTGGCTCTATAGCAGTCTGCCTGCCTTCGGACTCAAAGTGGGATAGAGTGCAGATTTGGGATTTGTCAGCTTCCATAATCACGTGAGCCAAATTTTTATAATAAATCTTTCTGTTCCCCCTCTCTCTTTCTCTCTCTCTTTCTCTGTCTATTTCCATATCTCAATATATGTACATATATATGTGTCTGTGTGTGTGCACACACACACATCCTCCCTATCACTCTGTTTCTCTGGAGAATCTTAACACACAAATTCAGACACATTTGGATTCAGAAGAGAATATGCAGGGCAACCTTTACTTATCCCTCAACTCAAGACTGAATCCATGCATTATCCTCTCTATGAAACCTTCACTGATCCCCTTAGAGTGATTAAACTACCGTTTTGTAGCCCCTAAAAAAACTCTCTTATCCCTAAAAATCCTGTTTCCGCAGTAATTTTCCAAAATGCAATTATCTACTTACCTTGTCTTATGAATTACACTCAAACGCCTCAAAGGCAAAATAATATTCTCAATATCCCTAGTGTCTAAAATACCACACTGCCTAGCAAGTATCATTTATTAATATATTCTGCATGAGTTAATTGAAAGATATTTTAGGATAAAGATGATAAAGTACCCAACACCAAAATACTGGAATGGGAGCTAATATATAGAAAATTGTAAGAGGTAAAAGAAAGATGAACATAGTCAAATGTCACCAAGAAATGAGGGAAAGATGAAAGGTAAAAAGGACTGATAGGTTTTGGTTATCAGGCAGTCATTGATGTCTTATTTGTAGGTCCTAACAAAGAGTTGGGATGGAAATATGCGTAATAAGCATTATACCAGGGATGCATAAAGGGAAAATTGAGTGACAGTATGTAAGTTTGAAGGAAAGTTTATTATCCAGTAAGAATCTCATAGCCATTGGAGAAGAGCTCATTCCAGCTGGCACACGATCTCAGCCTTTTGAGACCTTAAGTCCACCTGAATTTCTGACCTACAGAAATCTTATTATTATCTGTTACACAACAATAGAAAACTAATTCAAATTACCAAACAGCTGTATTATAGATTGCATAGAGGGAAGGTGGTGTTACCCCCTGCAGAAACGTTCTGCAGGTCTTTACTTGGAAAGTACTTTTCCCCAAAAACTGTGATATATGATGAGAATACAACACTTTCTAGGTCTCTGACCATAGACAATATCTTGAATTTATCATCCTCATAATGTTATCTTTACAATTCCAAAAGTTAATTTCTTTCACAATATGAATTTCAAAAATAAATAACAAAATAAAACTTACTGAGTTAAAATAACCTGACCAATGATTGGGCTCAGCAAACATCAGCTTCCCTAAAGGGTCATATTAGAATAAGTACAGATTTAGGAACTGGAATATTTATATTGGTATCTTGTATGACCCTGAAACAAGGCCTGCTCACAAGAAGGAAGAAGCACTGTTTTCCCCTTGCCCTCATTCCTTCCTAGATACTGCTGCAATGCCTCACCTGCCCAGAGGAGGCACCTTTCTCTTGTTGACATAAACCCCTAGGTAGGCTAAAAAAAATACTTACAAACATTCACTACTGAATGTCACTTCACAAAACAACTGGCTCTTCAGAACCTGTACATTAAGACGATTTTTAAAAATACAACTTGAAAAAGTATCAGCTACCCTTCCAAAACAGAATATATCAGAAAATACTTGGGTAACGTGGTTGATGTTGAGATTAAGGTTGACAAACAATTGTACCTCGCAATGTTCCTGATGACATTAACAGGCAATTAAGCCAAGTAATCAGTGCATGCATTTCATTTCTAAATACAGTCTCCCAACATGGCTATAAAATCTTTACTAGTGCTCTTTCTTTCTATACACCTATTTATGATTAGAATTAAATTATATTTTAGTAATGCTCATTGAGGTGTTCTCCAAGGTTGTTTTATTACCATCTAAAAACTCAGAAAATTACAATTTTGTACTGCTTTACTTAGTAGATATAGATCAACTCAAACTCCATATAAAGTATTGCACATAATAAAAATATACCTATATTTTACCAAGTAAATATATAATCAGGATGTTACTTAGTAAAAACAGGCATTTATTTTGGTGATGATTGCAAATAACATAATTTTTATGAATGCATGAACTCATATATATTCATAAATTACATTCTACTTAATGCAAATATTATTTGGAGTGAGGTAGCGAATAAAAATGAATCAAAAGCATGGCTTCTGATTGAAATGCTTCTGGAGTTGATTCTCTTTTCTGAAGAAGTAGCTCAACACCCTTGTATTAGTCTGTTCTCATGCTGCTAATAAAGACATATCTGAAGCTGGGGAGGCCTCACAGTCATGGCGGAAGGCAAATGAGAAGCAAAGTCACATCTTACGTGGCAGCAGGCAAGAGAAAGTGTGTGCAGAACACCCCTTTATAAAACTATCAGATTTCATGAGACTTATTCACTATGATGAGAACAGCATGGAAAAGATGAGCTCCATGATTCGATTACCTGCCATCTGCTCCCTCCCACAACATGTGGAAATTACGGGAGCTATAATTAAAGATGAGATTTGTGTGGGGACACAGCCAAAGCATATTATTCCACTCCTGGTCCCTCCCACAACTCATGTCATCACATTTCAAAACCAATCATGTCTTCCCAATGATCCTCTAAAGCCTTAACTTATTTCAGCATTAACTCAAAAGTTCACAGTCCAAAGTCTCATCTGAGACAAGGCAAGTCCCTTCTGCTTATGAGCCTGGAAAATCAAAAGCAAATTAGTGACTTCCTAGACACAATGGGGATCCAGGCATTAAGTAAGTAAATATAGCCACTCCAAATGGGAAAAATTGGTCAAAATGAAGGGGCTACAGGCCCCATGCAAGTCTGAAATCCAGCGGGGCAGTCAAGTCTTAAAGTTCCAAAATTATGTCCTTTGACTCCATGTCTCACATCCAGATCATGCTGATGCAAAAGGTGGGCTCCCATGGGCTTGGGCAGGTCCAACCCTGTGGCTTTGCAGGGTACAAGACCCCTCCCAGCTGTTTTAAGGGCTAGCATTGAGTGTCTGTGGCTTTTTAAGGTGCGCAGTGCAACCTGTCAGAGGATTTACCATTCTGGGGTCTGGAGGGCGTTGGCCATCTTCTCATAGCTCCACTAGACAGTGCCCCAGTGGAAATTCTGTGTGGGGACTTGCACCCTACATTTCCCTTCTGTACTGCCTTGGCAGAGGTTCTCCATGAGGACCCATCCCAGCAGCAAACTTCTGTCTGGATGTCTAATGGTTTCCATATATTCTCTGAAATCTAGGAGGAGGTTCCCAAACCTCAGTTCTTGACTTCTATGTACCCTCAGGCTCAACACCATGTGCAAGATGCCAAGGCTTAGGGCTTGCACCCTATGAAGTCACTGCCCAAGCTATACCTTGGCCCTTTTTGTGCCACAGCTGGTGCGACTGGGATGCAGGGCACCAAGTACCTAGGCTACACACAGCAGGGGGCCCTGACCCAGCCCGTGCAAGTCTCTGGGTCTGTGATGGGAGGGTCAGCTGTGAAGATCTTTGACATGCCTTGGAGACATTTTCCCCATTGTCTAGGTTTTTAACATTTGGCTCCTTGTTACTTATGCAAATTTCTGCAGTAAGCTTGAATTTCTCCCAAGTAAATGGTTTTTCTTTTCTATCTCATCATCAAGCTGTAAATTTTCCAAACTTTTATGCTCTGCTTCCTCTTGAACTCTTTGTCGCTTAGAGATTTCTTCCACCAGATACCTCAAATCATCTCTGTCCAGTTCAAAGTTCCACAGATTTCTAGGGCAGAGGCAAAAAGCTGCTAGTCTCTATTAAAGCACATTAAGAATCACCTTTGCTCCAATTCCCAAAAAGTTCCTTATCTCCATCTGAGATCACAACAGCCTGAACTTTATTGTTTATATCACTATAAGCATTTTGGTCAAAGCCATTCAACAAGTTTTTAGGAGGTTCCAAACTTTCCTACATCTTCCTGTCTTCCGAGCACTCTCAGTATCTAGGAAGTTCCAAATTTTCCCACTTTTTAAAATCTTCTTCTGAGCCCTCCAAACTGTTTCAACCTCTGACTGTTACCAGATTCCAAAGTCACTTCCACATTTTCAAGTATCTTTGCAGCACTACCACACTCTATTGGTATCAATTTACTGTATTAGTCTGTTTTCACACTACTGATAAAGACATACCTGAGACTGGGTAATTTATAAAGGAAAAAGGTTTAATGCACTTAGTTTCACATGGCTAGGAAGGCCTCACAATCATGAAAGAAGGCAAAGGAGAAGCAAAGTCACATATTACATGGTGGCAGGCAAGAGACAGAGTGTGCAGGGGAACTCCCCTTCATAATGCCATCAGATCTCCTGAGATTTATTCACTATCATGAGAACAGCATGGGAAAGACCAGCCCCCATGATTCAATTACCTCTCACTGGGTCCCTCCGATGACATGTGGGAATTGTGTGAGCTACATCTCAAGATGAGACATGGGTGAGGACACAATCAAACCATTTCAGCCCTCATAATTTTTTTCTTGGATATATTTTTCCCATTCATCCCTTTATTTCTTAACTAATTTTTAATGAGTCCTTATTATTTAATCACCATTTAATTTGTTCTTATGTTACTAAGGATCCACGATTGCTAACATCTGGCTATTTTGAAGACGAAAATAACCAGAAGTGATTGCAATTGAACTCACTCATGGATTCTTTAGAGCACCCCTTTAAAATGAATTAGTGAAAAGTTACTTTTACAGAGATACTATGTTGAAAAACCAATCCAAATGAAAGTCACTTGAGCTAATTTTGTAGACACCAAAATCCAAGTAGAATAAAAAACACTGAAATAGCCTCATGATTGCTATATAATTAAGGGCAATAGAAGCATGCATAAACTACAGTGCAATACCACCTCACACCACTAGAATGGCTATAATAAAAAGACAGATAGGAATATATGTTGGTAGAAATATGAAGAAATTGGAATATTGCTGTCAGAAATGTAAAACAGTGCATCCACTCTGGAAGACAATCTGCCAGTTCATCAAATGGCTACACATAGAATTATCATATGAGTTACCCGCAATTTCACTCCTAGGCATATACTCAAGAGAAACGGAAACATTTCCACTACTTTCACACCAATGCCTACAGCAATATTATTCATATTAGGAAAAAAAATGGAAACCAGATGAATGTTTGTCAAGTAAAGAATGGATAAATATGTGATATATCAATACAATAGAATAATTTTGGCAATAAAATTTAAGTACTGATGACACTTACTATAATATGGATAAACATTTAACACACCAATGCTCAATGACAGGAACCTGTCACAAAGGACTACCTATTACATGATTCTTTTATATAACAAAGCAATAGCAGGCAAATTTATAGAGATAGAAAGTGAATTAATGGCTTCCTGAATTAAGGTGAGGCAGTGTGGGGGATTATGACTAAGTAATGCAGAATTTTTGTTTTTTTTGGAGTAATAAAAATGTTTTGAAATTGGTTGTGGTGCTGGATGTACAACTCTGTGAATATTCTAGAAACCATTGAGCTATACACTTTAAAATGGTACATTTTATGCTATATGAATGATATATCAATGAAGCTGTTACAATTTTTAATGTTTTAGATCCTCCGAAAGAAAAACAGAACGTGATTTTACTTTATATGGCACTATTTTCAAATGTGAAGTATTCTTAAACTCTAATATATTAATGGTTTTTCATGAACACATCAAAACATTTCCTAAATATATATATATAAACTCTTCATCACTTTTAAAGTGAGGATAATTCGTACCTTTGGTCTACTTATGAATATGTTAAAAAACTTTATTGTTATGAAGATGGCTTCATTTTCTTAGAATTATATTCTAATTTCATTTCACACAGTCATATCTACCTTTATGATCCCAGCAGTATTATGGATACGTATTTTTGTATGTTGTTTCCTGAGCTTAGGTGTTTATCACAATGGAATATTCTGGGTGGAGGTAGAACAAGAGTTACCCTCAGCTTTAGAACATGTACTTGAAGAGAGCCTAGATCTGGCTGTTGAAATTCCAAGAATTATTCTTTTACTGTAAGTTCTATAAGTGTTTTTGAAACTTGAGCAGAGGTGTTACATTGACAAAATAATCCATGTGCAATTATATATTTTTATTTCTTTCTTTTTCCCTAAACTACCACACATATGAGGTACCCTTCTTCCAAAGACTTGATAGGTTAAGTACGGCAAAAGCAAATGAAAAAGCAAGTCTCCCAATTAGAAGGAGAACCAAATGCCCTTGACTCAAGGATGAGGCATAAGTGTTCTGTGATGCCAATTTTCCATCACCGTGTCAGAATTACAGTAAGGAGGAATGTACAAGACTTATTCATGCTATCTGATAAGGATAAATTATATCTAATATACTCCGCTTATTCTCTGATAATAAATTATATCTAATACATTCCGCTTACTCTCTTAGATCCTGATATCAAAAATAAAGATATTTCAGTATAAGTCTTCTTGTACCAGTGACATCTTTTACTATGATATATGAAGTAGTTTACCATTTTCTGAAGCAGTGACTGTGATGTTGTACCATGGAGTTTCTTCTCTGTCAAGAACCTTTGTAGTCTTAATGGTTCCAGTATTGGCATCAATGTTGAAAAATCTGTCATCTTCAGCATTGTAGTTGATGAAGTATCTAGAGAAAAAAAAAGAGAATTTTTTATTTGATGTTATAATGAAGAAAATACAACTGAACCAAGAGAAGCATTATATTTAAATACATTAAAATGTTCAATATTTGATTACATGGCAGTTTTATATTTTTATAGAACTTACATCAATTATTTTTATCTGTCAGTCTTTAATTCTAAGTTCAATTACTAATTCAAAGAATAATTTTGTTAGGTCTTACCAAGTTCCATGAATAAAAGTAGATAGTAGAAACACAGGGATTAATAATGGAGAGACCAAAAGAACTTACCTCTTAGAAACCTATGTTTAATTAAAAAAAAAAAAACAAAAAAACTACAATAAGATTTCTTGTTGCTATTATCCAAAAAAAAAAAAAAAAAATTAGAATCCTTGAAGTCAGAGATAAATTAGGAATTTATCTTGAAATTTCATTGTAGCTAAGGTTTAAAGATAAATATAAAATGAAAAACAAAACATTTATATTTATTAACATTGTACCTCCATCACAGTTCAACTAAACCTTTGTTCGATCAAAGAATGAGATAAAAAATAAAGATAGGTTGAATTATAGGCCACAAATTATTTTTCCTCTTCAATTCATGTAATCTTGCAGGATTCTCTCATATTGGGTTAGATTTCAGCTTACTTTTGTAATCAAATGAGCTGAAAGTGATCTTGTCTGTCTTCTTTCTGGGCCTAGGTTTCATGAGACTTTGTATGTTTCCTTGTATGCTATGCCACTGCCACAAGAAAAGCATGCTTGGGCTAATTAACTTGTCCTAGCAGGAGGAATTAAGGTAAGACCTTAATTGGGGCAAAGTTGTCCCAATTAAGGCTCCCAACCTAGAGTAGATCAACCTAGTAAATGTGCAGATGCATGATTGAGTGCCCCAGAGATAAACAGAACTGACATCAAAAGCTAGCCTAATTCAGCTAGCCCTCAGCTAACCCATCGACACATACGGTATAGTCAGACATAGCTTTTTTTAAGACCCCTGGGTTTTGCAGTTATGTGTTATTTAGCAACAGCTGATTGACATATCTATGAATAAATACTATTAAACAATTATCATATGCTCTAGAAAAGCTTCAGACTATTTCTACAACTATTTAAGGAGAGAAATATTCTCTTTTCTCCTAAAGCCTCTAATGCTTATTTCTCTTTTTAAATCTAAGCTTAAGTAATATTTTATCTGGACCTGAAAGATGAAATGGACTAATTATGTGAAAAGTGCTAGGGAAGAACATAGGAAATGGAGAAAACCAAGATGCAAAGATCCAAATTAAATAAAAAGTTTGAATTGGTTAGAAAACAAAGCTATGTAAATGTGGCTATGCAAACTGAAAACGTGAATGTCCAAGAGTTAGGACAAGGTAGGACAAGGCAAAGAGTTTTTACTCTTTTGTGAAAGCAATGGGAAGAATGTCAAATTCAAAAAAATAAAAAGATTAATTCATGTTCTGAAAAATAACACTGGCTACTTTTTATCATAGATTGTAGAAACTTGAAAACAATTTATAAACAAATTCTTTGTCAACTTGGACAAAGATGGAAAGATACAAGATAATGGAAAGAAGTGCATAACATATTGCTATATATGAAATGCAATTCATAGACTTTTTGTTGAAGTGGCATTAGTACAGCAATTAAATCACAGGTGACTTCATTTGCATGTGTGTGTTTGACCTACTATTTAATTGATAGGCCCCTTTACTGAGGTGGATAAAAAGAGTTAGGGAATGGTAATTTGGGAAAAATGAATGATTACGTCTTAAATGCCCATTAGATACCCACGTGGAATAAAAAGCAAAAGTCAAATATGGGTATGGAGTTCAATTGTCCTTTCTAAACAGGAAATATAAGTTTGAGATGACATAGGAGCATAAAGGTAAGGTAATGGGAATGGTATCATCTCATCTGGAACAGAATTGTAAGAGAAAAGAAATAAAAGATTGAGCACTAAAGTATACAACCTACTGAGTATAGAGCAGGCCAATATCTGTTCAGAGATGGTGGCAGCCAAAGGAGAGAGGGGAAAACTGGGAGGGGGAGTGGTGTGCAGCCAAGAAATGTCTCACCAGGAAGGAAGGAGCTAACAACTGGGGTGTAGTCTGTTAGGAGATTGATTGAGGTTAGTGAGGGTTAATTGGATTTGGCAAGATAGACAGTATTATTAATAGTTAACTTGTCAAGAATAACATCAGAAAAAATATCAAAGGATTGGAGATTTATTGCAGTGGCTTCAAGAGAAGATACAAAGACCATGAGTCAAGACAATGGATCGATATCTTTTCCTGAATGAACAGCAGAAAAAAAAAAAAAGCATTTTATGTCATCAGAAAAGTGGGTTCAACAAATTATTTTCTTTTATATGGGAAATAAGAAGCATTATCTTTGCTGAAAGAAATGATGCTTTTGAAAAAGCGGACTATCAAAAATGGTAAAACTCATGAGAAGGTGAAAAGAATTGGATTCCAGGGCAGTTGTAGAAATTTCCCATTGAAAGTAATAGGGATGCTTCTTCCATTTTAGTATGAGTAAAAGAAGAAAAGCTGGGTAGAAATATAGGATAGGTGTGGTGATGTAAATATTGCAAAATTCATCAGACTTTCTAGAACAGAGAGTAAGTGGAATTGCAGTACAACCCCATGCCTCTCATAGGCATAAGGTGTTAGAAGGGTATGCAGAGCATATTGCTAAGGTGTGAAATCTTCTAACCTCCTGTGGATAGGCATGAACACACATGGCAGAGGATATTAATAGCAGCATGGAGAATGAAACTACACAGCAAGGAGTCAAGAAATCTAACTTATCACTAAAAAACACATAAAAAGAGACAGATTGTATCACTTGTGTGATCAAAACAAGGAGGTGACCACTGTACATTGAATGTTCTAACACTGAATGTTCTAATAATAAGTACATGTTAATTGAAAAAAGTTTAACATAAAAAAGAAATTTAAACAAGCAAAGGTACAATTTTAAAGTAAATCTTATTCTGAGACACAAAAACAAGATGCTACATAATAGTGGGAAATCTATATGTCACTGGACTTCTCAAAGCATAAAGCAATGCTACAGTAAAACCATTGCACCTTCTTTGAATTGAGTCTATACTAGAAAAAAAAAAAAAAAAAAACCCCAAAAAACAAAAAAAAACCCACCCTTCTTATAATATCTCTTTCTCAGAGGATAAATGCTGAGGATGAGGGCTGAACTGGTTAGGAAATGACAGATGTCTTTTCACGTGGAAAGGACAACATCCTTTAAAATGTAATCAGTAGGCTTTCTGGCTATTTTATTATCTAATGTTAACCTGTCTTTAAGAAATTGTCCATTTTTGGTTACTGTAAGAAAATCAGCTTCTGTATCTGAAATTTGGAGGACTCAAATTTGGAACTTATTATTCAGCTTCAAAGTTTCCTGCAGCAACTATCAGAAAAGCTCAGATTATATTGCTATAGATCCCTATGAAATATGGCAGAGCATGTCTCGTTTTAGAAATTCGATCACCTTAGAACTGTCAGTCTGGAAGAAAATAGGTTTTGTTTTGTTTTGTTTTCCAAAATATATGTATTCTTTTTGCCAGCGCAATCTCCTCTTTTTTAGCCACTTCACACTGGGCTTTCTAACATAAGTGCTAATATCAGTGGCTTAATATTTTTAGAGTTAAACGTATTTTAATTTATGTAGGTTTAAATTAAGTTTATATATTAGAAAAATGGTAAGCATAATGCTAGGCACGCATCTTTAGACTCATGTTATTTGCTTCCGAGTTTCCTAAGCTATCTAGCTCTCTAGGGAAATCAATATCCTAAGGGCTAGATTTTGGGCGATGCTTGGATCCAAAGAGTCTTATTCATGAAGCTGCAATTGAATTTTGACTCAAGTAGAACTAAATAGTTCTGCCTAACCACCTTTGGCTTTCTGCCCAGACGTGGAAATAAAAACTCAGAAGTAAGTAAAGTGGAAATGTGAGAAAAGAGAAACTATTCAAGACTATTTTGAAGATTAAATGTAGAATCATTCTATTTAGAATTAAGAAGTGACATGGGTCCATAAAACCGTTAATCAAACAATTAAAAGAGATGAGAATATTCTCAGTAAATTATTTTTCAAATAATGTTATAATAAAATCTGTTTCATAAGCCCTCAGAAAGTTAAAAAAACTTAATACTTTATGAATGTATATATCAATATTTAGATTTTTTTACAAATAATTGATTTGACATTTTCAGGAGTATTTAGAAAATACAAAATCAAGTAACCATTTGCCTAGGAGACATAGGTCCTAAAAGAGGACTAATCATAAAACCCGTGGAATTGGGGTTTTAAATTAAAAAAAAAAAAAAAATTCTAGGTTACAGCTATCAAAAATGAACCAGAATAAATTGAGGTTAGAAGATTTATAGCCATATAAGACATTTTAAACAGTTTCTTCAAATTCTGATTTGGCCCTTAATATAAACCTTTGAGTACTGGTATATGTGTGAGGTAGAGAGGAAACACTTAAATACTTATATGAGTTATTTAACAAAGCTACCTAGTAAGAGGTAAGAAGAGCTAACATTTATGGAGCACTTGCAATATACTAGATGGGGTTCTAAGTGCTTTGTAAACATTAGTTCATTAAACACTCAAAACAGCTGCATGAGGTAGGTACTATTACTAGTTCCCTTTTGCAAATGAAGAAACCAAGGCACAGAGTAATAGAGAATTTTGTACAACAATAAGGAGATAGTGCAAGAGATTAAAACACAATCTAGGTCTACTGAGTAATACTTATCAGCTTTTTTTTTTTTTTTCACAGTGTCCTTCTTGTTGCCCAGGCTGGAGTGCAACGGCACAATCTCGGCTCACTGCAACCTCTACTTCCCGGGTTTAAACGATTCTCTTGCCTTAGCCTCCCCAGTAGCTGGGATTAAAGGCATCTGCCCCCACGCCCAGCTAATTTTTGTAGTTTTGGTAGAGACGGGGTTTCACCATGTTGACCATGCCGGTCTCTAACTCCTGACCTCAGGTGATCCGCCCCCCTCGGCCTCCCAAATTGCTGGGATTACAGGTGTGAACCACCACACCAGGCCAGCTTCTTTGTTTTTAAAAGGAGAAAGTTTTAAAGGGGTGATAATATTGTTTGAATATTTTTCACTTCTGAATCTCATATTAAAAGCTAATTCCCAGTGTTGGAGGTGAGGCCTGGTGGGAGGTGACTGGATTGTGGGGGTGGATCCCTCATGAATGGTTTGGCCCCATCCACTTGGTGATAAGTGAGTTCTCACTCAGTTCACGCAAAATCTAATTGCTTAAAAGCCTGGGACCTCCCCTTCTTACTCCTGCTCCCACTCTCACCATGTGACATGCTGGCTCCCCTCCCCCTTCTGCCAGACTGTAAGTTCTCTGAGGCCAGAAGCAGATGCTGGCACCAGGCTTCCTGCACACCCTGCAGAACCATGAGCCAATTAAAACTCTTTTCTTTATAAATGACCCAGCTTCAGGTATTTTTATAGCAACACAAGCACAAACCCCTACAATCTTGATCCATTCATTCAAAAATACTTTCATTTGAAAGAGTACACAAAAGGAATGAGAAATATATATTTAAAAAGAGAGAATATGTCCAATAGTTTACTTTGGGAAAATAAGGAAATAAAGAAAAAAGAAAGAAAAGCCAGGTGCGGTGGCTCACGCCTGTAATCCTAGCACTTTGGGAGGCCGAGGCGGGCGGATCACGAGGTCCAGACCATCCTGGCTAACACGGTGAAACCCCGTCTCTACTAAAAATACAAAAAAATGAGTCGGGCGTGGTGATGGGCACCTGTAGTCCCAGCTACTCGGGAGGCTGAGGCAGGAGAGTGGCGTGAACCTGGGAGGCGGAGCTTGCAGTGAGCCGAGATCGCGCCACTGTGTTCTAGCCTGGGCGACAGAGCGAGACTCAGTCTCAAAAAAAAAAAAAAAGAAAGAAAGAAAGAAGAAAGAAAGAACAAAGGGGGGAGGGAGGGAGGGAGGGAGGAAGGGAAGGAAGGAAGAAAAGAAGGAAGGAAGGAAAAGGAAGGAAGGGAGAGAAAGAAGAAAAGAAAGAAAAGAAAGAAAGGAAAGAAAGAAAGAGAAAGAAAGAAAGAAAGAAAAAGGGACAGAGAGAGAAAGAAGGAAAGAAGGCAAGAAAACAAGCAAGCAAGAAAGAAATGGAGGGAGGGACGGAGGGAGGGAGGGACAGGAAACTTATTATAGTGATGGATGCCAGAGAGTTTAATGAAGAGATCAGAGAATAAAATTCCAAGGAATAAAAGCGTCATGGAAGACATGGTATTTGATCAGTCTTGAAAGATGAATAACAGTTAAATAGAGATATGTGCATCAGAGATCATCCAGAGAGTATGGAATTTGATGATTTCATATGATATATTAGAGAAAAACAGAGAGAAAGAAAGATCTTAGATCTGGTTTGGAATTCCTTCAGAGGTGAGATAGCATTTTGCACACTACTGGTATTGGCTGCTAGACTAGAAAGAGAAAAGAAGAAGAAAAAAAAGCTTCATGTAGTAGACAGGAAACAAACAGTAATTTTCTCCTTCCCACACATCAGCGTTCCAGTTAGTATGACTGCCCTTATTCATGTGTTAGACTTGAGTAGTAAGCTCTCTTTTTAAAATAAAATATTCTTAGGTACAAGATGAGGATGGACTAAACTGTAGCACCTAGTATAGCAAATGAAAGAATATAATTATTCTCGTTGTAGATGAAAGGAGTACAGATATTTGATAGGGAAAGATAATCTCTGTAAAATTTTGAAGATGAGAATGCATAGATTGGAAAAAAATGTCCAAAGTGTTTGGATTGTAAGAGCACAGACTTTTAAAGACACACGAAGAAGCAAGAAGAATTAGGGTGAGGGATGGGTTGCTTACCAAGGACGAATTTCCCAATGTTCGGATATCGGAAGTCGTAACCTCTTTGAAGACACTTAAAAACATCTACATTCTTTCTCTCTGTGTACAATAAGTTACGGATTCTTAGCCTTGTTTATTTAGAATGTAAAGATCAATTCCAGGAAAAATTGTTTCTAAAATAGACCCAGCATCTATGTGAAAATTATATTGAGCCGTAGTAAGATTATCAATACAGATTTGAAACCAAGCAAACCTATTAATCACAGCTGTATCACTTAGCGCTGTGATATTAAGAGATTTAGTCTCTCTGAGCTGTCTCCATGAGCAAAATGGAGAACCATTTACATAATAATCTTCTTGTGATGATGAAGTGAAGTGATATGTGAAAATCACTTATGCTTGAGGGTTAAATGATAGGCCTTCATAGAAAACAACTATAACTTGCTTTAAGGTTTCTCAGGAAGGTGGTTTTCTCTCTCTTTCTTTCCTAGGAAGCTTCGGTCTATTTTGATAAGACAGTTCATAAATTGTAGGTACTGGTTGTTCCTTTCTCCTGTGACTGCACTATAAACACAGTGGGATATGAATAAGGGTTACTACTGAATAAAGAAGAGTCTCTGTACAAATAGCCAGAACTTCAGCCTGTTTCCGAAAATTCTCTGTCAGAAAATTAATTTTTAATTTCCTGCTTAAAGCACATAGAGCAATTTTTATTTGGAAAGTATATGACACTAAAGCTCTTTAACTTCTACCAACAATAACATAGATGTATTGCTTGGCCTCACAAGTGAATGAATAAGCCAACCAATCAATCAACAGTTATAATGGAGACTCTGATAATATTTCAGGCAACTGATAGTAGTCTTTTGCTTCTTTGGTAAATATTTTGGTAGCACTAACCATGCCAAGGAATCATGTCTTACCTATCCAGGTCACTATGTTTTCACATCTAGATAAGATATTTGTAGATTCTTAATGTCATCCTTCACATGGATTTCTAATATTATGTTTAAAATTGGTTAGGCTAATTCAAGAAACAATTTTTTTTTCTCTTTATGGTGTGTAGCTGGCTTATTCCTTCTTCATTGAGGAATATCTAAACATTGAACAAAAAACAAATACATTTGCACCTCACATAAAACTTCATAGAACCACAGTTCTAGAAATAATTTTAAGATGTAATACAATTATTGATTGTGAAAGCCCATCTTTTAGACTTCAGTTTACATCTAAGAAAAAAAAAGCAAAGCAACTACTTTGTGGTATATCTTGTTAATATCCTGTACTAATCTACAAGCATATGTGGCCAAAAGGGTTAATATGAGGGCGAAAAGGTTGAAATAGACTCAAAGGCTACTCTTATATGACAATTGTGATACATAATTCAAACTTGTGATACATAATTCAAACCCTATAACCACCACATGTTCACTATATTATGTGTGAAATAAGTATCAAAATGGTATTTCATTAAATGCCACTCTGGAAGTTGTATGATCAATGATCAATAAGATGTCTCCTAGTTATAGATCGGAGAAAGTGCAATTAAGTTACTGACAACTCAAATTTGCTCAGTAGTCTTTATCAGACCTCTAATTGGACAAGACGCATGGGCAAACCTTAACTAATTTCACACTGGCAGATAAATGGACCCATTCATGCCTCACCCAGTACAGGAGATCTTGCCAAGTTTCCAATATAACTTAGAAATACTCGCTATAATTTTGTATTTCTACACTGCTCTCTGTTCTATCATTCAACTTCTGCACCATTTCTTAACTCTAGTAAATGTTTTAAAGCAATGATGAAAGTAAAAAGAAAATGCAGTATATTGAAATGAGATGAAAAATGATTATTTAAATTAGTACTTTAGAGACCAACAAACAGAGACGTTATGAACATAGTAAAAATTCAATCTCAATAATGATGACCTTTACTCAAATATTTCCTTCCACAGAAACTGCTTTAAATAAACTATGCAGGTCATCATTTGGCACTCAGCTTCCCTTTGATTATGTAGGTATATATTTGTGATAATTATTAAAGTGCATAAGAAATGTTATTTTTCATTTCAATAACAACTGTTCAGTCCTCAGTGGCACTTATTTTCATTATATTCTGTCCATTTCGCCACAATAAATTAATTTAAAACTTATGTAACAGAAATCTATTTTTACAGTGACCTACTTAGAGAAATATAATCTGGTTTAAAGTATAGAAGACCTCTTTCAGTTGTCACTTTGTAAACACTTGCAGGTACAAGACATGAATGGTAAAGCAAATTTATTTAAGATTTTGTCACCCAAGTAGTTTTGTAAGTTTTATTGAGAATAATCAATAGTTGGGATAAAGTTTAATCAATACATATCCTGTGAGATATTACCACAACTTGGTCTCTCTTTTTTTTTTTTTTTTTTGAGACACAGGGTATTGCTCTGTCACCCAGTCTGGAGTGCAGCAGCAGGAACATGACTCATTGCAGCCTTCGCCTCCTGGGCTCAAGCGATCCTCCCACCTCAGCCTCTGAAGTAGCTGGGACTACAGGTGTATGCAACCCCAATTTTTGTATTTGTTTGTAGAGACAGTGTTTTGTCATGTTGCCCAGGCTGGTATTGAACTCCTGAGCTCAAATGATCCTCTCGCCTCTACCTTCCAAAGTGCTAGAATTACAGGTGTGAGCCACTGTGCCGAACCTTGGACTCACCTTTAGCTTCACAAAAAGTCACACACCTGAAGTATAGCTTAAAATTATGATTCTCTTTGTTAACATTGGGAATGCAATTTAATACACAAGCCATGCTTTGAGAAAATAATCCTTCTGAAAAATGAAGGTATGATTTCTCACATAAAGTGAGTATTGTGCTTACATGCTTAATAAGCTGGGTAGCACACATAGCACATGGATATTTGGGGGTACTTTTTAACCTCTTGAATCAAAACTTCCATCCAATGAAACAAAATTAAGCTAAACCTCTGCAGAGGCAATTATAATGTTTCTTCCTGGTATTTATGCCTCTAAGTAAGTGAGATACCAGAAATTCCATTAATCCTGAGTTCTAGAAATGCTACAAAACCTTATTCGAATTTTTTGTTCATGACTAGCCTGATTAACATGGCCAAACTGTCTCTACTAAAAATCCAAAAATCAGCCAAGAGTAGTGGTACATGCCTGTAATCCCAGATACATCGGAGACTAAGGCAGGAGAATCCCTTGAACTTGGGAGGTGGTGGTTGCCCACAGCCAAGATCATGCCACTGCACTCCAGGCTGGACAACAAGAGTGTAACTCCATCAAAAAAAAAAAAAAAAAAGAGAATATTTTGTCTTTTTGTAAAACTCACATGAAATACATAAGCTATTTGGATGTCATTCTCCTGTTAGCAGATCTATAGAGTATCACTAAGCTAGGGCTACGGTACTTATTCTAATTATGCACACCCTCCCAGGACATAGGTTCCCTTCCTAGGGGTAAGCCTGATTTGATCACGTGGTGGTGACATTAGGCTGTTAGATACACTTTAACCAATAGTTGAAGATTTTTAGAGGTCTTTTATATCTTTAATGAAACATGAAAAAGTGACCACATTCTTGTCCAGTCTCAATGATTATTTAATTATTTCATTAGTTTAGGCTTCAGGTAGAATCTAAGGGGGGAAATAAGCTACTTCGTGGTATGTCTAGTTAATACTTTGGATCAATCAACCAGCACATGTGGCCAAAAAGATTACTATAATGGAGGAAATGTTCAAATAGATCCAAAATCTACTCTAATATAATAACTGTGACACATCATTATAACACTCTTATCATTGTATATTCACTTTATCCTGTGTGAAATAAGCATCAAAATGGTATTTATACCAAATGCTATTTCAGAAGTTGTATGACAAGAGCCAGGAGAAATGGCGAAGAGGAGGCAGGACAAACTGGCAGCTCCCACACGGACTGACAGAGCAGTGTGTGGACCCACATTGTGAACTTTTGCTCCAAGAACTACAACAGGAACAAACCAGGAAAGCCAAGAGAGTCTACAGACCCTTTGAAAGAAGTGGACTGCAGCTGCAGGCTCCCTGGGATAGCTGAAGAATTGTGAGTCAGCTTGCTTTCTCAGCTGGGAGGCTTGTAGCCTGGGGCAAGTTCTTAGCTTTAATCACCAGCTGCCAGGAAATAAACTTGGTGCTGTTGGGTGGGACCCTATGGGAATGAGACCAGCTGTTTGGGCTACGGGCTGCATGGGATCAAGGTGAGGCCTGTACTGCTGGCTTTTCCCCACTTTCTGGGTGACCTGTGTGATGCAGCAGAGAAAGCCATAATCCCCCTGGGAACATAATTCCATTGGCCTGGGAACCACACTCCCATCCTCCATAGCAGCCACAGCAAGACCTGCCAAGAGTCTGAGCTCAGAAAAGCCTAACCCTGCCCCCACCTGATGGCCTTTCTCTACCCACCCTGGTACCCCAGGACAAAGTATATAATCTCTTGGGAGCAGTATGGCTCTGTGGACTGCTTGATCCTCCCTATACAACTGCAGCTGATATGCTCTTGAAAGCACCACCTTCTGGCTGGAGGCCAACCAACACAAAACCAGCACACTTAACAAAAATACAATGAAGGTTCCTCACAGAGTCTACTTCACTCCCTTGCTACCTATAATGGAGTAGGTGCTGGCATCCACAGCTGAGAGACCTGAAGATGGGTCACATCATAGGACATTTTGCAAACACTCCATAGTATCAGCCCAGTGCCTGGTAGCTCCATTGGGTGGCTAGATCCAGAGGGGTGATAATATTCACTGAAGTTTGGTTCTCAGGTAGCCCCGTCCCTAGAGGAAAGGGAAGAACACCACATCAAGGAAATACCCCTGGAACAAAAGAATCTGAACAGCAGCCCTGAGTCCCACATATTTCCTTTGATATAGTCTATCCAAATGAGAAGGGACCAGAAAAACAATTCTGATAACATGACAAAACAAGGTTCTTTAACACCCCAAAAAGCTCTCACTAGCTTACCAGCAATGGATCCAAACCAAGACTAAATTTCTGAATTGCCAGAAAGAGAATTCAGAAGGTTGATTATTAAGCCAATCAAGGAAGCACTAGAGAAAAGTGAGGAAGTTCAACTTAAAGAAATCCAAAAAAATTATACAAGTTATGAATGAAAAAATCTCCACTGAAATAGATAGCATAAGTAAAAAAGAAATCACCACTTCTGGAAATCAAGGACATACTTAGAGAAATGCAAAATGCACTGGAAAGTCTCAGTAACAGAATCAAACAAGTAGAAGAAGAAAACTATAGAACTTGAAGACAAGACTTTCGAATTAACCCAATTCATCAAAGAAAAAGAAAAAAAGAATTTAAAAAATGACCAAAGACTACAAGAAGTTTGGAATTATGTTAAATGAACAAACCTAAAAATAATTGGTGCTCCCAAGGAAGAAGAGAAGTCTAAAAGTTTGGAAAACACATTTTAGGGAATAATTGTAGAAAACTTCTCTGGCATTGTTAGAGATCTAGACATTCAAATACGAGAAGCTCAGAGAACACCTGGAAAATTAATCACAAAAAGATCATCTCCTAGGCACCTAGTAATAAGGTTACCTCATGTCAAGATGAAGGAAAGAATCTTAAGAAATGTGTGGAGAAGCAAACAAACAAACAAAAACACCAGGCAACCTATAAAGGAAAGCCTATCAGATTAATGGCATATTTCTCAGCAGAAATCCTACAAGCTAGAAGACATTGGGGTCCTATTATTCACCTGCTTGAACAAAACAATTATCAGTCAAGAATTTTGTATCCGGCAAAACTAAGTTCCATAAATGAAGGGAAAATACAGTCTTTTTCAGATAAACAAATGCTGAGAGAATTCACCACTACCAAGCCAGCACTACAAGAACTGCTAAAACGAGAGCTAAATCTCGAAACAAGTTATCAAAATACACCAAAATAGAATCTCCTTAAAGCATAAACCTCAAAGGACCTATAAAACAATAACACAATGAAATAAACCAAGGTATTCAGGCAAAAAATAGTATAATGAATATAATAGTACCTTACATCTCAATGCTAATGCTGAATGTAAATGGCCTAAATGCTGCACTTAAAAGATACAGAATGGCAGAATGAATAAAAACTCACCGACCAAGTATATGCTGTCTTCAAGAGACTCATTTGACACAGGACTAATATACTTAAGATAAAGGGGTGGAAACAGATATTTCATGCAAATGGACACCAAAGGCAAGCAGGAGTAGCTATTCCTATATCAGACAAAATGAACTTTAAAGCAATAGCAGTTAAAAAAAAAAAGATAGAAGGACTTTATGTAATGATAAAAGAACTAGTCAAACAGAAAAAAAAATCACAATTCTAAATACATATGCACGTAACACTGCAGATCCCAAATATATTAAAAATAAAACAGTTGTTACTAAACCAAAGAAATGAGATAGACAGCAGCACAGCAATAGTGGGGGGACTTCTATACTCCACTGACAGCACTAGACAGGTCATGAAGACAGAAAGTCAACAAAGAAACAAGAGACTTAAACTATATCCTAGAACAAATGGACTTAACAGATCTTTAAAGAACATTCTACCCCACAACTGCAGAATATTCATTCTATTCATCAGCACATAGAACATTCTCCAAGATAGACAATATGATAGGTCACAATACAATTCTCAACAAATTTAAGTAAGTCAAAATTATATCAAGTACTCTCTCAAACCACACTGGAATAAAACTGAAAATCAACTCTAAAATGAACCCTCAAAACCATGCAAATACATGGGAATTAAATAACCTGCCTCTGAATGATCATTGAGAAAACAATGAAATAAAATTGGAAATTAAAAATTTTTTGGAACTGAATGACAATAGTGACATGACCTATCAAAACCTCTGGGATACAGCAAAAGTGGTACCAAATGGAAAGTTCATAGTATTAAATGCCTACATCAAAAAGTCTGAAAGGGTACAAATAGACAATCTAAGGTAACATGTCAAGGAAGTAGAGAAACAAGAACAAACCACACCGAAACACAGCAGAGGAAAATAAATAACAAAATCAGAGCAGAACTCAATGAAACTGAAATAAAAAACATACAATACAATAGATAAATGAAACAAAAAGCTAGTTCTTTAAAAAGATAAATAAAAATGATAGACCGTTAGTGAGATTAACTAAAAAGAGAAGCAAGAAGATCCAAAAAAGCTCAGTTAGAAACAAAATGAGATATTAGAACTGATACCATGGACATACAAAAGAGCATTCTAGGCTATTATGAACAACTTTATGCACATAAAATAGAAAACCAAGAAGATGGATAAATTCCTGGAAATATACAATCCTCCTAGATTAAACAAGGAAAAATAGAAACTCTGAACAGACCAATAACAAGCAGTGAGATTGAAATGGTAATTAAAAAGTTACCAACAAAAAAAGTCCAGGACCAGTCAGATTCATGGCTGAATTCTATCAGACATTCAAGTAAGAATTGGTACCGATCCTATTGACACTATTTCACAAGATAGAGAAGGAGACAATCCTCCCTAAGTCATTCTATGAAGCCAGTATCTTTCTAATACTAAAACCAAAAGGGGACATAACAAAAAAAAGAATATTACAGACCAATACACAGACCGGGTGAACATATATGCATCAGACCCTATGAACATGATCTAGGAGGGTTGTATATTTTCAGGAAAGTATCTATCTCCTCTTGGTTTTCTAGTTGAACAAAGTTGTTCATAGAAGCCTAGAATGCTCTTTTGTATGTCTGTGGTATCAGTTGTAATATCTCCTGTTGCATTTCTAATTGAGCTTGTTTGGATCTTCTTGCTTCTCTTCTTGGTTAATCTCACTAATGTTTACCATTTTTATTTACCATTTAAAATAACTAGTTTTTGTTTCATTTTTCTATTGTATTGCGTGTTTTTTGTTTCAATTTCATTTAGTTCTGCTCAGATCTTTGTTATTTCTTTTTTTCTGCTGTACTACTGACCCTGATGAACATATATGCAAAAATCTTCAACAAAATATTGTCTAACAGAATTCAACAGCATATCAAAAAGATATTCCACCATGATCAAGTAGGTTTCATACCAGGGATGCAGGTATGGTTTAACATCCATAAGTCAATAAATGTGGTACATCACATAAACAGAATTAACAACAAAAATCACACGATTATCTCAATAGATGCAGTAAAAGCATTTGAACAAAATCCAGCATCCTTTTATGATTAAAACCCTTATCAAAATCACCAAATAAGGGGCATACTGTAAGATAATAAAAGCTATCTATGACAAAGCCACAACCAACAGGGAAAGCCATTTCCCCTGAGAACTGGAACAAGACAAGGATGCTTACTCTTATCACTTCTCTTCAAGTTCTAGAAGTCCTAGCCAGAGCAGTCAGATGAGAGAAAGAAATAAAGGGCATCCAACTGGTAATGTTGAAGTCAGATTGCTGCTGTTTGGTGATGACATGATCCTATACCTAGAAAATCCTAAAGACTCGTGCAAAAAGCTCCTAGAACTGGTAAACGAATTAAGCAAAGTTTCAGGGTACAAAAATAATGTGCACAAATCAGTAGCTCTGCTATGCACTAACAATGACCAAGCTGAAAATCAAATCAGGAACTCAACCCCAATACAATAGCTGCAAAAAAACCAACCAACCAACCAACCAAACAAACAAACAAACAAACTTAGGAATATATTTAACCAAGAAGGAGAAAAACCTCTACAAGGAAAACTATAAAACACTGCTGAAATACATCATAGACAACATAAACAAATGGAAACATATTCCATGCTCATGGATGGATTCAATCAATACTGTAAAAATGACCATACTGCCAAAAGTAATACACAAATTCAATGCAATTCTTAACAAAATACCACTATCATTCTTCACAAAACCAGAAAAAAAATCTTAAAATTCATATGGAACCAAAAAAGAGCCTGCATAGCCAAAGCAAGACTAAGCAAAAGAATAATTCTGGAGGCATCACATTACCTGACTTCAACTATATTATAAGGCTATAGTCACCAAAACAGCATGGTACTGGTATAAAAGTAGGCACATAAACCAATGGAGCAGAATAGAGAACCCAGAAATGGAGCAGAATAGAGAACCCATAAATGAAGCCAAATACAGTCATGTGATCTTTGACAAAGGAAACAGAAATGTAAAGTGGGAAAAAGACATCCAATTCAACAAACTGTGCTGTGATAACTGGCAGGCCACATGTAGAAGAATGAAACTGGATCCTCATTTCTCACCCTTATATAAAAATCACCTCAAGATGGATGAAAAAGTTAAATCTAAAACCTGAAACCATAAAAATTTCTAGAAGATAACATTGGAAAAATCCTCCTAGAAATTGGCTTAGACAAAGATTTCGTGACCAAGAATCCAAAAGCAAACACAACAAAAACAAAGATAAATAGATGGAACTTAATTAAAGTAAAAAGTTTCTGCACAGTAAAAGAAATAATCAGTAAACAGACAACCCATAGAGTAGGTGAAAATCTTCATAATCTATACATCCTATAAAGGACTAATATCCACAATCTACAAGGAACTTAAATCATCAAGAAAAAACAAACACACAATCCCATCAAAAAGTGGGCTAAGGACATGAATAGACAATTCTCAAATAAGATATTCCAATGGCCAATAAACATATGAAAAAAATGCAACATCACAAATTATCAGGGAAATGCAAATCAAAATCACAGTGTGATACCACCTCACTCCTGCCAGAATGGTGGTGAAAAGGGAATACTTTTACATTTTTGGTAGGGGTGCAAACTAGTACAACCACTATGGAAAACAGTGTGGAGATTCCTCACAGAACTAAAAGGATATCTACTGCTTGAAACAGCAATCCCACTCCTGGGCACCTACCCATAGAAAAAGAAGTCATTATACAAAAAAGATACCTGCACAGGTATGTTTATAGCAGCACAATTCGTAATTGCAAAAATATGGAACCAGCCCAAATGCCCATCAATCAATGTATGGATAAAGAAAATGTGGTATACATATACCATGGAATACCAGTCAGCCATAAAGATGAATGAAATAATGGCATTTGCAGCAGCCTGGATGGAATTGGAAACTATTATTCTAAGTTCAATAACTCAGGAATGGAAAACCAAACACTGTATTTTGTCACTCATAAGTGGGAGCTAAGCTATGAGGATGCAAAGGCGTAAGAATGATACAAAGGACTTTGGAGACTTGGGGGAAAGGATGTGAGGGTGAAGGATAAACACTACACATTGGGTTCAGTGTATACTGCTCAGGTGATGGGTGTACCAAAATATTAAAAATCACCACTAAATAAAATATTCATGTAACCAAACACCACCTGTTCCAAAAAATATATTGAATTTTTAAAAATAGGCCGAAATAGAAAAAAAAAAAGTAGTTGTATGACTAAATGTGTTATAAAGTTTTGCCTATGGAAAAAAATCATTTTATATCAGATAATATCTTTAGCTATATGCTTTTGGACCATTCAGCCTTCAAAGTCTACAGATATGTTCATCTGTGAAAGAACAGAGTTGTCTTAGTCATCTTTATGTCCCCTTGAGTTCTCAAGCATCATGTGTTTATGACATTGAACAATAAAACCATTAATCAATCTCAGTGTTCTAATATCAGCAATATGTAATGTAATACAATTTCAAAACATAGGTTATAGACAAAGATTTTTGATTTTAAGCAAGAGTTTGCTTTCTGTCTGTCTCTACTGGATTTGCATTAAATATCCATAATGGACTGTTTCCTTTGGATCAGAACACAATGGCTGAGTTTTGTTGATGATACATTGATGATTGCCATGAAGAGAACAAGGAAATAATTTTATATTATCAGTAAGGTAAACTTTTATAACTAAATTTGGTCTGTGAGAAAAAGTTATTGTATATTAGATACCTTTAACACGAACACATTTTAAAACATATTTACCGGTTATTTTTCATCTTTCTTTTCAAAAGTTGAAATCCTGCATTCAAACTCTTAATAATTTCTTTTCACTTTCGCTCTTGAACTTTGCCAAAAGACCTTACCATTATTTCAAAATCTCTCTCTTTTTTTTGTTGTTACAACACCAAAATAATTTGGTATTTCTAATCCAACTCATCACCAATTATGTGAAAATTTCAAAAGTAGAGAAGAACGCAAACAAAAAACAAAAAGAAGCGAATGCTTCTAGTATATTCAGTGTACTATTATTTACCAATAAATTCACCTTACCAAGGTCACAATAAATCTCTGAATAGGCTGAGAAAATACTTTTAATACTTTGTATCCATTTCTTTAAAAGTATGCCTTATGTTTAAAATTTAAAAATATTTTTAAATCTGGCTAAGTTTCCAATGTGATCACAATACATTAGGGTTATGGTTTATTTTATAGATAGTGTCATCATAAGCATTTGAAATGATTATGCAAAATATTTAATTATTTATTGCTTTAAAGTTATTATTCAAGGAAAACATTCAAATTCTCAACAAGAAGTAAATGTGTAGATAAATTCAGGTCATAAATCAAGATGCAAAGAAGAAAAGATGGGACATATACTCAGTCATGTAAATTCAGGTGCTAAAGCTTTTCATCATATGAGAAATGTTGATTCAGGGACTCCAACTTATTTTTTTAATACTAAATCAAGTAATGTACATCTTTAACTACAATATTGAAAAACTATAAAATTAAGAGCAAATTTATTACTAAGATGCTAAAGTTAAAAAAAGACTTGCCAGTTTTTAGCATCTCCTTTTCCAGTGTGTGGAGTAAACCCATAAAAGGGAAGGCCCCAGGTAGTGGCATTTGATTAATGGTTCTCTGAGCATTTATAATATACATTTGTTTCTAATTTTTGATACTTGATTTTTGGAAATGTAGTCATTCTGTTAATATGCTTTCATTTTTTATTAGCTATAGTGTATAAGAGGGAGGATATTGGGTTACAAAAACAAAGTTTTCAGAGTAAAGCCAAATTGGATTTGCATTAAAATGTCATGTTATCACTCTGAAAACAGAACCAAGTTAGTTAATTTTTTGAACTTTAGTTTCTTCATCTATAGAATGGAATCAATAATACAGACAGTTTCAGTGTTGTAAAGCAGTTTATGGAATGATATATAAAGTACTTGGCCAACAGATAGGAGACAATGAATGGCAACTATTTAATAGTCACGTGTCATAAGGCCACATTTCCAAAAGCTCTCTAGATTCTTGTTCTCAACTTGAGATTGCTGATCTCTCAGTAGCTTATCTGTGAAATTCCTGAATTCTGTTTGTAATTTGTGAGCAAATGGTGTAGACTGTTTAAATGAAAGACTTCACTGCTGGTAAACAGCCAGTCTCTAATTTTATTTTTTCAAAAAGGTGATGATTGGAGAAGAAGGTGGAGCAAGATATCGGTATAGAACCCTACAAAGATTGTCAACCCTGCAGGAACACTGAATTGAAGAACTCACAAAACACCTTCATAGGGACTAAAAATCAAGTGTCTGATCACAGTACTTGGTATTTACATCATATTAATGAACAGGGCACAGAAGAGCACAGCAAAGACAACCTTGAATCGCTTACACAACCCCTCCCTCAAGCCCTGGTAGTGGCAGCAGAGCACAAAGAGAGAATCTGTGCACTTTGGGGAGGGAGAACACAATGATTATGAGACTTTGCATTGGAACTCAGTACCTCCCTGTGAGAGCAGAAAGCAAAAAGGGACAGAACGCAGCCTGCACCTATGGAGTGAGACTTGAGACCAGCACAGGCTAGAGAGAAATAATCCAACCCCGTGGGTGAAACCTGAGTTCTGGCTAGCCCCACCACTGTGCCCTAAAGCACTCTGGAGTCCTAAATGAACTTAAAAGGCAGTCTGGGCCAGAAGGACTGCAATTCCTGAGTAAGCCTTGGTGCTGTGCTGGGCTTGGAGCCAGTGGACCTGGAGTGCAGGTGACATAGTGAGAAGCCAGCTGGAGTGGTCAAGGGAGTGCTTCTGCTACCCCTCCCCCAACCCCAGGTAGTGCAACTTGCAGCTCTGGGAAAGATCCCTTCCTTCCACTTGAGTAGAAGTGAGGGAAGAGTAAAAAGGACTTCATCTTGCAACTTGGATACAAGTTCAACCACAGTAGAATAAGGCAGCAAACAGAATCCCGAAGCCCTGGCTCTCAGACATTTCTAGACACACCTGGGCCAGAAGGGAACCTGCTGCCTTGAAGGGAAGAACCCAGTCCTGGTGGAATTCATGACCTCCTTACTAAAGCTCCCTTGGACCTTGAGCAAGCATAACTCTAGCCAGACACTACTCATCGTGGGCTTTTGGTGAGAATGAGACTCAGGTGTAACCCAGGGTATTCCCAGATATAGTTGCTATGGGGAGAGACTCCTCCTGCTCAAGAACAGGAAAGGGAGGTGTAATGGGGAATTTGTCTTGCAGCTTGGACACCAGCTTGACCACAGAGAGGTGGAGCACCAAGCAGGCTCCTGGGGTGCCTGATTCCAGGCGGTGGGTAAAGGATAGCATTTCTAAACCCATGCTGGGCTAAAGTGGAGCTAACTGCCCTGAAGGGAGAGGCTCAGTCCAGGCAGTGTTCAGCAAAAGCTGACAGAAGAGCCCATGGGCCTTGAGTAAAGATGGGCGGTACCCAGGCAGTACATACCACAGCGGGAGAAATTCCTTCTGCTTGAGAAAAGAAGAAGGAAGAGTGGCAAGAACTTTATCTTGTGGCTGGGGTGTCAGCTAAGTCACAGTAGAATAGAGCACCAAGTACATTCCTGAGGTTCTTGAATCCAGGCTGTGGCTCCTGGACAGCATTTCTAGACCTGCCTTGGGCTGCGGAACTTGGAAGCTAGCATCACCGAAAGGAAGGACACAATCCTGGCTGGATTCACTACTTGCTAACTGAAGAGCCCTGGGCCTTAAGGCAATATTGGTAGTAGCCAGGCATTAGTAATCAGCAGCCTTGGGTGAGATCCAGTGATATGCTCATTTCATCTGACCCAGTGCAGTCTTGGCATTAGTGGCTACAGTGATGCTTATGTCACTCCTCTGCTGAGCTCTAGGCAGATCAACATGGACAGAGAAACTCCATTTGTTTAGGGGAATGTAAGAGAAGAGAACAAAAGTCTTTGCCTAGCAATACAGGGAATTATCTTAGATTTTACGCAAGACCACTACAGCAGTACTTCCACAATGCTCAGAGTCACAACATTACTGGGTTTGGGGTGCCCCCTAATGCAGATATGGCTGCAATGACCAAAGACTTAGATCACAACATTCAGTTAATCCCCTTTGAGTACTTGGAAGAGTCCCCAAGAATGACAGGCACAAACAAGCCCAGTCTGCAATAACTATAATAAATGACTCTTCAGTGGTGCTGGGAAAACTGCATATCCATACACAGATAATTGAAACCAGACACCCATCTCTAGCTATATACAAAAATCAATTCAAAATGTATTACAACTTAAGTCTATGAACTCACACTGTGAAACTCTGAAGAGAGTACACTGGGAAAACTCTCCTGGACACTCATCTGAACAAAGATTTCTTGAGTAATATGCTGCAAGCACAGTCAACCAAATAAACCATAGATAAATGGGACCACATCAAGTTAAAAAGCTTCTGTACATCAAAGAAAACAATCAACAATGGAAAGTGACAACCTACAAAATGAAAGAAAATATTTTCAAATTACCCATATGTCCAGGGATTAATAACTGGAATATATAAGAAGCTCAAACAAATCTATACAAAAAAACATCTAATAATCTGATTAAAAAATGAGCAAAAGATCTGAGTAGATAGTTCTCAAAAGAAGACATACAAATAGCAAACAGACATATAAAAAGATGCTCAACATCATTGATCATCAGAGAAATGCCAATCAAAACTACAATGAGAAATCATCTCACCCCATTTAAAATGGCTTATATTAAAATGACAGGCAATAAAAAATGATGGCAAAGGATGTGGAGAAAATGGAACCCTCATATCCTGTTGGTGGGAATGTGAATTATTACAACCACTGTGGAGAACAGTTTGATAGTTTCCTAAAAGCTAAACATAGAGCTACCTACCATCCAGCAATCCTGCTGCTATGTATGCATGAAAAAGAAAGTGTATTAGTCCATTTTTATGCTGCTGATAAAGACATACTTGAAACTGGGTAATTTATAAAGAAAAAGAGGTTTAATGAATTCACAGTTCCACGTGGTTGGGGAGGCCTCACAATCATGGTGGAAAGCAAAAGGCACGTCTTACATGGCAGCAGACAAGAGACAATGAGAGCCAAGTGAAAGGGGAAACCCCTTATAAAACCATCAGATCTTGTGAGACTTATTCACTACCATGAGAACACTATGGGGAAACCACCCATCACGATTCAATTATCTCCCACCAGATCCCTCCCACAACACGTGGGAATTATGGGAGCTATAATTCAAGATGAGATTTGGTTAGGGACACAGCCAAGCCATATCAGAAAGGAAATCAGTATGCTGAAGAGATATCTGCACTCCCATATTCACTGCAGCACTATTCACAACAGCCAAGATTTGAAAGCAACCTAAGTGTCCATCAATAGATGAAGGGATAAAGAAAATGTGGTACATACACACAATACAGTAATTCAGCCATAAAACAGAATAAGATCCTGTCGTTTGCAACATAGATAGAACTGCAGGACATTATGTTAAGTGAAATAAGCCAGGCACAGAACAGCATACTTCACATGTTCTTACTCATATGTGGGAGCTAAAAATTAGAACAATTGAACCCAAGGAGAGAAAGGGTAGAATAATGGTTGTCAGAGGCTAGGAAGGGTAGTGGTGGTGGGGTGGATAATTGGGGATGATGGTAAAAAATATAGTTAGAAGGAATAACAGCTAGTATTTCACAGCCTGACATGGTGATTACAAGCAACAATAATTTATTTTACATTTTATATATACTTTATATTGCTGCAAGTTACACATCTTGTTTAGAGTTGAAACAGACAAAACCTAGGTATTGTATTCTCTATGAAATCTGAAGAGTCTTACTAATAAGTTATAAAAGTACAATGGTAAAATACAAAGACCGAAGTACAAAAGTACAATAGTAAAATACAAAAGACCGAAGTCAGGAAGCTTTTCACAAATGCTTGCAAAGCTCAAACTCCCTTTCATTACCAATTCTACAGACTTGGAGTTAATTGCATTTCAGGGCACACTGCAAAGTACATCTTTTCAGTGTGCTTTTCCTTAATTAGTACAAACATTTGGTCCCTGAGAAAGGTGGAAGTATAAGGCTTGCTTTTGTTTTTATTAATGTTTTCTGTTTTTTAAATTCACTATTTGTACCCAGAGGCCCATGTGAATGACACATTTTTATTAAAATCAAGAATAAATATTATGTAAATTATGCCCCCAAACAGCAGCTATGGAGTCTAATTATTTTAAGGCAGCTTTAGCAGGATTCATTTTAGTTCTCTAACCAAAACAAAGCAGAAAGAATAATGCATATGCTAATAGATTTATGCCTCCTTTCTTAACATTTGGAAACTATGTACCAATCATCTTTGCATCCCAACAACCAGGAGAGTGCATGTTTCCTAGTAAGTGTTCACTCAAGTGCTCCCAATGATATGGGGTAATTACTGAGACAATTAATGACATCATATTTTAATTGATTGAAAGTACACATTGAAACATTCACATAACTATTCATGTATATGATTTGTATAGACATCTATCTCTGAAAAATAGCTTTTCAAAATTTCTTCCCATGAATACAATTAGTACTCCAGTTTTACTAATTTGCCATTTAGCTTGTTTTACTCTATGTCAGGTTTTCTCAACCTTAGCACTATTGACTTGGGGCCAGATAATTTCTGTGGGAGATATCCTGTGTTTCAGAATGTTTAGTACCCTTCCTGACTTCCACCCCTAGATGCCAGTAACACCCTACCTGCTATAAGCTGAATGCTTTTATCCCCCTCCTCCAAATTCATATAGTAAACCATAATCCACAATGTAATGGCATGTGGAGGTACAAATTTCTGGAGGTGATTATGAGGTCATGAGAATGGAACTGTCACGAATGGAACTGGTGCCCTTACAAGAAGAGCTTGGAGCTAGCTACCTCTTTCCAAGATGTGAGAAAACGAGACCTTGGCAGTCTGCAATCCAGAAGAGGTCCCTTACCACAACCCGACAATTCTGGCAACCTAATCTCAGACTCTCAGCCTCAAGAACTGTGAGAAATAAATTGCAGTTGTTTCTAAGTCATCAAGACTATGGTAATTCTTCTTAGCAGACAAACTGACTAAGAGAGAAAACAGGTGAGACATTCATTGTGTGATGTGTGCTCTCATAAAAAGAAACAGAATAGTTTGCTTTCTTTCTCTCTTTCTGCTCTTCACTATGTCAAAATGTAGGGAGAAGAGGGCTCTCTGCAAACCAGGAAGCAGACACTCACCAGATATGAGATAGGCTGGCCCTTTGATCTTGGACTTCCCAGCCTCTAGAGCTGTGAGAAATAAATGTATCTTGTTTATACCGCACAGTAGAAGGTAATTTGTTATAGCAGCCTAAAGTGACTAAGACACTATCCCAAGCTGTAATAACTAGAAATGTCTCCAGACATTTTCTACTGTCCCTTGTAGGGGGTGGATTTTGCCCCCATGTGGGAATCACAGTCCTATGTGGGAAGAGGTGTTTTCATATACGTTGGAACATATAGAATAATGCTAAAATATGTTTGTCCTCAACCTCAATTTCTTCCCTTTGACCTACATTTCACCACATATATTTTACCTTTCACATTATTTTAAATATTGTTATTGTTTATTTTGAAATGCAAATTTTCCTGTCATTGTTTTGGTTATAATTATCAAAGTTCCTCTCATTTCTCTCCCTATTGGCATTGCTGCCAGGATTAATTTCAAAGACCGTACCGTTGCAGAAAGCCTCTTCATGATCTGTATCTAATCTATCTCTCCAATCTCATTACTTCCTATTCCCACAGGTAACCCAAGCTCCTCATGTACAACAAACTACAATTCTTTCTTTCATTCTTAATTTCTCTAATTTCTAATTGGATTATGAGTCTCAATTCAATTTTCCTCAGTTCATTGCCTCCAGAAAGTTTTGGAATACATTCTCCATGCACACCTCCCTCAGACCATTATTACTCTAAACACAGTGTGATGGTTAATTGTACATGTCAACTTGGCTGGGCTACGGGCCCAGATATTTCATTCTTCTTCTGTGGAGAATTATGCATGATATACAATGCACATTTTTTTCCAAGTCTATTTCTTCCCTGGAGTTCAAGATGCTGTGTGTGTGTGTGTCTGTGTGTGTATGCACATGTATAATTCTTTATCATGAGGGCTACTGCAATATTGCACGTTACAAGTGATTAAAACATAGTCTAAAAGTGATTGCTATAGTCACCCTACTGATCTATCAAACACTAGGTTCTATTTCTTCCATCTAAATGTATATATTTGTACCCACTAGATTGTACATTTTAAAACAGCTAGAAGATAATGATATGAATGTTCTCAGTATAAAGAAACAATACATATATAAGGTGATGAATTTCACAACTACCCTGATTTGATTATATGAATTTGTCAGATTATCACATGTATCTCCCAAAACGTACAACATTTTTGCATTAATAAAATATAAATTAAACATAAATGGTTGGACTTCCTGTTCTTTTAATTAAGAATTACAGAAATTATCATTAGCATCAAATTTAATTAAAAATATATTGTCAATGTTTATTTAATATTTTCACAGCAAACTTATATCATGAAGCATCTCCATTCCCAAAAGATATTGGGTACTTTTGGTAAAGAAAGTCTCATTTGTACAGATCTTTTATGGTGTTACCTTTTTTTTAAAAACCTGAACAAATTATACTTACTGTTTGAGGTCAAAAGTATAACTAAAAACATGGCATTCTATGGAATGTTGAAGCAAAATGGACTTTCCTTTGGTTGAGCATGAAACATGTTAACTTAGATTTCTATTCCTTAGTTAGAGATTGATTCTGTAACTTGGTTTATGCATATTATTTTGCATAGTTTACCGACGCTCCCTCTTTAAGCATTATCTAGCTCTTGCTGTTAGTGTGACAGGATACCGTTTCTGCACTTGAAGATGGAGTAGGATTGTTGAATATACACATTTGTGCACAGAAAATTGTTTCATTACCTGCATGGGTGCTAGGGGGATTATTTTTAACTGAAACAGTCATGCTTATGAAAAAGAAAATTCAGAGCTTTTACAAATATTCCATAGATACTGAGGAGACTATTCAGAATATTAGCTTTTGTTAAGTGAATGAAAACCAAGGACTTCATGGTAAAAAATAGAAAGATTACTAAGGATTTTAACCTTTCTAGAGACAGGATTTCCATGCATATAAACACAGGATATCTAAGAAGTTTTACACATGTACACAGCCTTTCTGATTTTGTTATAAATGAGGCACACAAAAAAATCTCTTTGGATGATGCAAAAAAAGCTCTATCTCTCCAGCATGATGTACTAAAATAATACAAATATTATTCAGTGATCACTTATTATATGCTGGGAAATGTGTTAAGTCCTTTATTTTAATCTAAGTGAATCGTATCAACATATTTATGTAGCATTATTATTCTTTGTTCACATATTTGGAACTTGACATTCCACGTGGTTGAATGACTGTAAAAGATCACTCTGCTAGTAAGTAGTCACAATAGAGTTCCCACACTGATTTTCCTGTATTCAGAGTGTTTTGCATCTTATACTGTCTTTGACAAGTTAGCACTTATTGAGTGACTACTAGGTGCAGGCCGCTTTGCTGGGTGCTTTATGCACATTGCTTCATGCATCCTCACAACAGCTCTGAGACACAGACATTATTTTTCTACTTTTACATACAAAGAGAAAGCCACACAGCTAGGCTGACCAAAGGAACCAGAGTCAGTGAGAGATGAGTATTATCCCCAGATCATCCCATTTTGTGCTATATCTACACTTCCTATCATTAAGGGACCAATAGATTCTCCAGTTTGTGATTAAATAGCTCTACAACAATTTTCTCAATCAATTACACTCACATCCATTAAGTCAAATGGAAAAATTAACGTGTGGCCAATAAGACATTCATGGAGATAGCAAAATATGTTCTTAATGTGACAAAAATCCATCTGCTAAGCTACTCAGATAAAAATCAATTAATATAATTTAAGTACATTCGCAGAAAACAACGTAGAAATAAAGCCTTTTAACTGTAATTTTATTAATGTTTAATTACTATGAGAGGCAATAAAAATCTTTATATGTCTAAATGATTGAAGCATGCCATACCTTACTAAGCTATTAGCACTGTCAGGATCTTGTGCCAAAACTGTACCAACGACGGTCCCGATCTTGGCATTTTCATAGACTTCCATGACGTAGGAAGGCATGGAAAAGAGTGGTGGTTCATCTACATCCCCAACAATGATCTTCAGCATGGTAGCATCTTTAAAAGGACCCAGGTGAGAAAAGCGAAAATCAAGATGTGTATTTGCTCCTTCTATGTTGAGGGTATATGACTTCTTTTTCTCATAGTTCAGTGGCTGTGGGGAAAAAATAAGATTTCCAGTATTATGACTTTCATTACTTTTCAAATACACATTATATTTTTTCCTTTTTAGAATAAAAGAATTGAGATAGAGATAAGTCACACTAGCTTTGTTCTAAAACAGATTATGAAGATTATTTTAATAATAACATCTAAGGCATAAAGGAACCTCAGCATTTTGTATTTAGTGCAATAATACGTATTTGGTATTATGGACCTATCAATAGGAAGAATACAAACTCAGATTCAGGAGTGTGTGAGGACTGCTAGGTAATGTTTTCAAGAGGAAGTACTTCTTCAGATAAGAACTAAACATTTGGAAAGTGTTTAGCATGATGGATATAAAAGGCTGTGTGAACCCAAGATGAACAGATGTAGTTTTAAAAGTTAAAAGTTCCTATGGTGAGGTGAGTGCAGGTGATTCAGAGACCAGTGTTCCATTTTAAACTGGGTGAAGTGTCCACTGATGCTGCTCTTCCTGTTAAAGATCTGTGAGAAGCAGCAGAATAGAGAATTTTCATTTCTATTTATGCCACTGATTTTGTACAAGCCTGCTTCAATCTCAGAGTTTCTTTTTCTGGCAGGAACAGAATGGTCATTCCCTGTGGAGAAATTCAGGCATTGTCCTTTACATTAAGGGTCAATATCATAGTCAATTTAGGTTGCTATAACAGAATACCATACACTGGGTGGCTTAAGCAACATTTATTTCTCACACTTCTGAAGACTGGGAAGCCTAACATTAACGTTTCTTTCAGAGCTGGTATCTGGCAGGCATCCTCTTTCTGGTTTGCAGACAGCCTCTTACTCGCTGTATCCTCACACAACAGAGAAACCATCTCTCCCTTGTCTCTTCTTTTTTTTTTTTTTTTTTTTTTTTGAGACGGAGTCTGGCTCTGTCGCCAGGGCTGGAGCGCAGTGGCCGGATCTCAGCTCACTGCAAGCTCCGCCTCCCGGGTTTACGCCATTCTCCTGCCTCAGCCTCCTGTGTAGCTGGGACTACAGGCGCCCGCCACCTCGCCCGGCTAGTTTTTTGTATTTTTTTAGTAGAGACGTGGTTTCACCGTGTTCGCCAGGATGGTCTCGATCTCCTGACCTCGTGATCCGCCCGTCTCGGCCTCCCAAAGTGCTGGGATTACAGGCTTTAGCCACCGCGCCCGGCCTGTCTCTTCTTACAAAGACACAAATCCCATTCATGAAGGGTTCACTCTAATTACCTAATTATGTCTCAGAGATCTCACCTCCAAATACCATCATATCACACTGGGGATTAGATTTCAACGTGTGAATTTTGAAGGAAGAAACATCCCTTCAGTTCATAGCAACCAAGCAAAAGCTAACTAGAAAGAGGATCCTTATCAGGATCCCATAAACAGAATGCTCAGTACTATAATACTTATAATAAGTTCCCCAATGTTTCCGAATGGCCTTGGAAAATTGGCCTTCTCAGGGGTTGGAGATTACACAAGAGGCAAAATATCATTTCATTTCCAAACCATATATTAAGAACCTAGAAAACTAGGATCACAGGGACATTGATGAGGATAAGCCACTACAGTATTCTACCAGTTTCCAAAATATATGTATCTTTATATCTTAAAAATTCAAATTCTCAGAAGCTGATCATATATACAATACACATGCATTGATATATGACACAAACATTATGATTTTCAGGTTATATATTTCTCAAGGAGTATTTGCTTCTGAAGTTTACAACCTATCAAATGGAAGCCATTTTTTCCCTAAGGTATCCACACTAGAAATAAATTGACAAAATAACTAATACCTATCTTGTCTGAGGAACTGCATACTCTTCTTTTCTGTTTGTTTGTTTGTTTGTTTGAGACAGTCTCACACTGTCACCCAGGCTGGAGTGCAGGGGCGAGATCTAGGCTCACTGCAAGCTCCACCTCCTGGGTTCACGTCGTTCTCCTGCCTCAGCCTCCGGAGTAGCTGGGACTACAGGCACCCGCCACCACGCTCGGCTAATTTTTTGTATTTTTAGCAGAGACGGGGTTTCACCGTGTTAGCCAGGCTGGTCTCGATCTCCTGACCTCGTGATCCGCCCACCTCGACCTCCCAAAGTGCTGGAATTACAGGCGTGAGCCACCGTGCCTGGCCAAGGAGTTGCATACTCTTAATTGGATCCACACATCAAACTTTTCCTTTCCTTGACTCCTTCCTTCTTTACATTAATAAGTGAGAATTTGTCTATGACAAATTTATCAATAAGCCCCATCAAAATTTAAATAACTCGTCCTATAAATGGTACATACTTGCTGCCTATCAGCAACTGGGTGGACAAAAATGGTCCCTCTTGGCTTATAGGAGCTGGGCAGTCAGAATCGTGCATCCTGCTCATGGAAATATGAATACCTGGCGGGTTTACTGTTAGTTTTAGATTAATGTTTACAGTTTTTGGAGTTAACCTGCTGCACGTGGTAGGCTTTATGATGTCTAAGGTTCTTCTCATTGAATATGGGTATTTAAGACTTTCAAACTAAAAATCAGAGTTACATACTTTTCTAGGAATGCTTAGCATTGCTTTCTCACAGTAACACTGGATTTTAAAACAATCACCTCCACTTATTTATTATTGTAGACTTTTACATCTTTCGGACTTTTCAATGAAATTTGTGGAGGGATTTGGGCCACCTCCAGTCATATCTGATATTATTATCAAGCTGTGTAACCAAGATGACACACATCTCTTATTCCATTTCTTAGCAGATCCCCTGGCAAGTTAGGTGTCGTTTGCCTCAATACTAACCTACCTACTGCTACGGTGCAGGCTGTTTCTGCGGACATGTGGTTTCATGTTGATGATCATCTAATATATATTTTACTACTCCAGGGCGGGGGTAATCATTTTGAGGGACTTGTTTGCCAGAACTGACAGATGGATGGATGGAAACCATGCGGAGCCATGCAGAAATGAGTAGATTATTTTAGGTTGGGACAGGAATTTAGAAGCAAGTGAATTAATGCAACTGGAAATATTTTAACAACCTCATTTGTGAAGAAAAGCTGGTGAGGTTGTATTGCTGGTACCGGGAAACTGGGAGAAAATTATACTCATGTATTTATGCCTGGATATTTTAGAGTTATACATGCAATATAAATTATTTTATTATTTGGTTTTATCCAGCAAAAATGGTATTTATAGTATTAGTATTATAATTATTATTTTTCTATTACTGCAACTCTGGGAAAACTACTCAAGTACCCATCTTCCACACCTTTTAAATCGTTGTGTAAACTATTAAAGTTGTCTTCTGTGCTTTGCAAGTTAAAAAAAAAAAAATCCCAGGCGAGGCACAGGGCCTCATGCCTGTAATCCCAGCACTTTGGGAGGCCGAGGTGGGCGGATCACGAGGTCAAGAGATCGAGACCATCCTGGCTAACACGGTGAAACCCCATCTCTACTAAAAATACAAAAATTAGCCGGCTGTGGTGGTGCACACTTGTAGTACCAACTACTCAGGAGGCTGAGGCAGGAGAATCACATGAACCCAGGAGTCAGAGGCTGAGGTGAGCCGAGATCACGCCTCTGCACTCCAGCCTGGGTGACAGAGCTAGACAAAAAAACGAAACAAAACAAAACAATCATTGATGCTCATACTTAATGAGTGCTATTTTCAGTGTTGCTAAATTCAATCATTTAAACTACTGGATGCCCAATTAAATTTAAATTTAGGATAAACTGTAGGGTTTTTAGTATATTGTCAATTATCACAAGAAACACAGTTGTAGAAAAATTTATTGGTTATTTATTTAAAATTAGAATTTAAGTAGATGTCCTGTATTTTATTTGACAATGCTCATTAGGATTCATTGATATTCCAACATTCACCATGGTGATGATGGTGGCTGGTATCAAACTCACTTGGTAGGGAAGAGAGAAACTACCAGCAAGTATAACTTGGGTATGTATTCGCAACTCCTGTCCTTTAAATTGTCTAAAAGTTAGCTTTTACTCATATGAAATTGTTGATATCAAAAATGTATGGTGACATATACAAAAGATAATTTCATATGGTTCAGTCTAGCATAATTATTTGTCTACCCCTGAACTATCTGAGCATTCCTGGAATCATCCCCCTTGCAATGTGTTTTGTTTTACTGGAATGGCTTAGAATTGTCCTGTGGGTGCTGATAAATGAAGCTGCTTAATGTTGCTTAATATTATATTGGATTATTATTTTCTGTTAATCCTACTATATTAGTTTCGTAGGGATGACATAACAAATTGCCACAAACAAGTTGGGTTATGACAACAGACATTCCCTTGAAGTTCTGAAGTCACTAAGTCAGAAATATGGGAGAACCACACTCTCTCATGGAGCTCTAGAGAATCGATTCCTCACTTTTTTCAGTTTTTGTGGCTGCCCTAGCATGCCCCCGAAGAAAGATACCCCTACATGATTGGACACTCAATTTATATTGTAATTCAACCACTTGCAGGATGAAACTCCAGGTTTGGTGTCCAGAAATCATAACTTTGCAGTTATAGGTGATAAAGATTTCTTTCTGAGGAAACATAAAAGACTTCGGGTACTTTACGCACAACATAGGGGCAGGGGCAAGCAGAGCTACAGACTCAGAGAGCAAAGTATTGAGCCGTGCAAGAATTAACTTGAAATGGATTAAAGACAACGTAAAACCTAAAATGATCAATCTACTAGAAGAAGACATTGAGGGGTAACCTTCATGACATTGTTCTAGGCTGAGATTACTTGTCTATAAGTCAAAAAAATAGGCAAAGTAAGCAAAAATAGACAAGTGAGAATGCGTCAAACTAAAGAGTTTCTTCATAGCAAAGAAACCAAGTAACAGAATGAAGAGTAATACACGATTTGAAGAAAATATTTGAAAATTGTACATCGGATAAGGGCCAATATCCAAAATAACGATTGAATTCAAACTACTCAATAAAAAAAAAAAAATACAAATCACTCTATTCTAAAAATGGGCAAAGCACTTAATAGATATTTCTCAAAAGATGACATACAACTGGGCCACGTATATATGAAAAATTCCTCAACATCTTTAAACATCAGAGAAGTACAAATTAAAACCACAGTGAAATATCATCTCATGCCTTTTACAGTGGCTATCATCAAAAACATGAACGATAACAAGTATTGGCAAGGATGTGGAGAAAAGGAAACACAGTATTTGTGGTGTTGTAAATTAGTACCACCATTTTGGAAAAAAAGTTGAAGGTTCCTCAAAAAACTGAAAGTAGAATTCCCATAGGATCCAGCAATCCCCCCACTGGGTATATAGCCAAAGAAATTGACATCAGTATCCCAAAGACATGGCTACACCTTTACATTAATTGCAGCATTACTCACATTAGAGAAGATATGGAAAAAAAAACCAAAGTATTCATCAACGGATAAAAGGATTTTTAAAAATTGTGGTGTAGATACACAGTGGAATGCTATTTAGTCCATTATTTAAAAAAAAAAAACTCTGTCATTTTTAATAACATGTGTGAATATTTATTGAAATAAGCCAGACATAGACAGACAAATACCATATGATCTTAGTTACATATGGAATCTAAAAGTCAAACTCATTTAAGTAGAAAGTAGAATGGTGGTTACCAGAGGCTGGGAATAGAGAGGTGAGTAGGAAAAGGGGAGACATTGGTTAATGGGTACAATGTTACAGTTAGGTAGGAGGAATCGGTTCTGGTGTTCCATATACAGCACATTGATTATAGGTAACAATAATGCATTGTACCTTTCAAAACTTCTAAAAGAATTTTAAATGTTCTCATCACAAGTAAATGATAAATATTTGAAGTAAAAGATAGGTACCAATTACATTGTACATAATAAATATAATTAATATTTGCCAATTAAATATTAAATAAAACTTATGAAAAAAAGAAACCTAATGGAATTTTCCATGCTGGGTTTTAAACATATTTGGAACTTGTTACTTTTTTATTTCTTCCATTTTCCCTTGTTGGAATGTCAGTGTCTATCACAGTTATGTTATGCCTCTCCTACCATTGTATTTTAGATGAGGATAATTTGTTTTCTAATTTCACAGGTCCACAGATGAAGATTTTTGTCCCAGGATTCAAACTATCTAGAGTTTCACCCACACCTGATTAAGATAATGAGATTTAGACTGAGATGATGACTTTAGAAATGTTGGCCTGATGATAAGTAGATAAGGTTTTGGACTTAGAATTGATTTTGTTATAGATTGATATTTTAGGGATGTTGGTAAATACTACTGTACACATGGGAAGGACATGGCTTTTGTGGAGACTGGCTATAGTGGCCTAATGGCAACCCTGCAACAAATACGAATATGGAAAATCATGCAATTAACTTACATAGTAAACTATAACAAGAGGCGATAATCGTCAATTATATACGTAGGTGTTAAATTTAGATTATACGAGTGGCCAAGGGAGATTTGGCAGAGAAACTGTGATGAGGTCATATGACCACAGAGGCAGAGAGAGAAGTCATGTGGCCATGAGCTGAGGAGCAACTGGAGCCTTAAGAAGCTGGAAGAGGCGAGGAATGGACAGGTCCTTAAAGTTTACCAAAGAAAGAGGAAGTGCAGTCCAACTGACTCCTGATTCCAGACTTCTGGCCTCCAGGCCTGTGAGACAGCACACTGGTTTCTCGAGTTGCTTAGTTTATGGTCATTTGTAAGAACATTCCTAGGAAAGGAATGTAAATTTGTCTGCTTTATATAGAAACATAGTTGAAATTTTCTTTTCTGTGTGTTGAAAGCTTTAAATAGCATTGCAGTTATGTGCCCTTTCAGGTTTGATAGAATTCCTTAGTGAATTATTGAGTCTGATATATTTAGGGAAAATTCACAAGCTTCTCATTTTCTTATTCAGAAATCAGTTTATGTGTGTCTTCTGTTTCTTTGAAGTTGCTTTTAGCAATCTTCCCTCAAAATCCTTCAGATTAAATTTATTTGTGTAGAATTAAGAAAATAGTGTTATAATGTTTTCAAGCTGCTTATTTTCTATGTCTTTTCATGTATCTTAATAAGATTAAGATTAGTTTATGTTTATTTTTTAAACTTTCCTTCCAGAAAATCAGGTTTGAATCTATATTTTTGTTTACTAGTCTTTATTCATTTTCTTCTTTTATTCTCCATTATTAGTTACATATTTAATTCATCTAATATTATTCTTTTTTAGTCTATGTCTTTGATATGTTTGGAATTACAAGTATACTTTCAGAAGCACTTAATTTGTATCCCATAATTTCCATATATGTTCTTTCTTATTATAGTTATTTTTACCTAGAAATTCTGCCATTTGTTGTGCTTTTTTTTCCTGTGATTTGAGAATTCCTGAAGTAGAAGGTTTTCGTTGTTTCAGTTAATACATTTTCAGATTAAGGTCATTTTTTGTTTTCTGATGTTTTTCACTAATTTTTAATTGTATTTGGTCTATGACTTTAGTTGTCTTTAGCATTATATCTGTACTATTTTACTTTGAGTCCTTTAATGAGATAGCCTTGAAGACTAATATGTAGTCAGTTTTACTAAATATTCTATAGGCACTTGAATTAAATGATACAGCATCAGAATGCAGAGAATGATTTATGAAATATATCAACCTCCTTATTAATTACATAATTCAATTATTCACATTTTCAAATACTTTATCTATTATGGACTGAAATTTGTGAGCTATAACCCTTTACCATTCTGTTTATAGACATAACTCTTTGTATATATTGTGATTTCTTCTTTGTGAATGTTGGTGAGTAACGTGCAACAGAGAGATTCATACTCACAGTGAATGGCTCACTTTAGGATTGTAAAGTGCTTTTCTGTTCCTTCTTTTTATTATTTCAGTTTGGATCCCATCATTGTGGGCACTGAAATCATATATCTTAGTTTCCTTTTTATGTATGTGGATTTTTATTATAATCTTATTTTTTTGTTTGTTTTAGATACATCTGGTTTCCTTGTGTGAAGTTCTATTTTTGTTTATATATTTTTCTAGTGACTATCTCCATTCTTATAAATTTAGCTAATACTGTGTTATCATCATACAATAAATAGCAGTTAAAATAAAATAGACTGTTTCCATCTCCTCCCATTTCTCTTAAATATTTGTAATTTTTAATTTTTGTTTACTTTTGTGCTCTTGGTAATGCTTACAGATCTCATATTTGACTTTTAGCTCGGACTTACACTTTTTCATTCTTAGTTATTACTAATAATTTTTTTTTTAGCTTATAATTTTATTTTCTTAGGAAAAGAGATATTGTTTGTACACTTTTCAAGGCCTATGTTTACATTCTGATCAATTACCCTGATCCTGATGTTAATCACAGTCAGGGTTTCTGCCTGTCATTACCGATTAGTACTCACAAGTATTTCTTGGAAAGATACATTACTTCCCAAGAAAATATCCTTCATTCCACTCCCCCCCAAGAAATATAATTATTGTTTCTAAATACAGAATTTTATATTGATACCAATTAAAGGTGCTAACTAATATTTAGGTAGATTATTCCATCTGGTCAGAATATTTTTTTAGTTTCATTTTATTTTTGATGACACAATAATTATACATATTTATGAGGTACAGGATACGAATATAAACTATGGACATATGTATACAATGTGTAATAATCAAACTAAGGTAATTAGCATATTGCAATGTTCAAGGTTTTTTGGCTATAATCTCCATACTTGAAAGACAATGTGGGTGGATATAAAACCTTTGGCTGAATTTATTTTCTTGAGTATCCAAAGTCCACAGATGTTTAAAAATAATTTCCCATGCAAATATTTCACTGACTGCTTCCCATCTTTGAAAAGTTGGTTCTTTTTAATCTCTAAATTCATAACAATTTAAGCAAACCTATATTATTAACAGTTAGTATGGGCTGACATCTTGTATTATAACAATATATCATGTCTACTCAGTTTTCCCTAAGAGAAAGAATATTATCTAGTTCATTTCATAGTTCATGTATCTAAAATAATTCCTAGTGCATGGAATTTGATTAATAGCTCTTTCTCCATCTCAAATACAGCTGTTTTCAGAGTACAAAAAGGTACTATTACATGGTTTAGATTTGATATATAAAAATTTTAATATTATTTTTGAAATATAATAACACTGACCTATGCCCTAAACAATTAACACATGTTAATTTATTTAATCTTCACAACACCTCTGTGAGGTGTAATTGTTCCCATATACAAATGAGGAAACTAAGGCATAGGAAAGTTCAGAAACTCCTTATGGACAATAGTCTGTAAGTGATATATCTGGGATTTAAACTCAGGCAGAAAAAGTGTATAAGTTGTTCCTTAACCACTGTGCTATCCTGGTGGAAATCTAAACAGCAAATAAGTAGTGTAATACAATGTTTCATTTTGATTATAAAGATAAACAAAATGTTTAGTGGAATATAATATCCTCACCATTAAAAGATACCTTCATCATCATCTTTTCAAAGTATTTAAGTTAAAAATGAACTGAGAAGTTTACTAAATCTAACTCCTAGAACTCTGAGTACCTTTGTAATTTCTTTAATTCACAGATGGCATAAGCTAAGAAACTAAAATGCTGTTGGTAAAATTGTTTATCTTCTCAGCCCTTGCTAGAAGTGTTTATTCTGGCATAATTTTTACTTCCCCAGGCAATTGGGCTTCTCTTACTTTTCTTTAGCTACTGCTCAATATCCTAATTTAACAGCTCACTATCAATGAGTTGACACTGATTTCCATTTTAAATTTTAGTTTCTTAATTTCATCCTGTAACTCCTACTAATTACTTTTACATATCATTGCTCTTTCTAACTTATAAAGTAGTACTTTCTCCTCTAACATTAATCCATTTCATATTACTGTAGTTAGTTATCGTTTTCCCATCACTCATTTTCCAGCCAGATTTACATATTCAGGACTTCTTAATGGTTTCTCATTAATCACTTCTATTATTCCTTAAATCACCCTATTATATTCTTCTCTGGAACTATATAATGATTATAAATACAAGGATATTGAAATACTGTTTAGCCAAGTTGCCGTATGAGTCAATTATTCTTCGAGTTCAGAGAGGTTCTAAAATTCTATTCTCCTAAGCAATGAGAGAAGAGACTATTTATGACCTCTTCTTTTGATTTCTATACTTCCTATACTGCACCAGCATCCAGATTTTAGTTACAAGAGCGGGTAGATAGGGTCAATATCAACATTTTCATACATAAAATTGTCATTTTAATCATTAAATAAAATGGCCTAGACCGGGAATAGTGACTGACATTATTATTATCTTTTTGTTTTCAGGAAAAGTATTTAACTTATATTATGGTATTTTGTTAAAACACAGGAAAAATTGTATGAATTTAAGAACTGTTTCTCCCGCTAGGCTTTTGTATTATGATATGTTTTGTGGCCCTTGTCAGAGGTTTGGCCTGGATGATGGACAGTCTGTGGAATCCAGAGTATATGCATAACCTTTCTCATCATATATTTCTCTATACAGAAGAAAGTAATTCTTATTCATTGTGTGTAATTCTAAGGACATTGATACAAACAAATATTACATGTTTGCTTTCTGTCATTTGAACACTGGAAAAATAAATGCAAAGTTCTTTCATTTCAAATAGCTTAAGTATACATTATATTATATTGAAAGTATGCTTATTATTATTTATATATAATTATACATAAGCTCATATGTGTGTATATGTATATCTATGTGTTTTTGTGCATATGTGTGCATGTATATGTGTATATATCAGTATATATCACATAAATAAAATAATTAAATATATCCACACATATACAAACTTACCAACAGTCCATGCATCTATATAGCTTAATTTATCAAGATGTTTCATCAGATCATTAGTTTCCAAATACTGCACTGAACTGTATTTTAGGAATCAATTAACTTTCAATGTAGTTTCAAACGATTTATTACTCTAGGCCTATCATTATGCCTATAGATGAACAGCATGAAAAACAATTTGCCCAATAGCATTTCTGTGTCAAAGTTATCTGAAATATAGTAATAGATTTTACTGAATTGAAACTTGGATTCCTCTCTCTGTTGGCTGTGGCTGAAAAGAATAACTTTTCAGACTTTAGAACCTTATAAAAATATAAAGCAGAAACTTAGTTGAGTTTTTTTTTTGATAATGAAATCCCTAAGCAATGTTCATATTTTGTAAGCAGTTCATTAGAATTAGACATCTATTGTTTCTTATTTACAATGTGTGATCATGTGTTTGCCCGTGTGTGATTATTCACAATGGGTTGGGATGACTCATTTATTACTCTTTGTGTTCAAAGTCTAAAAATGTTAAAATCTGTTAGTAAACAACATTCGATCCTTATTCTGTTACTAAATGCAAGTCAAAGGAATGACAATGTAATCCTCAATAAACACAATCCACTAAAAGACCAGAAATATAGTATGTAGAATAAATCTAGTATGGTTGTAGCTGAACGTATTTCATGTTTTTATCTTATAATTTACTTAAACTTTTAAAAACAAACTTATAACTTTTAGTGTTTACTCTTAAGACCCATCTCAAATCATGTGTTAAATACAAAGGGTTTAATAATCTTTTACTCATGGTGGGGTATGGAAATCTTAAAAATACATAGTACTTGGTTATGAACGTGCTTTATGTCTCCTACAGGCAGGGACAGATTTGTAGCACACATAGATACACACTCAGGAAAATTATCAGTACATTCAGAGTAAATTAATTTTTGAAAAGTCTTATCCTATCAGAAGCAACAACTTCAAGAAGAAAATAAAACTGATAGGTTTTCTACATTGAGAAATTATAGAAATGCATATTTTGATAAGTGAAACCGAAAAGATAATCAAAAATGTGTTTATGACTGAAATATACCTGAAAATGTTGTACTACAAATACGATATTTAATGTAAACTTAAAAAATTTCTTCCCTTGAAGAAGCAGGAAGGGGAAGTTGATTGTCAAGAAACATGAAGACAGTATGTATGTTGTGTTGTAATATACACACGGTATTTCATTCTTAGTTTGCTTCTAGTTAAATCAAATAACATGAAATAAAGACAGCAGCAAAATCATCACATGGATTGGTCTGGAAGTATAATTAAAAACTGGTGCAAAATAGGAAGAAAAGAAGACAAAGAAAAAGAAGCTATTGAGGTAGTATTAGATAGTAGTCATTATTGAGGTAGTAGTAATTATTAGCCAGACATAGCTTAGAGCACAATTTTCATCTCATTTCATGTTTTCCATAATCACCCTGGAAAATGCTTAAATAAGAAAACTGAAGCTTCAAAGGTTGAGACAATGTCATATATCTCCTAAATGACAAGACCCAGATTTAGATTTCATTTTACAGTAAGGTTATATCTTCAAACACCCTTTGTTGACTTGAAAGACAAGTTTAAAATTTTTTGGCTTAACTTAATTTGCATTGTATTTACAGTTGAATTAGTTAGAAGGAAATGACAAAACAACAGTATTTGCTGAAAATCAGAAAGCCAAATAGAACCAGAAACCTAAAGAAAACAATATTTGGATCCACTTCTGTAAAGTGTGCAAATAGGAGCCATATAAGAAGAGACTTTGAGAAAGGCTGCTAAGGAGAAGCACATCCCTAGCTACAAGAGGTTTATGTCAGAGGAAAGAGAGTACATCCAATTGCATTCATCCTTATCTTTTTCCCCTTTTCCACCCAGCCAGGCTTCATTAAACAATGAATGAAAGTTATCAAAGTGTATTTACAATGTACCACACCATGCACCAGTGAATTCAACTTGGCAATTTTCTGATTCCTTTGAATGATATGGACAGGAACGTGCAGAAAGTCCTGCTGGCGGATTTATAGAGCAGTGCTGATTTCGATCTGTGAGGAGATTAGCTGTTCTGCCTAGCTGGCTAAAGTGAACTGCCTTAGAGATTAAATAAGGAACAGCTTTTTAAGAACTGTTTTATCTTTTTTTTTCTGCCATCTGAATGAGTATCTCTTGAAGGTTAAAATCCACTGAGGTATATAGGTTTTAAAAATTGCAATTATTTATGCCCTAAAATATACAGCAATGAAATAACTCTGAGACTGATAATCCTAATCAGAAGGATCAAAAAATTACATGAATGCAACATGCACGTACCTCAGAGGAAATCTAGACTACATTAAAAAATATGTTCAAGGGAGGCCAGGTGCAGTGGCTCACACCTGTAATCCCAGCAGTTTGGGAGGCGGAAGCTGGCAGATAATTTGGGCTCAGGAGTGAGAGACCTGCCTGGGCAACATGGTGAGGCACCATTTCTACTAAAAATACAAAAAAAAAAAAAAAAAAAAAAAAAACCAAAAGAAAAAGGAAAAGAAAAAAGAAAAAATAGCCAGGTGTGGTGGTGCTCACCTGTGGTCCCAGCTACCAGGGAGACTGAAGTGGAAAAACCACTTTGGCATTAGGGATGGATGCGGTGGCAGTGAGTTGAGATCACACTGCACTGCACTCCAGCCTGGGTGACAGAGCAAGACTCTATCTCCAAACAAAGAAATAAAAAATTACATTCAAGGAAAAAAGTGAAAGACAATTTGAACTTATTAAATGTCAAGAATATTTTTAGTACATCATCACTTACCATTTTCAGAATTGAAACAATTCTGATCTCAAAAATAGGCATTGTGTATGTACCAAATAGAATGAACTATTAATATTAAATTAATTAAATATATGCACACACATTAACATAAATATTTTACCTTTGTTTTTCAGACCTCTAGTTAATTGTAGCCACATAAGGTGGTAAGATATGCGCATTGTCCTTAATTCTACAACTGATAGTTATACTTCAGATTATGTGTGTAATCAAACCATGCACTGTTACTTTCACTTTTTGCAAATATGAAGTTGTTTTCTATTTTATAAAGACAATAGGACTTAATACACAGGAACGCCACCACTGCACCTACACACATCCTCGCTACATCATTGCAAACTTACCCGCAGTCATTTGCTTCTACCTCTTGTCCTATGGTAACCTCAGAGAAGGAGGCATACTATCCTAGGTTGTTTCTTTGCACTTGTGATTTGGATTCTATTGAGGCTCATCTCTATCCACAATGAACCTTTTAAAATTACTTACCCTCTCTTCAGTATCCCTAGACTACATCAGTATCCTTGTTGTCTTGTCTCTATTGAGCTTTTTATCCCTGTGCATAGAAACACTCTCGTCTCCCAACTTAAAATTAAAACATTTATTTCATTATGTTCTTGTTTATTTGTTTTATAATCTTTCTCCAACACAAAGGTATGAACCTTCTCCAAGAAGACAGTGTTTTTCTATTTTTTTCTCCCATATTTTTGCTTCCCATTCTCTCTCCACCACATCACAATTAGTTTCTCTCTCCATTGTATCAAAGAATAATCATGTATCTTCCATCTGAGTATATAACATGAGTAAGTGTTCAGACTCTGAAGACAGATATTCCAGTTGAGTTTTCTGTCGACTTTCTACTTGGGCACTATTTTTATCACTTTGTGATTCAGTTTCTTTAGCTATAAAGAGGGGATGATAACACTCTCTTTCTCAAAATATTACAGTAAGAATTAAAAGGACAATTATGGGTATATTAACTCAATGAAGACATTTCAATGTGCTTAAAATCTGTCTTGACACAGAGGAAATACTCTAACAAATATTAGTTGCTGCTACTATTTTTTTCTTCTTAAAGGCATTTTATTTTATTTTTTTATTTCCAACTTTTATTTTAAGTTCGGTGGCACATGTGCAGGATATACAGGTTTGTTACATAGGTAAACATGTGCCATGGTGGTCTGCTGCACAGATCAACCCATCACCTATGTATTAATCCCAGCATCCCTTATCTATACTTGCTGACCTTCTCCCTTCTCCCACCCCCGACTCCTATAGGCCCCAGTGTGTGTTGTTCCCCTCACGCGTCCATGTATTGTCATCATTTAGGTCCCACTTATAAGTCAGAGCATGTCGTATTTGGTTTTCTGTTCCCGCATTAGTTTGCCTAACTAATGGCCTTCAGCTCTCTCTACGTCCCCACAAAGGACACTAATCTAGTTCCTTTTCATTGTTGCATAGTATTGCATGGTATGTATGTGCCATATTATCTTCACCTAGTCTATCATTGATGGACATTTAGGTTGATTCCATGTCTTTACTATTGTGAATAGTCCTGCAACAAACATAGATGTGTATGTGTCTTTATAATAGAATGAATTATATTCCTTTGGGTATATACCCAGTAATGGGATTGCTGGATCAAAAGGTATTGCTGCCTCTAGGTCTTTGAGGAATTGCCACACTGTCTTCCGGAATGGTTGAACTAATTTACACTTCTACCAACAGTGTAAAAGCGTTCCTTTTTCTACACAACCTCATCATCATCTGTTGTTTTTTGACTTTTTAATAAAAGCCATTCTGACTACTGTAAGATGGTATCACATTGTGGTTTAGATTTGCATTTCTCTAATGATCAGTGATACTGAGCTTTTTTTCATGTTTGCTGGCTGCATAACTGTCATCTTTTGGGAAGTGTCTGTCTGTTCATGTCCTTTGCCCACTTTTTAATAAAGCTGTTTTATTTCTTGAAAATATATTTAAGATACTTATAGATGCTGGATATCAGAGCTTTGTCAGATGCATAGATTACACAAATCTTCTCCCATTCTGTAGGTTGTCTGTTTAACCTGTTGATAGTTTCAGAAGCTATTTAGTTTAATTATTAGGTTGGTTCAAAAGTAATTGTGATTTTGCTACTAAAAGCAATGTGAAAACCCGCAATTACTTTTGCACCAACCTAACAGACCTTCTTTGTCAGTGTTTGCTTTTGCTGCAGTTGCTTTAGGCCTCTTTGTCATGATATCTTTGCCTGTGCCTATGTCCTGAAAGGTATTGCCTAGGTTTTTCTTCTAGAATTTTTATAGTTTTGGGTTTTACATTTAAGTCTTTAATGCATATTGAATTGATTTTTGTATGTAGTATAAGGAAGGAGGTCAGTTTCAATTTTCTGCATATGGCTAGCCAGTTGTCCCAGCACAATTTATTAAATAGGGTATCCTTTCTCCATTGCTTGTTTTTGTCAGGTTTGTCAAAGATCAGATGGTGGTAGGTATGCAGTCTTTATGTCTGGATTTTGTATTGTTCTCCATTGGTCTGTGTGTCTTTTTTTTTTTTGTACCAGTACCATGTTGTTTTGGTTACTGTAGCACTGTAGTATAGTTTGAAGTCAGATAACATAATGCCTCCAGCTTTCTTTTTGCTTAGGATTGCCTTGGCTACTCAGGCTTTTTGGTTTCATATAAATTTTAAATTATTTTTTTCTAATTCTGTGAAGAATGTTAATGATAGTTTCATGGAAATAGCACTGAATCTATAGATTGCTTTGGGCAGTATGGCCATTTTCATGGTATTGATTCTTCTTATCCATGAGCATGGAATGTTTTTCATTTGTTTTTGTCATTTCTGATTTCTTTGAGCAGTGGTTTGTAGTTCTTCTTGAATAGGTCCTTTGCTTCCCTTGTTAGCCATATTGCTAGGTATTTTACTCTTTTTGTGGTGATTGTGAATGAGAGTTCATTCATGGTTTGTTTCAGAGTTGCCTATTGTTGGTGTATAGGAATGCTAGTGATTTTGCATGTTGATGTTGTATCCTGAGACTTTGCTGAAGTTGCTTATCAGGTTAAGTAGCTTTTGGGCTGAGATGAGGAAGTTTCCTACATATAGGGTTATGTCATCTGCAAAAAAATAAAATTTGATTTCCTCTCTTCCTTTCTGAATACATTTATTTTTTTTTCTCTTGCTTGATTGCCCTGGCCAGAAGCTTTATAAGTGAAGGAGAAATAAAATCCTTTCCAGACAAATAAATGCTGAGTGAATTCATTACCACCATATCTGCCTTACAAGAGCTTCTGAAGGAAGTATTAAATATGGAAAGGAAAAATTGTTATCAGCCTAAAAAACACACTGAAATACACAGACCAGTGACACTATGAAGCAAACATATAAATAACTGTGCAAAATAACCAGCTAGCATCATGATAACTGGATCAAATACACTCATAACAATACTAACCTTAAATGTAAATAGGCTAAATGCCCCCATAAAAAGACACAGAGTGGCAAGCTGGACAAAGAGCCAAGACCCATTGGTATGCTGTTTTCAAAAGACCCATCTCATGTGCAAAGACACTCATAGGCTCATAAAGGGATGAAGACAAATTTACCAAGCAAATGGAAAACAGGAAAAAGCAGGGTTTGCAATCCTAGTTTCTGACAGAACAGACTTTAAACCAAAAAAATCGAAAAAGACAAAAAGAAGAGCATTACATAATGGTAAAGGGTTCAATTCAACAAGAAGTAACTACACTAAATATATATGGACTCAATACAGGAGCACCCAGATTCATACAGCAAGCTCTTAGAGACCTTCAAAGAGACATAGACTCCCACACAATAATAGTGGGAGACTTAAAACCTCACTGACAATGTGAGACAGATCATCAAGACAGAAAAGTAATAAAGATATTTAGGACCTGAACTCAGTTCTGGCTCCAGAAGATACCTATTTAGTAGATTCTGACAGTTATCTGCAGAACTCTCCACTCCAAAACAACAGAATATACGTTCTCCTCATTCCCACGTGATGCTTACCCTAAAGTTGATCAAATACAACCTGCTAATGATAATCACCCAGTCAATCGTACTTCCTTTAGCCAAATCCAATTAATTTTTATAATCCAAAATTGTTTTAAATTTTGAGAACAGTTTACTTTTCTGATGACTAGCTACCTCCCGAACAGCATCCCTTGGGAATATTCAATGCCAACATTCTCTCCTATTATTTGAAGATTTCCTCCAAGATTATATTTCCTTCCTTTTCATGCTTGTTTCTTAAAATAAGTGTTCCCTAGTTGTCAGGATTAATATTTTAGAAAAAATTAATCCCGTTTACCTGAATTATTTTAAGTAAAGAAGCTACCCATAAAATGAAAAGCAGGCAATCCTCTTCTCACCTTTGTATCCACATCATCATCCATTAATTACTCTAATATTTATTGAACGCCAACTCTGTGTCAGAAAAAAATGCTAGATGTTGGGAATGCAGTGATAAGTTAACACACAGCCTTGGCATCATGTTGCTTAATTAAGCAATCAGAAATCTTGACATCAAATTAGATCTAGTCACTTCTTTCTTACATCTCTTCAATGGCTTTCCATTTAGCAAAATTAAAAAAGGCCTTGTGTGGTCTTGTACCCACTGACCGCATTCCTCATTCCCTCTACTCTGGATTCAGTCACATTATTTTGATCCCTTAAATGTGCCATGTTTCACTCACCTCAGGCACTTGGTACATTTTCTGTCTTCCTGAAATAGTCATCCTTACAGTCTATACCTAACTTACCCCCAGGCTTCTTTCAATTCTCTCTTTAACTATTATAGAATACCAGAAAGAATTAAATATTCTAGATTTTTCCCCTTTAGCACTATATAACTCTTCTTCATAGAAAACATATTATTGATCTAGGAGTGTATGTGATATTTGATTAATGTCTGTCCACGTCCACAGATTAGAAGCTGTGTGCATGTAGGGGCTGAGTCTGCCTTTGCTCCACACTTACCCTTTTTATTCTTTGCTTAGCTCATGTGGAACATAGCAACTGACACATTGAAGGAACTCAAAATAAATACATTTGTTAAGTAAAGATATGCAAATTGTCTCTTTTCATTATCACCTTGACCTATGTTTGACAATCTGAGAAAAAAAAATTTACAATGAGAAAATATTTTAGGTGAAGACATTGATATTTTATATATATCAGTGGTGACTGTTGTTCTCTAAGTGTTTAAAATCAAGTTATTCTTAGAACTTCCCCAAGGTAGTATTCAACAGACAAGTTAATATTCAATTTTAAATCAATATAAAATTATACTTACTAGAATAATTAATGAGATATCATACAATCCAAATAGAAAAGTATATGTATACAAGTGGCTAATTAGACAGATGGATAAATAGATAGATAGATAGATGACAGACTCCCATCAACATCTACAGTATGTACATTAGAATAAAGTATCTCAGCCTGTTTTCTAAATAGTTCTACTCTAGAATCACCTGGAGTACATTTTAAGATGGCAAATATCTCAGCCTCCTTGGCCATCCTCTCTGGCTATAAAATAATCACCATAGTCTTATTATGATGATGCTTTGATTCTTTGCACTTCATTGAAATTACTTTTATTTAATTCTTGACTATTATCATTGGGACATTTCAGGAAGATTAGAGTAGAGACAAAACAAACAAAGATGGAGAGAAACATTGTTAGTGTAGTCTACATCAGATCTTCCCACCTTAGCAAAATATATTTTCTGAAGGAAAGATCAAAACAGTTGACAAACAATAATTAAAATGTAATTATATCACAAAGTGATACTATTTTCATTTTAATGGCCTGACAGCATGAATTATTCATACCTCTGCCAAATTTCCATTCAGGAAAAGATGAGTGAGTTGCCTGAATCACAAAAAGTATGTTCTTTTTACCTTCTTTAAAGAAAGGATTCCTTCTCTGGTCTCTTTGTCAGTGGAGATTGAGAATATCCCCATGCCATCACCATTTATGATGGAGTAGGTCATGTCAGCATTTGAGCCAGTATCGGCATCATTTGCCTTGATTTTCCCAACAGCTGAACCAACTTGAGCTGACTCAGGAACATATAGCTGATAATGTTCTGGAAGACATTTCATATTAAATGTATTTAAATACAATGTTCATGAAATAATCTTACAAGAAAAAGACAAATATTTAGAGCACTAATTCAAATGACCGTTATATTAGGTAATGCATCAAATGGACTTTTTTAGATTTTAAAAGTAGACTATTTAGTAATTAAATACTAGATTTATATAAACTTTAAAAGGTATGTAAAACACTTTGCATGAAAAGATTTATATATTTGAATATGAAACATTTTATTAGCTCTAAACCCTTAAATTACAAACATTAGAGGAGAGTCAAGTTTTCCTTCTGATTCTGAACCAAAACTGAATTAGTCAAGTATTAGTGTAATCCCAATTTATTCTTCCCCGCATTGTAACATGTGACGTTCAAATACAAAAGTGTGGAAATAAAAAGTGTGGAAATGTAGAATTCAACAGAAAAACAAGATAAAATGCATAGCCTATTTGTGAATATAGATAATTATTTTTATCAAGTATAGTGAGATATAGAGTCATGTCAGAGAAAGTGAAAGTATTTATATATTTCTTTAGCATAAATTCCCTATCAGCTTCTAAAAAGGATTTGAGGTGGCTTCATAATAAAGTTTTAAATAATATAAAGTTATTACAATTTTTAAAAATCGATTACAGAGTTGAAGTATGAGAAAGTAAATGTCTATGTAAAAGTAAACAGCATTTGTGAATTAGCATTAATTTTGACACTTAATATTTTAGGTGAAGACACTGATATTTTATATATGCCAGTAGTGATTATTGTTCTCTAAGTGTTTAAAACCAATTTATTCTTAGAACTCTGCTGAGGATTCAACAGACAAGTTAATATTCAATTTTAAATCAATATAAAATTATAATTACTAGAAGAAGAATTAATGTGATTTCATGCAATCCAAATAAAAAACTATATGTACACAAGTAGCTAGACAGATGGATAGATCGACAGATAGATAGATTAGATAGATAGCTAACAATTTTAAAGCACTGTTAATTTTATACTCTCATTGTCTAATAGGTACAAATATCATTTTTCCAAAGTTTGTCCTGATATTAAATGTCGAATGGAACCGTTTCTATAGTGCTTATATTAAGAAGCATAATGAACATGTTTTTAACAATTGTTTTGTTCACAAGTTAAAAAAGCTTATTAGAGCAATTTATTATAGAAAATTCAAAACATTATAAACAACAGAAGCCCAGGAATCTTGAATTAAAATGTAATTTAACAAAATAATTTCCACAAGATTAAATTAATAGTGATTCAATGCTATACAAGGATATAGTTAGACTATATGGGTAAGTGAATGCACAATCTCTACAAAAATAATTTCAGTGAGACAATCATTTGTCATTAGTGGTATGATACTGAAAACAGAAGTCTAATCTAGTGAATGTTGAAAATATATTTTGTTATTATTGTGATAAGAACACTTAATATGAGATCTATCCTATAAACAAATTTCTACACAACACAGCATTGCTATTCATAGACACAGTGTTTTCCAGCAGATCTCTAGGACTTACTCATTTTGCATTATGATAATTTAATATTTGTTGATTAGCAATTCCTCATTCACCTTCTCTAGTCCCTGGTAACAACCACTCCATTCTTTGATTGTATGAATTTTACTATTTTATATACCTCATCTAATTGAAATCATGCAGTACTATATTTGCCCTTCAGTGACTGGTTGATTTCATTCAGCCTACTGTCCTCAGTATTCATCCATGTTGTTGTATATTGCAAGATCTCTTTTTTTAAGGCTAAATACTATCCCATTGTATGATAAACCACATTTTTCTCTACATTCTCTGTCTATGGACATTTAGATTGTTTCCACATCTTAGCTATTGTGAATACTGCTGCAATACACATAGGAATGCTAACATTTATCTGTAATCCTGATTTCAATTTTTAAAATAAATACTCAGAAGTGTGGTCATTAGGTCATGCAGTAATTTTACTTTTAACTTATGAGGGATCTTTATACTATATTCTGTAGATGCTACGCAAGTTCACATTTCTACCAACAGTGTGCAAGGTTTCAAAGGTCTTCACATCCTCAACAATACTTTTCTGTCATTGGCTTTTTTTCATAAATATCCATCCTGACACGTATGAGGTGTTATCATACTGTAGTTTTGATTTGCATTTCCATGATGACTGGTGACATTGAGAATCTTTATACATACCTATTGTCCATTTGAATGTGTTCTTTAGAGAAACAGCTACTCAGGTCTTAGGCCCATTTTTTAATCAGGTTATTGATGTTTTTTTTCCTTCCTTCTTCTTCCCTTTCTCTCTCTCCTCCTCTCTTTCTCTCTCACCTCCATCTCTCCCTCCCCTTCTCCTTTACCCATTCCCCCTCTCCTTCTTCCTCCTCCTTCTCCTTTTCCTTCTTCTTCTCCTTCTCCTTCTCCTTCTTTCTTTTCATTATTGAGTTGTAGGAGTTTTATTTTGGAAATCAGCCTTTTAGCAGACATGGCTTGCAAATATTTTATCCCACTCCATAGGCTGCTTTTCACTCTGTAGATGGTTTCCTTTGCTGCGTTAAACATTTATAACTTGATATAGTCCCATTTGTCTATTTTTGTTATTATTGCCTGGGATTTGCGGGTCATATCAGATTAAATATTATCAAGACTAATGTCATAAGGCTTTACCCCTATTTTTTTTCTTTTAAGAGTTGTGCAGTTTCAGATTTTATGTTTAACTTGTTAATCCAGTTTGAATTGGTGTTTGCGTATGATGTACAAAAAGAAGCCATTTTCATTCTTCTGTATATAGATATTGAGTTTTCACTCCATTGTTTTTTGTTTGTTTGTTTCATTTTGTTTTTTGAGATGGGGTCTCGTACTGGCTGGAGTGCAATGGCACATCTCGGCTCACTGCAACCTCCGCCGCTGGGTTCACACGATTCTCCTGCTTCAACCTCCCGAGTAGCTGTGATTACAGGCGCACACCACCATACATGGCTAATTTTTTGTATTTTTAGTAGAGACAGGGTTTCACTATGTTGACCGGTCTGGTCTCGAACCCCTGACCTTGTGATCTGCCTGCCTCTGCCTTCCAAAGTGCTCAGATTACAGGCGTGAGCCACCTTGCCCGACCCGTTTTTAAAGAGACTATCCTTTTCCTATTGTGTATTCTTAGCAACCTTGTTGAAGATGATTTTACTACCTATGATTTACCACTAAGATGATTTATTTAGAGACTCTACTCTGTTCCACGGGTCTACATATCTGTCTGCATGCCATTACCATACTATTTTAATTACTGTAGCATTTTAAAATATTTTGAAATCAGCAAGTGTGATGCCTCCGGCTTTGTTCTTCTTTTTCAACATTGTTTTGGTTCTTCAGAGCCTTTTTCTTTCCACATATATTTTAGAATTGTTCTTTGCTATCTCCGTAAAAAATGTCATTTGGATTTTGATAGGGATTTTACTGTACTTGTAGAGTTAAAATATAGTGTAGACATTTTATGAGAGTGCCACAGATAACATTACACACAGAAAAACTTAATGCTTTTCCATTAAGATCAGGAACAAAGCAAGGATGCCCACTCTTACCACTTATTTTCAAAATAGTACTGAAAGACATAGCCAGAGCAATTAAGCATGTAAATAAAATAAAAGGGAACTAAATCAGAGTGAAATAAGTAAAACTGTCCTTGTTTGTAGATAATATAATATTACATATATAAAAAATACAGGGTCCACAAAAAACAAAAATTGTTATAACTAATAAAAAAATCAGTAATGTTGCAGACATAAAATCAACATAAAAATTAGTTGCATTTACACATACTAATAAAAATTATTTGAAAAAAATAGAAAAACAATCCCATTTATAATAGCATTGAAATGAATTCAACTTTGTAAATAAACTAAGGAAGTGAAAGTCTCATGCACTGAAAACTATAAAACATGGATGAAAAATGTAAAAAGACAAAAGGAAGTGAAGGACTTACACACTGTAAACTAGAAAATATGGATGAAAAATATAAAAAAAACAAACAAATTGAAAGACATTCAGTGTTCATGGTTTAAAATATTTATTTGAACCGGGTGCAGTGGCTCGATACCAGTTCGAGACCAGCCTGACCAACATGGTAAAACCCCATCTCTACTAAAAATACAAAATTAGCTGGGTGTGGTGGTATGTGCCTGTAATTCCAGCTACTTGGGAGACTGAGGCAGGAGAATCGCTTGCAACTGGGAGGCAGAGGTTGCAGTGAGCCAAGATTGTGCCACTGCACTCCAGCCTGGGTGACAGAGTGAGACTCTGTCTCAAAAAAGAAAAAAATTGATAAACTTCTAAAGACAAAAATGTGTAATTTTAAATGTATATGTATAGATACTAAGGGTTGACACATGTGTTCACGTATGTGTTTGTGTTTACTCAATATTCAAGAAATATTTTTCTCAGCTCTCTTTCATAAGCATTGGAGAATACACCTGACATAAACTCACAGCAAAGTGAGGAAAACATTAGCTTTTAGTTTAATTAAACTAAATGTCCAAATAAAGTATGTTCAACCAACATATCTTGTCCTGTGTAAAGCACCCTCTTCTTTTAGACAAATGATCCCTTGACCTTAACCATATGGTTTTATCAAGATCTACCATTACTAAAAGATCTATCTTCCTTGATTCTGTGAATTGACATGGAAAAGCATGAGACTCAAGCGTTTATAGGATCCCTTCTTCCTTCTCACAGTTGATTGGTGAAGGGTAGGCAGCTGTTTCAAACATCTCCAAAAAGAGCATATGTCTCAAAAATGTTGAACTGGAACTAGAAAATAACTTTCATCTATCTTTGGTGGCACAGCTATGAAATACTAAGAAAAGGCTTTTGCCAATGGTCATGTTTCCAAAATTCATGTTGAAAGGTCAAATCTAAGGGCATAAAATCAGCATCAAAGAGAAGCCATGTGATTTGCACTGGCCTTGAAAATATCATGATGTTCCTGAAAAGTCACATCTGTTTTGTTCAACAAAATGTATAGAAATATTACAAAATATTAGTACAAATTCTCTAAAACATTTTGAGACAGAGACTAGGAGTCAATTTTTTTGGATGTTGTGGTCTCCAAGGTCCAACTAAATCAGAATTACCCACAATTACATTAACCTTCAAAAACCTGTCAAGTAGTTAATACCGGGATGGTAACACTAGAAAACCAGAGATGTCTTAGTTAACAGAGATAAATAAATACATTATAGAATTACTATGATGATAGCATTATAAAGAAGGTTGTTTTTACAAAGCAGATTGCAAAAAAAAAAAAACTGTTCAAATGGGTCACAAAAAACTCGTGGCCCAGAAAACATTTAGGCTGAGTCTTAAAATATGAAACAGATTCCTGGTACAGGAAGATTATGTTTATGGGGAAAAAAACCCTGATAATTCTTGATACATTTTAAGAATTGCAAACATAGTAACTTCCCCATTCACTATGTCCCATTAAACAAAATGAAGTACATTCAGATTAATATTTTGCACACTCTCCATTAAGTTGATAATTATAATTTGTTCATTATGAGTCAACTTTTAGTAGGCAGCCTTCAAGGTGGCCCTATTTTTTTATGCCTCCTGCTGTTCATATCCTTGAGTAATCATTTCCTCTTGAATGTTGGCTAGATATAGTGGCTCACTTATGATGAAGTGAGTTCAGCAAAAGTAATCAGATATCTCTTACAAGACTAGGTTACAAAACGACTGTGGTTTCTATCACAGGAACACTTTCTCACTCCCTCTTGTATCACTGACAGTGTTGGCTATATATAGTGGCTCACTTATGATGGAATGAGTTCAGCAAAAGTAAGAGGATGGCTCTTACAACACTAAATTACAAAAGGACTGTGGCTTCTATCACGGGAACACTTTCTCACTCCCTCTTGTATCACTCTCTGGGGCAAGCTATCTGTCACGTTTTCCTGAAGCCCATAGAGCAAGTGACTGATGCCTGCCAAAAGCCATGTGAGTAAGCTGGAAGCAGAAACCAGCTCCACTTCCACTGAGGTAAGCCTTTGGGCAAGACCTCAGCCCCTGCTGACTTCTACACTGGAATCTCATAAGCATGAACCAAAGGCACTCATCTAAACCATAGCTAGATTCCTGACCTAAAGAAATTGTGAAATAATAAATGTTAGTTGTTTTAATCTGCCAAATTGGAATGCTTTGCAACATAGGCATAGATAAACTATACACACCTTTGCAGTAGTTGCAGGTGATTTGCTAATTCAAATGGATTCTTTTTTTGTTCTTGTCATCCTGGGGCACTGTGAGTTATGTTGAGGAAAATTAAAAACCAAAATAAACAAACAAAACATGATTCTATTACACCCCTATTGCTGATTATTTCTCTTTCTATGACTTTATACTTTGATACATTTCTAACAGAAAAAAAATGAAAAATGTCATGAAACACACATGTGTGCTATTAAATCTTAATGTTCTGGTGTATTTATTTCAGGTCTCATTTTATAAGGTAACATTATTGAAGGCATAGGTGATGCTTCTAAGGCAGCCATTTGCTATAAACAAATTCTCAGCTCATCCTCCCGGAACCATGATCATCCCCTTACATATCTTAAAAGTGGCGGGCGCCTGTAGTCCCAGCTACTCGGGAGGCTGAGGCAGGAGAATGGCGTAAACCCGGGAGGCAGAGCTTGCAGTGAGCTGAGATCTGGCCACTGCACTCCAGCCTGGGCGACAGAGCGAGACTCTGTCCCCCCCCCCAAAAAAAAATTAATGTAATGTATTTCTACAAACATATACTATTTGAACTATATATTCAAATAGTATAGTTATTTAGATTTTAAGTTAATATTCATCTTTTTTTGTATTTTTTATTCAAAATCATAATTTGAGTTGTAAATAAGATGTTGTATATAGTTCTAGTTCATTAATCAGAATGTAGTATTTGTTTTAATAATATGCTACCAGTTATCTAATCTTATGTTTTTCTAATTTAGAAACAGTCAAATGAATTTTACTTTACATATCTCCATGTGCACATGCAGGAGAATTTACTTAGGCTACAGCTATAAAAAAGGCCCTCTCTAGAATTTTAGAACACAGCCCTTACCTGGTTGTATCACTACTTTGCTAACATCTCAGTTTCATTACAGACTTATCTTTCACTTTTTTCTTAAAAGAGAGTATTGTCCGTAACTTGGTACCTCATTTCTATTCCTTATACACACACTCCAGAAAGGTACATTTGTTCCTGTGGTTTCAACATCAACATATAAACTTATGGCTTCCAAATGAATAGTCACATCTACCATATCCTGAGTTTCTGTTAAAATATTCAAATGATGGTCACTCCAACTTTATGCTGGGCATCTACAGTCTTGTGTCTTTTTAAAAAGAAGTAAATTGAAACTATTTAGAATATTTAAAATGTAGGCCAATGAAAGAATAAATTGTTTAAAGTTTGCAACAAAAGAAGGACATAGGAAACTAAATGAACCAAATATGAAGGTTAAACTTCTTATAACACTCCCTTTTTGCTAATATAAACTATATTGAAAACAAAACAAATAAAAAACAAGAAACGAAAAAACTAAATGATAATTATATTTTTAAAATATCAATTTGACATCAAAATTAACTTCTCTCCTCACTTCTCTAAAATTGTTTATGTCCATGAAACTTACAACTGATAAATAATTATGTTTAGTATTAAAAATTACTCAAGTTGGCTGTATCAAAGGACATTCCACAATGAACAGATGTGTTATCTGTAGTAAACTCTAGCTATTTAAGCCAAATAGAAACAGTAATGGTAATATAATTTTAGAATCTGGTTGTCCAACTTCACAGAATTACTAAAATTTGCAAATAACATGCCAAATTTGTATTTATAACAAAGGGTTATTTATAACTACACACTAATATGTGACTATTAATGAAAAATTGGAAAAGACAAAATAGAAAAAAGGCAATTTGTTGTTTTATCACTAAAATAATTAAACATACTACTAATAAGGAGAGTCAATAAGCAACCAAAAACTTCCCAAGAAAGAAAAGCCCTGCAACAGATGGGTGTACTGTTTTAATTCTACTAACCATTTAAGGAAGAATTAACACTAATTCTCAAAATCATGCAAAAAGTAAAAAAAATAAGGAAAATTACCTAATTTATTTTATAAGACCAGTATTCTCCTGAAACCAAAAATAGACAAAGACACTGAAAGAATAGAAAATTAAAAACCAATATTCTTTATGAATAGTAATGCAAAAATTATTAATGAAATACTAGTAAACTGATTTCAGCATAATATCAAAGGAATGTACACCATGAGCAATTGGGATTTCTTTTTCCTGGAATGAAAGCTTAGTTCAACATAGGAAAATCAATTAATTTTCATTTTCATTAACAGAATAAAGAAAAAAAAATCACAAGGTCATGTCAATTCTACAGAAAAAGCAATTGACAAAATTCAATTCCATTTTATGATTAAAAAAACATAAAATAGAGCTATAAAAAAGAAACTTCTTCAACATAATAAAAGCCATATGTTAAAATCCCACAACTAATATTAAAATGGTGAAAGATTAAATGCATTTACTGTAAGATCAGGAACAAAAGAGGATGCCTACTTTTGAACTTTTATTCAACATAATACTGGAAATCCTAGCCAGAGTAATAAGGCAAGAAAAAGAAATTAAAAGCATCTGAATAGGGAAGGAAGTAATACAATTATCTCTGTTCACAGATAACATGATCTTACACTTAGAAAGCCGTAGGGATTACACAAATACACACACACACCCACATACACACACACACAAACTTTTAGAACTAATAAAATAATTCAGCAAAGTTACATGACAATGAATAATTGCAAAAGAAAATAAAGCAATTTCATTTATAACAGCATAAAAATGATAAAATATTTAGGAATAAATCTAACAACGTGTGCACTGACAATGACAAAATATTGTGGAAAGAAATTAAAGACATGAATAAATGCAGACTATTACAAGTCAACACTGCAAAACACACACACACACATACACTCCAATCTTTTAAATGGGCAAAGAACTGGAATAGACATCTCTCCAAAGAAGATAAAAAAATTAAAATTAAAAAAAAAGAAGACAATGACTAGTGTTGGTGAGGATGTGGAGAAATTAGAACTCTTGTGCTCTGCTAGTGGAGCAGTGAAATGGTACAGCCATTATGGAGAACAGTATGGAGGCCTCTAAAAAATTAAACATGGCAGGGCATGGTGGCTCATGCCTATAATCCTAGCACTTTGGGAGGCCGAGGCAGGTGGATCATCTGCAGTCAGGAGTTCAAGATCAGCCTGGCCAACATGGTAAAACCCTGTCTCTACTAAAAATACAAAAAATTAGCTGGGCATGGTGGTGGGCACCTGTAATCCCAGCTAATCAGGGGGCTGAGGCAGAAGAATCCCTTGAATCCAGGAGGCAGAGGATGTAGTGAGCCGAGATTGCACCATTGCACTCCAGCCTGGTGAAGAAGAGTGTAACTCCATCTCAAAAATAAATAAATAAATAAATAAATAAATAAACATCAAATTACCATATGATCTAGCAATTCCACTTCTGGATATATACTTAAAAGCATTGAAAGTGGGGTGTTAAAGAGATATTTGTACACCCATATTCACAGCCACCTTACCCATGACAGCCAAAAGGTAGAATCACTCCAAACATGCAGCAACAGAGGAACTGATAAAAAGGAATATACACATAAAATAAAATATTAATTATCATTACAAAAGAAATTAAAATTTGATACATCTTACAGCCTGGATGAACCTTGAAACGTTATGTTTACTGAAGTTAGCCAGGCACAGAGAGACAAATATTGCATGATTTCACTTATATAAAGTACCTAGAACAGTAAAATTTGTAGAGACAGAAAGCTGAATAACCAGAGACTCAGGAAAGGGAAAATGGGAAAGTACCCATTAAACAACTGAGTACAAAGTTTTACTTTTGCAAGACGAAAAGAGTTCTGTAGATGAGTAGTACTGTTGGTTGCACAACAATATGAATATACATAGTGTTACTTAAATGCACACATTAGAATTGTTAAAAGGCTAAATATTATTGTATATATTTTTTAACTACAAAAAATAAAATCAAAATGAGAATAATTAGTAATTCAGCTGTTCTTCAGAATGAGAAAAATGAAGAAGAGATACAACAAATGCTGGGAATTTATGATGAAAATCTGACCAAAATCATAAAAAAGTAGAATATGATATTACTACAAAAATATATAATTACCTTCAAAATGCTAGTTTTCCTTGGATTTTCAGTGTGTGAGGCTTAGATTTTCTGAGCTATGAGGTAGAGCAATGTGCATTTTTCAACTTTAGGCACCGAATTGTTTACATTATATCAATACAATCTTTTTTGTATTTCAAATATATGTGAATAATTTATAAATTATATTCTAACTCATTAGAAGTTTTTTTTTTCCTTTTTAATTTCTTCAAGTAGTGCTAGAATAATTTATTCTGGTTTTAAGACTACGTAATTTTACACAATTTAGGAATACAGATCTCACTGTGTAATAGGTTTGTATCTGGATGCACCATAATTTTGTATGCCATATGTGATCCTTTCACATAATTTCTTAGACTGCATCATAAAATACTAATGATTATGTAAAGTACATTTAAGGAAGGAAGATATGATGGGAATAATAAAAAGGCATTTGTCTCACTGAGGCTTGTCTCTTTTAATATACTTTTTTTTCCTCCAGAACAGCATTGATTCTAGTTGCTTTTTAAAAGACCTTGTGTCTTTACTACAGTAATTTTGTCAGTTACTTGAATAAGTCATTCCCTATGATTACCCCAAGGCCCTATACTACAAACACTGTAATAAATTTAATCATTACATTTGTTGGAACTATTTACTATTTTATAGTATTTACTTGAGAAAGTGAGATGCTTCTCGGGGAAAACTGACTGACGTGAGTGGTTAGAAACTATGATGTCTGACTTACAGTTTGCCTGTCTTTCCTGATAAAATTAATCAGAGAGTTTTTATAATCTCCACTTTAAATGTTTATGCAAATATAGTTTATGCTGAGAATGCTAATTTCAAATTAAAACACACACACACACACACACACACACACACACACACACACACACACACAAGTATTCTGAGATTTTCCTGCATTTAAGAGACGTATGTTGAATATTGATTATTAAGCATTGTGGTTGGCTCTACGTGCAATGTTTTTTAAAACATAAATCAAGTACATTTACATACTACTGCCATTTGAATGCCATACATAAAAAGGTCAATTTTCCTCTATCAGAATCTTTACTGTTCTCAGAAACATCTTTAAAATTGTTTAACCCAATACATTCTGTTTCTATGTGTCAACATGCACTATAGGAAAGCTGATTATTCTACAGAATGTTTTTTTTTTTCTTCCAAGTAATACTATAGTGGAACACTTTGTTTTCTCTAATTCTTAATCATAAATAACACATAAATGCTTGAAGAAAGACTGTTAGAAATTTTAATTGAAACAGTACACTTTTTAAGCATTCTTTGAAGGTGTACAAATTGATTGGTAATGCCTAACTATAAGAATCAAATCATTTCCAAGAAATGATTTGATTTCTACCTAAACAAAATATTACGTAAAGGAAAAGGAATTATTCTGTAACTTTGTTATGGTACACAACTACATAGATTAAAAACAAACCATAATACCATTGAAATGTCATGACTAGTACATTTCTAAACAGACAACTCCTTATAATTTCAAAATATTCAACTTTAAAATCAGAATGTAATACTATTATTTATCTATAGCAATTACTTTGTCAGAAAGAATATGATCTACAGGTGTATGTGTCTTATTTAATATAATAATATAAAATAAATTAATTCTCAATTGCCTTTATAAACTAAATACCATGATGTAAGATAAAAATATTGTGTTTTTATGAAGTCTAAATGAAAATAAAATAATAATATTAGTCATTTAAAGTTAATTTAATAATTTCAGCTTTATTTTAGAGTTCATCCTTTCAATCTAGACAAATAGAATATCAAATTGATGCAGAACACATCTAATTATCTTCCATAATCCTTCCATTTAAACTTAAGTGGAATGATCTTTCAAATCTGGATATGATGGAGTGGTATATCTAACTCCGCCATATAAAACAACTATAAAAGCTGCACAGTATACAGAAAATGACTGTTTTAAGGCATTGAAGAGCAATTAATGTAGGGAACTCTGGATGAAGTATGATTCTTGAGAGAAAGAAACCATAACAAAACAAATTTTACATGCAAATACACTGAGGGCATTTTAAAATATGTAGTGCTAGAGGAAAGAGTCCAAGCAGAAATTGTGGAGCTTTTGGAGGAGGGTTGGAGTTCAGAGCTGGCACAGGGGCTGAGAAATTGAGGACAAAAGCACAGAGAAGAAGAAACCTCAGGTAAGTGAGGAAAAAAACATGCAATTTTTCTTGTGGTAATTGTAGACATACCCACTACTTTGACATGTGTAGAGGCGCTGAGAAACCAAGAGAAAGTATATCTGGAAGGCACAGGCGCTAGGCAGAGATTTCAGCAGCCATGAGGTACTGGGGAGTCAGAAATTGGTAAACACTTGAGACCAGTGGAGAGTAAATGAAGAAAGATCCAGATTTCAGGAATAAGAGCTACTTCTCGGAAGTAAGGGGAGAAATAAAATAAGCTACTGCTAACAGAATCCAAATGATTTAAGTAATCCACACTCTATATGTCTGCAAGAAATAACTCGCTCCTCTTTGAAAGATTGCATAATCATGAACCTCTGCAACTCCTTTATGCAATGTTCAATCAGTAATTCAAAGGCATGATTAAAAATGAGCATTGGCTAAAACTAAGAAAGAAAAAAAATTTAAAAAAAAGACCCAGGCATGATTATGATATTAGAATTCTACAAAAAAGTTTTGAAATAAGTATGGTTAACATGTTTAAGTAAAGAAAAAGGTGGGGGATTTCAACAGATACTAATAATCTGTATCTATTAAACCCAATAAAAATTTTAGAACAAAAATGTCAATGCTGACGTACATACTTAATAGATTTAATAGATGGGTTTAAATGCTGAACAAAAAGCAGAAGAAAGGATTGGTGTACTAGAACAAAAGGTTAATATAAAATATCCAGGTTAAAGAAGACTGTAAAAAACTGTAGAATAATAATTATTATACAGCAAAGACAGTAATAGATGAATGTTATATAATTGAAATACCTAGCTGACATGCTTTGTAGAACTAGTAGAAGAGAAGTGAGAAAATGAGGTCGAAGAAATACTTGCAAAAATTCTGACCAACAGTTTCTCAAAACGAACAAAAGATAGCTTAAAACATCTTTACAACAATAAGTCAGATTTTTAAAAAGTAAATACCTAGGTACATTGTAGGTTAAACTTTTGAAAACAAAATACAACAAAGAATATCTTAAGAGAAGAAAGATGCATTAAACTACAATAAACTAATGTACAGTAAAGTAATTCTACAGTTGCTTTTTTCAATGAACAAGATGGTAAACAGCAAATTATGTTAATAATTATTGAAACAAAGAAAATCCTTCAAACTAAAATTCTACTCTGATTGGAAATGCTCTCTACAAATAAAGGCAAAATTGTAAATTTATATAGAAAAGCTGAGAAAACTCATTGCCAGTTGTCCATCACTAAAAATGGGAAAACATAGTATTTTTAGGAAATTTATAATTCCCTTTAGAAAACAATAATTCTAGAATGAAACACAGAAATTCAAAGAGAAATAAATAGTACCAGGAGGGGTAAATTATTCTTGACTTAAAAAATAATTATTTGCTATATAACACAACAGCAATAATGACAATTTCATATAGGACTGAATATATAAGATGACAAAAATAGAAAAAAAAGCAACAAAGGGTTAATGACATTAAACAGTTTTAAAGTTGTTCTATTTTCAAGCAATGAAATAATTTAAGGTAGAGTGAAATAAATAATATCTATATTGTTTTTTAAATAGAAAAAAGTGTAAAAATGTAAAATTTTAAAAAAGTGAATGGAGGACAAAATTAATGAAATTAAATAATTTAAAGAATGTGAGAGAAGGGAAAAAAGAGAAGAAAAGATTAGACAAATAGCAAATGATATACCTAAATGAAACTATGTCAGTAATTAAGGTAATTATAAGTGTAGTAAATCAACAAAAGCAAGAAAAATTATAATGTCATTTTAAACTAAACAACAAAAATATTAGCTAATTGGTCACAAGAAACATGTATAAATTAAGAATAAAAAATTAAGAACAATAAAGTTTGAAAGTAAAATTATGGAAAGCATTATAACCTGCAAACCATAACCAAAAATATATGAAGGAAAAAAAAGAGAACTCTGGAATAGCTATAGGAGACAAATTAGACTTTAAGGTATACAGCATTATTAGAACTATAGAGGTACATTTCACAATAAAACAATTTTAATCAAGAGAAAGATATCAAAGCCTTCAATTTGTGTGCATCCAGTAGCATGGTTTCAAATTGCAGCTAAGAAAAATTAGAGGAAAAAAAGAGAAATGGAAACTTCCACTATCATCTTGGAAGCCTTTAACATCTCTCTCAATAACAGACAAGCAAATATTCCATAAGGATATAGAAAATCGGAATGGCACAAGGAATAAACTGGAATGAAATTTACATATATAGAACATTAACCAAGCAGCTGCAAAATTTACCTTATTTTAAAGTGATTAGGAACAGTTATCAAAATCAAATATATACTGGCATTTTAAAGAAATGCTCAAAATGTTTCAAAAGATATGCCTGCAACCATAATAAAATGACCCAGATATCATTTTCAAAAGACACTAGAAAGACCCCAATTCTTTGATAATTTAAAAAAAAAAAAATCCTGCGCATTTTGATGAGTCAAGGGTGAAACATTTTTTCTCTTTTAATTTGTTTCAAACACAATTTTAATGATGAAAATACTATATAAATTCATATGTGTTCTCATAACAATGAAAATTAAAAAAAACAACAGCTCTCCCCTAAAAATATCACATCAATGCCAACATCTTCAGCAATATTTTCTTTTTCATTAACATTAGACATTGTCCAAACCAGTTAAACAATTGTGATGTTTACTAACTTTATGGGAAATACTGCCATCTATTGAACTTTTAGAGCTTGATCCTCCAGTATTACATGGCACTAAACCAACTGCGGTCACAAGTGAATTTACGTTCTTGGCAATTTGCTATCATTTAAGTTCTGGAGAAAGTTATGTTAGATTAATCTAACATAATGATAGCAAGTTTCCAAAAACTGAAGCTCACTTGTGGCTGCAGTTGGTGCAATGTAGTATTGGAGGATCAAGCCCTAAAGGTCGATTCATTGTGATTATTTGGCATGTGTTATGCTTCTTTCTGTTACTAGATTATTCACCTTACAAGAGCGATCCTCAATATAACAATATAATTCCTTCCATTTAGGATATAGAAGGTTTGTTTTGTAAACTTTCATGTAAAGTATTGAATTTTACATGCATATGGTTTGTGCAGAATGGTAAATGTCTGTGACTTTTTATCTATCCAAGAATAAGTTATGCAACAACCATAACCCAGAATACAGTTTTTAAAATCCAGAATAGGAAATGGCAGAATAAGACAGATGATCTTTAATAAAAGAACTAACACTAGGGAAGTTTATATCTTTAGATAGATGATTTTCTCTAGAAGGAGAAGTGCACATCATTTGTGTACTTTGAGTAGAATTTCAAGCCATAGATGGGCTGATTTGTTTTCTTTCACTGTGAGTCTTTTTATTTTGTTTTGTTTTGTTTCAGTGGCTCCTTTTCCAACACCATATAGCCCAAAGGTTAGCATGAATTTGAATCAAATAGTAGCTACCCTTGCAGTTGGGCATGCATTATCCAGTCTCTATATTCCTTTTTCACATTACTGATACTGACAAGCAACCTGTTTCCTTCAAGCCATTTATCTCACTTGTATCCTAAGCTACTGAGTTTGTAACTCTCTAGAGTAGAGACATTGTAAAGCAAATTATTAGCTCTAATTTACTACCTCTCAAACACTTACTCAAAGCCTATCTACTTCAAGATAAAGTGATAACTAATTACCATGCAATATAACTACCCTAGTCACTTTCTCAAGCACGGTAGATTAACCATGGAGGAAAAAACACTTTGAGAGAATATTTTTTGCAAAATTTGTAGTGGGGGATGTTTATACAAGAGTCAATTGTAAGAAGTATAACTGTTTCAGACAGGTGATGAGAGAAAGAAGTAGAAAGGGCAACTGTAAAAACCTCACATTAAGAGACACAATTCAACTACTGGTTCCATTTGATGACAGGATATGAGTTTTATAGAATTTGAACTGTGTATAGACTTGCGCATGTCATGGTATTTTGTGAATACATGTCCTTAAATCATTTCTTTTCTCCAAGCAGTTTACAATACTTCCCCACTAGGTACATAGCTGTTTATTTAATAAGTTGCAATTTATGGATAAATTAAAGAGCACTTCACTACAAGCTACTTTTGTTATGGTGACACCAAACTTTTGCAAAAGCAGCATTGTTTTGTTCAAAAGGAGTGCAAGATAAAGTATCTTTTAAGAAACCCAAAGTGTAAGCTTCTGAATGTGTAGTGCCTCCTTTTCAAAACTCTAAGAACACCTTGAAATGCAGCAGGATTTATATCTGTCAATCGTTCTACCGGAATGTTACTGACTGAAGAAAGATAGAACTCATTAGACACAATGAGTTAACTCAGAGAGTATACACTTATTCTGTCTGTCAGGTAAAGTGATTATTTTCATTGTACACTGATGTTTCAACAATAACAATATTATTGATCAAAACAATAAAATTAGGAACAAATGTCTATTATATATCTATATTCATCTATATGAATAATATTCCTTATATCCATCACAATTAAAATGTTCTGTAAACCTCTAAAATCAGTCTTAACAAACCTGTAAATTTAATAATTATTTTAGGAAGAGATGGAGAAAAAGAGAGTGGGAGATGCTATGTGTACTACAAACCAGCATTTACTGAACCCTATGATGTACAACCTGAGTTTTCTGTCTATTAAGGCTATAATATGAATGTACATCTTAAAAATAGTGGCGGTAGAATCTATTTGAAAAAAAGATAGGCAAGTTGGTATCCTAAATTAAAATAAAATTTATATTCTTCCGAGTCTGCATTATCACTTATTATCTTTTTTTAATCTTCAACTTCAATTGTACCAATCTATGAAGTAATAACATTTACCTCATGGTGATATATGTGTATATGCATATTGTTTGAACTAAGTGATAACATTGATACGAAGATTCATGCTAATCTGTAAAATGTTTTAAAATTTAATTATATTTTATGGCTCAATAAAATATGGACTTATCTGTGATCTATACTTTTTTCATAGAGCAAAGGCCACTTGAACGCACCAAGTAACATTATCTTATCTCTGGCATCAATATTTTAAAATGATTTTTTACTTAACTGTGACTACGATTTGCATGTATTTAATAATGATCTTTTAATAATGGTAGTTTGACAGAGTATTTAAATTCAACTAATTAACTCATTAAGAATCAATTATGCAATGCTGGGCACTCACTGGGCTGAACACCTAAGTTTACAAAAACAATTCGATGTCTTCCTATCATAGGATCTCATAAGTGGAAGGGGATCTATGTACCTGCAGAAATTAGTCTAACATGAACAAGCATGCAGCAGTGCTGTGCAAGAGGGAAAAAGGAGTGAGTATCTTCTAATTCTGCAACATGAATTTCAGAGAAGCTTGTAACAGGGATTTTCACAAAGGGCTGTGAATAAAGAAAAACTTTAGTTGAAGTAAGGATGTACAAAGTGTTATATTTTAGGAGGAGGCAGTATTCCATTGTGTCTAGGCCTGAGGTATACTGCAAATGCTATTAAGAGACAAGAGATAAAGCTGAGAAAGGTGTTTCACGCTGACTTGAGAAGAGCCTTTATGACATATCAAAGCATCTAATTTATGACAGTTTTTAAACATCATTTGTAAGATGAACATAAGAGACAAGTCCTCTGTAGGATATTTCTGATTATTAGTGACTGCCGTATAAAATGTTATCTATAGTATCTTCCATTTTTAAAATACTCAAATATATTATAATTATATCCTTTACATTTGGAACATGTCATAAATACGATCTCCCTCCAAACCTACAGGATTCATATCTCTCCTCTCTCCCCAAATTGCGTACTGAATTATGCTTTCTGTTTTCAAGTCTTATATTTTACTCTGAGACCCCATCTTATCATATTAGCTGCAACTTGCTTTTGGATAATGCGTGTGTGTGTGTGCGCACATGTGTGTGTGTGCATGTGTGTGCTTGCACGCATGCGTCTTAATTGAGCGTTCATTCATAACATGAAGAGTTTTTTTTTTTTATTTCAGTCACAGAAAGTATATGTGGAATAAGGTTGCATGAGAAGAATGTCCACATTAAAATACATTTTCAGCATCCCCATGAATACTTTAAGAATACACAGCTACGGCGGCAAAGGCAAGGTGCCAGTTTTTAGTAACACCACATCATTTTTAATACTTAACTTGATGCCAAGTGAAACTCCCACTCTGAACATGTTCCCAGTTATTTCCTAGGTTCAGAAGACAATAGCTGGAGTGTTTTTCATGAGTCTTACATGAAGAACGGTGGCCATATAGCACAAAAACAGAACAATTCTACTTAAGGAAACAGTAACATAACATTGTTCAAGTATTTCATCTTTACATAAAAAGATAATGATACATTCAAATCATGGAAAACAAGTACGTACTTTGAGGAAAGCGCGGTGGGTTGTCATTGACATCGGTTAAGGTGATGTTGACTGTTGTAGACCCCGAAAGCCCTCCAACTTGCCCAGCCATGTCTTTGGCTTGAATGACCACCGAGTAATGTTCTCTGGCTTCTCTGTCCATGTTATGTAAGGCCGTTCTAATAACTCCTGGAATAGATATGTTTTAATAAACAGTATGAGCTATATAATAAACAGGTATCGACAAACATACATACATATTTTAAGAAATGTCTTTTAAAATAGCATATTTTGGGGATAAAGCCACACATCTGAGAAAAACAATACCTTACCAATGCATGAATACTGTCTCTTTGAAAAATTTACTTATTATCCCATGCCTCAAACATCCTATTAAGTAAATTAAGATGCCTATCTCTCTGCATTCCTTAAATAGATGGTCCCTTGGCCCTGACATGGTGGCTCATGCCTGTAATCTCAGTACTTTGGGAGGCCGAGGTGGGCGCGTCACAAGGTCAGGGATTTGAGACCAGCCTGGCCTATATGGTGGAACCCGTCTCTGCTAAAAATACAAAAAAAATTATCCGGGTGTGGTGGCATATGCCTGTAATCCCAGCTACTCAGGAGTCTGAGGCAGGAGAATAGCTTGAACCCGGAAGACGAGGTTGCAGTGAGCAGAGATCATGCCACTGCACTCCAGCCTCGGCGACAGAGCGAGACTCCATCTCAAAAAAAAAAAAAAAAAAAAAAAAAAAAACCAACAAAAAAAGTACATGGTCCCTCAAGGGCAGTCCTGACACCCTATTCCTAGTGCTAGTGTGCTGAACATTTTACAACTTGAGCTCCTCAGAAGTGTCAACTAAGATGGTCATATTGATTTAAGCAGAGGCTAATTTTCCTCTTTATAGAACAATTTACATAGCTTCCTGGCAGAGTTATCAATGTTTAATGATGGAAAACATTTGAGGAGTTTAGACACTTAAACAGAGATTGTAGGTAGGAGGCATCTTAACATGTATCAAAGACTAAGAAACTCACTATTTTTGTTAGAAAACAACTTTAAGGAGAACTAGATCTAAGTATTTAGGCAAAATAAAGAAACTGGTAAGGTTTATTGTATAAATCATATGTAAAAAACCACATTTTTTATCACAGTAGTGCAAAGAGGGACGTTTAACACACTTTTGCATGATGAACCCTTGGGTTGAATAAATAAATTAAAACTATTAAATACCATTTGTGATTATGCATACATAAACATCCACCTCAACATACATCAATTAAATAGCTCTGTTAATGGAGTCTTACATTTTAAAGCTAAAAACACATTTTCTGGAGGATAATGCTTACTCAGGGGATATTAACTATGCCATAACATAGAATATTGCCCTCATGTCCATGAGATAGATTATAAACATGTGTATAAATATATGTATATTTATGTGTACATATATATTTATATGTCCATCTATATATGCATATAATTATAAAATATAAACATATTTGATCCTTTAAATATAAGTCATTTTTTCATAAACATATTTTCATTAAAAATATTTTAATCATGTCATCTTTAATAAACACACCAATGACTTTCAATCAAACTCACACTTGATTAGTTACAGTACAATTCTTAAGAAGTTGTCGATTATAACTGTTACCTATAGGCTTTACCAAATACTTTTATGGACAATATTTTCATTTATGAGAAGAAAGGAGTTATATATTTATGATAAAATAGCCTTTTAAAAGCAGAAAGGAGTATTCAATGACTTGTTTTTTCACTTATTTTGAACATAAAAAAGTAAATCACTATTTTCTTTTTTTATTGAATTGATTGGCTATGTAATAATGACTTTGAGAGGAGAGCCTCAGGTATCAGAAGAGAAGACCCCATAACTTTCACATATTGTGAACATATAATTGAGGGAATTCAGAAAAACTTTCCTGAAGCTAAATAGAAATGAAAATTATTCTTATCAAAAGAAATTATAATAATATGATAATAAATGATTCATCTAACTCATGCATATGAAAAAGCCTCAAGCACCCTTATTAAAAAAACAATGTTTTATCATGTGATAATTACATTAGTAGGAACTGAATTGATACAGAAATGAACAAGCAAATAATTTATGAAATTGTTTTATGACAGAAATTTATGTTTTCTACTACTTGAAAAAAGTAAAGCTGTCTTTCCTAAGGAGAATTAATTATAAGTGGGACTTGTTTTTGGTGGGGAGAAATATGAGATTATTATCAAAGATAAAGGTTTACAATAAAATTATTAGTGAGTTTTGCAAAATAGATATGTAAAGGTAAAACTAAGTATTATGAAGTGAATGACATGTATCTACAACCACTTCCAGGATGAAATGGGAAGAAACTTGCCAGCCAAATTTGCTCCTGAATAGAAAAGACCATATCCAAAAAGGACCCACACTTCTCTAAAAGGATTGTCTCGGGATTAATTTAAAATCACAACTCGCGGTTGGGCGCGGTGGCTCAGGCCTGTAATCCCAGCACTTTGGGAGGCTGAGGTAGGCAGATCACGAGGTCAGGAGATCGAGACCATCCTGGCTAATATGGTGAAAGCCTGTCTCTACTAAAAATACAAAAAATTAGCCGGGCGTGGTGGTGGGCACCTGTAGTCCCAGCTAGTCGGGAGGCTGAGGCAAGAGAATTGCTTGAACTTCTTGGGAGATGGAGGTTGCAGTGAGCCAAGATTGCACCACTACACTCCACCCTGAGTGACAGAGACTCCATCTCAAAACAAAACAAAAAACAAACAAACAAACAAACAAATCACAACTCTCTTGAGGATGGCCCAACTGCATGTGCTTAACTATGACCCCTGCTGGAGACATATAGATAATCAGAAAGTGTTATAGTCAAATTGCCATAACAACACGATTTCAGTAAAAGATGATCACTTTCTAACCAGGAGCCCAGATGCATTTTCTGGGATAACCTAAAGTACAACTGATACACAGTAACGTCTTATTTTTCCTTTTAAATAGACTCTATTTAGAGCAGTCTGAGGTCCTTTCACAGTAAAATTGAACAGAAAGTACAAAGAATTCCCATATACCCTTTACCTCCTCCATGAGCACAGCCTCCCCACTAACAGCTTTCCATACCAGAATGGTACATTTGCTACTATTGATGAACCTACATCGACACATCTTTACGATCCAAAGTCCAGATTTTACAATAGGGTTTACACTTGGTGTTTTATATTCTATGGGTTTTGACAGCTATGATGACATTAAACTACTTCGTAGTATCAAAATAGTTTTACTGCTCTAAAAATTGTTTCTTCTCTATCATTTATCCCTCCCCTACCCCAGCCCCTGGCAACCACTAATCTTTTTACTGCCTTCATAGTTTTGCCTATTCCAAATATCATGCAATTGGAATCATGCAGTTAGCCTTTCAGATTGGTTTCTTTTACTTAGTCATATGCATTTAAGGTTTCTTTATGTCTTTTCACAGCGTGGTAGCTCATTTCCTTTTAACTCTGACTAGTATTCCATTATCTGGATGGATCATAATTTATTTTATTTACTCACTTACTGACGGCCATCTACTTGCTTCCGAGTTTCAGTGATTAGGAAGAAAACTGCATAAATATCTACATATGGGTTTTTGTATAAACCCAAATTTTCAACTCATTCGGGTAAACACAAATAAGTGTGGTTTCTGGATTGTATAATGAATTTACCTGAAATTGTGAACAATGTTGAAATAAGTTAGGGGAAAATGGCAAACATTTATATCTTACCAATATTGTGATAAAAAGAATTAATTAAATGCAAGAGTAATTCACAGCCTATGTTCCATTCTCAATGCTTAGCATAATAGCTGTCTTTTGTTAATAGAATAAAATATATATTATGAGTAAACATACACCTACACCCTCACCACACAGATATATACATTGATTACCCCCCACCCAAATTTTATGCACGAAGCTACATTTGAACACAGTGAAAACATCAAGCAGAATGATCGTTTTAATAAAAAATGGGTTAAATGTGAAGCTATACAGGCAAAATGATCATACATAATGGTATTCTCAGGAAATGTTCAGACTACCTTGCCCTAGCTTAACTTTTCCAATGCTCCCTTTCATTTAAAACAGTGTGGCAGTTTGGACGATCAATTATTTTGTCACTCTAATTTTTAGAATATTGCTATTGGTTTTCAAACTTCTGTTTAAAATTATCCTGAAGTTTCCTCAATGATCAAATTGCTTGTATTCAGTCCCCAGAAATTTTGATTTAGTAATCTGAAGTGGGACTGGCTTACACATATCTCCAATAGACTATTGTATTAATCTGCTCAGACTGCCAGAACAAAATACCATAAGCTCGGTGGTTTTAAAAACAGAGATTTATTTCTCACACTTTCAGAAGCTAGAAAGTCCAAGATCGAGGTACCGGATGATTTTATTCCTGGTGAGGTGTCTCTGCATGGCTTGCATATGGCCACTTTCTTACAGTGTCCTCACATGGGCTTTGTTCTTTGCAAGCACTGAGAAGAGGATGGGGAATCTCTCTTTTTTTTTTTTTCTTAATTTTTTTAAGCCACTATTTTCATCATGAAGGTCTCTTCCTCATGACCTAATCTAAGCCTACCTACATTCCAAAGGCCTCATCTGCAAATACCATCCTATCTGGGGTTAGGAATTTAACTTATGAACTCTAAGGGGGTCGGGACACAAATATTCAGTTTTATTTATGTGCAAGTGGTTCAAGACCATATGCTGAATAGACAACAATTAAAAAGGCAAAGTCATGCCATTATATTTCCATGCATTTCTTCACACTTTTATCTTCATCATGTCATGCCAACAAATATATGTGTATGGGGATCACATAGGCACATAATATACAAAAGTGAAGTGCATTTTACTCAATTGTAAAAGCTAAGCCAATGGATAAAGATATAATAAATTATATATACATAGTCCAAGTAAGAAAATATGTTTTATTTGTTTGGTTGGCCATTTCTCTCATGAGTCCATGTATCCAGTAATTGCAAAATAATTTATTCTTGTCTTTGATAAAGTCTTACCAAGGGAACACTGTGTAGCCTTTTCATTTAGTACATTTTTAAAGCCAAAAATACAGAGCAGTGAAATTAATTTCCATAAATTACTGCATTGCTCATTTGTTTAAAAATAAAGAAAAAGCTCCTCTTTTCAATACATCCTAGGTAAATGGTTACGGCATATTCTGAATGTTTGTCGGAAAGACTTCACTGGCAATGTTTACTTCAAAAATTTTAACTTGAATTGTTGCCTCTTATTCTCTTGTGATGCTGGGTTGAATCAACAGGATGTGATTACCTGTGTATCATTTTGTTTTGTTTCTTATTACTTCGCTGGTAAACAATTGTAGGTGCCCGATTGCCTGCAAATTACCTCTGACTACTGTTTCCCAATCACCTTGATATGTAGGGGCTTGTAACTGGGAATTACTCTCTGCTGTACACAAGTTCATAACATTGAAAATGTGTCTGTGATTATAAACATTACTTGTTGAGCTTGAGTCACTAGCCTACCATATGTTTATGCCTCCTGACTAATAATATTCGTACAGCAGATCCTCCAAAATGTCTTCTTGCATTTTTACCCACTGAAAAGAATCCAAGATGAAAATGTTGTACACATTTTGTTTATTAGATAATACCACAGAAGACTGCAAAATAAAAATGCCTAACAGGCTAGAACAAATAAACAAGCCTGCACATTTAAATTCTTACAGAAACCGCCAAGGTAGACACACATATTTATGAGAGAAAATGGTAAGGTTCC